>NC_080680.1:54912395-56112395 GCF_030445035.2 Dasypus novemcinctus
TATAGGAGTGAGCAGTGAAACATAAAGAATTATAAATAACTTCCTGGAAAAGAAAAAGGAAAAAATGTGGGTTGTCTTAGCAGTAAAGAGGTTTTGTCTGCCTACTGCTTCAAAGCACTTTGAGTTTGAAATTGGGGGGAAGTTGATGGGGTGAAAGGACTTACTCCCTCTTTCAGAGTCCTACTTTCACCAATACAACTTTTCCCCTAAGCTAATTGTATTTAACCACACAAAAAAGGGAAGGGAAGGGAAGGAAGGAAGGGAAGGGAAGGGAAGGGAAGGAAGGGAAGGGAAGGGAAGGGAAGGGAAGGGAAGGGAAGGGAAGGGAAGGGAAGGAAGGGAAGGGAAGGGAAGGGAAGGGAAGGGAAGGGAAGGGAAGGGAAGGAAGGGAATGAAGGAAGGGAAGGGAAGGGAAGGGAAGGGAAGGGAAGGGAAGGGAAGGGAAGGGAAGGGAAGGGAAGGGAAGGGAAGGGAAGGAAGGGAAGGGAAGGGAAGGGAAGGGAAGGGAAGGAAGGGAAGGGAAGGGAAGGGAAGGGAAGGGAAGGGAAGGGAAGGGAAGGGAAGGGAAGGGAAGGAAGGGGAAGGGAAGGGATGTTGGGTGCTCTTGTTGGAGCCTTGAATGTTATGATGAATCTGATGCTGTTCCTGACTTTATGAGGCTTATTGTCCCGTGAAAGACACAGAGAAACCAACAAACAATTATAACCAACTGTGATGAGTATGTTTTTTTAAAAAGAAGCAGAGGCTGTGAATCTTGAAAGTTTGGTCTTTCTGAGAAATATGACCTCTGGACAAAAAGCTGAAAAATTGGTGGGATTACTTAGGTGACTATGTGATGAGGGAATGAAGAAAAGTGTAGGCATCCTCCAGAAAGAGAGAATCAGAAAGGTAAAGGACATGAGAAAAAAGTATAGTATGCCCAAGAAACTAATAATGGTTCACTATGACAGAGTCATAGTCTTAAAAGTATGTGTTTGTTTGCTTTTTATGTGGTGGGGCTTTTTCTTTAAAGGAACACTCACATGGAAACTAGTGTGTCACAGCACCACTCCCATTATGGAACAACCCCGATTGAATGTTAGGTGGTCCAAATGTAATATTCTGCCCAATTGCACCTGCATACAATCACAACTCACACACATACATGCACACACAGCACATGCCCACACACTCAAGTCTCTGACAGTGCTCTGCAGAGGCCTGGGATAGCATTCTTTGGAGAACTGTTTGCAAACACCTAAGTTACAGTGTGATGGTAATGACTAAAGAAATGAGCTACAGTAGTAAAAGGACCATGAAGAACTTTGTAAAGCATGCATGACACTCAGGAATGAATTCATCTGTGAAGTTCATATGAGTTTGAATTTGTATCATAGGCCATGGAGAGACAAAAAAGACTGTTAAGGAGAAGGAAGTGATCACAATGTACTTTAAAAAATTTCTCTCTCCCTAGTGGCAGGAAGACAATCATGAGGTCTTTCAGACAACTAGGTGAAAAATGATAAGTATGAGGCAGTGTAATGATAATGGGGTTGAATAGAAAGAAGACAAACTTGAAAGCTGTTTATGAGAAAATATTATCAGAATATAGAGATAGATTGAATGGTCATAGTCAAAGAAAGTTTTCTGCCTTGATCAACCATGTGGACAGTGATATAATTTGATGAAATATATAGGAAGATTAGATTTGTAGTAGAAAGTAATGAATTTAATTTGGGAAATGTTGGTCTTGTGCTGTTTGTGGAAAATTTCTTGTACTAGATTCTTAATAATTGCAACTGGTGTGGTTCTAATTTCCAAGCACCCCAACTCACTACCTGCCCTGTCCATTTCCTCCAACATGAATGAACAGTGGAAGACAACCTAAAGTTCCCAAGAAATGATATTTCAGTTATGCCTCATGTTTTGGGGGGCATGTTCAATATTTATTATAGTCATTTCCTGGTTCAGGCATAAATCTGAATGATCTGAGTGCTGCCATTCCACTACTTCACTCAGCTGAGGTTATACTTATGAACTTACTCTTCCTAACCTCTTCCCTTTTGCTACAGAGGTTGCAGATATGGGACTATATGCTAAATGTGTAAAGTCCATAATGGTTATGGGAGGTGTTTTGCTGTCTGTGATTATGACCCTGCTAATTACAAATGCTGGTGACTGCAAAGAATCTGATCTACTCTTTTGTGTCCATCATTCTGCTCTAATTTAGGACTCATTTTCTTGTTTGGGTAAATCCACAAGACCCACACCACAGCCTTAATATCAGAGGCCACACAGGGGAAATAAGGCTGCTTCCCTTTTCCTCCTGATGCCAATTCATCCTGCTGCACTGGACAATCTCTAGTGAGGGGATGGAGGAAGAAGGCTTTGCCTTCAGCTCCTTTTCTAATATTGACTTAGCCCTCAGAAAATACCGCTTTCGTTCAGTGGAAAATTGTGGCAAACAATCTTTGCCCTCTCCCAGTTTCCTATATCACTCTGGCCTCTTTCTAAATTTTTTTTCCAAATTTCAGTGGCACTGCGGTGACTCAGCAAACAACAAGGGAGGAAACAAAACTCAGATGTGCCAATTTCGTGAGCACTTCTCTTGCAGTACTTGGAAATTTGAAGTCAGCAGATTAAGCATGCCCCTTTTCCTGCCTACAGTTCATAGAACAAGGAAAGAACAAAGAAATGGTTTCTGCCTTTATTAACACATCTCTCCCCGAATATACCTCTAGCCCCAGCTATCATGATATTAATGGGAGTTAGAGAACAAGGAATTTGTTATACAGGTTCTATAGGAATGCCACCTTTTCCCAAACCCAGAGGTGGTTTGTCTAGCACAAGGGGGGCATTTCTTTGAGCTTAGGATCTGGAATATATAGAAACTTGTATTTTTCACCTATGAACTTTCTCCAATGTAACCTTATCACAGGTCAGTAAGTCTAGAGAGTAGAAAAGGGTATAAATTCCTATTTCATGTCCTAAAGATAAGGAGCTGGCTACAGACATGTAGATAAGGAGCTCTGTCAATTCCAACTCTGGCAGAAACTTCATCTTACTATACTTCCTGGTTTTCTATCCAGATCCTTAAAGACCCTTGAATGAACTTGTATCTGACAATGACAATTGCTCCGTTTCTTAATAATTGTTTTAGATTACTTTATTTTCAGTATTCTTCTCATGATACTTAAACCCACTATAGAAAACCCTGAAGAGAAGTGTCCCATTAACACAAATCAGGTTTTTTATTCCAACCCTCCTATTAAAATATTCTTTGTCCATTCTCCTTTAAGAACTCCTTGGCTAAATCTAACAACTTTAAGATGACCTTCAATGACTAAACATAAAATTTAGGTCAAAACTTTTTTAAAGAGAAAAATAAGATAAAGTGACCAAATGTGAGCAAAACAGTGTGAATGTATTGATTATTGCTGGATCTGGAACTGTATACAATTCAGAATCTAAGTTCTGGGCAATAAGTCTCAAGGGAGGTAAAATGGGGCAAGAATTTTAAAACTAAAATACCTTGAACTGGCGGTGGACTTGGCCCAGTGGTTAGGGCATCCGTCTACCACATGGGAGGTCCGTGGTTCAAACCCCGGGCCTCCTTGACCCGTGTGCAGCTGGCCCTTGCACAGTGCTGATACGCGCAAGGAGTGCCCTGCCACGCAGGGGTTTCCCCCATGTAGGGGAGCCCCACACGCAAGGAGTGCACCCCAGAAGGAGAGTCGCCCAGCGGGAAAGAAAGAGCAGCCTGCCCAGGAATAACGCCACACACACGGAGAGCTGACACAGCAAGATGATGCAAGGAAAAGAAACACAGATTCCCGTGCCGCTGACAATCGAAGCAGACAAAGAAGATGCAGCAAATAGACAGAGAACAGACAACCGGGGTGGTGGTGGTGGGGATGAAGGGAGAGAAATAAATAAATCTTTTAAAAAATAAAAAAATAAAATACCTTGAACTATATTTGGCCCAATTCAGAAAGCACTCACAGGCTGGTGATATCTGGGCTTGTCCATTAGCTATTATGTTGGTGGTGGGGCATGGCTAAAAGTGGTTCTGCTATCTACAGAGTGCTCACAAATTAAATGTCTTTAATGCAGTCAAGAGGCACTTGATTCTGGACTGTGTTGACTGATTGTCATTTTAGCAGAAGCTCTCGTTGAACTATAGGCTAGATGGCCATGCCAGTACCTACACCTTCCCCCATTGCTTACCCTACCATTCCCCACCCTCTATCCTGGAACAGGTCAGGCTTTGAAATGAAGAATTTTGAGCAGGCTGGGGAAGTCGTCTATTTTTTCATTCCAAGCACTTTGACTAGGTGACTTGGGTGAGGTGAGAGTGAAGAGAGGGGGGCGGCTGTATGGCATTGTTTGGTGTACTATTTCTGTAATATCTCTTCCCTGGCCCTTTAAGGTCCAGTACCTCTGATATTGAGGGCTGGGAAGGAAAATTGTCCAGATCCATGGTTATAGTTCCTCCCTTACACCCATTTTGATGCTGCTCTGCTGGCCATAATAAATGGCCAAAAGTGCCCGTTCCATTGCAGTTGCTCATGTGTGGGTTCCTCACAGAGCTCTGTGCTGCCCACACCCCCATGTCCCAGTTCCCTAATGTGGGTAGTAGGCTATTCCTAATATAGCCAACACTCTTACCTAACGGGGGTGCCAGCAAATTAGCTCAATTCCAGCTGGCTTCAACAGTGTTCACTTGACCTCAGAAGTGTCATGCATTCTTTTATTTTTTATTTTTTGGCTATTCTATTTTTTTATTTTTTGGCTATTCTATTTTTCAAACTTTTTAGTTTGTCATTCATATATGAGCATCCATAAACAATGTGTATAGTATAAGTTATGAATTCATAAAACAAATATGCATATCATAATACAGAGTTGCCATATATCACCCCACCACCGATACCTTGCATTGTTATGAAAAAAATTGTTAGAAACTATGAAAGAGCATCATCAAAACATTACTACTAACTATAGCTAATATCTTACATTTGGTGCATAATTCCTCCAATCCACCTGGTTAATGACACCCTGAATTAGTATTATATACTTGTTATAATTCATGAGAGAATGTTCTCATATTTGTTCTGTTAACCACAGTACATCTTCCACAGGATTCATTGTGTTATACAGTATCATGCTTTCTACAATCCATTTGAAGTTTATCCTCAGTAAGAGTGCCATGCATTATTGCCAAACCAGTTATTGGGTGTGCAAGCTGCTTCTCCACCTACTTCTTCCTCTCCCTTGCCATCTCTTTCCAATTCTTTCTCTTGTTCAGAAAGGCCCAGAGATTGGATTGGCAAATTAATTGATTTAAACAAATATTGGTTTACCAAAGAAATGCCAGTCTCCCCCTTCTTTAGGAAGCTTCTCAATGTGGGAGAAGAGAATAAACCCACTTCCATAAACATTTCGGTACCCTCAGAAGGACAAAAATTTCAGTGACTACTCCCTCTGTCTCTTCACTCCTCCATTCTATCTTTTGTAGATTGGGAGACAGTGGGAGAGGAAGCAGGGGAGATAATAGAGGATAGCCAAATTGCCTATCCATGAGCATGTTCTCAGTTGTTGGCAAAAACTTTTAATTACAGAGTTCCTTTGTTTTTAGTTAGGCTCCTCAGACAATAGAAAACTTCCTCTTCAAATATGTTTTCCAACATTCCTCTGTTAAGACTTGGTATGGAGATATAAAACTTTTAATATATTTGACTCTTAAAAGTCCAAAGTCAACCCAGATGTTTAAAATTGAGGCAAAGCCACGAAGCACGAGGGCATAAAAAATTCTCTCACCTCTCTCTGACTGTTTTTGTTCCCTGGTGATGGATGGAAGGCTATTGTTAGTAGAAATTCGATATTTGTTAAATGAATAAATAAGTGAATAATGAAAAGTTTGTGAAATCTTTGTGAAAACATCTTTCTGGTAAGCCAGGTTTGGAATGAAATTTTGTGTGACCCCTAAGACCACTTAGGAAATCTTTCCTAATAAAATTACCTAAGATTCCATTAAACAAATATTCTCCTGAATCCCTCAAATTTAATATATGCCTGTGAATGGGTATAAGTATGCTTGTATATGTATAAATGCTCAAAGAAAAGTTTGTAAAACTCACTTTATAGATGCTAAGAAGGATAGTTGTTAAAGGAAGTAAACTAAACTTTATTGGAATTAAACTCCAAATAGAAGCAAAATACTTAAAGTTAAGCAGACCCTAGTAAATGCTAGAAAAAAAATGCTAGTTTATGTTTTTAGGAGCCAGGCTTACCAGCATTTATGAAGTAAACACAAATCTTTGTGTAGTTAAATATACCCTTTTGGGAATTTGGAGCCACTCATCCAGTTACATTAAAGTGAAAAGAAATTACGAGGCCAGAAGAATAATAGAGTTGGTCAAAAACCAAGTTTTTTAACATTCTGATCCTGTGCTACAGTTACCAGATGGCTGTGTCACATTGTCCAAGCTGACATCCTTTTAAATATTTATTACCTGCACAACCAAACCAATCGCGATTCTCTTATCTCCTTGTCCCATGCACCAGAGAAAATGCTAGCTGTTGGGTTTCCCTGCAGTTAAATTCCATTTTTGCATTCTTGAAGCAAAGCAAAGAAGGAATCAGAACCTTCTGTGAATTGCAACTAGTAGAAGATGCCAGTGGCCTGAAAAGAGTTGGGCAGCAAGTGTGAAACACTATTAAGTGTTGTAAGGGATGGAAAGACCGGGAAGGAAAAAAGACGGGAAAAAACCCTACTCCTCCTCCTGCTTCCACAGGTAAAATGTAAATACAGGCCACCCTGAATTGAAAGACTCAAATTTAGCCAGATCCTTTGTAATAATAACTTGCTATTGTTGCATAACACTTGACATTTTCAAAGCAGTTTTATATATGATATATATTTATCATTTGGTGCTTACAGAAACCTATATAGGCATGTTAGAAGCACTATTATTTTCTCTGTTTTAAATGTGGGGAAAGAAATACCTAGGCATAATGGAGGAATAGTTATGTATATAAACTCATTTCTTTTAATGAGACTACCACTGAATCTCTTTTTCAAAAGTTTTATTGAAGTATAACTGATACACAACAGAAATTGCACATATTAATACATACAATTTGTTGCCATACGTATACATTCATGAAAGCAATCACCAAAAACAGAATTATTAGCTTATTAATTACTACCAAGAATTTGTTTATCCTACATTGTTATCCCTTTGCCTGTCATTGCCAGGCATTACTGATTGGATTTCTATCACTATAAATTAGTTTGCATTGTCAAAACTTTTATACAAATAGAACCATAACGTATACATTTTATTGTCTGGATTCTTTCACTCAGCATAAATATTTTGAGAATCATCCATGTTGTTATGTGAATCAATTATCCTTTACTTTTTACTGCTGAATAGTATTCCATTGCATGGAGACTATGGTTATAAATTGTTTTTTGATCAGTTCACTTTTGTATGGACATTTGGGTTGTTTCCAGTTTATGGACATTATACATAAAGTTGCAATGAACATTCATATGCACACCTTTGTGTGCACATATATTACCTTTGATATTGTACAAACACCCTATAATAGAATATATGGATATTATATTAATGTTTAACTTTGTAAGAAACAGCCAAACTATTAATATTTTCAAAGTAGTCGGACAATTCTATACTCCCAACAGCAGTATATGATAGTTCCAAACCTTCAACATTTTGTGTGGTTAGACTTTTTAATTTTAGCCATACCCCTAGATTTGTAATGCAATCTTAATGTGATTTTAATGGACCCTTCCCTAATAACTAATGATGTTAAGCATTCTTTCGTGTGCTTATTTGCCATCCATTTTCTTTGGTGAAATGCCTATTAGAATTATTTGTCTATTTTTCATTTGGCTGTTTTTTTTCATATTGTTGAATTTTGACAGTTCTTGATATATCCTGGATAAAAGTCCTTTGTGATATATATGCTGTGAAAATATTTGTTCCCAGTCTGTGGCTTGTCTTTTTGTTCCTTTAACAGTATCTTTTGAAGAGGAGAATATTTTAATTTTGATGAAGTTCGATCTAGCAATTTGTTCTCTTAAGGATATGCTTTGTGGTATATATAAATAATGTTTGCCTAACACTGGCTGACACAGTTTTTTGTCTATGTGTTACCCTAAGAATATTAGAGTTCCAAATTATTATCAAAAGAAAACATATCATTATCAAATCTGTACAGACAGAAAGAGAATTAAAAATATATCAAAATGTATGCACCAATTATTTTGACAAATTAGATGAAATGTCAAATTCTTTTAAGTCATGGTATAAGAAAGTTTAATCATGAAAAAAAATATCATATTTATAAAACTATGTCTCTTTTAAAATTAAAGGCACAGATAAAATCTCCATATAAAGTAATCTCCAGGCCCAGATGGCCTCACTGGTAAGTTTGACCAAAATGATAAGGAAAAACTAAAACCAATTCTACATAAACCATTCCAGAGAACAGAAAAGGAAGAAATAGTTCTCAATTCATTTTTGATGGCAGTATTACCTTGATATGAAGCTCATTAGAATAAAGGAAAGTCATAGATCAAAATGCCTTCCTAAAACAGAAAGAAAATCCTTAATTGAATATCGGCCAGTTGAATTTAAAAACATTTTTAAGTCAAATACAAAAATATAAACAAGTAGAGAAATTATCTCAGGAAAGCAAGCATGATTTAACATTTGAAAATTAAGTAATATTATTATTCATGTTAACAGACTGAAAAGCCATATGATCATCTCAGTAACTACAATAAAGAATTTGACAAGATACCACACCCAAAAATATTAAAAGTTTTAACAAAATATTAATTGAAAGGAACTTCATTAAGTTGATTCAAGGCATACAAAATCTATAGCTACCTTCACACCTAGTGGTTAATGCTTTCCCACTGAAATTAAGAACAAGGTAAAGACATATACTTCATCACTTGTATTTACCACTGTATTGGATTTCCTTAATAGTATAATAAATCAGAAAAAGGAACTAAGAGGCATATGAATTGAAAATGAAGATGAATAATTGTTTTTATTCACAGAATAAATGATCATCTATATAGATAATTCTAAGCAATCTGCAGAAGTTACTACCACTTTGAGTTAAGCAAAGTCAAAGAATATAAGCTTAATATGCAAATTCAATTCTAACTCTATATACTGTCAATGAACATTTAGAAATTGAAAATCGAAATTATCATTTAAAATAGCATCAAAATATGAAATACTTAGTTATACATATAAAATGATTCTGCTCAGCCATAGTAAGATGGCAGGATTACATGGAAAATACATATTTTATTGTTGAAGCAATATAATTGTTGATTTAACATTTTAAAAATAATGCTAATATGTCCATGAGTTCTCATGTGAGATCCATGGGATTTTAATAAATTTTATGCTTTTTAATTCTTATTCATGGTGTGATTTGATCTCAACTACTAAAAGAAAAAATAATAGAATTGCAACCAAACAACAAAAGAGGTAATATAAAAAAAGTGAAAAGACAACATTTGATCAACCCAAAGTAAATTAGGAATAGGAAATAATGAAACAAAGAAAAAATTTTAAGTGAAAAACAATACAATAATTTAGAAATAACACAAGAGATCAGTAATTACAATAAATGTAACTGAATAAATAAATATGAAAGTAATTATTGATTATGTAATAACACAAAAATTCAGATATATAATGCTTTTTAAATGTCTCTAAAATACAAGGAAACATAAAGGGTGAAATAAACTAATTGAAAAAATACATACAAACATGATCTAACCAAAGTATACTAGTGTAGTAATGTCATAATCTTGTACAGAAAGCTTATTATGGCAAAGGCATATTATTATGTTAATTAGATTAATTTCAAAATGATAAAGTCAACTCAGCTGGACAACACCTAATGCATAATTAGCTTCATGCATTTAACAAAGGCTAAAATTAAATAAGGCAATGAAGAAGAAAGTTATGAAGAGGAAGGAGAAAAAAATAGAATTACAAGAAGAAATGAACACCTGTGCTTGGTCCAAGATTCGGCTCAAAGCTTCATTGGATGTTTTGGATGTTATGTGGAAGTTCTTCAGGTGATGAGGTGCAAATATAGCCAGCCGACTGAGGATGCATGAGAAGACAGTTTTGTTAGATCTGAGGGCCTGGAGAGGGAGAGGGAAGAATGAAGGCAGCAGAAGGGCCCCAGCCTTACTTAAACTAGACACTGGGAGGATCAGAGGAAAGAGTTGAAGGAGAAGTAGGTGTCCTGGGCTCTTGCCTTTATTTTATTCTATTTATTTATTCATTTATTATTATTATTTTTAAAGAAGATTTAGATTACATATATGTTACATAAAAAATATAGGGGATTCCCATATGACCTATTCCTTTCTTCTCCCACACTTTCCCCCATTAACAACTTTCATTAGTGTGGTAAATTTGATAAAATTGAAGAACACATAGTAAAGCATTGCTACGAACCATGGAATACAGTTTACATTAGAGTTTACACTCTGTCCCACACGATTTTATAGGTTTTTAAAAAATGTTTAATGGCCTGTTATCTGTCATTGCAATGTCATGCAGGATAATTCCAACGTTCCAAAAATGACTCCATGTTACACTTATTCTTCTCTCTCCCTCTCAGAACTTCTGGTGGCCACTGCCCTTATAACAATGATACAAGTCCTTCCATTGCTAAAATAATAATGTCTATAATAGAATAATAATAAGTCTGCTTTAGTCCATTGTTCATTTCCCAATCTTGAAGATTGTGGTATGGTGACTCCCACTCTGTTTCTAATGGAAATGTGTCTTAGATCCTACGGGGTAGATGTATAAAACTGTCTTCCTTGTAGTTGCAGACACTGTCTGTTCCTTGGGGTGGGTATTGTCCAGCATGATCACCTTATTCATCCTGGGTAAGTCCAATGAACTGGAGAGTAGGTGTTGCAACTCTGCTGAGATACAGGGCTCAACCAGCACATGAACAGATCAAAGATTTAAGTCTCTGGGACATATATTTAACAAGTACAGTGCTAACTGTAGGTTCAAATAAAAGGGGCAGAAGAGCCACATGTAGGGAAACTATAAATGAGTCTAACTCTTACCCTGGGGGACATAAATTCCAAAGTAAGGCCCACTGATAGGGTGCCAAATTCCTGAGCTTGTCTGCCCTGTTTATAGTGTCTAGATGTCTTTAGAACCCTCAGAAGCCCTGCTGTTTGAGGCACTGTTTACTAGGCCAGTCAGTGAGATCCTGCTGAAACATACATAAGCATAACCTCTGGAAAGACTTCTTGACTCACTTGAAATATCTTAGCCATAAAAACTAATATTTCCCCATTTTGGTCAAGGTCTTTTTCCAAATGTATTATTAGTTGGCACTTGGTAATAATCCCTTGATGCCAAGGAGGCTCATCCTTGGGATTCATGTCCCATGCAGTGGGGAATGTAGTCCATTTATATGCTGAGTTTGGCTTAGAGAGAGGCCACATCTGAGCAACAAGGAGACTTTCAGGAGGTAACTCCTAGGCAATATACAATACTAGGCTAAGTTTCAGTTGCATGAGAAAAGGTTTACAAGTACAATCATCAATATCAAGAGCCTGGTGTAAGGGTCTGTCTTCCTTCACTAAGTATTGCCCATGTACTCAGGGGATTCTTGCCATTTATTAGAGATTGTAGCAGGACTCTCCAGGATGGAAATCCAATATTCTCTCAGTTGTTGTGTGTTGTTGTGTGGTTCTCCACCCACCAAGACAAGGCCCCATGAACACCTGAACTTATTTATATGCCTTTAAGGCTTACCCCAGGTGCACTCCTCCCCACAGATGCCCCCCTCACCAGCACCCTGCACCATGATCTTCTCCTGCCACAGCTGGGACCCTTCTGTGATTCAAACCTTCTCCAAAAATGAAGCCAAAAAAATAACCAAATAAAATTAATAAGAAAATAAAATAATAATAATTTTAAAATAAAAAATGAAAAAATTAAAAATAGACAAATGAAAAAATTTGAAATAAAATAAAAAATTTTATATAGTGTGTCTTTCATCACTGTAAAATCTGTTATCTTGTATGTACAGTGACAATCTTATTTCTTCCATATATTCCCCCAGTGTCATCTTCTTTTCATTTTATCTTCAAAGAAGCTTTAGGTTACAGAAAAATCACATAGGAATTATAGGTGATTCCCATATAACCAACACCCTCCCCCTCTCCCACTCTCTCCTTTTAATAACATTTTACATATGGATGGTACATTTGTTATAAATGATGTACAAATATTGAAGCATTGCTACTAAGCATGGCCAATGGATTACATTATGGTTTACATTTTGCCATATACTTTTATAGGTTTTAATGAAATTTAAAATGTCCTTTATCTGTGATTGCAAGATATTGCAGAACAATTCTATACCCTAAAAATGCCCTTTGTTCCATCTACTCTATTCTTCCCACCCCTTCCCTCAGAACCTATGGTAACTACTAAGTTTCAATTTTTTGAAGTATAAGGCTCATAGTTATTTGCAGTAATACTGAGGGCTTCACATATTGGCCTCTTTTCTTTTATTAGGCTCTGTTTATGTTCTTGAGAGATATTTATTCCTCTTATTGAGAATATAGCAGGACTCCCCAGGATGGTACTTTAATATTTTTTTGTTTATTGTGTGAGTCTCCACTTACTGAGATAACACACTATGACATAATGAACACTTAAATATTCCTTAGAGGCATGCTCCGGCTGTACTCTATCCCACATATTCCCCTACTCCTGAGGTCCTACACCAGTATCCATCCCCTGCCATATTTGCCACAAGAACATTTGCAGGATTGTGTTTTTAACTACAGACCTGAAAATCCCCAGAGTTCACCTTCTCCTTCCTCCAACTCTCTCCCCAGTTGGATGGATAGTCCAACTCAACCCCCCCCCCCACAATCTACTTCCCCTTACAGACCAGCACTGCCAAACCCAATCACACCACTGCACCACTCTCACTTTCATCCACTGCCCAACCACACCTTTTCCCCTTATCATAGATTTTGCCCACATGGGCATAGTCTTGTCTTTATATTGATGAGGAGGAGGAGTAGGGTTTTCTCATGGATGCTGGTGATTGGTAGCCTTAAAATATATGGCACAAAAAGAAATGGCAAGGGCATTTGGGGGAAGCTTAGGGTCTAGTCATCAAAACCATATGGAGGTATAGGCTTTGCTGGTTGTGGTTATGCCGAGGGAAGAACTAATTGGTGGTTGCTCAAGAGGGTAACTTATGACTAAGTCAAGGAAAATGACAAGGCCCCAAATATAATTTATTTTATGCCATTATATGGAGATTGCTAGAGAATAAACATTTTTGGTCTTGGGCCCCAGAAGTCCAAGATCAGGTATCAGATATAATGGAGTGACACCAGCATCTGCAAACGTTGAGGATCCTTGTTCATATGGGAAATGAAGTTGGAGTTCATCTCATACACTTAGCTATTTGCTAGGCAACCTGATCCCTAAAGTTACAAGTCCTGTCAGCTCATATATGGTAATATAGAATGAACTATGATACAGTTTTTTTTAAATGAATGAAGTAGTTCATGATGAACATATATTATCATGCATAAATATATTGAAATTTTAATATTAAGTAAACAAAGTAAATGGAAACATGGTATAAGCAATATGACTAATTTATGTAAATTTTTAAAACCCACAAAACAGCAATCTATATTATTTTAAGGCATTTATATATTATAAAAATATTTTTAAAACTTTAACAGTGTATATAGTCTTTATTCTATGTTTTATATTCTATATTCTATAATCTATATTCCACATTCTACATTCTATATTCTATATTTGTGAGGTTTGAGATTAGTGTGGATGATTAAGATAAATAAAAGTAGCTCGTGTAGCTATGGTTGTCCCATAGAGTAACTAAATAGAAGGAATCACCCATCCCATAGCCTCAACTAATGGGGACTGAATTATAAATGAAGGGCTTGTGTACATCCTACTCTTTGGGCAGGGGCCTTTTTTCTTTAAGGATCTGTGGGGTAGGACAGAGTTTGGCCTTAGCATTCCTCTGCCTGAAGCCTGAAGTGAACCTGGACTTCAGGATGCAGAGAGAAATAGATAAAACAATCTAGAGTGAAATCCATTCCTACTGAAATGGGCAGACTGTTTTCTGAATTGAATAGGTATTTATAACTGAAGGATCTGAAGCAGTTTTTTGCAGTGCTTGTAGCATGCACTACATACTCCAGTAATGGAACTACTGGTGTTATTGAGGAACATGGAAGAAGAGGAGTGCAGAATCTCTCCAAAATGTTATATTTGAAAAAAAAAAAAAGCCTTTGGAGTGTTTTTTCTTACTTAACACAAAAGACTTCCTAAATCAAAAGGAATTAAAGCTGTCCATTTACAACAGCATTCCATGAACATTTATCCATGGAGATTACCTTAGCCTTTGGACGGTTGATGGACCATGTTGTCTTATATAAAAAGGGAGGTTATCATTCGCCTTACGATGGGTAAAGATAGTTTTTCTGGTTATTTATTGGCTATGTGTGAGACTCAAACATGAAAGATTTTAAGAACAAAACTTTTGATTGCCTCATTGGTTACAGAATATACTCTGAAAAGTGCAATATAATGGGCCTATCAATACCAGCATTTTCCATGTTTTATATGTATGTATGCATGTATAATATTTCAAAACTAGTTTTTGATGAAATTAAGGATCTGCAAGTTACACCACTTTTTAGGAGTTGAGATAAGATATTTATCATCATTTTGTCTATAAATTTAAAATTCACTTAAATTCTCCCATTTCCATTTATTTTGGGGTAGGTTGTAAAGTGCTGGCATTTAAACCACAGAATTATGCTCTTATCATTTCTTCACAGGCTCCTTAAATTTTTAAAAATAAATCTTGACTATCTTCATGTCTTCCTGGGCTGGGGGCAGGAGGGAGCCTGAGGCTGAGAAGTGTTTAGTCTGAATTTAGCTAGTGTTAAAAAAAAAAAAGCAGGACCTTGTCTGCAGACACAATGCAGAATTACTCTACAGCATAATTAAACAACCAGTCTAATGCATTCCCTGAAAGCCAGGGTTAAACCCAGACACTGTTTCTTGATTCAAGATTATAAATAGAAAATGAGAAACAAGTTAACTCCTTTTGCTTATATCTTAAGAGATTGTTGTTAATAGTCCAAATATGGGCAGAGGCTCTGACATTTCATTTCTTCACATTCCTGTGAATCTATCAGAGAGACTAGCCCTCTTCTGAAAAAGCGCTTGCATCAGCTGAAGGCATAGTACTTCACAAAACCTGTACTGTATAAAAGTGGACAAATGCTTAAAAAAATAAAATAAAAATGTAAAATGCTTTTTCTAGGTTGCATCAAACACAAGTGCTTTGTCTTTGAGTGGAATTCCTAGTGAGGATGAGAGAAAAAAATTCAGGGTAAAGATACCTATTTTAGCATTTCCTAGAGAAAGCAAGTAATTTCACATGTGACTTTTCAGGATGCTTCTTGAATTCGTTTGACATTAATTATGCACTTGATATTACAAATTACACATTTTCTTTGCATAAAAGCCAGGTGTGCTCCAATAACCCAAAGATCTGCTATCTTTCACACACAAGTAAAAGGGGATAACACTTTAAAACAAGAACACTGCAACAGAATGGTCCAAGCCCTCACTTCCGGGAACCATAAAAAAAGAACAAAATTTAAAAAGATCTTTTTCTTTCTTGTTCTTTAATATAGTATATGTACTTTTGCTGCTGAAGCAAATCACACACTATTTAATGTGGCAATGTATAATGTAATAATGTTAAACATTCAGAAAATCTAATTTTTGTTTTAGTCAGCAACAAATCCAATGCCAGATTTAACCTCCTGTTTTCTACCAAAGGCTACTGAAAATGGCATGCTCATAATCATGTTATCCTAAGGAGACTTACTGTCCTTTTGGAGAAAATTATAGGTTTATAATCACTTCAAGACATGAGCCCTTGAGATTAGCAAAACTTGATTGATTAATTAGCAAAGTTATAAAAAATATCCATTTTGCAGTAGAAAGCTTTGCGCTGTTAAAGCGCAAAGTCCAGGACAAACTTTAGAGAGAAGCCACCTCTATACAAAGCAGGGATGACGCAATGAAGAGCTTGCCTGGGTCATGTTTGCAAGAAAAAAAGATTGCATGCATTTACCTTGCTGGGTTCACCTAAACAAAAGGGGATAAAATATTTCATACGATGCAGTTGCTCAGTTGCGCCTTCAAATAAAGCAGGTTCAACACTGCCCACAGCAAGCTTTTGCTTTCTCCAGATATTATAATTAGGCTTAAAAAAAATCTTTTTAAAGAAGCTTTAGATTGCATAAATGTTGTATCAAAAATGCAGGGGATTCCCATATATTTTCTCTTTCCCCCACACACTCTTTCCCACATTAACATCTTTCATTAGTGTGGTACATTCGTTACAATTGATAAACACATATTGAAGCATTGTACTAGTCAAGCACTATAGTTTGCATTATGGTTTACACTCTCCCTTACACAATTTTATAGGTTTTGAAAAATGTGTAATAGCTTGTGTCCTTCATTGTAATGTCATGTAGAACAATTCCAATGTCCCAAAAATGCCCCCATGTTGCACCTATTTTTCCCTCTCCCTCCCCTCAGAACCTCTTGTGGCCACTACCTTTATTTCAATGATACAAGTTCTTCCATTGCTAGAATAATCATAAGCCTACTTTAGTCCATAGTTGTCTTCCATCCTTACGTTGGTTCATTCCTCAGTCTTGAGGATTTGCAGATGGTGATGATCCACTATCTCTGACAGAGAGGCATTTAGAACCTATGGTGTAGATGGCTGGAACCATATTGTTTGCAGTTGCACTCTCTGCTTCCTGGGATGGTTATTGTCCAGCATCATCATTCTTTTGCTGGCTGTCCTGGGTGAGTCCAAAGAATTGGTGAGTAGGTGTAACATCTCTGTTGAAATCCAAGGATCAGCTGGCATATAAACAGACTAAAGATTTAAGATTTCCACTCTGGGATATATAATTAGCAAGTATAGTGCTAATTACAGGTTTAAATAAAAGGAGCAGAAAAGCCACGTGTAGGGAAATTATAAATGATTATAACTGCTACATTGGAGAGCATATATTCCAAAGTAAGGCCTATATACAAGGTACCACATTCCTGAGTTTGTCTGCCTTGTCTACAGTGCCTAAATGTCTCTAGAGCCTTCTGGAGCCCATTGTTTGAGGCACTGTTTACTGTGGCAGTCAATGAGATTGTGCTAAGACATGCATAAGCATATCCTCTGGAATAACCTCCTGACTCACTTTTATATCTTTTAGTTATAAAAATTCATTTGTATTTCATATTTCCCACTTTGGTCAAGTTCTTTTTCCAGATTCATCACTAGTTGGCACTTGGTAATAATCCCTGGCGAGTCATCCCTGGGAGTCATGTCCCATACTGGGGAGAAGGTAGAGCATTTACATGCTGAGTTTGGCTTAGAGAGAGGCCACATTTGAGCAACTAGGAGTCTTTCAGGTGGTAACTCTTAGACAATATATAGTGCTAGGCTAACTTTCAATTTTACAAGAAAAGGTTCATAAGTTCAACTACCAGTATCAAAGGCCTGGTGTAATGGTCTGTCTTCCTTCACTAGGCACTGCCCATGTACTCAGGGGATTCTTGGCTACTCTATTAAAGAATGTAGCAGGACTTCTCAGGATGAGAATTCAATGTTCTTTCATTTAATACTTTCCTTAAGATCAGCTTTTAACAAAAAGAAAAGAAACACATAATTATTCAACCGCATGTCATATGATTTCAATCCAGGCAGGTTCTAAGTAAATGATTGATTATGCTCTCTAAAATGATGAGGTACATAATTTCTTGAGAAAAAAATTTAAGCATCTTATATTGTGTTTACCTGCACAAAGAAGTGCTTAAAATAATTGGTAGATGTCCTGCTTCTTCAGACGTCCTTGGTAGATGAGAACTTAATACAAGCATTATTTTTTAAATTATATTCTTATACTGTTTTTTTCCTCTTTTACCAATTTTCAAGCTTTCTGGAACACAGGAAATGTTGATGAAATTTGAATATGTCTTAACACTTTTATGGAAGAAAAAAATGTAAATCACAATACTTTGTTACTTAAAATATGTCACAAATCTATATCAGTGAACATAAGGAAAATACATATTTAAAATATGTAACAGGCATTTTTAAATGGACTTTGCAGAAAACAATATGAACCCCTATTTCTTTCAATACTCTGCTCTCTCAACCATTCCAAAGATGATTCTGTTTAAAGGACGTATTGTTCAAGTTCATCTTTGTCATGGGTTTGACAGTGTTGTGAAAAGTAAAGTCATCAGCATTTTAATGAAATGATTTACTGAATAATAATACTTCATACTCTGTTCCTAATTTACCTTAATAAAATGCATCAGGCAATTTGTTAACTAAGATTATACTTCTCCATTAGTGATGAGAACAACTGAAAAACTGAGAAATTTGGTGAAATAAATATTTCAAGTTTTTAAGAGCACAAAATGAAAATAAGAGGGAGTATGCTGGTTTGATTCTTTTGTGGACCTTAGAAAATCCTGCTCATAATGCAAACCCATTCCTGTGCCTGTAAACCTACTTTCAATGTACTTAATGATGATTTGGCTCAGTGTCTTTGATTAGATTGTGGGACACAGGATGGGTCTTAATCCTCTTACTGGAGTCTGTTATAAATGGAAGATTAAAAAGCCTCGGAGACAGAGAGAAGCCAAGACACACAAGCTGACACTACCTTTATGCCCTGCCATGTGCTGTTGGCCACAGCTGAGCTTGGGGAGAGAGTGAGCCTGAAGGAGAAGTCAGAGACCAGAAGAACCTCTATGTTGTCCTGCCACATGACAGAAGTCCAGCAGTCCTTCAAAGTGAGGAGAGACAGCACCTCTGATAATGCCTTGATCTGGTTATTTTCACAGCCTCAAAACTGTAAACTTTTAATTTAATAAATTTCCATTGTAAAAGCCTACCCATTTCTGGTATATTGCTCTCAGGAGCTTTTAGCCAACTAAATCAGAGGGTACAACTTTTCCACTTAGAATTTTTTTGATTGATTTGACAAAGCTATTCATATTTGCTATAACTTTAATATAATACCTCAGTTAATATATTTATTCAACCAAAATGTATTAATCATCCACAATAGGCCAGACATAGCTATACTTGCTAAATATAATGGTGAGGTAAACAGACAAATTCCAGGTACTCATAGGCTTTTTTAAAAACAGAAGATCTTTATAAATAATAAAAATAAATACAGATTTGTTAAAGTGTATTAAGTCGTAGCTCAAAAATATGTGGATTTCAACATTAACTACTTGAGCAGCTTGAAAAAGGAAATATTCTGTTTCAGAATTCCACCTTAATTTGGTATAGTTAAGCTCTCAATTTCAGGAGTTCAGCTCTAAAATTCTGAAATTTTTATATAAAATTCTACTGCCTCAGTTTACACTAATAAGGCATGTTCTAAAGTGAAACTGAAATTAGGTAAGTAACCATGTTAAGGATGACCCATTCACAAGTTTCTATATATAAAAACAGATAAAAATTTTGTAGGTATTTTATGGAAACCAATTTTATGCATGAGAACTAAAGAATAATCAAAAGACTACATTAATTTCTGTAATATGGGAGATATACACTACAGCCTTAACATATATTCAAAGGACACAGCATCTGAATCATCAAATCCAAGCTAGAGTGTATTACAGGATAATGTGGGTTTCCTATAATTAATTAAATTAATTTTCTTTAATAATTGGATTCTATCTATTAAGAAAGTAAGACATCTTAAGGGATGGATTGTAAAGAGAAGGTGCAGAGCTGTTTTTAAAAGTAGATTTGCCATTTTGTTTTATTATGATGTCTTTAACTCATTGGATATATCTGTGGACCTTTGCAATTATAATGAATTAAGAGAGTAATATGAGGTATTCAAAAGGAACATATTGAGACAAATAACTGTAGAAACATATTTTATTATTGCAGATAAAAAACAAAATCATATGTCATAGTCATAATTAACTAATGGAAGTACATCAAAATTCTGTCTTTGTAGTTTTCCATGATATGATAATTATTAACAAAACTCATTATAAAGGTATTTTGTTTTGTTTCCCTTTTTTTTCTCCACCACATAACTTCTATGTACCAACTATTTTATTTTGACCTTGGAGCACACTATAAAACAGAAAGATACTATTCTTACTCTGTAAATGAGTAAACCAAGGTTCAAAGAGATGAGTTTATTCGCAGATGTCAAAAAAATTGAGGTGAAACAGATGTTTTGATCCCCATCCCAATCCTCTTTCCACTTGACCACAAAATACATGTTTTATCTTTCAACTCCTCATCATCTATCCTATAGGATTTACTATAACAGTCCACTTTTTTAGGAAGATTTGTCTGACCTTTTACTATAATCATCTTCATGCTTAGCTTCTACTTCCTCTCTGCTTTCCTAACACTTTTAACAAATCCCAGTGATAGCATTTAACTCAATGTTCTGTACCATTCCATGAAAAACAGAATATAGACCACTAGGGAGGAAATGTCAAATCTTACTCATTTTATATACTCCCCCAACTCCTTGGCAATGTTAATCCACATATTCAAGGCTCTCAACAAATATTAAAGGAGTTAAACTGATAGCATTTTAGAATTTTAAGTAGCTTAATAGTTAAATTCAGCATCAAAACAGGGGATGACTGGACACAATGCGCTCACATTTCTCCTCATATGTAAAACAGGTAAAGTATTTATCATTACTACTTTTAAAATCTTGCTTATGAGGAGAAAAAATTCCAAAAATTACTCACTCAGAAACATGGTATGCCCAGCAATGATTTTTCAATACCAGAAATGCTAACTTACCAGGGCTATATTATCAATTGTCGAAGCACTTCTCTTTAAGAGTAATGTTACCGCATGCTCAGTTGGCAATTATTTGAGGAGTTATTTCAATAACTGCACAGCTCTTTGTCTGATTAATGAAACTGCCATTGGATTTATAGCTCTTGTTATGGAAATGTATCATTGGAGATTTGCTGAATGGTGTGTCATAAATTCCAGACACCTGAGAAATTATGACAGGCTTTGATTAGAATGGCTTCTTTCATCTCCCCTTTTTCACTAAATTCACTTCTCATTATATACTGTTACCACTGCCTGCTCTGAGAAGAGAGAGGAAGAGATCTATTTGTGACAAACTATTCTGTTCGCTGCAGCCATTCTTTCTTTTACTGTCCACACTATCTACCTTTCCTTGTGGACAATATTTAAACATGTCAAATCAGATTCAAGGAGGGAATTATGTCATAGAGAAAATTTTCTTTGGAGATCATAATGTTTCTGGTGACTGGTGACAGATCCAAAAAATATTGAGAAACAAAGCAATAAGACTCAGCAGAATATAAGTTATGGGCCAAATACTTTATGCACTGTTAGGAGGGAGGCCTCAGGCTGAGTGTCATTAGATGCACAGGATATGAATTATTGTCCCATAACTCAAACCTTAAGATATCCAGATATGATTTAAAAAGTACAAATATGTTTGTTGTGTCTCTAAAGGAAGAAAACTTTTTTAAATGAGTGTTAAAAAAAACTCTGCTTAATAATATTCCCAAAAATTTCAAATGCCTTTACATTAACGTGTTGAAGTGAACTTTAATAAAAAGAAACACAGACCAAAGAATTGAGGGCAGATGTTGGACTAGGCAGCTCCAGGACTAGGCAGCTCCTTCAACCAAAACAACAATTAAATAGGCAGGAACTGTCTGAAACAATTACTTTGAAACTCCAGAGAAATTTGAAATACCAGAACAAAGTACAGCATCCAGGAAAGAGCAAGAGGAAGAGGCTGACAAATCACGATCAAGAATATTAAATTGTTCTCTCTACATGAGCAGCTACCAGAGCCCATACCCGACTCTCTAAGGATTTTTGTAGAGTGCAGTCCCTGGGTAGCTTTCTGGTGAAAGAGAGAGACCAAATATTCCTCTTCCTCAACACTAGGGTTGGGCATGGTTAACCACTGATCACAGCTTTTGATTAACAACTTAAATCACTGGGGCCCAGTTCTGAGGGCCACCATCGTTTCAACCAGCTCCAGACAAAGGCAGTGGCAGCCATTGTTTCAACCCTTCGAGGACAAAGGCAGCAGCAGAAGAGACTTAAAGACCCTGTGTTTCCTCAGAGTTGCAGGGAACAGTCAATGGAAGGACCATATTTGCTGGACAGGCCTGAAATGCTTAGCTTTAGGGAGCTGTTAGAGAACATTTTGGTGACCTTTAGGGGCACTTTGGAAACAGGCTGTCCCCCTTTCATGGGTCCCAAGCTGTAGTAGTTTGAGATTATTTCATGAATCCGAAAAAGAGAAATATTATGCTTTTGTAAACTGATCTATTTCTCTAAGTGTAATGCCCTTTCATTTAGTTCAGCTGAGAGACCTTTGATTAGACAACTTATTAATATTGCCGTAGTGCTTTTTGTTGGACTACATCACTGAGGTGGGACTCAGATTGAGTCCCTGCCCCCTTGCTGGGTCTGAAATAAATGAACACTCACTCAGACAAACTCAGGAAGAGAGAGCTCTGCCATTTTTTTACCCTTCCATGTGATGAGATTTAAACATCTGAGACCCCAGGGAGAGATGAGCCATTTGCCTGATAGATTACAGCTGAAATTGGAAAGAGAGCAGAACAGCCAAGACTGATATAGGAAACCCCAGAAAGAAACAAGCCCTATGCCAGGAAGGAGATGACTACAGGATCACTTAAGCATGAAGCTCCAAGAGACTGAGCCCATGGAGCTCAAGAGGAAAGGGTGAGCTCAGAAGGCTGAAACCTGGACAAAGACTGGTGACCATCTTGCTTCACTCTGTGATAATACACCAGGACCAACAGTAGCAGACTTTGGTGAGAAAGCATCTCTGATTGTGCCTCAGTTTGAATATTTCATGGCCCTAGAAATGTAAGCTTTCACCCCAAATAAATCCTTTTTATAAAGGCCAACAGATTTCTGGTGCTTTTCATTGGCACCCCTTTGGCAAACTAAAACACTATCCCTGTTTTGATTGGAAAGACAGATTTGGGAAATTCCTCTCCAGTTGTCCCTCCTCCTAGAATTTGCCCTCCAAGAAAAACCTCCTTGAAACAACAAAAAGAGTGTAGGAAACTTTTGAGACAGACAATCTGGGGCAAAACTTGTGGGTTTCACCCAGGAAAGAGAGGTTTGTCTCCTGGGAAACAGAGCGGATAACCAAATTCTTTAAATAGAGATACTTCAAAACAACTAACAATCAAAAACCCAGGAAAAGAGAGAGGAACAGAAATACAGGGAAATCTCTACATACTATATTTTCCTCAGACAGACCTTCTTAATAGGAGGGATGAAGCTCAAGAAAATCGTTGTCTTATCACCAGCTGGTTACAAAACCAAGTAACATACATCTCAGGAAATAAATCCCAGAGTGAACATTTTAAAATATTAAAATGTACAATGTGCAACAAAAGAGCATAAGACAAACAAAGAAACTGAAATTATGATCCATTCAAAGGAAGTGGATAAAAATTCAGAAAATGAAGAAGATAATATGGACATACTGGACAAAGTCTTTAAAAAAATGATTTTTAAAGTGCTCAAGGAGATGAAGGAAAATGCAGAGAATGAACCAAAACATTTTAGGAAAATAATGATTTAGCAATATGAGAGACTTAGTTGAGAGATAGAAATTTTAAAAAGGAACCAAACAGGGCTAATGGAGTTTAAGTCCACACTAACTGAAATGAAAAATGCCCAGCAGGATATCAAGAGTTGAATGGAGCTGCCAGAAGAAAAAATCAGTGGTAAGATACTTGAAATGAGTCAGGCTGAGTGGCAGAAAGAAAAAGGCCTAAGTCACCTCTGGGAAAACACCAAGCATACTATTATACACATTACGGGAATTTAAGAAGGAGAAGAAATAGATAGGGGCAGCAGGAATATTAAAATAAATTAATGACAGAAAACTTCCCAAATTTAGAAAAAGATGTGAATATGGACATCACATGTGATACTATCAGATTCAAAGGATAAGAAGGGAGTCCTGAAAGCTGAAAGAGAAAAGCAAGGTGTTACATACAAGGGAGTCCCAATAAGACCAAATGCCAATTTCTCAACAAAACCATGAAGGCAAGAAGGCAGTAGGTTGAAATACTTAAAGTGTTGAAAGAAAACAACTATCAGTCAAGAATTTTGTATCTGATGAGGGCTTTCTTTCAAAACCAAGGGAGTGATAAAGACATTCTCAGATAAACAAAAATTGAGGAAGTTCATCACCACTAGACCTGCTTACAAGCAGCCAAAGGGAGTTCTTCAGACCAAAAGTAAAGAACACTAGATAGTGGTCCAAAGCATCATAAAAAATGAAGACTTATGGTAAAGTTAACCATTTGAGTTAACTTTACCATACAAATGTCAGTGTTATTGTAGTGTATTGTTTAGTATGTAACTCTACTTCTTACTTCCTATAGGTGCTAAAACACAAATACATAAACTGTGATTATAAACCTATGTTTTTAGACATACAATGTACAGAGATATAAATGGTAATAAGTAAAAAATACGATGTGGGGTACATAGGGCATAGAAATATTATATGTGCGTGTGATTGAAGTTAAGTTCAAACAAACCAAAATATGGATTTTTGATATTTATGATCTTAAATCACATGGAAAATGAAAAATATATCCAGATAGAATTGAGAAGTCATGAATATCATTAAACAAAAAAATCAAATAAATATAAAAGTAGGCATTAACAGAAGTGAAGGACAAAAAAGTTATAAGAGGCACAAAGGCTAAAGAACAAAACGGCAGAGGAAAGACCTTTATTATCAGCAGTGACTATAAATGTAAATGGATTAAACTCTCCAGTCAAAAGGTAGAGATTGACAGGATAAATTTTTAAAAAGCATGATCCAATTATATGTGTCTGCAAGAGACTCACTTTAAATTCAAAGATGGAAGTAGGTTGAAAGTGAAAGGATGAAAAAATATATACCATATAAGCATTAACCAAGACAGCTGGAATAGCTATACCAGTATCAGAGAAAGTAAATTTTAATGCAAAAACAGTCATGAGGGAAAAAGATGGTTATTATGTACAAGAAGCTAAAACTTGACTAAGAAACTTGACTATATGTTAGGTCGATAAATTTAAAATGATTGAAATCATGCAATATATGTTCCCCTACTGAATGAAGCTAGGAAACAATAACAGAGGGAGAAATGGAAAATCAACTAATATATGGAAATTAAATAACATACTCTTAAACAACCAATGAGTTAAGGAAGAAATCAGAAGTACAATTAGGAAATATCTTGAAGCCAATGAAAATAAAAATATGGTGCACCAAACTTATGGGATGCAGTGAAGGAAGTGCTGAGAGGAAATTTTATTGCTCTAAATGCTTACATTTAAAAAAAAAGAAAAATGATTTAAAATCAGAGTCCTAACCACAAAACTGGAAGAACTAGAAAAAGAAGAGCAAACTAAACTTAAAATGACCAGAAGGAAATAACAAAGATTAATTACTAAGAAAAAGATTGAATCAGTAATCAAATCCTTTCCAACAAGGAAAGCCCAGGACCAGATCGCTTCTCAGCAGAATTCTACCAAACATTCCAAGAAGACTTAACCCCAATTCTGCTCAAATGCTTTTTAAAAATTGAGAAGTAGGGAACACTCCCTGATTCATTCTATGAGGCAACCATCACCCTTATAACAAAGCTAGATAAAGATACTACAAGAAAGAAAAACTACAGGTCAATATGTCTTATGAAAATAGAGGCAAAAATCCTCAAAAAAATCCTATCAAATAGAATCCAATAGCATATTAAAATAATTACATACCATGATCAAGTGGGATTTATCCCTGGCATGCAAGGTTGGTTCAACATTTTAAAAAATCAATTAATGTAATATACCACATTAATAGAATGAAGAAAAAAATCCACATAATCATCACAATTGATGCAGAAAATTCATTTGAAAAATACAGTAGAGTTTCTTAATAAGAACACTTAGAACACTAGGAACAAAAGGGAACTTCTTCAATATAATAAAGGACATATAGGAACCTGAAGATTATCCAAGGACTCTAATCTTTTTTTTTTCATATGTAGAAATAGTTAAAAAAAATAGAAGTTGATCCCCAAAATGATTGAGTTTTCCTCTTTTAAGTCACACTATATATTATGCCTCTAAAAACTATAATAGAATCCAGAATACATATTTTAGTGAGCAAAAGAGATCCCTGAAATATCTAGGAGAGAAATGTAGCAAGGGAGTGATGACTCATTTGTAATACACAATACCAGTAAAGGACTTCCACCAAAGCTCCTGAATTAATAGTCCACATAGGGGTTATCATAAGCTAAATATTCTTCTATCCACTTTACATATATCAATCTATCTAATTCTCACAACAGCCTATGAGGTGAGTACAAATAAAATTCACATTTTGCAGATGAATAAACAGATACAAAGATTGCACAGTTGATAAGTGGTGGAGCAGGGACCTGAAGTCAGGCAATCTAACTCCCGAGTCTGTGCTCTTTACCACTAGGTAATACAAACTGCATCATTCCTTAGATGAGCCTGTGTGAAAGTTACTCAACAAAGTATCTCAGTTAAATTTCCTCCAACATGCATTTCATTAATCATAGTTACAAGAATATCGTCTCTATTTTGTACGCTAATTTCCTTTACTTTCCATTTATCCACCTCCCATTCTCTTTCTTTCACACATTCTCAGATTCATATTTTGTAAAAATGTTACTTTCTTTAAATTTCAAGAACAGATCCTTGGGAATTCCAAAATTATTTCAAGAAAGAACATGAAAATATCCCATCATTAATACCTGTGGGACCCAGCTAAAATATGTGCAAAATTCAATAATCTTTTAGTCACATTCTTAATCTGGAATAGGCATTAGTCATTTAAAAATTCAGATAAGAATTTTAAATTTTAATATGTTGTGAAATAAAACAGGGAAAATGGAATTCAAACACTTGGAGATTTCTGTGGAGTTACAAAATTTCCGCTAAGCATGCATTGAAAGTTCAAGGCAACAACAAATGCAAATTATCTTTCCTCATTCTGTGAGTGAGTATTCTAAATGTTGCACTCAGAAACCAACACAAGTCAAAATGCAGTGAAATCAGATCAGGAAGAGAAAATTGCTCTTAATTTTAGGTAAAATATAACCAATAATTCTTTAATAATAAAGCTAGAGGAAGAAGAAATAAAGAGAAAAAACAGCAAGCAATGTAGTCATATATTATATAATCTTAGTGTGAGATAAAAACAAAACCCTATAAAAAATAAAAATTAAGAGGCTAGTTAATAGGATACATTTCTAGGCGGTGGACTTGGCCCAGTGGTTAGGGCATCCATCTACCACATGGGAGGTCCGTGGTTCAAACCCTGGGCCTCCTTGACCTGTGTGGAGCTGGCCCACGCGCAGTGCTGATGCCCACAAGGAGTGTCGTGCCACGCATGGGTGTTCCCTGCACAGGGGAGCCCCACGCACAAGGAGTGTGCCCCACAAGGAGAGCCGCCCAGGGCGAAAGAAAGTGCAGCCTGCCCAAGAATGGCGCCGCACACACAGAGAGCTGACACAACAAGATGACACAACAAAAAGAAACACAAGATTCCTGTGCTGCTGACAACAACAGAAGAGGAAAGAAGACACAGCAAATAGACACAGAAAACAGACAACCGGGATGGGAAGGGAGGGGAGAGAAATAAATAAATAAATCTTTAAAAAAAAAAATAGGATACATTTCCTATATTCAATTTCTGAAAGCTAAGGAGAAATTTTGACAGAAAAAATGATAAATATCCTTCTGTTGTAAATGTGGCAGATGATCTCTAATGAAAGGTAGTACATGCAATTAGTTTAGCTTGAGCCCTCAACTACAGACCTGATCTTGGATTAAACACATAGATTCTCCAAAAAACTTCAGCACTCTTAGAAACAAAACCCATTGAGTTTCAAAATGCTATAATGATGGAGAATTTCTCAACAGGAATACTGGATTGTAGTTACATCGCCAGTTAGTGATTGGTAGTAATCCCAAATCTCTGGGCTGGCCATGTGCCAGCTGGACCCTGAGCCTTAGCAGAGTGGCAACTCCTACTCTCCAGTTTTTGGGACTTACCAAAGTCAGCTAACAGGGAGGTAAAATGGTCAACCACCACACCAGGGAATTGAAAGTGCCTACAGCTCCAAGCAGGAGAACCACATCCATTAACCACGTGGGTCTAAGCCCACTCTTGATATAGTGGTGGAATGGATATCACCACCCCAGGGTCCAGAAGATAGAGGAATAAATATGGATTAGAGTGGACTTACTTTTATTCTACTATAGAACTATTGTGACTAGTAATGGAAGAAACTGTAGCACTGATCTGGAGAAAATGGCCATGGTAGTTGCTGAGAGCAGGGAGAGGGCAGAAGAGATGTGATGTGGGGGTATTTTCAGGATTTGGAGTTGCCCTAAATGATATTGCAGAGACTGATGCTGAACATATATCCTGCCATAACCCACTGAATGAACTGGGGAGAGTGTATACTACAATGTAAACTATAATCCATGCAATGCAGCGGTACTCCAAAACATATTCACCAAATGTAATGAACGTGCCACAATGATGAAAGAGGATATTCAAGTGGGAGGAGTAGCGGTGGTATGGATGTGGGAACCTTTATATTTTTTAATGTAACATTTTTTGTGATCTACGTATCTTCAAAATATACAATTAAAAATCCTTTAAAAATAAATAAATAAATAAAAAGTACACTTTTGTCCCAAGCTCTTTAATAAAAAAAAAAAATGCTGGATCTGAATTAGACAACATAAATAACAGAAATAAATGAAAAATAAAGCAATCAGCCAATCTTGCCTTGAAGGCCTTGCCAGCCATAGAATAAAATGAAGAGTTTTCAGAAAGGCTAACCAAACTGCCTTGTATAGGTCATATTATATAATGTAAGAAATTTATATTCTCATTTCTCAGAGCCAAGAGTTTCTCCTAAGGCTGCTATACAAGATAAAGAGAGAAGGCTCCAAAAGAAAGGCCCAACTCCTATTTTGATATAGGGTTTCCTATAATTTCTGAAGATGAATTAGATGGCCTTCATGAAGCAAACCTGAATCAAGTGATTCTCTGAATTACCAATCAAGAAAAATATTAATTTAAATACAGGGAATTTTAAATTTTTTTTACTCCCTCAAGTTGTTTGTTCGTCGGTAAAACTATGCTTGGTATGCATATCAAGTTCATTAGTCTCCAGCTTTTTGGAGCAAGTATGAGCATGGAGGTGTGGAGTTTGTGTACATGTGCACATTCATGGTTTTACAGGATTCTTCACAGAATTTATAAAGACTATAATGGCGAAATTGTTGTCAATTTGGTTTACTATACAAGAGGTGCCCTGTGCACTTATGCATAGACTTATTGGTCAAAACTCTCAGTACATTTTTATGTGCAACAAAATCACACAGGTTTTTATTTCCATTGAAGCTGTGTCTAATCAGGACCAAAAGTTAAGACAAAGAAAAACTACAAAGTCCATGTTCATAAGTGCATATAAATAGAGCCATTTAAAAACAATTTTCTATAATTACATCAGTCTTAAGAAAGTCTCCAGGTACTAAAATGCACATATATTTTTATGCTATTAGGTCTATGACTAGAACATTTAGTGTACTTTTAGAATGTCCTGTCTCATCATTAAATCATATATAAATGTTGCATAAGTCTAAAAATTTATATCAAATGTTAATAAAATCTTCTCAGGGAAGGATAAGTTATGACATAATAAATGATCTTCATTATGAGAGTAAGCATTGTCTCAAAGAAAAATTTCAAATGACCCTTACAAACTGAACCCATGTAAAAGATATTTATTCTACAATCTCTTTTAAGCAAGTCTTGGGTTATTAAGTGGTGTCTTGCTTCATGCATTATTTCCTCTTACTACTTCAAGAAGAATTGGTATGTGGGACTAGGAACAGTTCTCACTTCAGAAGATCTGTTTATCACCCAAGTATGCCTTTTTTACATCACAGATTTTAATGCTGTCAGCTCAAAATGTTATGCTGGGCCCTATTTTGTACAAAGTTAACTTGTTGCATTGGTCTTCATTTCATCCCAAAAGAAGGAGAAATTAGAAAAGACTTTCAGGTGTGCTATTTTTCTTCCCCCTACTAAGACTCTATTAATGGACTCTGCATGGATTCAAATCAATTTTATTCTTCAAGTCTCAAATTAAATGCTCTCACCTCAGAAAAACTTTGCATGACCCCAAGCTGATGTAGTATGTATTTCTCCCAATTTCCTTTACCCCAACCCACTCAGCTCTTTATAGCATTTATATCTGCTATAAATACACAGAATAATTGAAAGAATTCATAAGACACTACAAGATGTATAAATATAAAGGTAAATATATGGTACAGGAGAAAAAGAAAGCTTACTTCAATACCAAGCTGATTTAAGTTTTCCAGGCACAGTATCCAGGTTCCATTCTCAGTCACTCAGGATACCCTTTGTCTTCAAACTATCCATCATGATACATGCAGTACCTTGGTCTCAGGGAGCCAAGACACAAGTTTTTGGGGGTATTTTCTTTTTAAAAATTTCTTCCTGATCTCACAGAGAATGCCATGCAACTGGTTAAATGAAGTGCAAACTGTGAATCTATACAATTTAAATAAGCAATGTAGGAAAGATGGTACAGGATCCCTCCAGAGGAGTTTTAGACTTTATACAGCAGACAATACGTCACTAGTCAGTCATTTCATTCACAAACCACTAGTTAGGACATTTCATTCCTACCTAGGCCAAGGATCAGTGTGCCAAACCTCTAGTCAACTCTGGAGATTAGCAGAGACATCACAGATAAGTTGCAAGTTAAGTTGCATTACCTTTACATAATATCAATTTTATTTTGTTTAGTTACTTTAGATCTATTATATGTCCTATCATTTACTGTTCATTATTTGTAGGATTATGGCCAGAAAATAAATGGAGGCCACAGAACAATGGTCTTCCTCATTCTTTTACTACCCCCTAATTCTTCCAATGTTACAAGAGACTTTCAGGGCAGATCCATGACCTGTAACCATCCTCCAGCTTAAGAGTATAAACAGCATTGTCTGCTTGGTACAATCATAGAGTACTGATCTGGAAAAGAGACTCAAACAGGCCCTAGAAGTAGACTTATGGTCATTTGGACAGTGAATAAGGGGGTCCAGGTATCTGAAGCAAGATATCAAACCCTACACTTGGCCTAACAGTCTCTGCATTCAGAGAGGAGGGAGGGAGCCAAAAAACCAGAGTGTGGCTCTCTAAAGTGTAGGTACAATGATAAGGGTCCCACTTGCCCAGATCATTTGCCATTACTGTCTTCCCACTTTACTATAAGCACCTACATGAAAAGAGGGCCCATGACAATTTTCTAAATGAACATGAGTCCTGGGCTTAACATGGCACACGATGGGCACCCAATGAAAGTTGCACAGATGGATGAATGAATGAAGCAAAACAACTTCTTAGAATATAAATCACATTGGCCCTGTCATCTTTGAATGTGACAGTGGCACAAGGAACATGGTTAGGAAATGGAAGACTACAGGTTAACATGGAAACTCATTCCTTATAAACAGACTGCTGTTATTAATACAGATATTTATGTTCAAAGATTAAAGTAGAGATTCAAATCAGCTGTACAGCTTGAGAAGTTAGTTGTATAATTCATGTATCAGTGACAAATCTAATGAATTAGTCATATAACTTGAATATTAGAGATAGAACTTAGAAATTCACTGCATGTTTTATTTAAAACTTATTTGTACTGTACAAATAAATCTTTAAAATATACTTCTAAATCAAACTGTAAACGAAAATGTAAAGAACAGCTGTCTGTGGGAGTGAGGAGGGAAGATGATTGAATGAGCATGTATATTCAACTAGCATGGAAGAGAGAGGAAGCTTGAAATGAGAACAACAGAGAACAGCTAATGAGAGAGGATGCAGAAAGGGAAATTTCTCATAGTTTTACACCACCACTATCAATATTTACTGTGCTTGGTCATTCTACTTTCCATAGTACTAGGTTATGAGATACCACTCTATCAACACTGGCGTTGATGAACCATCTGGAGCTGGAAGTGAGCCAGTAAACAAAGATTTCAGTTGTCCAAAACTTAATTTGGTTATTTATACTGAACTGAGAAAAGCAAACACTTCCAGAGTAGATGCTATTGCTGAAGAGAAAAGTTGATTGAAGCAATAATTTAGACAGTTCCATTTTTTCTTTATTTTTACGGAAGTTTTAGAATACATAAAAGTTATATCAATTACGTAGGGAATTATTGGGGGCAAGATGGCAGCTGAGTAAGGCTTTCCAGGAGTCATCTTGTCCTACAGGGCAGTTACTAATCTAAACAAAGCTATCTAAAGCACAGGTTTGAGGGGCCCAGGTGACAAGAAGAGCATCCTGCAACATCCTTGAAAGAATGAAAGGAGGAGACTGCCCATATGCTATGAAGATTCCTGAGTAGAGCATCCAACACCAAGGAAGTTGGTGGCCATCCTCCACTGATGGCACAAACCACCTCAGGAGGCATTCTGTGGATGGAGTTGGAAGCTCCACTTCCCCAAAACAGGGAAGGAATAGAGAGTTGGACACCAACTTCAACTACTGGTTACTAAATTTGCCTGGCTAAAGTATAATCCTGTGAACAGCTAAAGACTGAATCCATCCAAGTTGGAAAGAGACTGGTAGTCAGCATTTTAACTCCATCCCCAACATTAGGGGAAGTGGGAATGATTGAAAATCACAGTGCTAGTAGAGACCAGCTTCTTTCCACCCAGATCAAATTGCAGTCCGAGCCTTGGCTCCAGCCCAAACTCTGGCAGGGAAGAAGCTGGGGAGATCTGCACTAGCCTCTCCTGGCAACTGCAGGTGCTTTCACCCAGCACAGACTGGATAACTGAACACCTGGGACTCCATCTTTGTCCCCACAATAGGATAGGAGAGAAGCTATGTTTCCTCAGCCTCCCAAGCAACTGCAGACACTCTTGTTCTGCAAGAACTGGTTTGTTGAGATCATTTGATTCCATCTCCAACCCACCACACAACCGGGGGAGGGGAGGGAAATTAAATAAATAAAAATAAATCTTTAATAAAAAATAAAAAAAAAAAAAGAGGGGCTGGTGTTTCTTCAGCCTTTCTGGTCAACTGCCTGCTGTCTCAGCCCGCACCCACTGGAAACTTGGACTTCTGCAGCTCCATCCCCATCCCACAACAGGATGAAGGGAGCTGGGCTTCCTCATCCTCTCTGGGCAACTGCAGGTGCTTTCAGCCAACACAAACTGGTTTTTGAGCACCTGGGATTCTACCCCTACCCACCCCATAAGATAGGAGGGGATTAGTGTTTCCTCAGGTTCTCAGAGCAACTGCAGGCACTTTTAGCCTGTATGAACTAGACTGTTGGGCATCTGTGGTACCACCCCCACCCCTGATAGGATAAGAGGAGGCAGCATTTCCCCAGCCTCTCTTGGTAACTGTGGGTGCTTTGGGGCCACACAGACTGAATTGTAAGATACCTGTAGCTCCACCCTTGCCCCCAAGTAGGATAGAAGGGTAGCTGTCTTTCCTCAGATTTGCTGGGCAATAGCAAGCACTTTTGACCTATAGGGACTGAAATGTTGCATGAATGTAGACCCCAACCTCCTAATCTCTGATTCTTTATTGATCTTCTACCCAGATGTTCTATCCAATGCTGAGAGTGGTGTATTGAAGTCTCCAACTATTATCATAGAGATATGGATTTCTCCCTTCAGTTTTGTCAGTGTTTGCCTCAAGTAATTTGGGGCATCCTGGTTAGGTATACATACATTTACAATTGCTATTTCAATCTGATGAATTGGCCCTTTTATTGATATATGATGTTGTTCCTTTCCTCTAATAACAATTTTGCGTTTAAAGTCTCTTTCATCTGATGCTTTTTATTTTTCATCTCCAGCTTTTTATTTTTAAGTTACTGCATACATGGAAAACCTTTATCTGCCCTTTCACTTTCAATCTACTGGTATCCTTAGATCTCATGTGAGTCTCCTGTAGATAGCATATAGATGGTTCATATTTTCTTACCCCTTCTGCCAGTCCATGTCTTTTGATTGGGGAGTTTAATCCATTATCATTCAATGTTAATACTGTAAAGGCAGTTCTTATTTTACCCATTTTGATTTCTGGGTTTATCTGTCATTTTATTTTCACCACTCCTTTTTTTCAATATTTGTTTATTTAATTTAATTTTCCCCTTCTCCTCCCATTCTGCTCACCTTCTCCAGGAGGGACCAGGAACCAAACCCAGGATCTCCTACATGAGAGACAAGTGCCCAATGGCCAGAAGCACATTCACTCCCCACAGGCTGCAGCATCTGTTGGCTTGTGGCATCAGCTCATTGCAGTGGGAAGCAGTGTCTATCTCATAGTGGAGAGAGGCTGTATCTGCCTGTCTTCTTTTAGGAGGCACTGGGACCTGAACCTGGGACCTCCCATGTGGTAGGTAGATGCCACCTCCACTTCCCTTCACCACTCTTTTTACACTTTTATTTACTTTTACTGATATAATCTTCATTTCTATACTCTCCTAAGCCTCTCTTTCCTGTTTTTTTTTCTTTTCAGGCTCTAGCACATCCTTTAGTTTATCCTGCAAAGCTGGTGTCTTTGTTATAAACTCTCTCAGTTTCTGTTTATGTGTGAATATTCTAAACATGCCCTCATTTTTGAAAGACAGTCTGGCCAGGTATAAGATTCTTGGCTGGCAGTTTTCCTCTTGCAGTATCTTAAATATATAATACCACTGCCTTCTTACCTCCATGGTTTCTGATGAGAAATCAACAATTAATCTTATTGGGCATCCCTTGTATGTTATGCATTGCTTTTCTCTTGCAACTTTTAGAATTCTCTCTTCGTCTTTGGTATCTGACATTCTACTTAGTATATGTCTTGGAGTTGGTCTATTTGGATCTATTCAGATGGGAGTATCTTGTGTTCCTTGGACAATAATATCTATGTCCTTCAGTAGGGTTGGAAAATTTTCTACCATTATTTCTTCAGATATTCCTTCTGCACTTTTTCCCTTCTCTTCTCCTTCTGGGGCACACATGACATGTATGTTTGCACATCTCTTGCTGTCATTTTGTTCCCTGAGACCCTGTTCAATTTTTCCATACTTTCCTTCATCTGCTCTTTGGTATTTTCACTTTCAGAGGCCATGTTTCAAGCTCAGTGAACCTTTCTTCTGCCTCCTCAAATCTGCTGTTACATGACTTCAGTGTATTTTAAATTTCATTTATTGCACATTTCACTCCCTTAAGATCTGCTATTTTTCAATGTTTGCTTTCAAATTCTTCTTTTTTTCTGTATTATAGTCATTTCATTTATTTATTTTATTTTTAATGTTATATTAAAAAAATATGAGGTCCCCATATAGTCCCGACCCCCCTCACCCCACTCCTCCCAAATACAAACTCTTTCATCATCATGGCACATTCATTGCATATGGTGAATATATTTTGGAGCACTGCTGCACCACATGGACAGAGGTTTACATTGTAGTTTACAGTCTCACCCAGTGGGCCATGACAGGACCTACAAAGTCCAGCAACTGTCCCTGCAGTACCACCTAGGACACCTCCAGGTCTTGAAAATGCCCCCACATCATATCTCTTCTTCCCTCCCCCTACCTTCAGCAGCTACCATGCCCACTTTCTCCACATTAATGATACATTTTCTTCCATTACTAATCACAATAGTTCCATAGCAGAATATCAGTAAATCCAATCTCATCCATATTCTATTTTTCCATCTTGTGGACCCTGGGATGATTATGTCCATTTCACCTCTATATCGAGAGGGGACTTGATTCCATGTGGATGATGAATGCAATTCTCCTACTTGCAGTTATAGGCACTCTTGCCTCCCTGGTGTGGTGGTTGACCTTCTCCACCTCCCTGTTAGCTGGCTGGAGTAAGTTCATTAAACCAGAGGGTAGGAGTTGCAGGTCTGTTGAGGCTCAGGGCCTGGCTATCACATGGACAGTCCAGAGATTCAGGTCCACTGAGCATACACCAAACCCCAGCACCAACCACAGGTCCAGTAAAAGAAACAGGAGAGCCTTGTGAACAAAGATCCCATCTGAGTCCAACTCCATCACACTGAGGAACACAAACTCCAAAGTAGAGCCAACTGACATGGCACTGAACTCCATCTGTCATGACTATAGAATCTGTGGGTCTCTGTAGCTCTCAGAAGAACCAATACCTGGGCTTATATATACTTTGGCTGTCTCTGGAACCCTGCTGAGGCATGCATAAGAGCAACCCTCTGACAACCTCCTGACTCTTTTCTTGGAGACTCATAGCCATATAAACTCATTTGTCCTTTCCATTTTCCCCTTTTATTCAAGGTCAAAAGCATTTTTGACACCTGATATTACATGTAGGCTGAGATAGCCTGCTGGTCTGAGTTGACCCTTTCATTCAAGGTCGTTTTCTAGTTACATCATCAGCTGACACTTTGTAGTAATCCCTCAGTGCCAGGGAGGCTCATCCCTGGGAGTCATGTCCCACACTGGGGGGAATATAATGCATTTACATGCTGAGTTTGGCTTCAAAACTGGCCACATTTGAGCAAAATGGAGGTTCTCAGGAGGTAATCCTTAGGCACCCTGCAGTTCTAGGCCTAGTCTTATTTCAGGCACACAGGCTCACAAGCAGTCATTAGTATCAAGGGTTCATTGTTGGAGCATCCTTTTTAATTGGTCTTAGCCATTGCACTTGGGGGATTGTTGCTGTTCCATTGGGGAATGTGATAGAACACGCCCTGGCTAGGAACTCAGCACTCCATCAGTTGTTGTTTTTAACTGTAACCACTATGAAAATATCCAAACATTTTTATGCACCCTGTATACATGCCCTGGAGAGCTCCCTTCTTTGTGCTCACCCAGTGTCTTCTTGATATCCTTAAACTCTTTAGCCATCTCATTTAACTTATTAAGGAGATTTGTTTGAACACATATGATTAGTTGTCTGAATTCTTTATGTCATATGGAGGCTTAGTTTGTTCCTTTGACTGGACCATGTCTTGCTGTTTCTTGGTATGGATTGTAAATTTTTGTTGGTGTCTTGTCATCTAGCTTCCTAGATGTATTTATTCTGGGCACAGTTTCTCTTTTTAGTTTAGGGCTTTCATGCCCTTTTTCCTTTGCTTATTGTGTATTAGGAGCCAAGGGTGTAGTTGGTACTGCAAGTTGTGGAGGCTGAAGATGCCTGTGTTGCCCCAGGAGCCAGTGAAGCTTCTCCCAACTTTCTCCTCTGCCAGGAGTAAGGACAGAGAGACAATCACATGTAATAATCCAAGTTGTGTAGGCCAAGACCTTCTGTAGTTGCCCAGAGAGACTGATGAAGCTTCCTCTTCCTTTCTCCCCTGTCTGGGACAGAGAAGGAACTGCAGGTGTGAGCAGAAATCTATGTCATGCAGGTCCAAAATGGCTGCAGTTGCCCAGTTAGACTTACCCTGAACTGGCCCCCCTCCTCCACTGCCAGGGGTGAGGACTTACCCTCCAGAGTGCTTAGCAATCTAATTCTTGTGTGCTGAGTATCCCTGAAGTTTCCCTGAAAATTTGAAGGAGTACTGTCCCTTCTTCTCTTTAGGGGTGGGGAAGGAATCACTGGCATCCAACAGTTTAGTCCATGTAGGCTGGAAGTGCCTATTGCTGCCCAGAGAGGCTAAGGAAACACCAGCCCCATCCTATCCAATTATGGGGTGAGGGTGGATCCACAGGTGCCCAACAGTACAGCCCCTGTAGGCCAAAAGTACATGCCATTATTCAGAAAGGCTGAGGAAATACCAGTTTGCTCCTTTCATATTGGGGTCAGAAGGGGGTGGAGATGAAATTGAGTGTGCTCTTCAAACCAGTTCGTGCAGTGGGTCAAATGTGCCTGCCGTTGCCTGGAGAGTCTGAAGGAACATAGCTTCCCTCCTATCCTATTGGAGGGTGAAATGGAAATATAAGTATCCAAGTATTCGGTCTGTGTGGGCTGAAATCATCTGTAGTTGCCCAACAAGGCTGAAGAAACACTAGCCCCTCCTATCCTATGGTATGGAGAGGTAGAAATGGAATTGAATCCACTCAACAAACCAGTTTGTGTGGGCTAAAATTTCCTGCAGTTGCTCTGAGAGGCCAAGGAAACACAGTTCCTCTCCTTTCCTATTGGCAGGTTGGGATGGAGCTACCCAGTCTGTACCACCCAAAAGTACCTGCAGTTGCCCAGAGAGTCTGGTGAAGTTCCATCCAGCTTCTTCCTAGCTGGAGGTGGGACTGAAGCCTAAGCTAGGGCAGTAATCTGATCTGGGTTGAAAGAAGCTGGTCCCTACCATCACTGTGATTTCCATTCAACTATGCTTCCCCTCCTGCTGAGGGTAGAGTTAAAATGACAGCTACCAGTCACTTTCCCACTTGGACAGGTTCAAACTAGGTTGTTCTTAGGATTTTACCTTAGCCAGCCAAACTTACTAATAAGTAGCTGAAGTCAGTGCCCAGCTTCCAACTTCACCCATGGAATAGCTCCTGAGGTGGCTTGTGCCATCAATGGATGGGCACCAGCCTCCACTGCATATAATGCTCTATTTATGAATCTTCACTGCAGATGCGCAGTCTCCTCCTTCCATTCTTTCAAGGATGTTGCAGGATACTCTTCTTTTCTCCTGGGCCCCCCAAGCTGGTACTTTAGATTGCTCTGTTTATATTAGTAACTGCCTTGTAGTAAGAGATGATTCCCATAATGCCTTGTTCAACTACTATTTTGACTGCACTCTCCACTTTACAGCTTTTGATTAGATTATGTCTGTGAGACATAAGCTATCTTGGGTCTCTGCCCTCTTCCTGGGTCTGATATAAATGAAGACACAGAGATAGAAAGACACAGAAAAAGGAAGCTGCCAGTTTTGATCATGTCATGGGAGAGACAATTCAATGATCACTAGCAGCCAGAGCTTAAGCGTGATCTCCAAGAGGCTGGGCCTATTGAGCAGCTCAAAGCTGAAGAGACCAGCCCTATGCTGATAGCCCCCGCTGAATTTGGGAAGAAAGCAGAGCAGCTGAGACTGATAAAAGAGGCCTAGAAAGAGACAAGTTCTATGCCTGGTTGCCCACAACTGAGCTCCTGGAGATGGAAGATTCTGGAAGGGAAAGCAGGAACTTTGGCAGAGATAGGCCACCATCTTCACCACATGGCAGGACACCAGGATCACCATTCACTGAATTTGATGAGAAAGCATCTTCAATTCTGTTTTAATTTGTACATTCCATGGCTTCAGAACTGTAAGTTTTTACCCTAAATAAAATTTCCATTATAATAGCCAACCCATTTCAAGCATGTTGTATTGGCAGTCCTGTGGCATGCTAAGACACTAGTAAATACCATTGATCTAAATTGTGTCCTGGTCTAGCTCCCTCCCACATTTTATGCTCATGGGGATATGTTCACTCACTCCTAAATCCTCTCTCTGAAAATGAAATTTCAACATCCAAAGCTAAAGGCTAGTGTTTTCTCTATTTAAAAATAATCTTTCTGCTCTGTTTATTCTCACCAATCTCAATTTTGTTTTGTATCTAAGCTCAACCTCCTTTTCTACTATTCCTTAAATATCTTGCATTCATATTCAGAAGACAGGAAGAAGACTCCCTGAAGATATTTAATAGTTCCTTGTTCATTTTTTCAGGCATTCAATAAAGATAGTTCATGCTATTTTAAATTGCTTGGAAATTCCACAAACTTCATGGAGTTTATATATATATAAACATATATACACTTATTTTATTTTCCTTAGTTTTCCCAGCTTGGTTTCCTTTACTCAGCTCACACATTAAGGGAATATAAGTAGAATTTGTCTTCAGAAAATATGTTACTTCATTATTATTATTAATCATTAGTATTATTATTATTTGTAATTTAAACTCGCAACAAATAGATTCTTGAAAACACAGATTTAGATTTTCAAATAATCAAGTAGATTGGTTTCCAATTAAGAACTACATAATTTTTCCATTAAAAAGAGTATCTTACTACTTGTCTTTGTTTGCCAGAGATGCTACAAAAAATACCACTGACTGGTTGGCTTAAACAACAGACATCTCTGAAGTCTGTAGTATGCTGGTGGTGGCTTGTTGGCAATCCATAACAAAGTCACTATCTATGTCAAATGGCAATCTCTCTCCTACTCCATCCTTGGGTTATAAAGATTCCAGTCATATTGGATTAAGTTTCATACTGATTCAGATTGCCTTCACCTTGAACAATAATATCTTCAAAGATCCTAACACAAATGTTTTAGGACTTGAATATGCCTTTTTCAGGGGCATGATTCAATCCATAAAACGACTTCAAGTCTAGACACCTAGGTAAGACTGAGAAGTCCAATTAAAAAATCTATTCTTAACTGCCATGGTGCCATTGAGTAAAGTCTCCCTTTGCTTGCATAGTCTCAAACCATATGCTATGTCCCTCAAATTCCTCAAGGTCCAACCAAGATTCCTCTCAACGCAAAGCCCACTCTCATGTTCCCCTGCCTTTGACTGCACTTATCTTTTTTATAAAGTGTATTTTTTATTTATTTTTAAAAGATACATTGATCACACAAAATGTTACTTTAAAAATATAGAAGATTCCCTATATGCCCCAGTCCCCACACCCTACACTTGCCCCACATCAACAACTTTTTTCATTAGTGTGGTACATTCATTGCATTTGATGAATACATTTTAGAGCATATGATCTTTTATCAATGGAAAGTTTATTGCTGGATTATTTTTCATCAACTCTTGTACTTTTTAAAAAATATATTGTTCTTACATATGTATTTTTTCTCTTATCATATACTAAGTATTGTTTTACTAACCAGATCATAAGCTCCATTTTGGTGGTGACCTTATTCCTACTTCTTAATACTGCATTAAGTAGTAAAGAGCTGTGAACATAACAGGAAGTCAAAAGCTTTCAATTTTAATATTTCAGTTACCAAAATAATTGGATGATGCTTCATTTTTTGCAAACTGACTATACAGACTATAGTTTACTCAGTCCTCATAACAACCTTGTAAATTATCTATCATTCACATATTTAAAATGTTTAAAAAAAAAAGAACCCCAAAAAGGCAGCATTATACAGTGAGTGGTAGAAACAGACTCAAACCAAAGTCCTCAGGCTACAAGGACAAGGAACTTTCCATACTATTGGGAAAAAAACAGGAGCTACATAGTTCTAATATTAGGGCTGAACTTAAAAGTGCCAACACCAGAGTAATGGTGTTTTATCAACAACCTCAGGTATATACCCCGTGAGGAGATGAAAATAGCATAGCCAGAGATGGAGAAACTGCCGTGTCTCTGATGCATTCACCTCGTAAGATATGTCTGCATCTGTGCTACTTTTAAGATGGTTTTATTAATACATTTTGTGATATATATGTAATGCATAAAATTAATAAAATGCATAAGATCAAACAAGAGAAAAATCATACCAGAGATAAAAAACTGGTAATATTTATGATATGTCGTATATATACCCATATTCTCATTTATTTATGCCCTTGTGTGAATCTCTTCTAAATGGCTATGAAGATGTATATGCTTATTATAAGAAAGGCTACAGGTATATTTGGAGATGGGAAAGTACAGCAGTCACATAAAAAATGCATGACTTATAAAGATGAAAACTAATTTTTCACTGATATGTGGTGTTGGATCGAATGGTCATCACCTTTTTTTTCCCCTCTACTCTCTCTGTAGTAGAAACTGGTGCTACTCTCATTTATTAGATAATAAAATTGCTATGCCTAAGGTAATAAGCAAACCTAATGATAAAGAAAGGAGTCTGAACCATTTAACTGCCAGTTGTGCCTTTCAACTATAAAACAAAATTCTGTTTTTGAGTATAATATCCTGACTCAAAGGCATCATGACTACCTGTGCACCCACTGCTATCTCTCCTTATGCCAAACTGATTGGTGACAATTCCAGTAAATAAATACTCAGAAACATTCTGCTTTTTCCTATGACTCAATTGATAAAAGGCTATCTCACAAAGTCTACAGATTTTTCTTTTCCTTTTTCTTTTTTCCATAATTCAATCTTATGCACCTGAATAAAAGAAACGCATTTATTTGATTGTCCTTAAAATACCCCCTTGGAAAACACTCCCATATGAATCCACAGAAATTTCTTTTAAAAAATGCTTTGATTAAAGATAATGCATAATGATGAAGGGATGTTCAATTTTTGCTTAATGTTTCATTAACTTTGTATTGCTATTAGCCTAATGCCAGCAATCGTGTTAAGGTTCTGCCTGATTATCCATCAAAATGCTACTCACCACATCTCCTTCATTGTTAAGCTCCCCTGCCCGGGAACCATTCTTCAATTTTCCTTGTCTGGGTTTTATCTGACAAGTAATTTCTCTCATTTTCAGACCTTGTTTATTGTATTCTTCCCCCAGTACATTCATATGATTTTGTTGCTCTGTAGTTTGAATCATCCAATTAACTCTATCTTCATTCTCTGCCTTTGATGTCATGTGAAAGCCACATGTAAAAATCAAAGCAGAGGTTGAATGGCTTACAAAACAAAGCTCTTAAAGCTCTAGTGTGTTAACCAGAACAATGTTGAGCTAAAACTTCATAAAGTAATGCATGCCAAATGCACTGCATTCATAAAATACAGAAAAGCAAAGTAGAAAAATACTGCACACACAAGTGATAAAGTTGGTAACATTTATGCTACATGTTATGTCTACTCTACATGTTTACCATCTTTTGCATGTCTAAATTTCTTTAGATCTATATAATGTCACATTTACTGTGCTATAGATTTGTTTTCTTTTGTACTTAGCAATTTCATGTATGTGTGTGTGTGTGTGTATAATGCATACTGTGCTGTATTTTTCTGTTTTACTTAGCTATTTACCGCAAGTATTTCCCCATTTCAGTAAACATTCTTCTGCAACATTATGCATGCCAATGTCATCATAGTGGGCTCTTTGTTATTCCTGACAACCCAAAACTACTCTTGTAGCAGGACTTTTGAGCTTACTACTCCTTCAACTTGGCATTCTATTTCCCACAAATATTACCATGTCTTGTTCCGTCACTTCACTCATTTCTCTCTCAAATATCACTCTTCAGAGGGGTCTTTCTAGAAAACCTCATCTAAAAAATGAACTCTGGTATGCTGTCCACTCTAAATGCACACTTCATCCTAACACCTATCACCAGTTGACTTTATATATTGTTTGTATTGCATCATTTATCATATAATTCATTTTTGTTGTTTGTTTCCTATCTCCCTGACTAAAATGTAAGCTACAGAAAAACACAAGTTTTGTTATGTTTTCTTTGCCACTCTTTCCCCATTGCTTAAAACAATTTAGAGCACACAGTAGAATATCAGTTTTGAAAAAAATCATTGAATAAATGAATATTGCTCCAAAACATAGTTTTGCCAATAATATATAGAAATAGTTCAAAGAATTTGTTTCCTTTAGAATTTCCCAAATTCACTTTATATGGAAAGTGGGAGAAATCGCAACATCAATTCAAATCAGCAACTAATTCCTCCAACTTAATAGTGTTTAGATGTTATACTGTGCCTACAAGGAGTAAGTGCATCTAAATCTGTCAATAAAGGTCAGGAGGCTTCCTTGTTTATTATTCAGCCCATTGTTACTTGATAGCATGCTTGAAAATTAATAGAATATTTATTTTTCAACCACCATAATGGTTGTTGTTCAATCACATGGGCTGGAAGTTTCAATAGTCTCCACATACCTCTGTATTTTATTTTATATTATTATTTCAAAATTTTTGCAAAGGCCTTGAGGACAGGTACTATTATTTTTGGTTTTGTAAATACATTTTTAATTTATTTATAAAAGATATGAAGACTATATAAAATGCTACACAAAAAAAAGAAAGGGATTCCCACATGCCCCGCTCCTCACACCGCCCACCCTTCCCCATACTAACAACTTCCTCTATTAGTATGCTATATTCATTGCAATAGAGGAGAACATTTTGGAGCATCGTTCACATCATATTTCATACTCCCTCCCATTCCTTTCTACAGGTATCTGTCTTTGATATGTCATTCAGGACAATTCCAAGGCTCAAAAATGCCCCATTATTACACCTCTTTTTCCCTCTCACTGCTTTAAGCAACTCCAGGAGCCACTGTCCCCATATCAATAATATAATTTCTTCCACTACTAGAGTCACAATAAGTCTACATAAAACAGCAATAAGTCCACTCTAGTCTATATTTTATTCCCCATTTATGAGGATTCTGGGATGGTGATGCCCAAGTCAATCTCCACTTGACACGAGGCTTTAATTCCATATAGCTGATAGATGAGCCCTTGCTTACAGTTATAGACTCTCTTGGTTCCTTGGTGTGGTAGTTGACCATCCTCACCTCCTTGTTAGGTGAACTGGGTAAGTCCAACAACTGGAGAGTAGATTTTGCAACTCTGCTGAGGCTCAGGGCCCAGATAGCACATGGACAGTCCAGAGATTCAAGTCCCCATGGCATATACCAACCCCAGCACCAACCACAGGTTCAGGAAATATGACAGAAGAGGCATGTGTAGAGAAGTCATATCTGAGTTCACTCCATCATACTCAGGAGCACAAATTCCAATGTAGAGCCTACTGATAAGGCATTGAACTCCAGAGACATCTGCCATGACTGTAGGACCTGGGTGTCTCCATAGCCCTCATGAGCACCGCTACCTGGGTTTGTATCTACTTTGGCTGTCCTGGGATCCTACTGAAATGTGTGTAAGCATGTCCTCTGATAACCTCCCAACTAATTATGTAGTCTCTTAGCTATATAAATCCATTTTTCTTTACCATTTTCCCCTTTTATTGAAGGTCTTTTTCTGGTTGCACCAACAGCCAGTGCTTGGTAGTAATCCCTCAGCTACAAGGAGGCTCATCCTTGGGAGTCATGTCCCACACTGGGGGAAGGTATTGCATTTCCATGCTGAGTTTGGCTTAGAAAGTGGCCACATTTGAGCACCATGAAGGTTCTCAGGAGGTAACTCTTAGGCACCCTGCAGCTCTAGGCCAAGTTGAAATTTTAAGCATGCAGACTCATAAGCATGGTCATCAGTATCAAGGACTCATCATTGGACCATCCTTCTTTACTGATCTTTGCCCTTATACTTAAGGAATTGTTGCTGTTCTATTGGGAAATGCAACAGAGCTCCCCAGGATGGGAATTCAGCACTCCCTCAGTTGTTGTGGGTGAAACTCTACCCACTATGCCTATACTTAATGAAAATCCAAACATATCTATTTACCCTATAGGCATGCCCTGGAAAACACTCTCCCTACCCATGCAACCCCACAATGACAAGCCACACCAATGCTCTTCCCATGCCAAGTTGAACCCCTCTGTGTTCCAAAACTTCTTAAAAAATGAAGTCAAATATATTGCCAAAGCGAACTAATAGGAAAATGAAATAATAATGATAGGTTTAAAATTAAAAATAAAATACTAAAATTTAGAAAAACTTAAATAAAGTAAAAACATAAATTGTGGTATTAAAAAATGAAAAATATCATGAAAAGTTCTTTTTACACTTTTCCTTTCATCACTGTAATAGGTGTTGCCCTGTATGTACAGTGGCAAGGCAATGTCTTCCATTTCATCCTCAATGTCTTACACCTTTTCTTTTTATTATGTCTTCGAGAAAGTTTTACATCACAGTAAAGTCACATATAGAATGTAGGAGACTCCCATATACCCAACATTCTCCCCCTTTTCCCCCTTCCCCAGAAATGATTCTTTTACATGTGGATGTTACATTTGCTACAACTGATATACAAATATTGAAGTATAGCTACTAACCATGGTTACATTATGGTTTACATTTTAGACTGTAAACTTTTATAAATTTTGGTTATATTATGGTTTACATTATGGCTTATATTTTGGACTATACACTTAAAATTTTTGGTGATATTTAACATGGCCTGTATCTTTCATTGCACGATTATGCAGACACTTCCATTGCCCCACAGTTACCCCCTCTTCCATCTATTCTATTCCTCTCACCCCTCCGCTTGAGGCCCACAGTGAAAACCAAACTTCACTGCTTGAAGAATAAGATTCATAGATACTTGCAACAATGCGGGAGGCTTGACACATTAGTCTGTACTCCCCCATTAGGAGACACCTGTGCTCTCAAGAAACACCCTTCTTCTGTTTGAGAACATTAGGCCTCCCTAGAATGGGGTTACAACACATTCCCACTCATTGTATGGGGCTCCACCAATGACATAACACACTATGACAAGATGAACACACACAGTCCCTAGAAGCCTGCCCCAGGTGCCCTCTGTGTCAGATGTGCCCAATCAAACACCTTAAATCACTAGCCATTCCTTATTGTATTTTCAAAAGAGTTTTCTCCACATTTTAGTTTTAACCACATACCTAACAATTTTCCATATTCACCAACTTCCCCCAACCATCCTTCCAATTCCATGGACCATCTGAACCATTCTCCCTAACCTCCTCCACGTCAAGCTTGCAGAGTCCAACCCAATAGAATCCCTATGTCTCCATCTTATCTCTTCACTGCACAACTACTTACCTACACTTTATCATACATTTTCCCATGTGGGCATTGCCTCACAACCTTCCTCTCCTCCTTGTTTACTGTAAGCCTATCTTCCAGTCTCTAGCTCTCTGGGACAGTGAGATTTGCTTAATTCATATCAGAGAGGTCATATAGTATTTGTCCTTCAATATCTTGCTTGCTTCACTCAACATAAGGTCCTCAAGATTCATCCATGTTATCCCATGTGTTAATACTATGTTCCTTCTTACAACTGAGTAGTATTCCATTGTATGTATATACTACATTTTGTTTATCCATTCATCTGTTGATGGGCATTTGGGTTGATTCCATTTTTTGGCAAAGTGAATAATGTCACTATGAACATCAAGTGCATATGTTGGTTTATGTCCTTGTTTTCAGTTCTTCTGTGTATATATCCAGCAGTGGAATTGATGGGTCATATGGAAAATCTATAGCTAGTTTTTTGAAGAACTGCCAAACTGTCCTCCACAATGACTAGATCTTTCTACATTCCCACCAGCAAGGTTGATGGTTCCCTTTCCTTCACATCTCCTCCAAAACTTGTAGCCCTCTGTTTTTTTAATAGCCGGCAGTCTAGTGAATCTAAGATGGTATCTCATTGTAGTTTTGATTTGCAATTTCTTAATAGCTAGTGATGTTGAGCATCTTTTCATGTGTTTTTTAGTCTTTTGTTTTTCTTCTTTGGATAAGCATCTGTTCAAATCTCTTGATGATTTTTTAAAATGGGTTATTTGACTTTATTTTCAGTATGTAGAATTTCTTTATATATGCTGGATATTAGGCTCCTATCAGACATATGGTTACCAAATTTTCTCCCATTGGGTAGGCTGTCTTTTCACTTTTATTTTCAGTATGTAGAATTTCTTTATATATGCTGGATATTAGGCTCCTATCAGACATATGGTTACCAAATTTTCTCCCATTGGGTAGGCTGTCTTTTCACTTTCTTTTTTTTTTTTTTTAAAGATTTTTTTTTTAATTTATTTTTTTATTTATTTAATTCCCCTCCCCTCCCCCGGTTGTCTGATTTCTGTGTCTTTTTGCTGCGTCTTGTTTCTTTGTCCGCTTCTGTTGTCGTCAGCGGCACGGGAAGTGTGGGCGGCACCATTCCTCGGCAGGCTGCTCCCTCCTTGGCAGGCTGCTCCCTCCTTCGCACTGGGAGGCTCTCCTTATGGGTGCACTCCTTGCGCGTGGGGCTCCCCTATGCGGGGGACACCCCTGTGTGGCATGGCACTCCTTGCGCGCATCAGCACTGCACATGGGCCAGCTCCACACGGGTCCAGGAGGCCCGGGGCTTGAACCGCGGACCTCCCATGTGGTAGACGGACGCCCTAACCACTGGGCCAAAGTCCGTTTCCCTCACTTTCTTGATAAACTCCTTTGAAGTGCAAAAGGTTTTAATTTTGAGTAGGTCACATTTTTCTATTTTGTTTATTTTCCTGCTTGTGCTTTGGATGTGAATTTCCTGAAGCCAGTTCCTATTACAAGGTCCTTTAGATGTATCCCTACATTGTCTTCCAAGGTCTTTATGGTCTTGGCTCTTACTTTTAGATCTTTGGATCCATCTTGACTTGATTTTTGTATAAAGTGTGAGATAGTAATCTTCTCTCATTCTTTTGCATATGGATATCCATTTCTTCAAGCACCATTTTTTGAAGAAGCTGTTCTCTTCCAGATGAGTGGGCTTGGTGGACTTGTCAAATATCAAATGACTGCATATGCAAGGATCTATATCAGAACTCTCAATTCAGTTCTATTGGTCAGTATGTCTATCCTTGTGCCAATACCATGCCCTTTTGACAATTATAACTTTGTAGTATGTTTTAAAACCAGGTAGTGTGATTCCTCCAATTTTATTTTTCTTTTTCAATATGTCTTTGGCTATTAGGGGCCTCTCTCCCTTCCAAATAAATTTCATAGTTAGTTTTTCAGTTCATTAAAAAATGCTGTGTTGACTTTTATTGGGATTGCATGAAATCTGTATATCAGTTTGGGTAGAGTAGACATCTTAATGATATTTAGTCTTCTGATCTGTGAATAGGGAATATTCTTCCATTTATCTAAGTCTTCTTTGATTTCCTCTAACAGTGTTATGTAGTTTTCTGTGTATAAGTCTTTTACACCTTTAGTTAAATTTATTCCTAGGTATTTGATTTTTTTATTTACTATTGCAATTTTTTTTTATTTCCTCCTAAAATTGCTCATTGTTCATGTACAAAGATACTACTGATTTTTGTGCATTGATGTTATAAGCTGCAACTTTGCTGAACTCATTTATAAGTTCTAGAATCTTTGTAGTAGGTTTCTCAGGGCTTTCTACGTAAAGAATCATGTCATCTGTAAATAGTGAAATTTTGACTTCTTCCTTTCCAATTTGAATGACTTTTATATCTGGTTCTTGACTCAGTGCTTGAGCAAGTACTTCTAATACAACATTAAATAGAAGGGGTGATGTTGTCTTGGTCCTGATGTTAGAGGGAAAGATTTTAGGATTTCACCATTGTATATGATGTTAGCTCTGAGTTTATCATATATACCCTTTATCATGTTCAGAAAGTATTGTGGGAAAACACTAAGGAATATGGTTTAAAGTTGAAACATTTCCATAACACAGACAAAAAGTGTGGGTTTAAGAACACCAGGGCTTGACTAGATGGAACACCATCTGGTCAGCACAAAAAAAATGTTGCATAAGGAGGCATTTGAACTTTCTATGACCTCTACCTTATTATCGCAAATGTTGCAACTGTCCCTTATTATAGTAAGTAACAAACAGCTGCTTATTAGTTCCTAAATAAATACAATGTGGAAACTAGGGTTGAGGCTCTCAGTTTCAGAAACTGTGAGTTCCCTGGTCCCATCTTTATTTCTTCCCTTGTGTCTTTCTTTCTGTCCTTCTATTTCTTCAGTTCTGCATTGCCTTCCCTTTGTGCAAACATATTGCTGACCTGGTCTCAGCAACTGGCACCCAATGTGGGGCATAAAGGGAAGAATCGCTTCAAGTGAAATTAAAGGTGTTGTCATGGTATAGAGCCCCGAGTGATTTAGAAGAACTTCCAAGTGCTTAGTGAGTAAGGACACTCTCGGGTATTCTAGCAAGGTTACAATGAGAAATGGAGACAGTTCAACAAAATATCACCCATATGTCTGTCTCCTCAAACAACTCCTCAAGGAAGGAGGAGTCAAGGCCAGTGAGTCTCATATTTTAGAACTTTTACAAATTATAGAAAAATATTGTTCATGGTTCCCAGCAGTGAAGTTTAGAATTAGAAGACTGGGAAAGAGTAGGAAAAAAGAAAAATTACATGTACAAGATCTTCCACTTCCTGTTACTATTTGGTCCACTTGGATGATTATTAAATCTGTTTTGGAAACTTTGCAAACATAAGATGAGGAAGAGAAAAATGAAAATAGAGAAAGTGATGAAGTTCTTCCCAGCGAATTCTTTGATGATACTAAATCTGAAGTTATTTTGCCTTCAGTTCCTTCATTAACTGATTTTAGAAAGTCACCTTCCCCCCTGCTGATACCTCCTCCCCTCCTATGCTTGGAGACACTCAGCCAAAGTTGTTAGCTTTACAACAAGGCATTTTACAGGCTAGAAGGGAGGGTGACTTGGAGGCACTTCAAATGGCTGTTCTGGTCACCGTACAAGAAACAATAGCTCTTGGAGTGGATCCTCAAAATCTGAATGGAGTTTATGAGCTCACTCATGAACACTTCCCATTTAAAATTTTGAAAGAGTTAAAAGTATCAGTGCAACAGTATGGTCCAAATTCTCCTTTTACCTATGGGACAGTGCAGGGACTTGCTGAAGGCTTTATGCTGATCCTAGCTGACAGGTCTGTGTTAGCATGCATAATTCTAGGGTCTGGAAAATTTTTACAATTCAAAACCTGGTGGACAGATCATGCAGAGACTCAGGCTTCTCATAATAGAGCCCATAATATCCCCATTTCCTTGGATCGTTATTGGGGGTGGGGAATTGGGTGGGAGTAGATCAGCAATTAAGAATGAATGATCAAGCCATTGCACAGGCCCATCACTGTTGCTTAAGGGCCTGGGAAAAAAATTGAGGTTAAAAACCTGCCACCAGTGTCATTTCAAAAAATTTTACAAGAACCTTACCCTGACTTTATGGCTCTGTTACAAGAGGCTATCAAAAAACTGGTCAATAATTTAGAAGCTGCTGATACTATTTTGCAGTTAATGGCTTATGAAAATGCTAATCAGGATTGTCAGAAAGCTATTGGGGTTATGAAAGGTAAAGTAGATTTGACTGGATATATTAAATTATGCCAGGATGGAGGGAGGGCTACCATACTACTATGATGGCTCAGGCTATGGCAGGAATGAAAATCAATAGGAGGCTCTCTGGAAAATGTTTCAATTGTGGAAAAATTGGTCACATGAGAAAAGATTGTTGGAAAAAGTCTGAGGGAAAAAAAATGCCATCTGGACAGAATATTTCTGCTCAGAAACCACTTGAGCTGTGCACTGCTGTGGTTAAGGAAATCATTGGGTTAGCCAATGTTGGTCTAATTATCATAAGAATGGCACTCCCTTGTTGGGTAACTTCCAGCGGGGCCCACTCCTAATCCATTCCAAAAGGGAGCTTTCCTGGTTCAGCAGAGCAATCCTGGCACTCCCCAATACTCTGCAGTGCCCTTGACTTATCCCCCATCATGGCAGGAAGCACAGCCCTAGATATTGCTGTGGCAGAACCTGTTATCTTGCTTCTAGGGGATACCCCCATCTGTGTAAAAATGGGAATAAGGGGACCTTTACCAAATAGGCACTGTCAGACTTCTCCTTAGGAGGAGCAGTCTTACCTCCCAGGGAGATAGAGTGCATACAGAAGTAATTGATTGTGACTATCAAGGAGAGATTCAAGTTATCATGTCCACCTCAGTACCATGGAAAGCTAATATTGGAGATCGCATAACACAAATGTTGTTTCTCCCTTATGTTCCTGTAGGAGCTAGTGAGAAAGTCCGAGGGAAAAAATGGTTTTGGAAGTACAGGAATAACAGGAGTATTCTTAACTGAAAAAAATTTAGAATCCCATCCTGTTTGTGAAGTAACAATTCAGAACAAACAGTTTAAAGGACTTATCGATACTGGAGCTGACATTTCTATCATTAGTTCTAACCATTGACCCTCTGGTTGGCCATTACAAGATGCATCTATTTCTGTTGTGGGACCTGGCACTCTCAGAGGTTTGAAACAGAGTGTGCAATTTTTTCATTGTCTGGGACCTGATGGGCAACATGCCACCCTGCAGCCATATGTTGCAGACTTACCTATTAATCTCTAGGGAAATAATCTATTAGACAATGGCAGTCTGAAATTTATATTCCACAGGTTAGCCAATATAGTAAACAAAGTCAACAATTAATGGGGATACAAGGGCATGTTCTAGGGTTAGGATTGGGTAAGTACCACCAGGGAATTGTTAAACTAATAGATCCCACAGCTCATGGTAATCATAAAGGATTAGGATATTCACCTTTTCCATAATGGCCACTGTTCAGTCTAGCCTCCTTGAACCACCCAAACCCATTCCTCTTAAATGGGCTACAACCTCTCCAGTTTGGGTTGAACAGTGGCCATTAACCCAAGAAAAATTAGTTAAGGAAGAGTTAGGTAAGGGGCATATTGAAGAGTCTTTTAGTCTTTGGAACACTTTGGTGTTTCCTATTAAGAAAAAATCATGCAAATGGACACTTTTAATAGACTTTTGAGCAGTAAATGCAGTCATTCAACCTATGGGTGCACTGCAGCCAGGTTTGCCCACACTAGCTATGATCCCTCATAGCTGGCCACTTGTTGTCATTGATTTAAAGGATTGTTTCTTTACAATACCTTTGGCTCTCCAAGCATGTGAGAAATTTTCATCTCAGTGCCTTTTTTCAATAACAAAGAACCTATGAAACAGTTTCAGTGGAAATATCTTCCTCAAGGAATGTTTAATAGCCCCACCATATGTCAAAATTTTGTAGCTAAAGCCTTAAATCCAGTCAGACTGGCTTTTCCTTCTTGTTACATTATACATTACATGGATGATATATTGTGTGCTGCTCCCTCTTCTCAGACTCTAGTTTTTGCATATCAGGCCTTAGAAAAGGGTTTAACTGCAGCAAGGTTAAAACTTGCCCCTGAGAAAATTCAAAAATTTACTCCCATTTCTTTTCTTGGGACTATTGTTGATAAAATTACAATTAAGCCTCAGAAGACTTAGATTTGTAGGGGCTCTATTAAAACTTTGAATGGTCTACAGAAATTATTAGGAGATATAAGTTGACTGAGGCCCAAAGTGGGCATTTCCACATATGAACTGTCTAATATTTTTTCCCTATTATGAGGAGATCCTCAATTAAACAGCTCCCAGTTTCTAACGAGAGAAGCAGAACAGGAATTAAAACTAATAGAGAAAAAAATTAAAAGTGCCCAAGTTGAGCATATTAATCCAGAATAGCACAGCAATTGATTATCTTGCCTTCCTTACACACCCCCACAGGAATCCTTATGCAACAAGATCATAATGCAGAATGGATATTTTTAGCAAACAGTATTATTAAAACTTTACCTCCTTATGTGGATTTTATTGCCCAAATTATACTTAAAAGCTGTGAGTGCACTCATGCCCTTCACAGACCAGACACTTCTCATACCATTCTTTGACTTTTGTGCAAGGAAGTTGAGGCTTTTCTACAAAATCACTTAATGTCAAATAACATTTGCTAATTATACTGGACAGATAATCATTACCCTAAAAATCATATATTACAATGCATTAAAAGCACTCAATGGATTTTACCTAGCATAACTAAGTTTCAACCAATACTTGACACCCCTACAATCTTTATTGATGGGCCTGGAAATTGTGCAGCTGGGTATACTGGGTATAAAACTAAGAAAATTCCTACTCCTGGACTTTCAGCTCAGCAACCTGAACTAATAGCAGTACTTAATTGCTTTGTAAGAAATACCAGAGTCCATAAACATCCTTTCAGACTTGGCGTATGTTGTCCAGGTTACTCAATTGATTGAAACAACTCTTATCAAACCTAACATAAATCAGTTTCTTTATAACCTTCTTCACAAACTTCAGCAGACTAGAAATAGAAAAAGTCCATTTTTTATCACTTACATTTGATCTCATTCAAATTTACCTGGACCATTAGTTCAAGGCAATAATACTGCTGATAAATTAGTCACTCCTGTTTTTCAAGAAGCTATTCATTTTCATAATCTAGCCCATATAAATGCAGCTGGCCTAAAGCTGGTTTCCTTTAACATTAAAACAAACTAGGGACATTGTTCATAATTGTCCATCCTATTAAATTCTTAATAACCTGAAACAATTAGAACCTGGAGTAAATCCCCATAGTTTAACTGCTAACTCACTGAGGCAAATGGATGTAACCCATATCTCCTCCTTTGTAAAATTACATTATGTTCATTTCTCTGTAGATACTTGCTCAGGATTCATTTGGATTATAGCTCAGGTGGGAGAAACTGCTCAACATGTAAGACAGCATTTGTTAGTTTGCTTTGCTTTAATGGGACTTTCCCAGTTTCTAAAAACAGATAATGCTCCTGCTTATACCAGTGCTTCCCTTAAAAGATTTCTAGATACTTGGAGTATTTCACATATTACAGGACTTCTGTATAACCCCCAAGGGCAAGCTATTGTGGAGCTAGCAAACCAAACCCTTAAACTCATGTTACAAAAACAAAAAGGGGGAAACAAGGAAACACTGCAGGTGCAGTTATATAAAGCACTATTCACTCTTAATTTTCTTAACTGTGGAGCCACCTTGGAAGGGACAGCAGCTGAAATATATTTCCAAAATAATTCAATAACTCAAACCCAAACTCTGTTTGAAAAACCTTTAATTTGGTGGAATGATCCACTGACTAATGAATGGTCAAAAGGGTAGCTGTTAACTTGGAGATAAGGGTATACTTCTGTTTTCCCAGGACATAGAAAACATCCTGTCTGGGTACCAGCTCATCAAATAAAACCATATTATGAATGCTACAAGGTACAAAAGTTCCTCTGGAACCCAAAACCTCCAGTCATGCAGATGGAGATATTGATGCTGGAAACTACAAGCTGGGTCCCACTCTGAAGACCAGAGTAGCTTCACCCTCCACATGCAGACAAGTTAAAGATCTGAGGCAAGAAGCTGAACAACAGTTGGAAAAGGAGAAATTACCAGTTACTACTCCTAATTTGCTGGTAGCTATGCTCGCCATAGTAACAGCAACCTCCTCAAATGCACACAACAAATACTCTCTGGGGTATGAAGCAGCAAGAAATGGCCAAATGTATCACTGCTTTGCAAAAACAAAAGAGGGAATTGTTGTGGAAAAACAGTAAGGAACATGGTTTGAAGTTGAAACACTTCCATAACACAGACAAAAAGTGTGGGCTTAGCAACACCAGGCCTTGACTAGATGGAACACCATCTGGTCAGCACAAAAAAATGTTGTGTGAGGAGGCATTTGAACTTTGTATGACCTCTACCTTATTATCGTAAATGTTGCACCTGTCCCTTATTATAGTGAATAACAAACAGCTGCTTGTAAGTTCCTAATAAATACAATGTGGAAACTAGGGTTAAGGCTCCCAGTTTCAGAAGCTGTGAGTCCCCTGGTCCCATCTTTATTTCCTCCCTTGTGTCTTTCTTTCTGTCCTTTTATTTCTACAGTTCTGCATCCCCTTTCCCTCATGCAAACCTATTGCTGAGCTGGTTTCAGCAAGAAAGTTTCCTTCTATTCCTATCTTTTGCACTGCTTTTATCAGGAAAGGTTGCTGTATTTTGTGGAATGCTTTTAGTGCATCTATAGCTACGTTCATGTGATTTTTCTTTCAATCTGTCTATGTGGTGTATTACATTGATTGACTTTCTTATGTTGAACCATCCTTGCATACCAGGAATGATACCCACTTGGTTATGGTGTATAATTCATTTGATGTGTTGTTGAATACAATTAGCAAGTATTTTGTTGAGGATTTTAGCTTCTATGTTCATTAGAGAGATTGGTCTGTAATTTCTCTTTCTTGTGGTAACTTTGTTTGGCTTTTGTGTTAGGGTAATGCTGACATCATAGAATGAGTTAGGCAATATTCTTTTGACTTTTATTTTTTGGAAGCTATTAAGCAGGATTGGTGTTAGTTCTTTCTGGAATATTTAGTTTAATTCAACTATATAGCTGTCTGGTCCTGAACTCTTCTTAGTTGGGTGGTTTTTAGTGACAGATTCTTTACTTTGTTTAGACAGTTGAGTTCATCAGTTACTTCATTCATCAATGTAGGCTGCCTGTGTGTTTTTAGGAATTTGTCCACTTCCACTAAATTGTCCTTCTTGTTGGCATATAATTCTTCAAAGTATCCTCTTATGATACTCTATTTCTGTGGGGTCAGTGGTGATTCCCCTTCCTCATCTCTTATTTTATGTATTTGTATATTCTCTCATTTTTCTTTGCTAGTCTAGTTAACAGTTTGTCAATTTTCATTGATCTTCTCAAAGAACCAGCTTTTGGTTTTGTTTATTTTTTCTATTGCTGTCTTATTTTTTATTTCATTTAGTTCTGCTCCAATCTTTGTTATTTCCTTCTTTCTACTTCTATTGAGCTTAGTTTGTTTTTCTTTTTCTAATTCTTCCAGGTGTGTGGTTAGGTCTTCAATTGTAGCTCTTTTGTCTTTTTTGATATATGAATTTATTGTTATACATTTCCCTCTCAGTAGAGGTTCTGCTGCATCCCATAGGTTTTAATATGTTGTGCTGTCATTTTCATTCATTTCAAGGTAGTTACTTGATTTCTTTTGTGATTTTCTCCTTGACCCACTCATTGTCTAAGTGTGTGTTGTTCAACTTTCATATCTTCGTGCCTAATCAGGTTCTCTGGACCTTGCAGATTTCCAGCTTCATTCCATTGTGGTCAGAGAAATTATTTTTTATAATTTCAATCTTTCTGAGTTCATTGAGAATCTTTCTGTGGCCCAGCATGTAGTCTATTGTGGAGAATGGTCCATGTGCCCTCAAGAAGAATGTGTATCCCACTGTATTTGGGTGTAGAGTTGTGTATAGTTCAATTACATCTGATCCTCTAATGTATTTTTCAAAGTCTTTATCTCTTTATTGATTATCTGTGGAGATGTTCCATCTAATGGTGATAATGGTGTATTAAAGTCCAACACTATAGTTATAAAGGCATCTTTTCCTCCACTTGTTTTTCCAGTGTTTGTCTCATGTATTTTGAGGTGCCCTAGTTAGGTGCGTAAATGTTTATGATTGTTCTTTCTTCTTGAAAGATTACCCCTTTTACTCAGATATAGTGTCCATCTTGTCTCTTACAATAGTTTTGCATTTAAAGGTCTATTCCTGCACTTTTTTGGTTATTGATTGCTTGTAAGATTGTTTTCCAGCCATTCACTTTCAACCCCCTTAGACCCCTGGATCAGAGGTGGGTTTCTTGTTGACAACATATAGATGGGTCATATTTCCTTATCCATTCTGCCAATCTGTGTCTCTTCACTGGTTAGTTTAATACATTAACATTCAGTGTTATTACTCTCAATGAATTACTTACTTTAGCCATATTTTCTTTGAATTTGTGTATGTCATATGTTGCTTTTATTTGTCTTTTAGTTGATCTTACACTCGCCTCAAACTCCATCTCTCCTGTTTTTGTTTTTTTTTTTCTTTCAACCTGCAGAACTCCCTTTAGTATTTCTTGAAGGGCAAATTACTTACTGGCATACTCTTAGTTTCTCTTTGTCTATGAATATTTTGAGCTCTCCATCTTTTTGGAATGCCAGCTTTGCTAGATAAGAGTATTCTTGGTTGATTTTTTTTTTCTTTTAGTACCTTGACTATGTCATACCACAGCCTTCTTGCCTCCATGGTTTCAGATGAGAAATCAATACTTAATCCCATTGAGCTTCCCTCATATATAATTGTTCTCTTTTCTCTTGCTGCCTTCAGCATTTTCTCTTTGTCATGAGCATTGGATAATTTGACAAGTTTATGTCTTGGAGTAGGCCTATTGGAATGTATACTGTTTGGGGTGCACTGCACTTCCTGGGTATGTACATCCATCTCCCTGAATAGGTTTTGGAAGTTTTCAGTCATTATTTCCTCCAACACCTCTTCTGTCCTCTTTCCCTACTCTTCTCTTCTGGGATTCCTATAATGCATATATTTGTGCATTTTGTTTTGTCATCAAATCCCTAAGTCCCTGCTTTTTTTTTCTAACTTTTTCTCTGTCAATTCTACCATCTGTTTGATTTCAGATATATTGTCTTCCACATCACTAATTCTTTCCTCTGCCTCTTCAAATCTGCTGTTATTTTCTGAGAGTGTAGTTTTGATTTCATGGATTGTGCCATTCATACCATAACATCTGTTACATTTTTGTGTATGTTTACAATTTCTTCAGTATGCTTACCAAGTGTTTTCTTAATATCCTTAATCCCTTCCTTCACTTCATTAAGTTGGTCCATGATATTTGTACAGCGTTGATTAGTTGTTTGATGTTCTGTTCCCCTTCCTGCTTTTTAATTTTTTCATTGGACTGGGTCTTGTCTTCCTGATTATTGGTATGGTTTGTAATTTTTGTTGCTGTCTGGCCATTATTTTCTCTTGCTGTGTATGTTCAGTTGATTATCTTCTCCCTCTAGTCTTGGGTTTTATTTAGTTGCTGCTTGTGTATGTGTGTTGTTTTTACTTTGACACTTTGTTCTTCTTTTGCTATTTCCTTGTTTCTGTCTAAATTCCCTTGGAGGAAAAAGATTAAGGAATGGGAAAGCAAAAGAGAAAAGAAAAGAAAAAGTATAATAGTAATATTGATAATAACAGTTAGCAGAAATACTGTATAAGACCTAGGAGAATGAATAATAATCTCATGTAAGCAGTGTAGAGTTATAGAAATAAAAAAGTGAAGTACCTACAATGAAATGGGGAACTGAATATGAAGAATAGAGTATGAATTAAAAGGCCAGCATGATGATGAGAAAGGAAAAAGAAAGAAATAACAAAAACAGAAAGTTAATAAAAGATAGAAAACAGAATAGAAGTGTTAGAAGAAGAAAAAAACAGAAATAGTGGGGGCTATACAAAGAGAGGTGGAATGTAAGAGCAACAACAGAAGGTGGAAGACAGAAAGATGTAGGAAGGAAAAGAGATACCATTGGTAGCCAAAATTAGTACATACAGAAAAGAGGAAATTGAGGAAGAGCAAAGACAGCAAACAAGAAACAAGCTGGCAGTACCCAATTTAAAAAAAAGAAAGAAAAAAAAGGGGAGGATAAAAAGAAAAGAAAGACAAGAAAACAAAAATAACAGACAAACGCAAAAGCAAAGAGTCAACCAAACACTAGACAAAAACAGACTTCCTTCTTAAGCCCCTGGTGGGCTTGTCAGGCTGCCAGTGTTTATCAATCAATTTCCTTGCAGATTTTTAGTTGCAGACTTTGAAATGGGTTTTAGTGAGTAAACTAAGTTAAATTATATAACAAAAGAAATCTTTTTTTTTTTTTAGGAAAAATAAGAGACCCAATGAAGCCAATACAAGGATAATGTCTATATTTTCCCTGTCCTAAAGTCTCTGCTAGATATTTAATATACCAGCAGTTCACTACTTTAAGAGGAGTCAGAATTGCGCTAAAGACCATGTATATTTAAGGCTGAAACTCACCACTGAGCTAAACTTTCTTGTTGGGTTGTTTGGCTCTTCAGAAACAGTCCTTTTCCCTGGGGAAGGATTAACTTCTGTAATTGGATAAACCACTGATTTAATTCACCACAAAAGAAAATGACTCTCAATCTTTTTGAGAGAGAGCAGCCACACCTTACTGGGAACTCTAAATACACTGTTGGAAGCTTATTACGCACTTTCTGCTGTCACCCTCCCTTAGGTGGGTTGCACAGTTCTAGCAACTTGCCTGACTCCACCTTCTCACAGTTCAATTTTCCCTGTCCCAGGGAGGTTAGGTAAATTAGGCTGCCTCAGAAGATTCGCCTCTCCCATCACCTGGTTTCAACAAAAGCCAGGTGGTATGCTCCTCAAAGATCAAAACAGGGGTCCAGACAATTGAACCTGCACTCAGGGGTTCCCTCTCCATCCTTTACCATAATCCTCCCACTCTCAGGGTTAGTCTCTTCCGTCTGGATGGCTGGCAAGAGTCGGGAATCACTTTAGGTCCCTGTCTTAAGGGGAGGGGCTTGGTCATCCCACAACTCCTGCCTGAAGTGCCAGAAACTCATGGATTTCCCTTGAGTAATCACTCTTTGTGTTGTGCTCTCTCTAAATGGATGCCCTGAAGCCTCCTGCTTTGTGGGTTCCCAAAAGAGCTCATTCAGGCAGGATTTTGCCCCCACCCAGCCGTTTTTGTAGGAGAGATGATGTGAGTGCTCTTAATCCAACACCATCTTGCACCTCCCCCAAGTTGAATCATGCAGCTTTGACCAGTGTGGCTTTTTCCTTTAGATGAAGTAGACTTTATTTATTATCTTTTTTAAAAGATATACATCACACAAAATGTTACATTAGAAAATATGAGGTTCCCATATAACCCTTCCCCACAACTTCCACTCCTCCCACATCACCAACTTTTTCATTAGTGTGGTACATTCATTGCATTCGATGAATACATTTTGGAGCACTGCTACACAGTATGGATTATAGCTTACATTGTAGGTTACACTCTCCCAGTCCATTCACTGGGCTATGGCAGGATATATAATGCCCTGCATCTGTTCCTACAATATCATTCAGTACAACTCCAACTCCTGAAGATGCCCCCATATCACACCTCTTTTTCCCTCTCCCTGCTTTCAGCAACTTCCATGGCCACTGTATCCACATCAGTGATATAATTTCTTCCATTGCTAGAGTCACAATAATTCTATAGTGTTGTGGAATTTAAGAGAAGTTCAATTATTTGAGTATAGAGAGGCCAGGACTCAGGAATGATTTTGAGAAGGAAAAATGGTTTATTGACGGCCGGCCGGACGCGGGAGCTTTCAGTTTGAATCCCGAGCCCTGAACAAGATTTTCAAGCATCTTTTATACAGAGAGGAAAGGCCAAATGGTCCCTTTGTTTCAGTTCTCAATAGGCTTCAATTAGCATATATCTTCCACATCTTAGGTAAGCTTTTAGCATGGACTCCAGACATTCTAGATAAGCCTTTAGCGTATTTGGTTTTTGCATTTCCCCTAAATACCCAAAGTTTATAGCCCTTGCACTGTTAAACATTTCCCGGGACTGGAGCCCCCGCCACTGTCCCTAAGGGCAGGACTGCAGCCTCTTACCGCTCCACACCCACAAGTCAAACAACTTAGTTATCTCTGAAGAGACACAGAGCCCTCCACCCATAGCCCACATCAATAGTAGAATACCAGTAAGTCCACTCTAAACCATATTTTATTCCTCCATCCTGAGGATCATGAGATGGCACTGTCCACTCCACCTCTAAATTGAAGGGGGAGAGACTTAGATACCCATGGATTATGGATGGGATTCTCTTGCTTGCAGTTAAAGACTCTCTTCATTCCTTGGTGTGGTGGTTAACCATCCTCACCTCCTTGTTAGGTGAACTGGGTAAGTCCAACCAACTGGAGAGTAGGTGCTGCAACTCTGCTGAGGCTCAGGGCCTGGATGACACATCGATAGTCCAGAGATTCAAGTCTCCTGGGCATACAACAATGCCAGGACCAACCACAGTTCAGTAAATGTGACAGAAGAGGCATGTATAGAGAAATCACATCTGAGTCCAACTCCATCACACTCAGGAGCACATATTCCAAAGTAGGGATCACTGACAAAGCACTGAATTCCAGAGGCATCTCCCATGACCATAGGACATGGGTGTCTCTGTAGTCCTCAGAAGCATCACTACCTGGGGTTGTATCTACTTTGGCTGTTTCTGAGATCCTACTGAGACGTGCATAAGTGCAAGTCCTCTGATGAGCTCCCAACTCATTTTGAAGTCTCTTAGCCATATAAACTCATTTGTTGTTACCATTTCCCCCTTTTATTGAAGGTCTTTTTCTAGTTGCACCAACAGCCAGTGTTTGGTAGTAATCCGTCAGACACAGGGAGACTCATCTTTGGGAGTCATGTCCCACACTGGGGGAAGGTATTGCATTTCCATGCTGAGTTTGGCTTAGAGAGTAGCCACATTTGAACAACATGAAGGTTCTCAGGAGGTAACTCTTAGGCACACTGCAGCTCTGAGCCAAGTGGAAATTTTAAGCACACAGGCTCATAAGCATAGTTATCAGTATCAATGGTCCATCACTGAACCATCCTTCACTGGTCTTTGACCTTGTACTTAGGGAACTGTTGCAGTTCTACTGGGGAATGCAACAGAGCTCCCTAGGATGGGAACTCAGCATTCCCTCACTTGTCATGTGAAACTCTATCCACTATGTCCATATGCAACAAACATACAAACATATCTATATACCCTACAGGCATGCCCTAGGAAACTCCCTCCCATCAATGTATCTCCCATTAATCACAATCCACACCAATGTTCCTTCCCTGCCATAGTTGAACCTTTCTGTGATCCAAAACTTCTTAAAAAATGGAGCCTAATATATTGCCAAAGTAAATTAATAGGAAAATGAAATAGCAATGATAGGTTTAAAGATTAGAACTAAAATATATAATAATTTAGAAAAATTAAAATAAAGTAAAAAATAAATTGGGGTATTAAAAAAGGAAAATTTGATTTTTTTTTTTTTTTTTACATTTTGCCTTTCATCACTGTAGTAGGTGCTGTCCTGTATGTACAGTGGCAAGGTGTCCCCTGCTCCCACCCTGCCTTTCTCTTCCTTACACTTTGCCCGCCTGTTCCTCGTAACCTCCCTGTATTATGGCCCTTCTCAGCAGCAGTTTGTGCTGCTGCCTCCCTCTGCCCCTCCTCCCAGCCACTGTTATCTTCCCCCTCCCAGCCGATCACTGTTCTCCCCGCCTCATCTCAACCGCCCTCATCCCGTATCCGCCCCGGCACAACCTCGGAAACAACCCCCTCTGCCATCAATGGCTTACGTCATAAACCGCAGGTCCGCCCTTGCCTCTGCAGCCAATCCTCAGCTGCCCCGTGGACATGCCCCTCCCACAACCTCCCCACCTCCATGACACTATAAAACCCCATGTACTTCCCGAATAAAATCAGACCTGCGCATAGACCTCGTCTCCGTGGTTTTTCCTCCATCGAACCGCGCGTCCCCACCAAGCCTTGAGCCGCCCGCTGCCGCCCCGGTCAGGCCGTGGCGTAGGCCCGATCCCCGGCAGCGACTCGCCTGCAGTGACCCGCCTGCAGTGCCGCAGCGGAGGCCAACAGGTGGCGCCCGAACAGGGACCCCAGCTATGGCCCCTTGTCTGGCCAGCCCGCTGCTGAACCTCGCACGGGACCCATCGCCGTCCTCCCGTGCCACCGCTCAAGGTAGGGACTCTCCGGCGTTGCTCCCTTCACCCCCCTCCTGAGCCCTCTGCCGCGATGGGGGCCTCCCTCTCATCCCGTCAGGTTCCTCAAGTCCGCCTGCTCGCTGCCCTCTTAGAGACTCACCACGTGAAGGTCTCTCTCCGTCAGCTACTGTGGTATTGGGACCTTCTCCTACCCTTTAACCCTTGGCTCGTCACCTGTGCTCTCTGGAGCCCAGAGACCTACGAATGTTTAATTCAGTGGGTGACGTCCGCTATGGAGCACGATCGCAAGCAGTTTCCCCCCGGCCTTATCCCGACCCTCGTCGCTATCCACGCCTGTCTCCAAGGTGTGCCCTCCCCTGCCTCCGCTCTCGCCTGTGAGCCTAGCCACCCTCTCACCTGCGATCCTGATGGAGACGACGATGCTCGTTCTCTGTCTGCCCAGCTAGAGGCCGCGCTCGAACTGGATCCCCCCACAGCCTCCGATCCGGACCCCAACCAACATGGCGACCCCCCGCCTTCTCCCCCCCCCACCGCGTCCTGCAAACAATGCCAACATGGCGCACCTCCTCCTTCTTCTTCCTCGGCGCCCTCTTCCTGCCTTTACCCACCTCTTCCTGTCTCATCGCCATCCGGTCCCGTCCCGGATGCCTGCCGATCGCCATTTTCGGCTAAACCGGCAGAGCCTCCGGTGCCATCTTGGCCTGTACCTGGAAATGACGTGGCCACTCCTCCATCTTGGCCCGAGGCCAGAAGTGATGTCAGGCGTGACGTCACCGTGCCGCCATCTTGGCCAATCAGGAACACCGTTGCCGCCACGCCCTCCTGGCCGGCGCCCGGTGGCACCGCCCATGCCTCACCTCCATGGCCCGCTTCACCTCCCGCCTGCCCCAGCAATAGCGGGAGCATCGGGAATCCTCCTCCACCAGCGTACGACACCGCCTTTCTCACCTCCCCCACTCCGCCTCTGGCTCAGATGTTCCCCCTCAATCCCGCTCGCACTCCGCAGAGCCCACAAGCGTGGGTCCCCTTTTCCCCCAAAGACATCCAAATGCTCCGCAACGCGATAAAAGAAGATGGCCTTGCCAGCCCTCATGCCCAAGACCTTCTCGAGCGTATGACCATCCCTCGCTGCATCCCTTACGACTGGATCTCTCTAGCCCGAGCGGTTCTCTCCCCCGGGCAATTCATTGACTGGCGAGCCCATCTCGGTGTCCTGATCGACAATCAGATTGCTGACAATGCTCGTCAGGGTGTGCATTACCCTGCAAACGCATTTCTCGGGTTCGGCCCTTACGGCGATCCCAGCGCCTACACTGCCACCCCGCCTAGGTTTTTCATCCAGCTCCGTGACTGTGTTTTTGAGCCTTCCGTTCGTGCACCGCGGCCGCCCCAGAGCCCCTCGTGAAGATTTTCCAAAAACCCGAGGAGCCATTTAATGAGTTCGTAGCTCGTGTGCAGGCCGCTGCAGAGAGGCGAGTCGTCGGCAATGCAGCCCGCGAGTCCTTCGTTAAGGACATCCTGCAGGAGGGGGCTAACCCAGCTTGCAAAGCCATCATTCGTCCCCTTCGTGACAAGCCGCTCCAAGACTGGGTCCTCGCATGCTCCGGAGTTTCTGGGCAAGCATCTGCGCTTGCAGCGGCTATTGTCGCGGCAGTCCAAACAACCAACACCTGCTTCCGCTGCGGCGAATTGGGCCACTTCGCTCGGGAGTGCCCCAACCTTCCGGCTCCGCCGCAACCCGTAGTCCAGCCTATGGTGCCACCACCGCGCCCTGTTCCTGCCGCCCGGCCGCCCTCCACCCCCTGCCCGCGCTGTGGAAAAGGGTATCATTGGGCTCGCGATTGCCGTGTTCCAAGACAGCCTTTAAACGGGCATCGGGGCAAGCCTCAGCCCCGCCACCAAGAGGCTCCAATCGCCCCGCGCCAGCCCCGCCCGTAGGCATCCACTTGTCCGTTCCCATGTCGCCCGCTTCACAGCCGCGCCTCACCATCAAGGTCAATGGAAAGTGGATGGACGGCCTTCTTGACACCGGCGCCGAAATCTCCTGCATCCCACTCTCCCAAGCTCGTGACTTCCCACTCACAGCCGGACCCGTCATCGTAGGCGCCACAGGCCAGTCCTCCTCGCAACAGGCGGCTGAAGATCTTGCCTGGCATGACACCGATGGACGGTCAGGGTTCTTCCGTCCCCTGGTTCTCAGGGATATCAAGCAAGTCCTTTGGGGGCGCGACATTCTTCACCAGTCAGGCGCCGTTCTTTTTACTTCGCAGCCATCGCTGCCCCCCCAATAGTTTTGGCCGTTGCTCGCGTTCGACCTCCAGCACCCGTTCCTCTGCAATGGGACACAGAGGAACCCATTTGGGTGGAGCAATGGCCTATGACTGCCCCGAAACTAGCTATTCTTCAGGACCTCGTGGAAGAGCAGCTCCGTGCTGGCCATGTTGAGCCCTCCACCAGTCCATACAATACTCCCATTTTTTTCATCATCAAAAAATCTGGCAAGCCACGCCTCCTCCACGACCTGCGAGAGGTTAACAAGCACATCAAACCCATGGGCTCTCCTCAGCCTGGCATGCCTCACCCGTCAGCCTTCCCGCGAGATTGGTATGTGGCAGTCCTCGACATCAAGGACTGCTTCTTCTCTATCCCCCTGCATCCGGATGACCGCCCACGGTTCGCCTTTACTGTTCCCCAGCCCAACCACCACCGGCCTGCCAAACGGTATCAGTGGAAAGTCCTCCCCCAAGGCATGAAGAACAGCCCTGCCATCTGCCAGCTGTTTGTGGCTACTGCTATTGAGCCCTTAACCTCCGAGGCCACTATCGTGCATTACATGGATGACATCCTTGTAGCCCATCCGAGTGAGCCAAAACTACAAGCTATAGTTGCCAGTCTTCTCTCCAATCTGAAAGATATCGGTCTTCAGATCAACATAGAGAAAGCCGTTTTCCACCCACCATTTCAATTCTTGGGCTTTGAAATCTCGGAAACGGTCACGCCCATGGCGCCGCTTATAAACGTCCCCAAAACCATGACGCTCCATGATCTCCAACAGCTTTGTGGCCAGGTCAACTGGCTGCGCCCATCGCTGCCAGTCACCACACATCAGCTGCAGCCTCTGTTCCAGCTCCTTCAGACCACTGGCCCACCATCACAGGCACCCACAAAGAGAGTCACCCTGTCGTATGAAGCAGAGTGTGCCCTGAGCTGTGTCAACTCTGCCCTAATGGACTGCTTGCTCCAGCGAATAGACCCAGACAAGCCATTCGCAGGACTTGTCCTTCCCACCCGTGGGACCCCCACTGGCCTCATCTGGCAGGACGGTCCACTCCTGTGGGTCCATTTAGCCAAAAGCAAGCTTCGCAAAATCACCCCCCAATCCGTCCTGTTCGCGCAGCTCGCCATCGCCCTTGTTGAGCGCTCCACCCACCATTACGGGCGTCATCCAGATGTCATCATTTGGCCCCTTACAACTCAGCAGGTCACTCACTTGCTAAAGGACTCCATAGATATGCAGGCACTGTTCCTCCTATTCTCCGGCCCATTCGATAATCACTTCCCCCAGCACCGCCTCATACAAGGCCTCAGCACGCTCCCCGTCGCAGCTCCTGACCATTTCCCGTTCCCGTCCTCCAAGCCACTCCCCAACGCTGCCATCGCCTTCACTGACGCCTCCAAGCACTGCCTTGCTATAGTCCTCTACAAGCCAAACTCCACACAACCCCTCTGCCACGCCCGCCAACATAGCAGCTCTGTCCAAGTGGCCGAATTGAAAGCCATCACTCTGGCTCTCCAATACCTCCAGGACCAGCCAGTAAATATCTTCACGGACAGTCTCTACTGCCTGCAGGTCTCTCGTATCCTTGCCTTTGCGGCCTTCCTGCCGCCTGCTAGCATCGGCAACCGGGACATCAACCTGGCCTTAGCTGACCTCCAACTCCTCTTAGAGAGGCGGCGACAACCCTGGTTCATTGCCCATGTTAGGAGCCACTCAGGCCTCCCATGGCTCACGGCAACCATCTCGCTGACCAGGCCGCCCAAGGTGCTTCCATCAATGCCCTTAGCCCCGCAGCTGCCGTAGGAGACATTATCAACCAGGCAAAGACCTTGCATGCGCGCTTCCATCTTGGTGCGCCCGCCCTCCATCGACTCCTCCCAGAACTTCCCATCGAGACATGCAAACATCTGGTGCGTGCGTGCCGCTCCTGCGCACCTTTGCTGCCCCTGGGGCCACTCCAGCCCCAGGGTGTCAACCCGCGCGGATTGCGGCCCAACTCTGGATGGCAATTAGATGTCACACATGTCGCTTCCTTTGGCCGATGGAAGTTCCTTCATGTTGCCATCGATACGTTTTCGCACCTCTGCTACGCCGTCGCCCTCCCGGGAGAGTCTGCCAAGTATGCCACTCAAGCGCTCCGGGAGGCCATCCTCTTCATGGGAATCCCTTGGGACATAAAGACAGATAATGGCCCCACCTACCGCAGCGCCGCCTTTGCCGAGTTTGTGAAGCTCTACAACATCACCCACCACTTCGGCATCGCATACAACCCGCAAGGCCAAGGACTTGTTGAAAGAATTCACCAAACCCTCAAGATCCTCGTCCAGAAGACTAGAGAGACTCAACCCTGCCTCACCCCGCGTGAAACAGTCACGCAAGTGCTCATCCAGCACAACCTGATGACCTTTGACTCTGAGGGGCTTTCGCCCGTCCACAAGCACTGGGGGCCCTCTTACCGGCCCACTCCGGCCCCTCTCGTCCTCTGGCGCGACCCGCTCACTAGCAAGTGGACCGGACCAGCGCCCCTTCTCACCCAAGGGCGAGGATTTGCCTGCGTCTTCCCGGAATCTGCACCCCAGCCTGTCTGGATCCCTGCTCGTCTTGTTAAGCCCTTCACTCCACACGGCCCTGCCGACCTTCCACCTCCCGACCCCCTTCCCCCTGATGATTCCCCCCTGCCATAATGATGGCCCCTCTCCGCACCTCACCCCCCCCGTGAGGTTTTTCTCCTCTTGTCATTGCAGATGACGCCTCCAGTTGCCCAGTCGAGCCCGCCTGAGTCTGCCCCTCCTGCGCCATCACCCGCAGGGACCACGCCAGCTCTCTCCCGCCGCGAGCGACGTCGACGTCGTCTTCTTGTCCGCCGCTTGAGCCGTCTCTCCCTCGAAGATGCCTCCATCGAGCAGCAAATTCTCCAGCTTCTCCGTCGTGCTCGCGCCTCCCCTGCCCCGCGCCCTCCTACCACACCCCCCTCCTACACCTTCTCATCATTATGCTCTCCTTAGCCTCCTCAGCCCAGGCCACGCCCCTTTGGGCCGCCCTTCTTCAACCGCCTGGTTTCCTCTTTCTCTCCCCTCACTCCCCCACCTTCCCCACCATGTACTCCCCCAACTGCGACTTCCTCCCAGAAAGCTGCGACCCCCTCGCCCTTCCTGTCTCCTCGTCGTTGCCAAATGTCTCCATCCCTATTCCCCTCGACGCCTTGCAGTTCGTCACCAACCTTTCCCTGTGCGTAAACCCCCGCAATAACTCCTGCCTTTTTCTCACCAACGCCACTCTTCTTGACCTCTCCCCCACCTCCCCCCTCAACGTCAACTCCTCCTTCAACGCCTCCGCTCTCAATGTCACAGGTCCCTGGCTTTTCCCCACCAACTCCACCCCCATGCCCAGTTCCCACCCCTTCATGCGGCCTCTCGTCCAGCCCTGCCACGCTGACACCCTGCCGGCCCGCCTTCCCACTTTCCCTTGGACCCCCTGCCTCTACCCCACGCCTCGCATTGGTGGCCTCTTCCACGGAGCCCCCTGCAACATCTCTGACCCCCACAACCTTACCCCCTGCTATGCAAACCCCTTCCAAGTTTCCCCCCTGGTCCCCCGCACGTTTAGCGTCATGTCCCTGTGCAACCCCCACACCTACTTCGATCTCCGCGCCCTTACCTGCCACCCCAATTGCCTTGTCTCCCACGCCAACGTCTCGGTTATCACCCATACTGTCTCCTCGCCTACAACCCCTCCCCCCAACGTCACCTTCACCTCCACCCCGTTCGTTCGACACCCTTACTATTTCCTTTTATGCCCCCCTCCTTCCGAATCCACCCTCACCAACTGCAGCCTCGCAAACCACTGGAACTCTTCCTTCCCTTCCGCCTTTCTGGTGATGCAGCCCCGCGTTGTGTGGCTCCCCGTTGACTCCCCCGACTGGGTTGCCCCCCAGCTGGTAGATCTCCCCCTTTCTCGCCACCCCCGAGATTTTGGCATCACAGCCGCCATTACTGCTGCCGTCCTCGCATCCCTCACAGCCGCCACCACCGCGGCGGCGGCCCTTGACGTCTCTTCTGGCGCTGCCTCCGCTGTCATCAATGCATCCACAGCAGCAGCCCTTGCCCTCGGCGACCAAAGCAACATCAACTACCTTCACCACCAAGCCTTATTCAACCTACAGCAGCAAATCGACCTGCTCGCCGCTGACGTTGCCGCCCTCTACGACATAGCCACCACCACCTGTGATGCCCGTTGGCCCCTCTCTAGCTTCTGCTTAACCCCCCACCCCGTCAACTCGTCGGTGACCGCCCGCCTTGCACTACGCCAATGGATGTTTTCCTCTTACAACACCTCCTTCCTCAACTACACCCACTCCCTCCAGCAACACATCCTTACCCTCGAATCCATCAAGCCCCCAACCCTCTCAGCTTCCCTCCTTAGAGACGTGCTCCAAAAATTCCTCTCCCTTTTCCAACCCTCCAGCCTCCTCCTCTACGCCTTCCTTTTCCTCCTTCTCCTCCTCCTCCTAGGCCTCGCCTGCTGTATCCGCAAGTCCGTTCGCCAGCACCGAGAGCGGCAAAGGCTCTTGGCCACAGCTGTCCTAGTCCTCTCCCAAAGCCATCCCCTTCCCGAGGAGGCCCGGCACGCCCAGGTGTGGCTCACGGAGGTGGCAGGAGGCGGCCATCGATAGGGCCCATCGTGGCCACCTCGAGCTGCGGGTACGGGTTCTCTGCCCTCCGCATGGGGAATCAGGCATTTCAGCCGCCCTCCCCTCTGCTCACGCCCCCCTCGTGCCCCCACGCCCCCTGCCGGTAGCCTCTCCTCGTTCCTTTCTCTCCTATTTCCCCTCCTCTCACCCCCCTCATCTTTCCTCCCTACAAAATGTCAATCCCACAAAACCTGTGCGTTCTTATTTTCGAAAGAGGGAGCAATTGTCCCCTGCTCCCACCCTGCCTTTCGCTTCCTTACACTTTGCCCGCCTGTTCCTCGTAACCTCCCTGTATTATGGCCCTTCTCAGCAGCAGTTTGTGCTGCTGCCTCCCTCTGCCCCTCCTCCCAGCCACTGTTATCTTCCCCCTCCCAGCCGATCGCTGTTCTCCCCGCCTCATCTCAACCGCCCTCATCCCGTATCCGCCCCGGCACAACCTCGGAAACAACCCCCTCTGCCATCAATGGCCTACGTCATAAACCGCAGGTCCACCCTTGCCTCTGCAGCCAATCCTCAGCTGCCCTGCGGACATGCCCCTCCCACAACTTCCCCGCCTCCATGACACTATAAAACCCCATGTACTTCCCGAATAAAATCAGACCTGCACATAGACCTCGTCTCCGTGGTTTTTCCTCCATCGAACCGCGCGTCCCCACCAAGCCTTGAGCCGCCCGCTGCCGCCCCGGTCAGGCCGTGGCGTAGGCCCGATCCCCGGCAGCGACTCGCCTGCAGTGACCCGCCTGCAGTGCCACAGCGGAGGCCAACACAATGGAAACTGCACACTGCTTACCATCCTCAAAGTTCAGGGAAAGTAGAGCAAATGAACCACACAATAAAGACTTATATTGCTAAAATCTGCCAAGAAACAGGACTAACATGGGTGCAAGTGCTCCTGAATGCCCTTCTTCAAGCTCGAGCCAGCCAAGCCGAAAACTAGGCCTAACCCATTAAGAATTCCTCTTTGGAAGCCTCTCCCCCTTAATTCAAAATACAGAAAGAGACCTCAGAGAAAGAGGGAAGTTATCAATAACGCAGCAGATGATCAGCTTAGGAAAAACCCTACAAAAACTTCATCACTAGGTTCTAGAAAGGGCCCCCATTAGCCTAAGCAACTTCATACATCTGTACCAACAGAGAGATGCAGTCTGCGTCAAAGATTGGAAATTACCCCCACCTACCCCTCAATGGTGAGGAACCTCTCTTCTCATTTTATCCACCCTCACTGCAGTTAAAGTGACTGAAATCACCCCATGGATACACCATGGCTGGGTCAAACGAACTGCCCCAGAGTCTTGAACATGTATTCTGGATACCCACAACTCAACCAAACTCATCTTGCAAAAGAACAAAATGCCGAACCCTGCTCCAGTCACGTCCCAGAAACTGGTCTATGCACAGCCAAAGATCAAAAGTCCAGTCTAAACTTAGTTAAAATGTCCCATTGCCTACTCTCCCTAATTCTGGCCTTAACCCTCCCTTGATCCTGGGTTGACACCACAGAGTGTGAACCATGTATCCAGCAGATGCGTACAGGGACCCATGTCAATAACACATCAATATATCATAGCCATTACACCTGTATGGGCCATACAACTACCTGTCAGTTTCAAGGAGTCTCCTACAGTGTCTGTAACATATCTGGCCAAATAACCTGTTTTGACCCTGAAGCCCCAGCAGTCTCCCATCAGTGGGAAGAAAGATCTAATCAATATGGGAGGCTGCTTAATTCTACCCCAGTGACTAGCCCAAACCAACAAGCTCCCTCCTATTTGATGCCTGTCAAGCCATAGAGTCCGGTAAATGGAGCAATTGTGGAGGGTTCAGCTGGGAGTGAGAGTATACTTATAATGATGAATATTTGTGTCATCCAAACAGTACTCACTCCCAAGGAATCAAAGACCTGTCAATTGCTAAGCCAGTTCTATTGCCCCTACTGTACCTGTGTCACATTGGCAACCTTGCATCCAAGCTGGGATTCCTGGTACATGCCCAACACAGGGCATAAAGCCATCCTCAGCAAAGGAACAGTGCCACCCAACTGTCCCTTCAGACAATGAAACCCCTTAAACCTTACCATCCTAAAAACCTCCAGTGAACTTAGGGGAGGAATGCCTTTAAATGAGGGACTCCTCATTTAAGACGAACAGGAGTTTACATCTGGGTTGGATATAAAGAAACTTCCCTCTGAAGTCAGACTCACTTTGCATTCCATTCCTTCTATGATGAAATTTAAAAAAAAACCTTTTCCATTTTGCAGGTGGCAAAAACCTCTTCATAAACCTAGCAAAAAATATAGGAGCAACCCTAAATGTCTTCTCATGTTATGTATGTGGAGTCACTAATAAGGGAGACCAATGGCCCTGGGAAATTAGAGAAATACAGTCAACCATATAATGAAACTGACCTCCCGGCTGTCCCCTAAGATGGTATGTGGCCCTTACAAACTTCTTTTATAGGAAGACATTACACTTCAAGTGTGTGCCTAAACTACTCTATATATGTTGGAAACCTAACATGTACAGGGGGAAGGTTCCAAAATCACACCACCAATGTGACAATGTCTTGGGGAAAATGGAATGAATCTGACCTCTTCCTCATAAATTGTACTTTCCCCAAATTAATTGCAGCATGGAACTCAACTGCAAAAGACCTCTTTATTGCCCCAAATTGTCTGTGCTGGATTTGTGGAAAAGTTTCATTCCAAGAACTTCCCCAAAATTGGTGTGGCATTTGTATACTCAGTATGATAAAACCTCCTTCTTCCTCCTTTCCCTAGCAGAAGGAGAAACTAAATCAACTGGTATACCAAAATATAGAAAGGGAGAAAAGGGCTGTCACTATCTGGGCAGACAATGAATGGTCCCCCAAATGCACAATCCAATACTATGGGCCAGCAACTTGGGCAGAGGATGGCATGTGGAGCTATTGACCCCCTATCTATATGCTAAACCAAATCATCTGCTTACAGGTTGTGGTGGCAATAATAACTAATGAAACCACCCATTCCCTAGCCTTGCTAGCCCAACAGCAAACCAAATTCAGAAACACTATCTATCAAAACCATCTCACCCTAGACCATCTATTAGCAGCTGAAGGAGGAGTTTGCCAAAGGTTCAATCTCTTTAATTGCTGCCTTGAACTAGACAGCACTGGAAAATTTATCAATGAAATTATGAACAAAATGGTAAAAACTGCCCATGTTCCAGTACAAACCTGGAATGGTTGGAATTTAGGTAATCCCTTTGGGGAATGGTGGTCAATGGTAAAAAAATTTCAAACTTCTAGTGGGAATAATTGCCTTCCTCATAAGAGGATGCACCATACTCCCTTGTCTCCTCCCCTTCATTATAAACAGGGTACATGCCCTAATAGATAGTGCAGTAAAAACACAAACAGCCACCTAATTCATGGCCCTATATACATACCTGCTAGTCCAGGAGGACTCCGTTAATAGTGATGTCAAAGCTTAACAAACTTAAGCAGGCATCAAAGGGGGGAATGATATGAGCTGTGCATGTACTCAAGCTTACCTAGGTTCCAGAAAGCCAATTAAGTGATATGGACTGTGTGTGTATTCAACCTTACCTAGTTTCCTAAAATCCCTAGGTCCCAAGAAACAGACACCTAATCCAACAAAGAAAGTCCTTTCATGGCAAAACCTCTCCTGCCCCCATCCCATGTGTCTCTTGTATAAAATCAACCTGAAAACTCTGCCTGGGGCTCAATCTTTGGACATAAGCCCACTGGGCCTGGCTGGCTGTTAATAAACCTTCCTTCTCAGAAAAGTCTCACATTCTGGTCTTCAATACTATGATCACTGAATCCTCTCAACTGCCACAATAGAGTTAGTCTTACAAATTTATTCCTCACAGTCCTGACTAAGGGATTGTGTTTCCTCTGGATATTACTGGGGTGGGTGGGCAGCTCCTCCTATTGGTGTAACACACTATGTCAAGATGAGCATGGACAAACTCCCTAGAAGCCTTCCCCAGGTGGACCCTGTGACAGATGTTCCCCATCAAACACCTTATAACCATAACACTTCCTTATTGAATTTTCTAAAGAGTTTCCTCAGCAATATAGTTTCAACCATGTATCTGACATATCCCATGTTCTCCTTCTTCCCCTCAATTCCGTGGACCATCTGACCTATCCTCCCAACCCAAGTCCCCTTCAAACCTGCAAACCCAATCCAATAACATATCTGTACTCCCATCTGTCTTATCCCTTCACTGCACAACTACTTACCTACACTTTACCATAGATTTCACCCATGTGGGTGTTGGCTTACAACTTCCTCTCCTCCACTATTTTCTGTAAGCCTATCTTCTAATCTCTAGGTCTCTGAGACTGTTTGATTTGTTCAATTCATATCAGATAGGCCATGTAGTATTTGTCCTTCAATGCCTGGCTTGCTTTACTCAACATAAGGTCCTCAAGATTCGTCCATGTTTTCCCATGTATTAGAACTGTATTCCTTCTTACAGATAAGTAGTATTCCTTTGTGTGTATATACAACATTTTGTTTCTCCATTCATCTGTTGATGAGCACTTGGGTTGATTCCAACTTCTTGCAATAGTGAATGATGCTACTATGAACTTGGTGTGCATATATTGGTTCATGTTGTTGTTTTGGGTCTTCAATACTGGGTCATATGGAAAATCTATAGCTGTTTTTTGTTTTGAGGAACTTCCAAACTCTCCTCAACAATGGCTGGGTCCTTCTACATTCCCACCAGCAGTGGATGAGGTTTCCATTCCTCCACATCTTCTCCAACACTTGTAGTCCTCTGATTTTTTAATAGATGTCAGTCTAATGGGTGTAAGAAGGTATCTCATTGTGATTTTGATTTGCATTTCCCTAATAGCTAGTGATGTTGAGCATCTTTTCATGTGCTTTTTAGCCATTTGTATTTCTTCTTTGGGGAAGCATCTGTTCAAATCTCCTGCCCATTTTTTAAGTGGGTTATTTGTCTTTTTATTTTTTATATATAGACTATCTTTATATATGCTGGATATTAAGCTCCTATTATATATATGGTTACCAAAATTTTTCTCCCATTGGGTAGGCTGCCTTTTCACTTTCTTGATAAACTCCTTTGAAGTGCAAAAGGTTTTAATTTTGAAGAGGTCCCATTTATCTATTTTTTCTTTCACTATTCATGCTTTGGATGTGAAGATCATAAAGCAATTTCCTATTACAAGGTCCTGTAGATGCTTCCTCCCATTTTCTTCCAAGGTCTTTATGGTCTTGGCTCTTATATTTAGGTCTTTGATCCATCTTGAGTTGATTTTTGTATAAGGTGGGAAATGGTATTCCTCTCTCATTCTTTTGCATATGGATAACTAGTCTCCAAGCACCATTTGTTGGATAAGCCATTCTTTCCCTGGTGAGTGGGCTTGGTGGCATTTTTGAGTACAGATTACTATGTATGTGAGGATCTACATCAGAGCTCTCAATCTGGTTCAACTGGTCAATTGGTCAATCCATGAACAGAGAATACTCTTCCATTTATTTACATCTTCTTTGATTTCTTTTAACAATGTTATATAGGCTTCTGTGTATAAGTGTAGTAGTTTGATATGGTCATTAATTCCAAAAATAGATATTGGATGATGTTTGTAATCTGATCTGTACCTGGGCATGATTGAGTAATGATTATGGCTTTTATTGGGTCACATCATTAGGGCATTGAGTCCCCATCAAGATGTGGGGACTCACAGATAAATGGCATGGCAAAGGACAGAGTTGAGGGTTCTTAATGTTGGAGTTTTGATGTTGGAGTTTGATGCTGAAGTCTTAAACTGGTGCCCCGGGAAAGAAATAGAGTCATTTACCTGATAGTCTATAGCTGACCTTGTGGAGAGAGGTAAAGCCTAGAGAGCCTCATAGACTACAGTTGACCTTGTGGAGAAAACAGAGGAACTGAGCCCAGAGGAACCCAGGAAGTCTGAACCCTGGCAGATATGAGCAGCTATGTGAAAACAGACATTGTTGAGGGAAGTAACTTGTGCTAAAACCTGGTAACTGTAAGCTCCTATCCCAAATAAATACCCTTTATAAAAACCAACTAATTTCTGATATTTTGCATCAATACCCCCTTGACTAACACAATAAGTCTTTTATATCTTTTGTTAAATTTATTCCTAGGTATTTGATTTTTTAAAATTTACTATTGTAAGTGGTGTTTTTTCTTGATTTCCTCCTGAGATTGCTCATCATTGGTATATAGAAATGCTACTGAGTTTTGTACATTGATCTTATAACCTGTAACTTTACTGAACTCATTTATAAGTTCTAGAAGCTTTCTTGTAGATTTCTCAGGGCTTTCTATGTATAGGATCATGTCATCTACAAATAGTGAAATTTTTACTTCTTCCTTTCCAATTTGTATGCCTTCTATATCTGCTTTTTGCCTCAGTGCTTGAGCAAGTACTTCTAACACAATGTTAAATAGGAGGGGTGATAGTGGACATCCTTGCTTTTTATCTGGTCTTAGAGGGAAATGTCTCAGGTTTTCAATATTGTGTGTGATGTTAGCTGTGGGTTTTTCATATATACTCTTTATCATGTTCAGAAAGTTTCCTTCTATTCCTATATTTTGCAGTGTTTTTATCATAAAGGGTGTTGTGTGTTGTCAAATGCTTTTTCTGCATCTATAGATATGATCATGTGATTTTTTTCTTTCAATCTGCCTCTATGGTGTATTATATTGATTGACTTTCTTATGTTGAATCATCCTTGCATACCAGGGATGAAACCCATTTTGTCATGGTGTATAATTCATTTCATGTGTTGCTGAACATGATTAGCAAGTATTTTGTTGAGGATTTTGGCATCTAGATTCATTAGAGAGATTGGTTGTACTTTTCCTTTCTGTTGGCATCTTTGCCTTTATTATTAGAGTAATATTGACATCAGAGGTCCATAATGACAGATTCTATCTCTTTACTTTGATTGGTCTGTTGAGTTCATCAACTTCTTTCATCTCTGTAGGCTGCTTGTGTGTTTCTAGAAATTTGTACATTTCCTCTAAATTGTCCTTGTTGTCATATAATTTTTCAAAGTATCCTCTTAAGATACCCTATTTCTGTGGGGTCACTGGTGATATCCCCTTCCTCATCTCTTATTTTATGTATTTGCATCTTCTCTCTTTTTTTCTTTATTAGTCTAGCTAATGATTTGTCAGTTTTCATTGATCTCAAAGAACCAATTTTTGGTTTTGCTTATTTTTTCTAGTACTGTCTTATTTTCTATTTCATTTAGTTCTGCTCCAATCTTTGTTATTTCCTTCTTTCTACAACTGCTGGAGTTAGTTTGTTTTTCTTTTTCTAATTCCTCCAGGTGTGTGGTTGTCTTCAATTTTAGCTCTTTCATCTTTTTTGATATATGAATTTATGGCCATGCCTTTCCCTCTCAGTACAGCTTTTGCTACATCTCATATATTTTAATATGTTGTGTTGTCATTTTCATTCATTTTAAGGTAGTTACTGATTTATTTTGTGATTTCCTCCTTGACCCACTGATTGTCTAAGTGTGTGTTGTTTAGCTTCCATATCTTTGTGTCTAATCTGGTTCTCTGGGCTTTGTAGATTTCCAGCTTCATTCCATTGTGGTCAGAGAAATTACTTTGTATAAGTTCAATGTTTCTGAGTTCATTAAGAATCTTTCTGTGGCCTAGCACGTGGTCTATCTTGGAGAAAGATCTATGCGTACTCAAGAAGAATGTGTTTCCCACTGTATTTGGGTGTAGTGTTCTGTATATTTCTATTAGGTCCAGATCCTCTAATGTATTTTTCAAAGTCTTTGTCTTTTTACTGATTCTTTCTCAAAATGCTTTGTCTAATGCTCATAATGATGTGTTAATTCCCCCACCATAATTATAGAGGCATCTATTTCTACACTTAGTTTTTCCACTGTTTGCCTCATGTATTTTGAGGTACCTTGTTTAGGTGGATATATGTTTATGAGTGTTCTTTCTTTTGATAGATTACCCCTTCTACCAGTATGTAGTGTCCCTCTTTGTCTCTTACAATAGTTTTGCATTTAAAGTCTATTTTGTCCAAAATTAGTGTAGCTACTCTCACCCTTTTTTGTTTATTGTTTCCTTACAGGTTGGTTTTTAGATATTCACTTTCAGCCTCCTTGAATCCTTGGGTCTAAAGTGGGTTTCTTGTAGACAGCCTATACTTGGGCAATATTTCCTTATCCATGCTGCCAATATGTATCTCTTGACTGGTAAGTTTAATCGATTTACATTCAATGTTATTACTCTCAAGGAATTATTTACATTAGCCATATTTTCTTTGTGTTTATGTCTGTCATATGTTGTTTCTATTTCTTTTTTCACTTATTTAGTTGTTTTTTTCTCTCCTTCAACTCTATCTCTCCTTTTTTTTCCTTCAACCTGCAGAACTTCCTTTAGTATTTCTTGAAGGGTGGGTTTCTTATTGTCATACACTCTTAGTTTCTGTTTATCTGTGAATATTTTGAACTGTACATCATTTTTGAATGCCAGCTTTGCTGGATAGAGAATTCTTGGCTGGAAGTTTTTTTTGTTTGTTTGTTTGTTTGTTTCTTTTAGTATCTTAACTATGTCATAGCACTGCCTTCTTACCTCCATGGTTTCAGATGAGAAATCAGCACTTAATCTTACTCATCTTACCTTGTATGTAACGGTTCTCTTTTCTCTTACTGCCTTCAGTAGTTTCTCTTTGTCATTAGCTTTGGACAGTTTAAGAAATGTAAGTCTTGGAGTTGGCCTGTTGGGATTCATATTTTTTGGGATGTAAACCCACCTCCCTCAATAGATTTAGGAAGTTTTCAGCCATTATTTCCTCAAATACTCCCTCTGTCCCCTTTCTTTTCTCTTCCCCCTTTGGGATGCCTAAATGTATGTTTGTGCATTTGGTGTTGTCATTCAAATCCCTAAGTTTCTGCTGGATTTTTGTCTTTCTTTTTATCTATCTGTTCTACTATCTGTTTAATTTCAGATGTACTGTCTTCTATACTGCTAATTCTTTCCTCTGTGCATTCAAATCTGCTGTTATGTGCTTCCAGTATATTTTTGATTTCCTGGATTTTGCCATTCATCACCATCATATCCATTTTTTAAAAGATCTATTTGTTTATTTATTTATTTATCTCCCCTCCCTCCATTGTCTGCTCTCTGTGTCTTTTATACTGTGTGTTCTTCTGTGTCTGCTTGCATTCTCATTAGGTGGCTCTGGGAGCTGATTCTGGGACTTTCTGGAGTGGGAGAGAGGAGATCATTCCCTTGTACCACCTCATTTCCCAGGTCTGCTGCATCTCTCATTGTCTCTCCTCTGTGTCTCGTTTTGTTGTGTCATCTTGCTGGCACCAGCTTTCTGTGTGTACCAACATTCTAGCATGGGGCAGCACTCCATGTGAGCCAGCACTCTGTGTGGTCCAGCTCACTACACAGGCCAGCTTGCCTTCACCAGGAGGTCCTGGGTATCAAACCCCGGACCTCCTATATGGTGAAAGGGAGTCCAATTGCTTGAGCCACATCTGCTTCCCCTATTATTATTATTATTGTTTTGTATATTTACAATTTCTTCAGTGTGTTTCCCCAGTGTCTTCTTAACATCCTTAATCTCTTCCTTCACTTCATTAAGTTGGTCCATGATGTTTGTTTGGACAGCTTTGATTAGTTGTTCAATGTTCTGCTCCTCTTCCTGGTTTTTAGTTTGTTCATTGGATTGGGCCATGTCTTCCTGTTTCTTGGTATGGTTTGCAATTTCTTGGTATGGTTTGTAATTTTTTGGTCATCTTTTTATCTTGATGGGTTTGTTCAGTTAATCAGTTTCTCCCTCTAGTCTCAGGTTTTATTTGGTTACTGTTTTTGTATATATGTTAAGTTTTCTCTCTAACACATTTCTCTTATTCTATTTCCTTGTTGTTGTCTATGTTTCCCTTGAAGCAAAACTATTAGGGCCAGAAAAAGCAAAAGAAGAAAAGGAAAAGGATAATAGTAATAATGATAGTAAGAGTTAGAAGAGGAACCTTATAAGACATAAGAAAATGAATATTTAATTCATGTAAGCAGTGTAGGGTAATAGATTAAAAGAAAGTGGAGTATCTACAATGAAATGGGAAACTGAATAGGGGAAGTATATAGAATGAACTAAAAGTCCAGATCGATGAGGAGAGGGAAAGAGACAAAAAAGGACAAAAAGAAAAAAGTTAAGGAAAAAAAAGCAGAATAGAAGAATTAGAAATAAAAACCAGAAAAATTGAGACCTAAACAAAGAAAGGTGGAATGTAACAACAACAACAGAAGGCAGAAGATAGAAAGCTGTATGAAGGAAAAAGATAGAGTTGGTAGACAAAATCTATATACACAGAAAAGGGGAAATCAAGGAAGAAGAAACACAGCAAACAAGAAAAAAGCCAGATGTACCTAATTTTTAAAAAGTGGGGAAGAAAAAGGATAGGAAAAACATCCACACACACACACAAACCCACAAGCAAGCAGTCAAACAAAAACTAAGGAAAAACAGCCTTCCCCTGTGGAGCTTCTCAGGCCACCAGTGTTCATCAGTCAATTACTCTGCAGCCTTCCCTCTGTAGGTTTTGAAGTTTGTTTTTGCAAGTAAACTAAGTTAAATTTTAAAACAAAAGTAACCTTTTTTTTAGGAAAAATAAGAGACCCAAGAGAAATTATTACAAGAATAATGTTTATGTTTTCCCTCTCCTTAAGAATGAGTTAAATGTTTGATATCACAGCGGATACTTCTCTAAGAGGAACTGGAAATTGAGCTAGGGACCTCACATATTCAAGGCAGAAACTTCTCCACTGATAAGCTCTTCAGATTATTATCTAGTCACTTTCCTTCAGGTAGGTTTACCTCTCAGCAACTGGATAAATTCCTCCTGATTAGAAGTCTGTCCCTGCTCCCTTTCTATTCTTATTGCTTTCTCTCCCAGGGCAGCAGGTCACGGTAGACTGTTAGAGATCCCTTTTGAAACTCAAATGGGACCCTGGTGACAACTCATGGTGGAAAAAATGACTCTCAACCCTCTTCCAGACCACCTCCTCCTCCCAGAGGACCCTAAATAGGCTCTTGGAAGCTTATTAAGTGCTTCCTTCTGCCTGCTTCCCTTAAGGGGAGTTGAAATTTTGATAGTTTTCAGTGCCAGGCTAGTCAGTTGCTTGACTCTGCCTTCTCTCAGGCCAAGATTCCCTATCCCAGGGCAGTTAGGTAAATCAGGTTGCCTCAGCAATTTCATCTCTCTCCTCTTCCTGGTGCCACCTTGAGCCAGTAGGTATGCTCCTCAAAACTCAAAACTCAAAAGGAAGTTCCAGGCAACCAAACCCACAGAAAGGAAACCCCTCTCCCTCCTTTGTCAGAACTCTCCGATTCTCGTAGAACATTTCCTCTGGCTGGATGACTGACTGGTGGGAGTCTGGGCTCACCATGGCTTTTTGCCTTGATGGAGGGGCCTAGCTGTCCTGCATTTTCTAGCCTCAAGGGCTAGAAACTCACAGCTTTACCTTGAGCAATTTATTTCTTTGTCAAGCTCTCTCCAGATGGATTCCCTAAAGCCTCCTGCTCTATGGGTTCCCAAAACAACTCACTTGGGCAGGATCTTGCCCCCACTCAGCCATTTTTTTGCAGGAGAGATAGTGAGTTTGCATTTAAACTGTCACCGTCTTGCCCCTCCCTCCAGGTATTGCTTTCTTGTTATTTTTTTATTGTTGCCCTTTCCTGAATCACCCACAGCTTGGTGAAATAGGAACACCTTGATAGATATTTAGTAATTTGTTTGTCACCTGCTAATCTTTTAAGTAAATGACTCTATGTTTATAAGGATGCATTATTATATCAGCTAGGTAAGAAAGCTATCCTAAAAACTAACAAAATATTATATTTTGTTAGTTTCTTGGTATGGTTTCTTAATATATCCCTCAGTGATGTATTAAGATGCCAAATTATAGATAACATAACCTCATGCCAATATTCATCTTGGAAAGATGTTAATATAGACAATACTGTTAAACTACCTAAAATTCTGACTGAATTCTGATTTTTAAAAGACTCAAATTGAATAAACTTTAATGGACCTTAAGTTTATTATATTGTTTTCAATATCATGTTGTTTTCTCTTCATCATAGGGAGTAAGAAATGAGAGGTAAACATTCAAATATGAGAAGAAGAATGTTAGAATCAGTTACAGTCACATTTTGGAAATGGCAATGATATTAGTGATAATCTAATTAGCCCCACCCACACAGTTGAAAGATAAGAAAACTAAAGCCAAGAAAGGCTACGATTTTCTCAGGGTCTCATAGCTAGGCCAAGAAAGAGTTGGGGCTTAAACTCAAATCTTAGAATCTTTGTCAAATGCGTCTCAATAGGAAACAGACTATTTAAGAATTCATTCACCACACTTCTATCTCTTTTATAAAACAATAAGAAGACTAGAGAAAGAGTATGGCAATCCATTTAATAACTAGAAGAGAGAAAGGTGAGGTGTATAATACGTAGCAGGTATACAGGGGTAGAGAAAATGAAGACTTTTGGAAGGAAAGTAAAGCTGCATTTGGCAAATAAGAAGCTCCAGAGAGTTTTGGAGAGAAAACTGTATAAAAATAATCAAGGAGGAGAGAACTATGTAATCCAAGAAGTGTTGCTAGGATTCTAATTTAGAATCCTTTTAATAAACTTCTAAAAACTTGAGCTAAAGAATGGAATATTTTCTCCCTCTCTCCTTTTGAATTGTTTGTTTTGTTTTTTGTTTTTGCATGATACACTAATCTAGTACAGAGTAAATTAAGTCTAAAATTTCAACAAAGTTCACCTAAATATTTATATTTGCCTCACTCAAAGCTCACATCAACTATCTCTTCACCTGTTTTGTACAGAAAAACATGGATGTCAATATTCAAACCAAGTACCTGAATAAGTCTCCATCAGTCCTCTCTATGCTGCTTCCTGTTCTTAATTATACGGGGGAGAAATTAGCAACAACAACAAGGAACAGCTAGAATAAAGGAGTTGATTTATTTTCTCTGCCTTCTATTGTGTGAGAATCTCTACGTGTGTTTACTGGGCTGATTTTCATTAGGCATCAAGAGTAAAAACTAATGTTTATTTTTCATGGATCCAAAGGCACTGTTATGAAAAAGCTCTGCTAGTGCTTCCTTGATCATCATCGGAAACAGCCTCTTAAAACACCAGTCAAGTGATGTGATAATAGCAAAAATACAATCGAGCATCTTATATCATCAGTGTTTTTCTTGGTAAGCATGCTTCAAGAGCTCAGTATATCAAAGGAGACAGGAAATTGTGCCACAGACTTGACAATTCCCTTAGGAAATGAAAACGGAATGGTGTTAAGCAGACTCAACAGTGAAGATAGAGAATGAGTCTAGGGATATCGTCTATTAGACATGAAAATCTTCATGAAGAGCAATTTTCCAAACAAAAGAAATAAGACTAGACAAGTTAAATAAGAATGGTGAGATAAAAATTCTTATTTTAACTTAAAATACAATGTTTGTTTTGTTCTTTTTTTAATGGAATATGGATAAGAAAAAATGATAAGGCTATGCTGATAAAAAAGGGGAGTTTTCAAAAAGGTTGCTTTCTAAATATTCACTCATGGCATGCTTTGTAAAATACTAATTAAAAGACCCAAAAGAAGTGATCTTTGTGGTACCTGAAAAAGCAAGATTGCCTGATTGGTTGGTTGTCAGTAAAGAGGTGTTTATCAGGAACTTTTTATTTCTTAACTTATTTTTGTGTCTGTGGTTGTGCTTAAAAGAGAATTTAGTACATTTCTTTATATGGCTCACAAAACCTGAAATAGGTAGTATCTGGACCCTTACATCTAAGTAAGATTCAGAAATATCTGAACATGTCTGCTATACCGGCAGAGTAGGTATTCCTGAAGACTGTTTGCATGAAGATTTCAAAGCATCCTTAGAGTGATCAAGAGTCAAACACAATGAGAGTAATTCTGTGCAGAAAAAATAAAGTGGTCAGATGAGGGAACTATTCTAAGTGGAGCACAGTGTCCATTAGTCACAACCATTTGCTGGTCAAGTCAACATTTGTCCCCTGTGTGAGTCCTACAGATCACAGAACCTATAAATCAAGCAAGCATGCAAATAAAAACCATTAAAGAACCTGAACACCTAAAACCACATAAAAAATATCATTGCTTTGAAACACATTTAACCAAGTTCAACACAAAGGGAGAAAGTTATTCTTCCCTTTTCTACACAACATATGAAGCTTTGACTCACAAACTTCAGGACAAAGGTTGGTGCGTGGAACACCACAGGGCCCTGGTAGGAAACAAACAACATCCCAAAGCAAAATCAGAAGATTATTGGTAAATATATGTCAAATATATATTGGAGATGCATTGGAGGCCAACTTAGGACAAACATTTATTAGATTCTTGATCTGGAGAAAGCAGGAAGTCAGCATCATAGGAAGACATTTGAGTCCATTGTGTTTCAATAGTGAGAAGTAGAGATAATGAAGCTTTTTTCATGAAATACCTTGTAATACTCTTTATGTGATAGGAAGAAAGCACAGCAGAATATATTGATCCTGGCAATCTCTTGGTCATCTAAGACAGGAAATCTCGTCAGTGTCCCATCAATTCAAGTCTCCAACTTCAATGATAGAGATGTCCAGCTGCAGAAACTGGCACCCTTCGTCAAGTAGCTAAAGCAAAGTTTTCAAAAAAATTTTCTGTAAAGGTCCAGATACTATGTGTTTAAGTTTTGTGAGCCAGACTCTTTCTGCCATAACTCCCATTCCACTATAGTGTGAAAGTAGCTAGAGACAATATGCAGCTATATTACAATAAATATTTATTTTCAAAATAGGATGTAATTTGCTGACTCATGAGCTAAATCCACATTTTTCTCAGGAGCTGGATAAGCTGAAGAAGATCCAACCAGTTGCTGAGAGCCCAGCTGCTGCCCCATGCCAACCTGGTGAAACAGTAGATAAGCAACCATATGCTGGAACTGTAACAGCACCACATGCCTTGATCCAATGTCTTGAACATAAAAGTGCAAGGATGGCACCTTGTCTACTTCTACAAAGTAATGAAGTGATGGCATATTAATTTAATTTGATGATTGTTATTAGAATATAAAAACAATGGATTTTGGTGCTCAGTTCTTTTACCTTATAACTTTTAAAATTTCCTTATTAATTCTAGCATTATTTTGTAAAGTACTTAGATTTTCTACGAAGACAATTATATCGTCTGTAAGTAGATACATACAGACATAATTTCTCACCTCTATTCTTTTTCTTTTTCTTGCCTTATGGCATTTAGTTAGGATATCCATTGATGAAAGAAATTAAAGAACACCTAAATAATAATAAGAAGCCCCCATGCTCATGGATTGGAAGACTTAATATATTTAAGATGTCAATGCTACCCAAAGTGATTTACAAATTCAACATAATCCAAATCAAAACTCAAATAGTCTTCTTTGCAGAAAGGAAAAACTAATCATCAAATTCATAATGAAGAGCTTAGAGCTCTATGGGGCTTCCAAACAGTTTGAAAGAGAAGATCAAAGTTAGAGACACACATTTTCTGATTTTAAAAATTATTACAAAGCTACAGTGATAAAAACAATGTAGTACTGGCACAAGGACAGACATTCAGACCAATTAAATAGAAAAGAGAGTGTGATGGTTAGGCTAATGTGTCAACTCATCTAGGTAATTGTGCCCAGTTGTTTGGTCAAGCAAACACTGGGCTAATTGTAATACAAAGACATTTATGGACTTCAGTCACCAGTGAGTTTATTGCATAGATGGCTGATTACATCTACAATCAACCAAGGAGATGGCTGCCAATGTCTGCAAAAATTCAGATTTTCTGGGTTTCTCTCTTCCTGAGGCTTGTTTCTCTCTGGGCTCAACTGTTCTGCTCTCTCCCATGTGTTTACTTTCAGTGTTCCAGCGCAAAACTCCAGCATCCCTTCTCTGCAGTACCATTTCTCTGTGAGTCCCTGCACACCAAGGAAGTGGGGACTCAGCGTTCTACTGATGTGGCCCAATCAAAGCCTTAATGAAGTAAAAGTGAAACCTCTGAATCCAATATAGTCTAATATGCCCAGAGGAAGAGACCAGTTCACACACATAATTCAATATCTAATTTTGGAATTCATAAACAATGCCAAACTGCTACATTGACTTACTGTTTCATAATATTCATTTGAATCATATGAAATTGAAATTTTTGTTGGTCAAAATTATGGATGAATACAAGCAATTTCATATAGCTTAGTCAATATTTGCAAATTTTCTATCAAAGTAATATTTCTATATTTCTGTATTTAATTTCCTTGTTTCCCTGTAGAAATATTCTAATATTTTATATAGGGTAGGAAATCGACATTTTCCTTTTCCTTTATTGTTTCTGGGGTTTTGATTTGTTTCATTTTCTTTTGCTTTTGGTACCATAGCCAGGTTTTCATGGACTTAATCCAGGACCTTGTATGTCAGAAGCCAGTACTCAACCACTGAGTTACACTGGCAACTCTGCTTTTTATTAGAAAAATCACATCCACACATTTTGATTAAAATATACTACATTTTTCCTAATATTTTAAGATTTCAGGAATTATTTAAATCCAGTTATTTAATCTATCTGTAATTTATTTTGTCTTTAGGCATGAGAAAGAAGCAAGTTTTTAAATATTTTAATTTCCTAGATGATATCTGGTTATTTCAAGGCAATGTATAGAACTAGTTACTTATTTTCAAATTGTGCTTCACAATAATCTAAATGCTCATCTATTTTCCCATAGATTCTTCATATTAAAGCTCACATTAATCTTTCAAATGTACACTGCGGATCATATCACTTCCTTCTAAAAGACTTAACATTATTGAAAACAAAACCTTTTTACTCAATTTTGGCATCATATACTTTTCATCTAGGAGTGCAAATAGTAATTAGAGCCCCAAAGTCAAAATCTTACATGAATATCCAGAGAATCATGTCTCTGATTTTCGTTTTAGTTTGCTAAAAGCTGCTGGGAGCTATATACCAGAAGTGAATTTGCTTTTACAATGGACATTTATTAGGTTAAAAGCTTACACTTCTGGGGCAATGAAAATGTCCAAATCAATGTACTATTAGAGATGCTTTCTCACCAAAGGTCAGCTGCTGGAGATCCTCGACTCCTGCCATGTGGCAAGACACAATGGCAGCTCTGATGTTCTCTGCCTTCCAATCCAGGCTAACTTTATCCCTGAGCTCATTTATGGGAGATGAGGCACATGGAAGGGTCTGCTCATCTCTCTCCTCTTCTCCAAGCTCCATTGCTTCAGCTTCTTGCTCTCCATGGGCCTTCTCTTTTAGCCTTTTGATAGCCTCTTTCCTTGCCTCTGTGCTCCACTGATTACAGCCTCTGGCCTCTGTGACCTCTCTTTCAGCCTCTCAGGGGTTTTTCTCTGGCTTTCTAGCTTTCTTTACAATGTCTGTGGCTTTTTAGTCCTCTGTTTATGAAGGACTCTAGTAAGAGGATTAAGATCCACCCTGGGTCTTGCAATCTAATTAAAGGCCCTTAAATTAAGCAATCTAATTGAAGGAGTTTTGATAGAAACATCCCTCAACTGAATCTCATTGAAAAGCCCCATCTACAATAGGTTTATAGGCACAGAAATAGGTTTGCTTTAAGATCAGGATTTCTGAGGTCTATAAGAGACTCTAATGAGCACAGTTTTCTTCTGTAATCAGGGAAATTGGGTTGGGCTAAAAAAAAGATTGGGTTTCTTTGATGAATCAGCTTAATTTTATAAGCTGCACAATTTTGCATAAATATAATGCATCTTAAATATTCTTTTTATGAGCAGCTTTATTAAGTTTTATTGGATTACAGCACTACATTTTTTGATATATGAATTTTTAGTGTATATTCCTTATGCAAAATGGTTTTTTGTTCATCATTATGACCATTTCCCAAAGACAAAACAAAGATGACACTTTGATACTTTGATTCTTCTTTCTCAAGTGCTCTTGATCCAGAAGATCTATCTACAAAATCATTTTTAATTTTACCTTTGTCCATCCCCAATATGTTAGCCCCATATGCATGTGTGTATGAGAGAGAGAGAGAGAATAATTGTTTGTGGGAGAATATTGTGGTCAGTCTTACATATACATATAAAACAAAACAAAATAAAATATAAAGTTGAAATCTTGGTAGGGTTTGAAGCACTATTCAATAGTACTACATGAAGTGGGCAGGAATAATACATTATTAACGACACAAGGGGCATATATACACACCAAAGAACAAATGGAAAGCAAGTTGCCATCTTATTTTTATTTTAATGTTGGTAACCAAAAGGCAGCGCTTCCTAGAAGCTGTAATTTATATTTAAAGACAAAGTTGATCTTACAACCAGACCAAGCACTGATCCCAAAAACATGACTGAGCCATCATGCATTCAACATTAGGAAAGAAATGAGAGCTAAGTAGTAGAGCCTTGTAAGGATCCAGGTAGTCCTTTATCAACTTGACATTTTAGGATAGGAAACAAAAAGAAAGCAAAAGAAAGAACCAAAGAGCTCTCGGGAATTGCTTTGATATAAAACACGGGTCCTGTTATAGAAACAACCTTATGGGTCATAATTAATTTCTCTTATATAACACTTGAATCTCCTTTGTTGAACTTTTGGCTCTAGACACTATTGCAGGGAACAAAGCTCAGATCAACTTTACACTAGTACAAATTGTCAGTACTTTTGCCTCAGGTCCAGATAACATAATTGTTATATCTTGTCCCTAGGTCTCTTTTCTTCTCAGTTCCTAAGTGGTACATCTGGCTAAAACTGCTCAAGGCTCACATGAACATTTATGGAGTTAATGTCCATGTGGCTACCCTGATCAGTAAGGGATGGGAACCACTGGATGTATGTTTTCCACTCTCTTCCACGAATCAGACAGATCCTTGGGGCATTTCACAGGGTTCCTAAATAATTTCATTTTGTCCCATGATATTGCACAATTTGATAATGCATATTTGTATTGGTTTTCTCTCCATCCCTGTTTTTTTTTTTCCTTCCTATAACTCACCTCTAGTCTTTTGACTTCTATTCTCCAATAAACTGCTTACATATGTACCTTTTATGAGCTCTGCTTTGAAAGGAATCCAGGCTAACTAAACAGAAGAAAGAAAATACCACTGGCGGCTACCCTTTAATTCACTTTCAGCATATGTTCTAGGAAATACAATCCCAATGGTGTTGTGAAATATGACCAAGTTAGATTGATATTTTTCTTCTATAGAAAGAGTGAGGAAGATAATGGGAAAAGAAGCATATTTTTCTTGCCCATTCATATATGACTCTCAAGAAACCTAAGTTTAGTGGAGATAACAATCTACCTACATAAAAAATTAAAGAAATAAAAAATGTAAACTGAGAAATATCAACTGTCTACAATAACAAAATGCCTAATTACTGCAATATGTGGTACATGCTCAGGGAATGAGGAACTAGCAGAATTAATACTGGAAAGGTGTTAAACTGGAGATAGAGTATAGCCTAAAGAATAGATAGAATTTATATAACAGAGAAGAAGATAGAAACTATTCTGGGAATGGGACACCTAATGGGTAGAAGGAAGCATTCTGTGCCTAGATGAAAAACTGTCCATGGTTAATGCCTGGTAGAATTTAATCAGAGATACAGGAAAGCAATAAAGAAGGTTTATGCTTCATGCCTGTCCTTTTATAAGCAAGTGGCCATCCCTCCCATCGACCGCTACGTTCTATGCCCAAACTTTGTCTATTAGGTTGGTGCAAAAGTAATTGTGATTTTTACATTGTTGAAATTTGCTGTTTGATATTGGCATACATTCTTAAATAAATGTGGTTAAATTATATATCATTTTAATGTGCATTTCTTGTTTTAAGTTTTTTTTGCTATCGACTTATTACTTGCTATTTATTTTGTATTTATTTTAGTCTATGGAAATCATGTTAGGCGAAAAGCAAATTTGAGTGATTTTCTTATTTGAGTTCAAAATGGTTTGAAAGCAGTGGAGACAACTCATAACATCAACAATACATTTGGCCCAGGAACTGCTAATGAACATACAGTGCAGCAGTGGTTTAAGAAGTTTTGCAAGGCAGATGAGAGTCTTAAAGATAAGGAGCATAGTGACTGGCCATTGGAAGTTGTCAGTGACCAATTGAGAGCAATCACCGAAGCTGATCCTCTCACAACTTCATGAAAAGTTGCCAAAGAACTCAACACTGACCATTTTATGGTCATTCAGCATTTGAAGCAAATTGGAAAGGTGAAAGAGCTCAATAAGTAGGTGCCTCATGGGCTAGCCAAAAATAAAAAATATCATCATTTTGAAGTCTTGTCTTCTCCTATTCTATGCAACAACAACAAAACATTTCTTGATCGAATTGTGATGTGTGACAAAATGTGGATTTTATACAACTGGTGACAACCAGCTCAGTGGTTGTATCTAGAAGAAGCTCCAAAGCACTTCCCAAAGCCAAACTTGCACCAAAAAAAGGTCATGGTCACTCTTTGGTGGTCTGCTCCTGGTTTGATCCACTAAAGCCTTCTGAATCCCAGCAAAACCATTACATCTGAGATGCTCAGCAAATATATGAGATGCAACAAAAACTACATCGCCTGCAGCTGGCATCGGTGAACAGAAAGGACCCAATTCTTCTCCACTACAATGCCCGACTGCACATTGCACAACTCACTTCAAAGTTGAATGACTTGGGCTACGAAGCTTTGCCTCATCCTCTATATTCACTTGACTTCTCACCAACTGACTACCACTTCTTCAAACATCCTCGACAACTTTTTGCAGGAAAAATACTTCCAAACCAGCAGGATGCAGAAAATGCTTTCCAAGAGTTCATCGAATCCCTAAGCACGGATTTTTACATGACAAACTTACATCTTGTTGGCAAAAATGTGTTGATTGTAATGGTTCCTATTTTGATTAATAAAGATGTGTTTGAGCCTAGTTATAATGATTTAAAATTCATGGTCCAAAACTGCAGTTCCTTTTGCATCAGCTTTCTGGTTTCTTTGAGTACCCATTCAGTCTTACTCCTTTGTTATTATACTGGCTTCTTTCTAGAAACCATACATTTCCCTGATTAGCATATGTAAGATTTTGTTTTAATTGGTTTTATCTGCTGCTAGCCATGAATTTCTACTGTTTAAGTCATGTCTGTCCCTTCCCCAAACAAGAAAGGAAAGTTAGAAATACTAGAAAGTGTAGAACCAGTTTGCAGAATGTCTCTAAGGCGTATCAGAGGAATTTGGACTCTATTGTTCAATGATCAGTTTAATTTCTATCAACTTCAGGAGACTTTTCCCCATGATCCCAATTTAATCATCTATGTGCAATTCCTTATTTCACAGAATAGCTTCTTAGAGCTTAATAAACAATAAAGGTGACTGGAAATACTTGAGGCTGGAATAGGAATAAAAAAGAAATTCTAGACTTTCTAAAATAGAATTAACACAGATTGATAAACACTTTGAACTGAAAGAAAAGGAAACCATCATGGTTCTTAGGTTTCCAATTCGGATGGTGGTATATCCTTTAGGAGGAAAGTAGAAGGATAAAAATTAAGCTCCATTCTCTAACTTAGAGCACTATTCAATTTGGTGACCTTTCTACCTACCTTTACTGGCATTGTGATTTCTGAGTCTCATTCACTTCAGGTTCTGAGAGTTTTCATAGTTACTGAATATGGTGAATGAGCTCTGGAGTCAGTCAGGATTGACTCCAACACTTTTTAGTTGTGTGACCTTGACCAAGAGGCTTAATTCTCTGTAACCCAGTTTTGTTACCTGTGATGGCAATTATACTCAACTCATAATGTTGTTGTGAGGAAAAAGACTTCTTATATAGAAATGCTTGAGTATCAGACCCACAACAGGCACTCAGTAAATGCTATTTTAGCATCCAGATGTCAAAAACAAAACAAAGCAAAATTCCTTTCACCAGGCCCAGTCCAACAAAACCAAACCCAATCAGATTACTACCAGTTGCCCTGTCTGAGAAGAGAATTAAAACAGAGAGATTGGAAAATATAACTCAATATATTTTAATTCTGTTGAATATAGTTAACATTTTTATCTTTTATATGTAAGCATCTAAACATTTGGGAATGTTTTAAGTCACTTTTGAGCATTAATCCTTCATAACAGAATATACCATTTATTGCCTAGGCAATGATAATGCAGTATTAGAACTGTCCCGTTGCCCAGTTTCACGAGGCACCACTCACATGGACTGCAAGGTGAGTATGCTGTCTATTAGCTGTAAAACTAGACAAGGAAGCCTAGCAGATGGGTTCTTATTATACATGGCAACTTCTCTCCAATAATGTCAGCACAAACAGAGTTCCTTGTTCCCCTTGCTTAGCATGAACTATATGTAAAGTAAGTCAAGTCGCCCCTATTTTCTTTAAAAAGTTGTCAATTAATTGCAAATAAAGTTAATGTTCTTTAATATTAAAAAACCAATCAATTTGAGCATATTTTTCCTGCATCAAAAGATTGAAGTATTCATTTCATGTTTGGGTTCTTTAGGATCACTTCTTAGGCTAATTTTTAGAATGTGAATTTATAAATGAATATTAAGTTATGAAAGCATGAAATTGAAAAATAAATATATCAGTGTAAGTAAGAAATGCCAATTGCTAATAGTTATAATAAAGTTACAAAGAAATGTGAGGCTTTTGTTTTTCTTCTTGTTTATAAATTGCCTCATAAGCAATATGTGTTCAAATCCTTTAAATTTAAACATTTTGTATGGAAAATATCTTCCAATGTGGAGAATACAGCTAGAATTTATCATTTGAAAACATGAGTTTCATATAGCTCAGGAACCGTCCTGTCACAGTTTTCACCAATTTTGCTTCCTTACAGAGGCTTATTTCTGTCTGAATTTGCTAGAAGGTCTGTCAGCACAACAGAAGGAAAAAAATAGTGGAAGAAAAAAGCAGTTATTTAAAAACCCCATTGACTTTTCAGGAGAATAGAACCTAATAATTGGAGGTTCCATTGATTCCAGAGAGTGCACTGGGTGAAGCGATAGAAGACTTAAGGAGAGAGGTGGGCAATATATAGATAATTTATATATATTATAGGTTTACATATAGAAGAGACTATAATATGAAAGAAACAGTAGAAGTTTAGAGACGTAAAACTGTGGGCTGAGCAGAAATGTCTACTGGGGATATTCTATAGGTTTTTTCTGTGTATGTGAAATATAAACTCTCTTTTTCATCTCCCTTCAAAAGCTTCTATTAAATATGCATCAGGCACTTAAACTTTGTGGATTTGATTTACAACAAAGAGCTAGTTCTTCCTCAAGATCAGTATAAAAGGAAAATATGAAAAAAAGAAAAGAAACAGGGACTGCCAGAGGAGCCCACCAGATAGATGTTACACTAACCAAGGATAGACAAAGGAGTCTAAAATAATGGAGGGAAATTAAAAAGAACTTCTTCTGGTATTATATATCAGAAAAGTCATATTTTCTATAACAGGCCTTTCCTCTGCAACACAAAATTTCATTAAAAAAATAGATATTGACTAATAACAACCTTTTAAGCAGAGAACACAATTTGCATGAAATGGAACACTTCAAGTTGTAATTCAATAGATGTTGGGAATTGCCACTGAACACACTGAAAACAAAAACTGTTGCAGGAAGAGTGTATGAATACCCAGCTGGTGCATTTGAATGGCTGGCTGTTTTCCTTTGATTTCTGTTGGCAGCAAAAAGACTTAGGAGCATGCAGTGTGCTAAGAAGGCAATTTCTGCTTCAGTCAGAAACCAAAATAGTTGTTTGTTTGTTTGGCCTAGTTTCACTAAATACAGCTAAATGTCAACTTGTAAAACAATTTCAAATGCTTAAAAGATTTTAAATAGCCTGGGCTCCACCTCATTCTAAATGCTGCTTTAAATACTATTTGGGAAGGTCAAGTATTGGACAGTTAACCTGGGCCCAGCTGGAAGCAGAGCTACAAATCCCAGGATGTCGTTGGTGCTGTGATCGGCTACAATCTGCCAGCCCAATTCTGGGCAGCGCACAGGGGAATGTACTTGGGGAGAAGGACGAGCAGAACATTGCTGCCTAACAGATGGCACTAAAAACTGCCTCCTTTGGTGAGGGAAAATCTGCCAAAACCAGGTGTTTCTTTTTTTTTTTTTTCATTTCCCAACATTTCTGTGTGGGTCCATTGCAATGGCCTGGATAGAAGCACAGCTGTCCAGGAATTATCTAAGGAAATGATATATTTTTTTATTTGTAAAAGATTTTGGAATAGATTTGGGGGACTACCCATCCAAACATCTAATAAGAGTTCTTTTGTCAGGTCATTTCAAGGCACAACATAAGCATGAGAGGAAGTTTTGTATCCTAGGTTCTAATAAGAAAAATGCTATTGAACTAAATATATTTCTTCACTGGTGAAGATTTCATTAACAGCATGAAAATAATGAGATTGTTCTATTAATGAAGTCCTGCATATTTGGTCAGCAAACCTTCTTTGCTCTCTTCAAAAACAACAACAACACAAAAATAAAGTAAAAATGGCTTCCAACACTGAAAGACTGGTTCAAATGAAAATTAATGAACACAGCTTCATACAGTAACATGTTGGAGGTGCAGAGTGCTTCTTCATTTGTTTTAAAGTCCCTCTGCTTTTCCCTACCAGTAGAGAAAGTAAAGGTCACATGGTTCAAAACCCAGGGAATGCTCTGAGGCATATTTTACAGGTAGGGAGGGAGGCAATCTTCCTAAACATTCACACTTTTCATGTCAGAGAAGCCTGTCCTTCCTACCCCCTCCATTCCATACTTCTGGCTGAAATGAATCAGAAACTTTTATGCCCATCATCTGTTCTCCTTAAGATGACGTGCGCATGTAAGTCCTAAAATGTAGATTGGGATGAGGCAAGTAGCAGGCTCATTTAGGGTTTGAACAGTTTGAACACCAATCCCTGCATTTGAGGATTATGGAAAATTGACATGTAAAATAAAAAAGAACATATTTATTGAAAAATTAGCTATTAGGTTCACTGTGCTGTTCTTGTGTTATAATATTTCTGAGTCCCATTAAGCTTGGGTTTCTTAGGCCTTCAGCTGCTTTAGAATGTTGTGGGTAGCTACCTATGATTGGCAGTATGTAATTTAAGTATTCTTGGGTCTCATTTCTCACAGAAAATGTTTTTATTGAAAATTATGTTACTTAAAGTATGCAAAACATTTGACAAATAATAGGCATATGATCTTTATTAGTTTCCATCCCCTTCATTTTGAGAGACAATATGAGTTTCCAACATTATATTACAATTAGAAAGCTTGTTGAAGTGCCTCAGTTTGAAGTAGCACCTTGCCACCATCTTCCATGCAACCTTGGGCTCTGATTCTACCTGTTTTCTATATTACAGTTTAGTATGAGATTTTAGTTGGGGAAAAAAATGGAAGAAGGTTAGGGGAAGGAAGAGTGTTTAAGGCCATTGGAACAGTTGGAAGAAAACTGGCTTTGAATTGACACACCTAAACTTTAATATTGAATTTGTTACTTACTTATTTTGTAAAAAGGGGTATATCATTTAACTTCTTAAACATCAATGTTTTCAATTCTAAAACAGGGATAATCATAACTACCCTTTGGTTGAAGGGAAGCTTTAGTGAGACAAAATAAGTATAGAATTTAGAATACCATCTGGTGGCCAATTATTCCTTACTCATTTATAATTTTTAAAATATATTTTAAATTCCTTTTCCAGGAACTAGGCTGGGTGTTATATGTTACAAAATTGAGTAATATTGGAGTTCTTTTCTGTTTTTAATTCTTTTTTTTTTATTCCTCCTCCACCATTGTTGTTGTTTGTGCTTGCTGCCTGCTCTGTGGGTCATTTACTATGTGTTCTTTCTGTGTCTGCTTAACTTTTCGTCTTTCTCTTTAGGAGGCACCAGGAACCAATCCCAGGACCTCCAGTACAGAAAAAAGGCACACAATTGCTTGAGCCACCTCAGTTCCCTGGTCTGCTGCATCTCTCACAGTTTCTCATCTGCATCTCCCTTTTTTGGTCATCTTGCTCTCCATGGCATGGGCCACCACTCTCCATGACACAGGCCAACTTGCCTTCACCAGGAGGTCCTGGAAATTGAATCTGGGGCATCCATATGGTAGATGGGAGCCCAGTCACTTGAGCTACATCTGCTTCCCTGAATTTCTAAATAAAATCTTATGGAGTGGTGGATTGAGAGGAGGAATAGACAAGTAAAGTAAAATTTAAAGGCCTAGGATGGGAGTTGAAGTAGATTTTAAACGCTGATATACTCACACAGAATTGGGGTGAACCATTTAAGGTATTAAATCTTCTAGGCAGTAGATATCACAAGCATGTCTTTTTCCTTCGGGAAAAAAAGCTATTTGAGTTTTGAATATTTCCTTTGTCTTAATTGTAGATGAAATTGTATGTTGCTAACTTGAGTGATTTATATACTTTCTCCTATTTTGAAAAAACAGTTAAGAACTAATTTCAATAATGAAATTGGAGGAGGTTTAGGGAAGGGTGAAAAAAATGAAGTACACTGTCAATCAAGGGGTTCCTACAGAGACCACAAACATTTCAATAGTTGTAGGAAAGTGTGCTTCAGTTTTACCCAGGAGACCAATAGACCAATAAGAGTTGAGCTACAGTTAAAATATGGACAGTTCTAACCAGAAAAGGGAAAAAGACACAATCACTACATTAGGATGACATACACATGCACACAACCACATATATATTTTACCTTATATACAGCTATAAGCTGAACTAATGTAATGAAAGCCTTCCAACGTGGTGCCACTCGAGCAAAATATAAGCTTCATTCTTTCACATATTAGAATCTGGGAATATATGGGTGGTTCTGTTGACACCTTACTTCTCTTTTTTCCTTCACCCCAGAAATTGTAACAGTTAACTCAACTCAGCTCTATATTCTAGCCTGAGGAAAGATGAAAGAACATAAGCTGAAGGCAAAACTTTACTTTTTAAGCAAGTGATATGGAATTTCCATGTTATTTCTGGTAAGTCTTTCAATCAAGAATATAATTGTAAGGTAAGCAAAGGAGGCTAAGACATGTGCCCAGCTAAAATTCCCTACTCACTAGCAGGAGGGAGAATGAATTTTGGTGGAATCAGCAATGCATCATATGCCGAAAGTATATATACCCATCACGGTTCATATTACATTGCTATAAAGAATGTAACCATTTTCCTTCCACTTTTAATGATTATACTTAAGAGCTTACATAATTAATAATATGATTTTTTTATTTCCAATTTCTATTTCTTTCATTCAAACAACTCACAATTCTTCTGAAGCAGGCTGAAAAGAAGTACACTATTGAAGAATTGGGTCAGTATATATCATTGGCTTATAAATTTTGGCTTTACTTTTATTTTCATATTCCAAAGACTTTTATATAATTTACCTGGTTTATAATTGCAAATTTGTTGTTTATATGGATAAGAATCTAATAATTTCTTTCTTTAATGATACAAAAAACAGGCATTCTTCTTTGTAAAAGAAAAATTTAAATAGTTTTAGGGAATAAGAAGTAAAGTGTTGGGACCCTATTGGCTCTGTGGTTGAGTGCCACCCTGCCCCCACACCAGGCCTCACATTCAACCCCCAGCCCTGACACCTCAGAAAAAAGAAAGAAAGTGTTTATTTCCACCATGGAATTAGCATGCTCAGGTCTCTGTTCAATGAAATTAAATTGAGCTTTTGGGACAACATTTGTACATTGATATACCGTACCAAATATTTCCTTCAGGTGTTATTAACCATGGTAACATAAACCCTTTCATGTCTCTAAGCACTCAGATAACTCCGCCTAAAACCCATGCTCCCAACCCTTCCCTTACCCACTTCCACACTTTTCAGGGCCTCATTCTCCTCTCTGATGACTACTTAGCCATCCTAAGTTAGTTCTAAAGCCCAAATCTGTAGATTCTAACTCTATAAATAGCATTAATTGGGTGTTGGATAGTATCTTCTTGTGCTCATGTGCTATATTCAAAAATTATTTTTTTCTATTTTTCACTTACAATTTGAACTTGAATTTTGTCTGCCTTCTCTTTTTATAAGCCAATTACAAGTTCAAAAGTCTCAAAATACAGTACCATACATTGATATAACATCCAATGAAATGACTGGACATTTGTTTGAAGCATCCTGTATAATATCATCAATCCACACAGCATCACCTAGTATAATGGTTATAAACATAAATCATTATGATGAAGTACCAAGGATAACTTGTATATCTAGACATACACACAAAACCCACTACTTCCAGTGGAACCTTAAATGTTTCTCAAAGAGCTATAAAATTACAAGATTTAAAATTACAAAGATCACAATTGGGAGAACATGGTTCCCTTCTAACTCACTTAGCTTCATTTTCAGTCCCAAAGAAAACAACAATAGCTACATTATTACCTTTTTCTTACAAATCTCTTCATTCCAGCCAAATAATGGGTTGATTCTCTATTGATGGTCTGTTATTCATAATGTCCAAAGTGTTATTAGTCATCTGCACACAAAAATAAATACATAGTTTGGAACTTGCAGCAGGGTGTGCAGATCTAGCCTTTATCTACATCCAAGTTTTGCTGAAAATAATGAGAAAACTATTTTATTGGAAAAAAGCAGCAAACTAAAGTTTATATGCTGTTAGCATCTAGAGAACTTTTGAAACACAAATATAGAAAGCAAAACAGAAGAATTAACTGAAAAAGAAGAAAAAGGAAAAAAAGTAAATTTTTATCTAGATGAAGAGACTTGAAAAACTAAGGGATTAGAAAGAAAATCTTTCTAAGCAAAGATCCTGCAAAACCTTAGCCACATGGTTTGACATGTCACACCTCCATGACTCAGAACTGCAGTGTTTAGAAAATAGCTTGTTTAGACTTACTCCATAATGATTTTCTTAGCATTGTTTTTAAAAATATGTTTCCTAACTTGGGGGGAAAAATCATGGGCTGTTATGAAGCTATGTTTTTTCTGGGTCAGTGAGTAGTTTAGTGAAGTATGAAATATCCTCCAGAGAAGAGGGAGGGTTCACCTATCTCCAGATTGCCAAAATAACTAGCATTTTTTAAACTCATCACTGCTATGTTAAAATATGCTCCCAGGTGTCTTGATTTAAGTTATCATATCATGGTTTAAATAATGTTTTGTTTGTTGTGGAGGTGGGAGACATTGAATTGCAACTGCCATGGTTTCAGCATGTAAACAGATAAAACTGCATAATGAACCAGACTCTACTCTTTGATTAAAAAAAAATCTTTACGTCTTTCATACTCAGAGACTTAAGGAGTTCATACCAGAATGTTAATCACTAAAAGATTCAAAATTCATTGGTAATGATGTATGATTGCTTTCTGGAAAACTCTGTTTCAACATAAACACTACTTTTCAGAATTTAAAATAATTTGTAGTCATCACTTTATATTTTTAAACAAATCAATTTTATTGATACATATTAATAAAACATAAATCCTAAATGTAAAATTAATAGTATTTGGTATAAGCGCATAGAACTCATATATATTTTTAAATCTTTATTTTCTGGTGGAATTGAATTCCTGGATTAAAAATAAAATTATATATTTTCCCCTTAAAAATTCAACTGGGCCACTTAACAGATGGAGTGATGTAACATGCTTGAGATTATACACAGATCAGTAAGACCAAGCCTGAGTTTTGAGCTCCCTGGAGTTTTCACTATCACCTCTTACTATCAGTGTGAGGTGAACTCTTAAATTATTATTATTTTTTAATATACTTTTTATTTTTGTTAAAAGATACTTAAATTACATAAATGTTATATAAAAAAATGTAAGGGATTCCCATATGCCCTGCTCCCTAGTTGTCCAACATTTTCCCACCTTAATCGCACCATTTATTAGTGTGATACATTTGTTACAATTGATGAGCACATTTTGGAGCACTGCCACTAAGTGTGGGTTATAGGTTAACATTACAATGTAATGTTTACAGTCTCTCCTGCACATTTTTATAAGTTATTATAAGAGGTATAATGCCCTGTATCTGTTATTGCAATGTCATTCAGAACAATTCCCAATTCCCAAAAATGCCCCAAAATTATGCCTATTTTTCCTCTCCCTCCCCTTAAAATCTCCTGTGGCCACTGCCTCTACATCAATGATAAAAGATCTTCTATTGCTATAATCAAAATATGTCTATACTAGAATACCAGTAAGTCTACTCTAGTCCATTGTTCATTCTCCAGTACTGAGGATTCTGAGATAGTAATGCCCACTCCATCTCTAATTGAGAGGGAGCTTAGATCTCATGGGGCAGATAAATGGGATTGTCTTGATTGCAGCTGCGGACTCTCTCTGGTCCTTGAGATGGTCATTGTCTATCATCATCTTCTTGTTAGTTGTCCTAGGTGAGACCAATGAATTGGAGAGTAGGTGTTGCAAATCTTTGAAATTCAGAGTTCAATTGGTACATGGACAGGCCAAAGATTTAAGTCTCTTGGACACTCATAGAAAAGAATTTGTATTCATCTCCATTTGTCTGAATTATAACCTGCTTTCTATGTTCATGAAGGCATTGGAAACTGATATCTGAAAGCCTAGATTCTTTCTTAAGATAGCACACATGGCAACACTTTCATAAAATAATGATATACAGGAAAATAAATTATATTGCCATTATCATTTCTTAGACTTCACATTTCTTTCAACAATTATCTGAACAATTTTCAGGAAAAACTGTTATTTTGATCACTTCACCAGGTTAAGAGTGCTCTTGGGCAAATGATCAATCTTTATCTGGTTTCTCTTGAAAATACAAAACTCCTTACATGAGTTAAATGAATAAGGAAAACTACCCAGTCTCAGACAATGTTGATTACTGTGAGAGATCCTGGAATTCATTCTGATAAATTTGACTTGCACAAACTTTCCAGGAAGTCTTGCCTTCTTGCAAAAATTACAGCCTCTTGCTGAAATTTTTGTAGTTTGTGTAGGATTTAAAAATATTCTGCCTATTTTCTGGTGGCTAACTCCTGAGTTCTACAAATATCCATTGGAAAGAGCTCTCTCCCAGCATATTAACCAGGAAATTATTTGTAGAAACTGATCCTTTAGTTCCTGGAGTATTTGACTATGGTTTAATTTTGATGCATTTAAAATGTTAAAGTTTATAATTCCACCTGCTCGTGATTCCTTCTCAATCACTAGAGTATTTCAGTAGTTCTCTGAATTAGTATTGTCATAATAATTCTGCATTAAAGAAATACACAAAACCTCCAGAATTTAAAATAGCACCTTTTATTTTTCTTGGATTGGCTGAGAGTTGACTGATGTACTCAAGGCTTGGTTGGGCTTGGCTCCATGCTATAGATTGGTCCAGTTTTTTTCCATGTGTCCTTCAACATCCTCTGAGCAAAGAAGGGGCAACTGGGTCATATTCTTTTCATGCAGAAGTACAAGAAGAGTGAGCAGAACTGTCACACTCTCATTCTCATCCATATTCTGTTGGTCAAATTCAACTACAGGGCCAATTCCAAGTCACATGGCAAAGAAAAGAATATAGCATTTCAAATAAAAATACAGTCTTCCATTCTTGATATCAGACAGTGTAAGGTCTCCCATGCTGCTTTACAGGTACCCACTTTGAAGTGTTGAGTGAATAAAATAGATTTGTAAGAAAATAAAAATCACAGCTATACCTCTTTGTTTCATTCATTGGTGTTATTGAATTTTTGAAGAATGTCTGTTTGGTCAAAACATGCTTCCTTAGTAACTTAAGCATTTTAGAGAAAGAATGGATGTGTTGAGAATTTAAAGTGACATAATTCAGAGGCCCCAAATTAGGGGCATAAATCATTTCCATTCAGTCCATGCTGATTCTAAGAAAGAAGAAAGTGTCTTACTACACAAATCCTAAGATTAAGTTTATTGGTGGTAGGGTGAGATGTTATATATGTTTGTTTTGTAAGTTCACAACTATTATATATTTATTGTTTATGTATGTTTATGTATGAGTGATATATTTCAATAAATTAAAAAAATTCAGAGTAGGCTGTCATCGTAATTCCTCAGTTCCACAGTTGACAGATATTTAGCCACTATGTAGTCCAAGCCATGTTTGTTATTTCAACATTAAAATGCTCTCATAACAGTTGGTAAAAATCCACTGCTCTGAGCTCCAAACCCTGGACACACACTCAAGCCCGGCTCTTCAGGTCACTCGCCTGGTACTCCTTCCTCCATAAACCCCGCACACTAGAGCAATGAAGGGTGTTCCATGCAAGCGTTGTAGGGACCCACAGGACCTGGTTTCAGTCCACAGCCAGCATCCATTCTGATCAGACAGTGCCCACGCTATACTGGAAATTAAATATTGAAAATATTAACTCCCAGTTTGATCATGGCAGTTTTTTAAGTCTATGATTTATTCTGAATGGAGTCTGGCTTCCATTGTTCATGATAAATACTAATGATAAATACTCCTGATGTAATCCAGCTCACTTCTGCTCAATTCAACCCTTGTTAACTAAAGAAATATAATGTTTTAAGTAGTGAAAAGAAACATCAAAAATAATTATAACATTTGGATTGGGTGGTGCTTAAATAGTGCTTCCCCACTCCCCCCCCTAAAATAAGCAGCCATACTACCTGGAACTTGAAGTATCTGTTTTTTTACTAAAAAAAAAATCATATCACAGCAAATAGTAATATTATTAGTAGTAATAGTCATAATAATAGTAATAGTTGACATTTATGGAGTGCCCTTTTCTAAGCATTATGTATATATATATTTTCTCAAGTTTATAAAATGTAACTTTTCTTTATTCATTCAATTGGATTTCGTATTGATATTATAAAATCACAAGTTCTTTTCCAGAAAAAAAAAATGGATTCCCAAATGTTAGAAAGTTACATTTGAAAACAGAAGAGAAAATAAGAGAAAATAACTTAAACAGTAAGAATATGACTCAAAATACTACCAGTATACTTGCAATATTATCAATAATTAAGTAGAACTACATTTTTAAAAGTAAGATCAAAGAAGAAATACCAGACAATGAAAACACAGGTCACACCATATACTGATGTATGTTAGCTTTCTTTACAAGCTGTTCTCACTCTAGAATTAGTATTTCCAAATGAATATTTCACAATGTGACAAAGTTTTTCATTGTCTTCAAAACTCCCGTGCATTTCCAACAATGTGTATTACAAATTTGCTTTCCCTGCCACTTCAATTCAATTACCTCTTTCAATCAATCTTTGCCCAGCAGCAAATAAATATATATTTTTTCCAGTACCCTTGGATAGTAGAAAATTGAAGCTCATAGAGAAAATGAAATGCCAGGTCCCCAGCTCATAATAGAAATAAACCACTGTCATTTCTGAAATCTAAGTAAAGAGTGACTAGGCATTAGTACTAATGGTTTAGCCTATCTTTTATTCTATATTGTCAAATAAATAGTATGTCACAAATGCAAACTCAGCAGATACCTTATTTTTTTGCCCCCTTCTGTCCCATTAGGATTTACACATTCTTTTAGTAAAGAATTTAGTAAATATATCAGCATCAAGGTGTTTTTGAGAAAAGAATGAAAAAAAAAATGTAGAAATACTCCTCCCACCCAAACTGCACTGTATCACTGAGAAATAGGCTAGGATGAAAGAAAATTCAAAACTTAAAAGAATAGAAGATCATTTCTCCTTATAATAATTTAGAGATAGACAGTCTAGGGATAATATGGCATTTACATTGAGATAAGAAACCAAACTGGATTCTGTCTTTTACCTTACTGTACCTGGCTTCCATATCTGAGATTACCTCTTGGTCCCAGGTAAATGCTGGAGCACCCACCATTTTGTCTGTATTCTACCCAGCAGTAAGGAAGGGATAGAAAAGGATATTCACTCTTCTTTAAAAGTCATTTCACAGAGTTTTCATCTTACTCTCACTTTACCTCTCATTGGTTGCAACTCCATTGTATGACCACAGCTGCTGTAAAAGACTGGAAAATATCTTAAGGAAGACTGAAGGAAGGACATTAGGGTGACCACCAGCAGAATCTGCCACATGTGCCCCCACGCATACCCACACAGTTCTGCACACAAATCCGTGAGCTTCAGGAAGCCGATCCCAAGAATTCCTGTCACATAGATGTAAAATCAAGAATCCCTTCTCAAAAGATGAAAATTCCCTTAGTCTAAGAGGCCGGATTACTGTCCTATTGGACGTCTCCCCCTAGTAAAGAATACCCAGCAAGGGAGAAGCTATATGGTAATATGGATCATCTATAGATAACCTGTGTTTATTCTCTGATTTAGACTTTATTCCATATGGCAAGAATTCCAACATCATTAAAAAATCTGTCTTGCTTATTTGTAATAGAGCACAAGATGTGTTTAACATCCTTGCCTGCCACAAAGTCCTCTCAGCTATTACCTGATGATTGCCATTTTTATTTTTCCTATCTCAGCCTTTTGTTGTGAGTTCTGCTCTCAGAATCACCACTGACAAAGTTTCAGTCATGAAAATGTGCTTCAAGGAGGTTTGTCACTGTCTCAGTGGCAAATGACTTTTTGAGCTCACATTAGACCCCACCAGTAATGCCAAGACCTGCTGTTGCCTCTGGGGAGCAGTTAATGAACTAAAGGCCACCAAGTATCCAAATGAAGGAGAATTCTCTAGAGTTCTCAATGTTTGCCTTTCCTTGAAATTATTAGTACAGCTTACTGGATAACATCTCTGGTTCTTATAAATCTGATTTGACAATGTAAACCTCTGTGTTATCTCAGTGTGACAATGAATGATTTCATTGTAGTGAATGTGATCTTACTAGTGAAGACACACATCTTACTGGGGGATGCTAATTGCTCAGGTGAGTTTTATACTAGTACTATGAGCACCTGGAGACATTGTAGGAAATTGAGATGTTATACAGGTCCTAGTAATAATGGGAAGCCACTGGTTGCTACTAACTTGTTGCCAGACAATCCAAAGAAAATTCAATTGACCTCCAGCAGACAATACTGATTTTCCCTGTATCAGCTCTACTTTTTTATTATGCAAGTAACAAAGTAGTTGGTAACACAAAATAACATTTTCTTGGCCTCCAAAAAAAATCTTTTAAGGGAGAAATTGCATCCATTTCACAGTTTTCTCAGATTGATATGGATGATTTTAAAGCACTAAAACCATGGTCTCCTAAAAATAATAACAGAAAATTATTACAACCAGACACTATTTTAAGTACATTCTTATATATGTGCGTGTGTGTATTTAAAATGCCCATTAAAACCTTATGAGTATGACTAAATTGTGTTTATTCCATGGACTACCACACCATTCAATGAAATAATGCTTACCAATAAAAAGAAACAGTCCACTGGCACATCCAGTAACATACAAGCTAAGTGAAAGAAGTCAGGTTCAAAAGTTTGCATTCTATATGATGTCATTTATATGAAATATGAAAAACACAAAACTATACTGACAAAAATCAGATAATTTTAAGCCAGGAACTATTGTGGAGAAAAGGTTACCTGCAAAAAAAAAAAAAAAAAAAATCAAGAGGAAACTTTTTGATGTAAAAGTAATGTTTTAAAAGATGTAGAAATAGATATTCTGTTTCCTCTCATGTCAATTGTGGTAGCATGTTTCAAGAAATCTCCTATTTCATCTAATTTGCGGAGTTTGTTAGCCTAAAGTTATCCATAGTGCTCTCTTATGACTCTTCTAATCTCTGTAGGATCTATAGTGATTACCACTTTTGCATTCCAGATATTAGTGATTTATATTCTTTTTTCCTTAATCAGTATTGCAAGTGTTTTGCTGATTTTGCTAACCTTTTTAAATAATTTGTTAATTATCTCTTTTTTTTTTTTGCTGTGTTTTCTATTTTAGTGATCCATGCTTTTATTTTTATTACTTCCTTTATTGTGCTTATTTTGGGATTATTTGGTTCTTTATTTCTAGCTTTTAAGGTGAAAAACAAGATAATTGATTTTTAGATCCTTTTTCTTTTCTACTATAACCTGTAAAGGTAAAAATGCCCTTCTAAGCACTGTTTTAGTTATATCCCACAAATTTTAATATTTTATATTTTCATTTCTGTTAAGCTCAAAATTGTGGTTTTTGTATTTAACTCACGAATTATTTATAATGATACTATTCAATTCCCAGTTATTTCAAGTTATCCTAAGGATTTTATTGTTGATTTCTAATTTGATTTCATCATGTTCAGAGAATACCTCCTGAATGATTTCAATCCTTTTAAATTTATTGAGCCTTGTTTTATGTCCAGCATATGGTGTGACTTACTGAATGTACTATATGCCCCTGAGAAGAAAGCATATCCTGCAGCTGTTGGGTGCCGTGTTCAATAGATGTTGATTAAAAAGAGATAGACTATAGTGTTTTTCAGGTCCTTTATGTTGTTTCAGTTTCCTTGGCTGCTCAAGCAAATCACATGAAATGGGTCGAGTTAAACAAAGGGAATTTATTCACTCAAGTTTTGAATCTGAGAAAATTTTCCAAGTCACAATGTGATCAGCTTTCTTCCCAAAGACTGTGGAATTCTAGGGCTGGTTGCTGGCAATCTTTGGGCCTTAGTTTATCACATGGCAAGGCATGTGGTGGCATCTCCTGGTCGCTTCCTTCTCTTCCAGGCTACACTGATGTTCAGCTTCTTGCTTCCTGGGACTCTTAGGCTGAATTTCATTATGCTTATAAAGGAACAATAATATGATTAAGGCCCATCCTGACTGGGTTGGGCCACACATTAAATGAAGTAAGATCATCAAAAGGTCCTACTACTTACAATGGGTTTGCACTCACAGGAATGGATTAAATTTAAGAACATGTTTTTCGGGGGTACATACAGCTTCAAACCATCACATATGACTTTACTGACTTTTGACTTCTTATTCTATTAATCTCTAAGACAAAGAGTTAAATTTTCCTAAAATTATTGTGTAACTGTCTATTTTCTGCCTTTAATTTGGTCAATTATGCTTATGTATATTGAGGTTCTATTATCAGATTCATACATATTTATAATTTATATTTGTTCTCTTCCTGATGATATGCCTTTTATACCATTGTGCTATATCCCTCTTTATCTCTGGTTATACATTTAATCTTGATGTCTATTTTATCTGATATTAGTATAGCCTAGCTAGACTTATAGTGATTACTATTTCTTTATATTTAAAATGTATTCCTTATAGAGGGCTGGGAAGAGTATAAGTCATTTGGCTCATTGGGACAAAAATTTAAGGAGACATCCACTGTCAGGTTTGATGTGCAAGTACAATTGTGGGACACAGTGCTTCTTTAATTTTTGCTCCCTAGGTACCTCTTGTCTGTCCCTAGCCAGAGACATGGACTTATAGGTAATATATTGGGTAGGTTCTGCTTTTTCTAACCACACTGTCAATTGGTGCCTTTTAATATGAATATTTTTATCATTAACAGTTTAAAAATATCTTCATTGTTTTTTTAAAGATACATAGATCACACAAAATGTTACATTAAAAAATATGAGGTTCCCATATACTCCACTACCCACACCCCGCACTTCTCCCACATCAAAAACTTCTTTCATTATTGTGGTACATTCCTTGCATTGATGAGTACATTTTGGAGCATTTCTACACAGCATGGAATATAGTTTACATTGTAGCTTATACTCTTTCTCAGTCCATTCGATGGGTTATGGCAGGATATATAATCCTGCATCTATTCCTGCAATATCATTAAGGACAACTCCAACTCCTGAAGATGCCCCAATATCACACCTCTTTTTCCCTCTCCCTTCTTTCAGCAATTTCCATTGCCACTGTATCCACATCAGTGATATAATTTCTTCTATTGCTAGAGTCACAATAATTCTATAGTAGAATACCAGTAAGCTCACTCTAATCAATATTTTATTCCTCCATCCTGAGGACCCTAGGATAGTGAAGTCCACCCCACCTCTAAATTGAGAGGGGGCTTAGATCTCACATGGCTGGTGGATGGAATTCTCCTGCTTGTAGCTATAGACTCTCTCATTTCCCTGGTGTGGTGGTTGACCATACTCATCTCCTTGCTAACTGACCTGGGTATAGCAGTTTGATATAGTTATGAAATTCCAAAAATAGGTATTGGATTATTTTTGTAATCTGGTCTGTACCTGAGCATATTAAGTTATGATTAGGGTTTTGATTGGGCCACATTATTAGGGTTTTGAATCCCCACCACTTGGTGGGTGGGAACTCACAAATAAAAGGCATGGCAAAGGATGGAGTTGAAGGTTTTTGATGTTGGGGTTTTGGTGTTGGAGTTCGATGTTGAAGCCTTAAGCTGGAGCCCAGGGAAGTAAGCACACAGAGGAAAGAGAAGTAAGCCCAGGAAGAGAGGAATGCTGAGCCCAGGAAGAAGCAAGCCATGGGAAGAGAGAAACCCTGAACTCAGAGAGAAACAAGACCCTAGAAGGGAGGACCCAGGAAGCCTGAACCCTTGCAGACATTGGTAGCCATCTTGCTCCAAAACATGAAAATGGACTTTGGTGAGGGAAGTAATTTATGCTTTATGGCCTGGATCTGTAAGCTCCTACCCCAAATAAATACCCATATAAAAAACAACCAATTTCCAGTATTTTGCATCAGCACCCCTTTGGCTGACTAATATAGAATTTGGTACCAAGGAGTGGAGAAATGTTTTGTAATTACTGAAATGCTGAAATGGTTTTATAAATGGGTAAGGGGTATTTTTTGGAGGAATTGTGAGAAGCTTGATGGGAAAGGCCTAGATCACTTTGAAGAGACTGTTGATAGCAATGTGAATGCTAAAGAGACTTTTTATGATGGCTTAGAAGTAAATAATGAAACTATTATTGGAAACTGAAGGAAAGACAATCTGTGTTTTAAAGTTGCAGAAAACATAGGATTAACTCCTGGTATTTTTTGGAAGGCAGAATTTGAAAATGGCAAGCCTGGGCATATAGCTGAAGAAATTTCCAAAGTAAACCTGGAGAATGTGGCTTGGCTTCTGCTTGCAGCTTATAGCAAAATGCTAGATGAGGGAGATATACTGAGGCCTGAACTGTTGGGCACATAGAAAACAGAAACTAATTCTGGAAATTCCAAGGCTCTGGAAATCAAGCTCCCAGAAGAAAGTGTCCCACTGGAGGATTTAACTAAACTTGGAACTTGTAAATCATGATTAAAGGTGCAATTACCTCAGGGAGACTTGTTGGAAAATCTTACTGTCTGATGGCTTGGACCCCTGCTTCTTGCATGCTAAATGAACAAGGTTTTTGAGAGAACTGTATGAGCAAAACCACTGTCAGTTTGGCCTAAAATGGACATGGAAAGGAGAAATTGAAGGAGAAACAGCTTTAAGAAGAAAACATGTAAACTGAGATCTAGAATTAAAACATCACCTTGGGCCAAAAGAGGAACCCCACCCATTAGTACAGAGAGAGTGAGTTTGCACCAGCAGTTGAGAAGGGTGGAAGTTCTCACCCAATGTTCTGGGAGAATTTTGTTGCCCCAGGGTACAGAGATGGTGGAGCACATTCCCCAAGGATTAGGGTGGTTAAGGCCAGCACCCCACAGGTCTGAGAGTGGTGGGCCTGTCCCCCAAAGATTAGGTAAGGCCAGGTAGTCAACTCATTGCTCTGAAAGGGTTGACCCTGTATGCCAAAGGTTAAGGAAGGCCAGGTGGTCAACTCATTGCTCTGAATGGGTTGAGCCTGTTTGCCAAAGTTTAGGGGGAATGTTGTCTTCAGGTCACTGTACTGGAGGGTTAAGACTCTAATCCAAAGATTGGATAAGTTGTGGCAATCATGCCAATGCTCTCAAAGGGTGTGGTTTGGAACTTGGTTGACACCCAGATGCTTGATGAGAATGGAACCAAAAAATGGCCATTGGGCAAGCATGGGGAAAGGGTAGGTTCCAATAAGGTGCCAAGGAAAAGAAACCATCATCTTAAGAATGACTCTCAGACTGAAATGGAATGGAGGATGCCTGTAAGTTTACTGAACTGTAGAGGACCCATGACTCATGTTTCCCTCCCAGTTTCTCCTTATTGTAATGAAAATGTTTACCCTTTGTCTGTCCATTTGTGTATTGGAAACAGATAAATTGTTTTGTAAGCTTCAGAGGTCTATCTCAGTCAGGACTTTGCCCCAAGACAAACTTTATTTCTTTAAATTGATTGTGATATAATTTAGTACTGGCATTGTTACTGGTTTAAGGTTTTTTCAAATATTGTAATGTCTTTTGGAATTCAGATGGTGGAGTGTAGCAGTTTGATATAGTTATGAATTCCAAAAATAGATATTGGATTATCTTTGTAATCTGGTCTGTACCTGGGTATAATTGAGTTATGATTAGGGCTTTGATTGAGCCATGTCATTAGGGTTTTGAATCCCCGCCCCTTGGTGGGTGGGGACTCACAGATAAAAGGCATGGCAAAGGACAGTGTTGAGGGTTTTTGATGTTGGAGTTTTGATGTTGGAGTTCAATGCTGAAGCCTTAAGCTAGAGCCCTGGGAAGTAAGCTCACAGAGGAAAGAGCAGCAAGCCCCAGGAAAAGAGGAATGCTGAGCCCAGGAAAAAGCAAACAATGGGAAGCAAGGAACCCTGAACCCAGAGAGAAACAAGACCCTGTGTGGGAGGAACCCAGGAAGCCTAAACCCTCACAGACATCAGCAGCCATCTTGCTCCAACAAGTGAAAATAAATTTTGGTGAGGGAAGTAACTTATGCTTTATGGCCTGGTATCTGTAATCTCTTACCCCAAATAAATACCCATATAAAAAACAACCAATTTCTGAGATTTTGTATAAGCACCCCTTTGGCTGACTAATAACCTGGTTAAGTCCAATAAATCACAGAATAGGTTTTGTAACTCTGCTGAGTCTCAGGGCCTAGCTGGCACATAGAGTATCCAGAGATTCAAGTCTCCTGAGCATACACCAACCCAAGTGCCAGCCACAGGTTCAGTAAAAGTGGCAGAAGGGGCATGCGTAGAGAAGTCACATCTGAGTTCAACTCCATCACACTCTGGAGCACTAATTCCAAAGTAGGTCCCACTGGCAAGGCTGAACTCCAGAAACATCTGTCATGACCATAGGACCTGTGTGTCTCCATAGCCCTCAGGAGCACCACTACCTGGGGTTGTATCTACTTTGGCTGTTTCTGAATCCTGCTGAGATGTGCATAAGCATGACACCTCCGAGGACCTCCCAACTCATTTTGAAGTCTCTTAGCCATATAAACTCATTTGTCTTTACCATTTCCCCCCTTTTATTGGAGGTCTTTTTCTAGTTGCATCACTAGCTGGTGCTTGGTAGTAATGCCCTCTGTGCAAGGGAGGTTCATCCCGAAAAGTCATGCCCCATGCTGGAGGTAAGGTAATGCATTTAATGCTGAGTTTGGCTTAGAGAGTGGCCACATGTGAGCAACACGGAGGCTCTCAGGTGGTAACTTTTAGGCACCCTGCAGCCCTAGGCCTGGTTGAAATTTTATGCACACAGGATCATAAGCATAGTCATCATTATCAAGGGATTATCGTTGGGCCATCCTTCTTCACTGGTCTTTGCCGTTGTACTTGGGGGATTGTTGCTGCTCCATTGGGAAGAGTGACAGAGTTTCCTTGGATGGGAGCTCAGCACTTACTCAGTTGTCATGTGAAACTACCCACTCTCAATACCCAATGGACTTCAGAACATACCTATATGCCCTATACGCATGCCCTGGAGAACTCCTTCCCACCCGTGCATCCCCCGTCAATGACACCCTGCTTCAGGGCTCATCTCTGCCATAGTTGAACCCCTCTCTGATCCAAAACTTCTTAAAAAATGAAGTTTAATATATTGCCAAATTCAATTAATAGGAAAATGAAATAGTAATGATAGGTTTAAAGATTAGAAAGAGAATACACAATAATTTAGAAAAAAACAAAATAAATAAAAAATAAATTGGGGTATTAAAAATGAAAAATATCATTTTAAAATGTTTTTTATGTTCTTCCTTTCATCGTGTAATAAGTATTGCCTTGTATGTACAGTGGCAAGGTAATCTCTTCCATTTCTTCCCCAGTGTCTACATCCTTTTTATTATTATTATTATTACGTCTTCAAAAAAGTTTCAGGTTTCAATAAAGTCACAAGTGTTGGAGAGGATGTGGAGGAATGGGAACCCTCATCCACTGCTGGTGCGAATGTAGAAGGATCCAACAATTCTGAAGGACAGTTTGGCAGTTCCTCAAAAAACTAGCTATAGGTTTGCCATATGACTCAGCAATTCCACTGCTGGGCATATACCCAAAAGAACTGAAAACAAGATCATGAACCGATACAAGCACTCCAATGTTCATAGCAGCATTATTCACTATTGTCAAAGGTTGGAATCAACCCAAATGCCCATCAACAGATGAATGGATAAGCAAAATGTGGTATATTCATACAATGGAATACTACTCAGCTGTAAGAAGGAACACAATACTAACACATGGAATAGCATAGATGAATCTTGAGGACTTTATGTTGAGTGAAGCAAGTGAGGCATTGAAAGACATATACTACATAACCTCTCCGATGTGAATTAAGCAAACAGTCTCAGAGAGATAGATACTGGAAGATAGGCTTACAGAAAATAGGGTAGGAGAGGAAGTTTGTGAGCCAATGCTCACAAAGGCAAAATCTATGATGAAGTGTAGGTAAGTAGTTGTGCAGTGAAAGGATAAGATGGGGGCATAGAGATACTACTGGGTGGGGCTTTGCAGGATTGAGGGGGGCTAGGGTTGGGAGGCTAGGTCATAAGGCCCAAGAAATTGGGGGGAGGGTTGCGGGTAGCAAGTGAACATGGGAGATTGTCTAGCATGTGGTTGAAATTATAATGTTGAGAAAATTCTTTAGAAAATATAATAAGGAAGGATTATTGGTTTAAGGTTTTTGACAGAGGGCATCTGGCACAGAGTGCACCTGAGGCAGACTTCTAAGGACTATGTGAGTGCTCACCATGTCATAGTGTGTTATATCAGTGGGTGGAGACCCATACAATGAGCGGGAAGGTATTATGCCCCATTCTGGGGAGGTCTGATGTTCTCAAACAGAGGGGAGGGTGTCCCTTGTGAGCATGGCTGGCCCCCCATGGGGGAGGGTAGACTAGTGTGTCAAGTCCTTAGCATTGTTGCAAGTATCTATGAATCTTGTCCTTCAAGCAGTGAAGTTTGGTTGTCACTGCAGACCTGAGGGGAGGGGGAGAGAGGAATAGAATAGTTGCAAGAAGGGGTAACTTGGGGGCAATGGAAGTGTTCTGCATAATCCTGCAATGATAGATACAGGCCATGTTAAATATCACCAAAAATTTATAAAAGTGTATAATCTAAAATGTAAATCATAATGTAAACCATAATGGAACCATGGTTAGTAGCTATGTTTCAATATCTGTATATCAGCTGCAGCAAACATAACATCCACATGCAAAAAGATCATTGCTAAGGAAGGAGAAAAAGGGTTTTAATGCTGAGTATCTTTAACATTTAATGTAATTATTGTTATTATTAGATATAGAGCTGCCGTACTATTTGCTGTCTTTTTGCCCCCTGTGTTTTTCATCTTCTGTTCCCCCTTTCTTGCTAAGATAGCTACCCCTCAAGATGCCCCCAAATGATTCTCACCTCCTGATATTCAAACCCTTGTGTAGTTTCCCCCTACACTGTACCAAGGTTTGTCAAGATGACCAATAGCACATGGTTCAAGTGACAAATGTCACTTCTAAGATTAGGTTATAAAATACTATGGTCTTGGACACTCTATCACCTGTCCTCTCTCTTTCCCTAACTATTGAACTATTCACTATGGGGAATCCATATTGCCACCATGTCATTCAACATGGTGTGATATTTAGACGACATTCAGATAGCCTTGGGAGAGGTCCATGTCATGAGGAACTGAGCTTGCCAACAAGCATCTGAGCTTGGAAGCAGACCTCTTAGCCCCACTAGAGCCTTGAGATGACTGCAGCCCCAGCCAACAATTTGCTCGCAACCTTATATGAGACCCTGAACCAGAACCATGCAGCTAAACAACTCCCAGATTTCTGACCCACAGAAATAGTGAAATGAGACATGAAAGTTATTTTAAGTTGGGATATTACACAGTAATAGGTAACTAATATCCCTACCTTTTGTGGACTATTGAATACTTATAGCATTCTGTTTTATTTTATCTGCCAGCTTGGTGGCTGCTGTCTAGTTGTATAATAACTTTAGTCACTGGTCTGTAGATCTCAATATATCTGTCAAATTTCCAGTCTACTTAGAGTTCATATGTTAGCATTTTATATAAAATATTGGAATCTTGCCACGATGTGAGTTTCTTTTCCCATCACTGTCCTTTATGCTATAGTTGCCATATGTATTACATTTCCTTATATTGGATACCATTCCTGGTAATGATTATAATTATGTCTTTATACAGTCATATTTTAAAGAAATTAAGAGGTAAAAGGTAGCAACTTATATTTACTAAGATATTTACTATTTCTGATGCTTTTTCTTCATTCCTAAAGATTCTGTTTTCCCTCTGATATGGGCCTAAAGGACTTCTTTACCAACTTCTGTAGAGGCAGTCTGCTGATAACATTCTCTTGATCTTCCTTCATCAAGAAATGTCTTTATTACCAATTTATTACTGAAGGATTTTTTTTTGCAATTCTGTGGGTTTTTTACATTTTTTTAAACATATTGTTGCTCTGTATTTACTATGTTGTTTGTCCTCTAATTCTTTTCGCTAATCTTTGTTTTATTATGGTTTTCATGCCATGTATGGCTTTTAATTTATCCTGTTTAGGGTTTGTTTTTCCTGTTTTGTTTTGTTTCCTGTTTTGTTTTGTTTTTCCTTGTTTGTTTTGGCAATCATCTTCAGTGGGTGGTAGCTCAAAATTTATATCCCTTATATAAGCCTTTGCTATTCTGAGGTGGGTCTAATCTCTGCATGAATATTTCAGTTATTATAGATTGAAGACCATGCAGTCTCACACAGAATCACAGGATCCCCTTTTTTGGTTCTCTACTTTTAAGAATTCTCCCTATATTTTATGGTTCACAAAGACTTCTTTTCCAGTTATTCTGGTGTATCTATGGGAATATGAACTGCTTGTACTGCTCCATGCTTTAGACTTTCCCTTTGGGAAAAACTGTGAGAGAGAAAAACATCTACCCTTACGTGGATTAATTCTCCAAGTTTCAGTGCGCCTCCACACATTCTTGCTTTTGTTTTCTTTTCAGAGTCCTCAGGAAATTTTTAAGAATGTTATTTTTTGGAGTTTATAGTTGTAATAAGCAGATGATGTGAGCTATAGGAAAATTATGCAACCAGTCTTGAACCAAACTCTGCCATCAAACCTGTGCTCTTAAACATATTCTGGACATTTGGTGATGGAATAGATTAAATCTCAGTCTGCAACCTCCATTTAAGAACTTAAATAAACTTTGGAGTATAAATAAGACTTCAGAAAGTTGAGAGGCCTCATTTCCAAATAAATTCAATTTTTAGTGAAGTAAGAACAATCTAATTCATTAGTGTACAGATTTTATGGCATTTATTTTGACCATTCAGAATACAGTTTGGAGTTTCACTCTAGTTCAATTCAAAGCAATGATGTCTCCTGAGAGTTCAGCTCTATGCTGGAAAGAGTGAAGGTTATTGAAATAAATAATTGAGAACCTCTGCATTTCAAGAGTTATAGGTATAAAGCATGTAAATAAGTAGGAGCAATAAAAATACTATAATTCACTTTGCTGGATAAATAATTGGCTTAGGAGAACAAATCACCTAAAAAATGGTTGTAGAAGTTCTTTTAGAGCTCATCTTGTCATTTCTAGAAAATAGGTGTATTAAAAGTAATTTTAGGGAGGCTGGGCAAGATGGCATCTGAGTGAGTGCACTTCGTAATTGATCCTGCTAAGGACTGCCTGAGTAGGGTTGGAATCTTGCTGGAGTGGACTGTTTTGGGGCTTGCAAGGCAGGAGGAGTTTGAACATTGATTTGGACAAACTGTGACAGAAGTAGTGCTTGCTAAAGGTAGAATTGTGCATTTCTAGCACTGAGGTAGGAAGTTGTGGGGAGGCAGGACCCTTCCCCCTAGGGCTGGTGACCACAGCATTCCCTGAACTGTCAGTAGTGCAGTGGCATTCCCAAATCCTGTGTTCCCCAGAAGTGTGGTCCCCAGATCCATAACCCCCAAGCCCCCATAGCCCACATTCCATAGACCCATATACCCCAAGGCCACAATATCCTGGAATTTCCTCTCCTGAATCCAGTGATTCCTGAGGTTTGGGATTACCCTAGCCGTCCAGTTTTGGACAGACTCTGTGAGTCAGAGGGTTTTGGTGGGAGGTGCAGAGGGGCCAAACAAGTGTGCGTTCAATTTTCTGGTAACCCCTTTTTTTACTCTTTTTTTTTTTTGAGCCTGGAGGAGCATAGCAGCTGGATTGGGGAGAGCCTGGGAAGAAAAGAGTGGTGACTCTGCTGAGAAAACCCAATTTACCTAAATGCCCTGGGATGGGAAACTTAGTCTGGGAGAAAGTGGAGTCAGAAAATCAGCTAGCCCTCCTGTAGCACACCTAAGGGAGAGGGACTGTAGGACGTGTTTTCAAAGCTTCCAATAGCATATTTGGGGTTCCTGGTGAGGTGTGGGTACTCTCTCTTTGGAAATTAAGAATCATTGTTTCCTCTGGTGATCGGGTTACCAAGGACCCATTTGAATCTCCTCCTAGACCCCTCAAATAGCTTGCCTGCTGCCCTGGGAGAGAAAGGGAGAAAGGGGGAAGTTCAAAGAAGATTCCTTGCTTGAAACTTTGTCTGGTCTATTTTATTGGTTACTGTTTTTTTTCTTATTTTTCCTTCCTCTTTATCCCCCATAGCCACCCCCTCCCTCTCCCCCCCCTCCCCCTCCTCCTCCTCCTCTTCTTCTTCTTTGTTTTCTTTTTCTTCCTTGCTTTCCAGCCCACCCTTTTTGTTTTTCTTTCTCTTCTTATTTATATTTTTTTATATTAGGTGCTGCTGGGACTGCTTCACATTTGCTGTGTTTCCTCATCCTCGATTCCTCTTTTTTGTGTGTACTGATTTTGGCTACCAACGCTATCCCCTTTCCTCTACATCTTTCTATCCCCCATCATTTAATGTTTCTCTTACATTCCACCTCTCTTTGTTTGGCCCCCAATTTTTCTGACTTTTTTTTTCTGAGATGTTTGTACTGCTTTCTGTCTTTTATTCAGTCTGTATATTTTTGTGGTTTCTTTTCTCTTTCCCTCTCTTCTGAACACATTGGTCTTTTAATTCATACTATATTCTTCCCCATATTCAGTTTACTGTCTCATTATAGGTACTCCACTTTTCTTATTGTTATAACTCTACAGAGCTTACGTGAGTCTAATATCCATTCTCCTAGATCTCATATGGTTCTTCTGTTAATATTTACTATCAATACTACTATTATCCTATTTCTTTTCTTACTCCTTTTGCTTTCTCTCGCCCTAATATTTTCCCTCAAGTCAACTTAGCCAACAACAAGGAAATATAATAAGAAGAACAAAGTGACAAATAAAAGATTTAACATGCACACAGAAACAACTAATTAAACCCTGAGACTAGACAAAGAAGCTAATCAACTGAATAAACCCAACAAGATAAAATGATGACCTGACAGCAACAAAAAACTACAAACCAAACTGATAATCAGGAAAACATGACCCAATCCATTGAACAAACTAAAAACGAGGAAGAAGAGCAGAACATTGAACAAGTAATTAAAGCTCTCAAAACATATATTAGGGGTCAATTTAAAGAAGTGAAGGAAGAGATTAAGAATACAAAGAAAACACTTGGAGAGAGCACAGAAGAAACTGCAATCATGTACAAAAATATAACGGATATGATGGGAATCAACGGCACAATCCAAGAAATCAAAAATACACTCAGCAAATAATAGTAGATTTGAAGAGGCAGATGAAAGAATTAGTGATAAGGAAGACAGTACATCTGAAATCAAACAGATAGTAGATTGATAGATAAAAAGATAGAAAAAAATCTAACAGGGACTTGGAGACCTGAATGACAATGCAAAATGCACAAATATATGCATTATAGGCATCCCAGAAGGGGAAGAGAAGGGAAAGAGAACAGTAGGGGTGTTGGAAGAAATAATGGCTGAAAACTTCCCAAACCTCATGAAGGAGATGGCTGTTCACATCCTGGAAGCAAAAAGCACCCCAAATAGCATAAATCCCAATAGGCCTACCACAAGACATATACTTGTCAAATTATTCAATGCTCAAGACAAAAAGAAAATACTAAAAGCAGCAAGAGAAAAGAGAACCATCACATACAAAGGAGGCTCCATAAGATTAAGTGCTGATTTTTCATCTGAAACCATGGAGGCAGGAAGGCACTAGTATGACATAGTCAAAGTACTAAAAGAAAAATTTTCCAACCAAGAATACTCTATCCAGCTAAACTAGCATTCAGAAATGATGGAGAGTTCAAAATATTCACAGATAAACAGAAATAAGAGAATATGCCAACAAGAACCCTGCCCTTCAAGAAATACTAAAGGGAGTTCTACAGGAGGAAAGAAAAAAACGAGAGAGACAGAGTTGGAGGAGAGTGTAAGAACAACTGAAAAGACAAAAAAAAAAAAAGGAAAAAATCAAACAACATATGACAAACACAAATCCAAAGAAAATATAGCTAATATAATTAATTCCTTGGAACTAATGACATTGAATGTTAATGGATTAGACTCACCTGTCAAGAGACTTAGACTGGAAGATTGGATAAGGAAATCTGATCCATCTATATGCTGTCTATAAGAAATACATCTTAGACCCAGGGATTCAAGGAGGTTGAAAGTGAATGGCTGGAAAACAATCTTACAGGGAAATAATAACCAAAAAAGGGCAGAAGTAGCTATATTAATATCAGACAAAATAGACTTCAAATGCAAAACAATTGTGAGAGACAAAGATGGACACTACATATTAGTAAAAAGGATAATCCTTCAAGAAGAAAGAACAATCATAAACATTTATGCTCCTGACAAGGGTGCCTCCAAATACATGAGGCAAACACTGGAAAAACTAAGGGAAGGAATAGATACCTCTACAATATGTTAAAGGAACTGGACCTAATAGACATATACAGAACATTACACCCAAATACATCAAAATATACATTCTTCTCAAGTGCATATGGATCATTCTCCAAGATAGACCACATGCTAGGCCACAAAGAAAGTATCAATGAATTCAGAAAAAAATCAAAATCACAAAAAAAATTATTTTTCTGATCACAGTAGAATGAAGCTGGAAATCTGAAAATAGACCCAGATTTGGCAACAAGATATGGTAATTAAGTAACACACTCTTAGAAAAAGAGTGGGTCAAGGAGGAAATCTCAAAAGAAAGCAATAACTACCTTGAAATAAATGAAAATGATAACACAACATATCAAAATTTATGGGATGCAGCAAAAGAAGTATAGAGATGGAAATTTATAGCCATAAATTCATCCATCAAAAAAGAATGAAAGAGCAAAAATTGAAGAACTAATTGCATATTTAGAGGAATTAGTAAAAAAAAACAACAAACTAAACCCAAAGGAAGAAGAAAGAAAGAACAAAGATCAGAGCAGGACTAAATGAAATAGAAATAAGAAAGCACTTGAAAAAATAAACAAAACCAAGAGCTGGTTCTTTGAGAAGATCAATAAAATTGATCTTATTTTGATTAACAAAGGAAAAAGAGAGAAGATTCAAATACACAAAATAAAAAATGAGAACGGAGATATCACCACTGACCCCACAGAAATAAAGAGTAACATAAGAAAATACTTTGAAAAACTGTATTCCAACAAGAAGGACAATTTATAGGAAATGGACAAATTTCTAGAAACACATAAGCAACCTACATTAATGAAAGAGGAAATTGACAATCTCAACAAACCAATCACAAGTAAAGAGGTAGAATCAGTCATTAAAACCTCCCAACTAAGAAGAGCCCTGTGCAAGATGGCTTCACAGGTGTATTCTATCAAACCATTCGGAAAGAACTAATATCAATCTTGTTTAAAATTGTCCAAAAAATTCAAACAGAAGGAACATTCCCTAACTCATTCTATGATGCCAACATCACCCTAATGCCAAAGCCAAACAAAGACACTGCAAGAAAGGAAATTACAGACCAATCTTGCTAATGAGCCTAGATGTGAAAATCCTCAACAAAATATTTGCTAATCATATTCAACAACATATTAAATGAATTATACATCATGACCAAGTGGGATTCATTCCAGGTTTGCAAGGATGGTTCAATTTAAGAAAATCAATTAATGTAATACACCACATAAACAGATTGAAGGAAAAAATCACATTATCATATCTATAGATGCAGAAAAAGTATTTGACAAAATACAGCACCCTTTCTTGATAAAAACACTGCAAAAGATTGGAATAGAAGGGAATTTTCTGAACATTATAAAGGGTATATATGAAAAACCTACACCTAATATCATTTACAATGGTGAAATCCTAAAATCTTTCCCTCTAAGATCAGGAACAAGACAAGGATGCCACTATGTTAAAGAGAAGGGGTGATTGTATGTCCTGCCATGGCCCACAGGTGGACTGTGGGAGAGTGTAAACTACAATGTAAACCATTAACCATGTGGTGCAGCAGTGCTCCAAAATATATTCACCAAATGCAATGAATGTGCCATGATGATGAAAAAGGTTGTTGATGTGGGAGGAGTAGGATGAGGGGGCAGGGGGTATCTGGGGACCACCTACATGTTTTTTTATGTAACATTTAAAAAATAAAGAGAGAAAAAAAGTAATTTTAGAAAGTATTTAGTCCAACCTTCTCATTTTATAAATTAAGAGCAATTGGTGCCCAGAGATGGTAGCTGATTTGCTTAACTAGTTAATAGCATGCCTAGGACTACCACCAAGTGAGCTTTCCATCCTTCCATAGTTGTTAAATAACATATTTTGTTGATGAGGGTGACTGAACTACAAGTAAGATCAGTTACTAAGGAAGAACTCTAAGCTAAATTTCTGTTAAACAAGTCTGGTTTGTAATAGACCATTGTTATAACTATCAAAATTTTTTTGCTGTCTTAGTTTCCATCTTGTTTTAGCTAAGCCTCTTGCCATAACACTGACCTTTGGCCTAGTTAATGAACAGCTTTCCAACCCTGAGACATAATGTCCCCCAGAGCCCAAATCTACATCTACTGCCACCGCTCACACTACCTACACAACTCACCCATAACCCACCGCTGGTCCCAAATGAAAAGCTAACCACCTGCACTTCCGTGAGACCCCAAGTCTCTTTCCCTATTTGTGTTTGCTTTAAATTAATCAATTCTTGACTCCTGAAGGAAATCTACTAACCTTCACCCCTGAATCACAATAAAGACCCAAACCCATAAATCCCTTTCACACTGCTTGTGTACTCATCACCTGCTGATTGATCCAACTGAGCCAATCTTACTTCCTATCCAACCCTCATGGTGCTCTTCTCTCTCTCTGAGACCTGTGAGTAACATGTTATCTTTTTTCATGACTTATGACCTCAGTGTCCCATTGTGTTGCACCTGACCTCCACTCAGACCCAAATTTAAAATCCAACGTAATCAATTCAGAACAAGAATAGCATATAAATTGCATATTTTCTCAAAATCCTTTAAATATATAGAAATCAACTTTTAATTAGTGAAATATTTACTAATTTAAGACAATAAATATAAAACCCTTACTAATCTACTCCCTTTAAAACAACCTTTTAAGTAACATCACTAAGGATAGTTGAAAAGAGCATTTTGAATTCCCATTAAATCAATGATTTGCAAATATGTTAATGATACAATGGAGAAAAATGCTGAAAATGTAAGTTCTAAATGTGTCTCAAACTTTAGGAATTTTATAAAATACAATCACAATCACACAATTTCTTTAAGTCAACTTTTATCTGCACCATAAAACCATTGTAAACTAATCATAATGCATTTTAATTATGATGCTCTTTATTATGATAATTTTGAAAATGTTTTATTTTTATCAGCAGCAGATTATAATGTTTCCCCCAAGGAAAAAAATAAATAAATATTTTTATTTTGTTACTTGTTCTAAATTTATCGTTTAACTAACAACAATTCAAAATTTTACATTTACATATTATGATGCAACTATAAGAACATTCTTTTCTTCCCTATGTAGTGGATATTGGCAAACATAACAACTCCTTAAATTCCATTTCTTTTAAAATAAAGATTCATGTCAAACACTTCATTGGAAGTACCACTAATGGATAGATCTGATTTCATCTAAATATATCCAGTAAGCATGAAACACCAATTCTCAAAGTTATGAATATCAAGATGTCAATTCTCTGAACTGCATTGACAAACGTATTGTTACCTACAATAATGAGAACATGTTAACATAAATGCATCAGCTTTTTATAGTTCCAGGCACCATAATGCTTGGATTTATTCCAAAACTTTGATGTTTTTTTAATAAAGATACAGTAGAGTTTTCTTATGTGTAAATTCAAAGAGCTAAGTATGTGGGATACTTTGGAAAGCTTCAATAAATATTTCAGGCCCAAATATTTCCCTGTTTTACTATGACACCCTGTCCTCCAGGAGAAGTTGTAATAAGCAATTGTCTATATGGTAGCCCTGAGTCTGTGATATGGGAGGCTATTCATTAATCAACTAGTAATCAGTGAATACCAACTGCTTCCCAGGCACTGTACTTGTACTAGGGATACAGCAATAAATAGTATTTTCCCCCAAAGAGCTCACATTCCAACTAGAAAGAATAAATCAACATCCCCCTTCCACTCCACTCCCAGTTTTTAGGGCTTAATTGTTCATGGGGTAATATTGTTAGAATGGCTCTGGATTCCATAAAATAGAATACTGATGCCTGTCTGGAAGTCACAGCTTCCTTTGTAGAAAATGAGTGATGCGTACAGAACCTGTAAACAAGCAAATCCTACTTCTTGACATATTTGGCTAAGGGTTTTGGACTGGGAGCCAGGGGATTAATGAGCTCACAAATAACCAGGTAAGAAGAACTCAGTCTGGATGATATTAGAAAAAGAAGACTGATCTGCATCTATTATTAAAAGGAAGGAAAGAGAGCCAGAGCTGTTAGGAAAGGCAATCCAGAACACAATACAGTTTGATTTACTTTTGAAAATAGAAGACATATGTTCTGTGTTTTCTCTTCCCCTTCTCCACATTCACCCTTTAAACTTTTTCAAAAAACATGCAATATGGATGACCAAATGATGGAAATTTATGTTCTTATATTCTTGCAAATTCACTTCTTCTGCCTTTCCAGTTTCATGGCTTTATTTCTGGGCCTTATGGTTTCTGCTTGGAATCTTGTAACAACCACAGTCTCATGACCCCAACTTGGTCCTCACATTGAGTCAAAGTAATCTTGATAAAGCATAAATATCCTTAAAATATTCATTTGTTTAAAGATCATTAATTTCTCTTTACCTTAATGGCTACAGAGTAAACTCCAAATTTAGCAATATGTAAGTTTTCCTCCATGATCTTCCAAGATCACATCACTGCAAAAGTTTATTGATCCTCCCATCAGGGGGACATCTCCATGAGTTCCTTAAAAAACAAACCAAACTTTTCATAGTTCCACAATGGAATCTTAACTGTACTTATTCATATACCACTATGTTTCCCTCTACTAGGTGATGAACTCTTTAAGCAAGAGTCAATGACATGCATATTTTGTCCCCAGTGCTTAAGTTCAGATAAATTATAAGGAATCACTCAATGATTATAGAGTGAGCCAATGAACAAAAGGACAAATACACAAATCATGTTTGAGAGATAATTGTCTTTCAAATATTTGGAAAAGCAGGAAATTAGCCATGTATCATAACACAAGTCAAAATTAATTATTAGTGGTTATTTATTTAAATGCTGAAGGTGTAAGCATAAATTATTGCAAAGTTAAATGTTGATGAACATTAATGTTAACTTAGAAGATAAGGGCTTTATGAATATAACATAGAAACCATAAAATAAAATATTAATAGAAATGACTATTAATTATTCATATGACTGTAAAACTGATACTATCTTACCTGCTAATAATAATATATATCATAAATATGAAAAATAGGCAAATATATTGAACAATAAATTTGTTCAACAAGAAATTTGTCCCAAGAATAAAAATGTGTGTAAATATTTAGCTAAGGCATCATTCTCACTGTATAATATGGAAATGATACTTATAATATGGAAATACTATTTCTTATACTATTGAAAATTGTAATCAACCTAATAATATGTAGTACATAAATTATATTTGATTCGTTAAAGCTTTGCCACTAAACCAAATCCTGTAAGATTGTAGATACATTAATAAACATGTTTTAGGTAAGACTGTTCAAAAACCTAAATGTCCAGCTAATTATATGGTTGTCCTGCCAAAATTTTCCCATTTTTTTTAACAAAGATAAAATGAGAGATATTGATTTTCTGAAGTTCAGACATAACAACCTCTGGCATTTCCATCACCAGCCAATCAAAAGAGGAAACAAGGCTATCTCACATGTTTTCATTGATTCAACTCTAGTAGCTAGTAAACACTCCTTCTTAGCTGGAGTGCATGCATTGTTTCAGGGCTACTTGCAAATTAACAGGAAGTCAGTGAGAAATTCACCCAAATAAAGCTTCTATGACCCAAATTGTACATGGTTTCAAGATATTTTCCCTTATCTAGAATTTTGAAATACATTTTCTTCACAGTAATCTCATCATCATATACATAGTTTCTCTCAGAAGACCAAGATTTAATTGGTCTGCTTTGGGTTGGAGTTTTGAGCTTTTTCAAAAGCAACTTTGAAGGCTCTGCATCACGTTTTGAATTTAATTCCCATGTTATTCAATTTTATGTATATTTCCCATTTTGTTTTTCATTCTATCAATAAAAAGAAAAGAAAAAATGAACTTTTAAAATTAAAACATGGCTGAAACAGATGTCAATAAGGTAAGATTCTTTTTCAGTTGTTTGTTTTAATAAGCCAGGCATGCAAGTTTTAAACTAATTTTGCCTTTGCTGAAGTACTATACAGTTAACTTTCATTACTAGTGATCTCCAGAAAGCATTGCCTCTAGTCCACTTGGCTGAACTGCAGTTCACACAAGGCTGAATCTATACAGTTAGTGACAGCTAGACTTAGATAAGAATGAGATGCATTTGCTTTTCTGCTAAGGAGAGTGTAGAAGAAGACATACTATGGATGTTTGTGCATGTGAAAAAGAAAAATCTGGAAAATGAGAAATAACCTGGTGAAATAGTGGGTTTAAAGAAATGTTTGTAGCTGTGACAAATTTCAGGGATCTTTTTTCCAATGGAAACTGTGATGACATTTCTTTAAGCAGTTTTATTGAGATATATTCACGTATCAGCCAATTCATCAAGAGAGTAAAATCAATGGCTTTTAGTATATTCAGAGTTGTGCATTCATCACCACAACCAATTTTAAAACATTTTTTTTACCCCACAAAGAAAGCCCCATTCCCCTTAGCAGTCATCTCTCATTCCCTCTATCATTCCCCAGCACTACAAAACCTCTGATCTATTTCTCCCTCTATAGATTTATTTATATTTACGTTTATTTAAATGGAATCATACAATATGTAGTACTTTGTGTCTGGTTTCTTTCATTTAGCATACTGAGTTTTTCGTTTGTTGGTTGGTTGTTTTGCTTTTTAGGAGGTACCAGGGATTAAACCCAGGACCTCATACATGGGAAGCAGGTGCCCAACTACTTGAGCTACATCCACTCCCCCATACTGTTTTATTTTTATTATTATTTTAATAAGAGAAGTTGTAGGTTTACAGAAATATCATGTGAAAAATACAGCATCTGTGGGGAGGGAGGAAGCCAAAATGGTAGCAGAGTAAGGCACTCCTAGAGTCAGTTCATGCTACAAGGCAGTTACTAATCACCCAGAGTTATCTAAAGAACCTGTTCTGGGGTCCTGGGAGACCAGAAGAGTAGTCTGCAACATTCTGGAAAGTATGGAAGGAAGAGACTGCCCATCTGCAGAGAGGATTCTTAAGTAGAGCCCTCCATGCCACTGAAGTTGGTGCCCACTGCCTCAGGAGCTATCTTGTGGCTGGAGTTGGAAGCTCCATTTCCCAAAAAATGGGGAAGGAAGACACAGTGTGGCATCAGCTTCAGCAAGTGATTAGCAAATATGGTGGGCTAAAGTATAATCCTAAGAACAGCTAAACTTTGAGCCTGTCCAGGTCAGTAGGAGGCCAGTAACCACCATTTTGACTATGTCCTCAGCATGAAGGGAAGCAGGACTGATTGAAAATCACAGTGCCGACTGGGACCAGCTTCTTTCCACCCAGATTGGATTGCAGCTTTAGCCTAAACCTTAGCCCTACCTCTGTCAGGGAGGAAGCAGGGGGGACCAGCACCACCTCTCCAGGAAACTGCAAGCCATGCTAGAGGCCAGTGCCCATCTGACTCTAGTGGTGCAAGCCCCTTCAGGAATTATTTTGTGACTGGAGTTAAAAGCTCCATATCCCAAAAATGGTGGAAGAAGAGACAGTTGTCCACTTATTTCAGCTACTGATTAGTGGACCCAGCTGGCTAAAGTATAATTCTAGAAATAACTAGCACTGAAGTCTGTCCAAGTTGGAAAGAGTCCAGTAGCCACCATTTTGACTCTACCCCCAGCAAGAGGGGAAGACTGACTGATTGAAAATCCAGTGAAGTTAGGGATTGGCTTCTTTCCATCAAGATCAGACTGCACCCCTAGCCTAGGGTCCAACCCCACCTCTAGCAGAGAGGAAGCTGGTGGGAGCTGCACCAGGCTCTCCAGGCAGTTGCAGGTGCTCTCCGTCAGCACAGACTGAATAGTCAGACACCTGGGACTACATCCCCGCACCCCGAAAGGATAAGAGAGGAGCTGGGTATCCTGGGCCTCTCTGGGCAACAGCAAGCCTTTTCAGTCCATGTGAACTTGTTTGTTGAGTGCCTTCAAGTCCTTTTTCCCCCTTATCCCCCCATAGGATGAGAGGGCTGAGTTTCTCTCAGTCTTTCAGGGCAACTGAAGGTGCTTTTGGCTTGCAAAAACTCAACTGTTGGGCACCTGTGACTCCACCCCCATCCACAATAGGACAAGAGATGGATTTGTTTGCCCAGCATCTCTGGGAAACTGCAGTCACTTTTGGTTCACATAGCATGGGTACTTGTGGATCCACAAGGAGGGAGCTGGTGTCACAGCCTTTCCAGGCAATGGCAGACACTTCCAGACTGCAGAAACTGGACTGTTGGATGCCTATGGATCCATCTCCAGCCCCAATATGATAGGAGGGATCTTGTGTCTCCACAGCCTCTCCAGACAAGAGCAAATACTTTCAGCTTATAGGGACTGCATATTGGGTACCTGGATCCAGCTCCATGCCCTAATAGATATGAGGGGGCTGGTGTTTCTTCAGCCTTTCTGGGCAATGGCAGGTATTCTTGGCCTAAAAGGACTGAACAGTTGTGTGTCCATAGAACCACCCCGACCACCTAATAGGATAAGAGGGGCCTGGTGTTTCCTCACATGTTCCAGGCAATGGAGGGTACTTTTGACCTCCAGGGACTGAACTTTTGGGTGTTGGTGGTTCCATTCCCATACCCTAAAGGGCAGAAGGGACAGTATTCTCTCAGCCTCTCAGGGCAATTGCAGGCATATTTGGCCCATACAGAATAGATTGTTGGGCACTCCAGAGGTCCATTCCCAAGCCAGCAGGGAGGGAGTCTGGTGCTATGTCAGTTTAGCTGAGTGACTATGGTCATTTGGAACCCCACAACTATAACACCATCCCCACCCAAGGTAAGGAAGAAAGGGGTGTGAAGCTTCATTAGTCTCAACTACAGTCTTGTCCTGCCCAACTTGGATTATTATATACAGCTGCAGCTCTGTCCCTACTACTAAAAGAGGAGAAAAGTGGGAGAAGCTTCATCAATTCCTGGGTCAATGCAGGCATCTTCATCCTCCATAGCTTACAGCACCAAATACATCCTCAACTCCTACTACACAAGCAGCAAGGAAGAAAAGACAAGAAAGCCTTAAGCTAAAAGTAGAAACTGCACCCAGAATAAATATATCTAGCAAGCCATATGCAAAACCACCAACAAAAAATTACAGTCCATACCAAGAAGCAGGAAGACATGACCCAGTTAAAGGAACAAGATAAGCCTCCAGATGACATAAAGGAGTTGAGACAAATAATAGATGTTCAATATTTGCTCAAATAAATCTCCTTAATAATTCAATAAGATGGATAAGGAGATTAAGGATATTAAGAAGACACTGGGGGACCAAAAAGAAGAATTTGAAAGCATACATAGAAAAATAGCAGACCTTATGGGAATGAAAGGTGAAATAAATGAAATTAAAAATACACTGGAGGGATATAACAACATATTTGAGGAAGCAGAAGAAAAGCTCAGTGAGTTCAAAGACATGGTCTCTGAAAGTGAACATACAGAAGAACAGATGAAGAAAAGAATGGGAATAAATGGAACAGGGTCTCAGGGAACAAAATGACAGCAAGAAACATGCAAACATATGTTTCATGGGTGTCCCAGAAGGAGAAGAAAAGAGGAAAGGGGAAGAAGGTATTTATGAAGAAATATTGGTGGAAATTTTCCCAACCCTATTGAAGGTCATAGTTATCTGTGTCTGAGAAGCACAACATACTCTCATCTGAATAAACCCAAGTAGACCAAGTCTGAGACACACACTGATCAGAATGTCAATTGACAAAGACAAAGGGTGAATTCTGAAAGCCGAAAGAGAAAAACAATGCATAACATATAAGGGATACCCAAAAAGATTAAATGCCAATTTCTCATCAGAAATCATGGAGGCAAGAAGACAATGGTATGATATATTTAAGATATTGCAAGAGAAAAACTTACAGCCAAGAATTTTATATCTGGCAAGATTATCTTTCAAATATTAGGGTGAGATTAAACTATTCACAGATAAACAGAAACTGAGAGAGTTTATAACAGAAAGACTGGCTTTGCTGGAAATACTAAATAGGGTGTTAGAGCCTGAAAAGAAAAGACAAGAGAAAGAGACACTTACAAGAGAGTCTAAAAATGATGACTGTATCAGTAACAGTAACTAAAATGGTCAAAAGTGTTGAAAATAGAAGACCTCAACAAACAAACCACAAGTAAAGAGATTGAAACAGTCATCCAACAGCTCCCAAAAATGAAAAGCCCAGGACTCTCTTCACAGGAGAGTTCCAAGAAGCATTCAAAGAAGATTTAATGCCAATCTTACTCAAGCTCTTCCAAAAAATTGAATAAGAAGGAATGCCACCAAACTCAGTCTCTGAAGCTGATATCACCCTAATACCAAAGCCAGAAAAAGATATTATGAAAAAGGAAAATTACAGACCCATTTCTCTAATGAATATAGATACAAAAATCCTCAATAAAATACTTGCGAATAGAATCCAACAACACATTAAAAGAATTATTCATCATGATCAAATGGGTTTTATACCAGGGATGCAAGGGTGGTTCAATGCAAGAAAATCAATCAACATAATACACCACATTAATAAATCAAAAAAGAAAAGTCTCAAGATCTTATTAATTGATGCAGAAAAGGCATTTGACAGAATACAGTATCCCTTCTTGATAAAAATTTTACAAAAGATAGCAATTGAATGAAACTTTCTCAACATGATAAAGGCCATATATGAAAAACCCACAGCTAACATTATATTCAGTGTTAAAAGAGAGAAAGCTTTCCTTTTGAGATTAGGGACAAGATAAGGATGCCCATTCTCACCACAGTTGTTCAAAATAGTGCTAGAGGTTCTAGCTAGAGCAATCAGGCAGAAAAGACAAATAAAAGGTATCTAAATTGGAAGAAAGAAGTAAAACTTTGACTATTCACAGATGATATGATCATATATCTAGAAAGTCCTGAAAAATCAACAACAAAGTTGCTACAGATTATAAACGATTTCAGTAGAGTGTCAGGATACAAGATCAATATGCAAAAATCAGTGGTGTTTCTATAAAATTGTAGTGTGTAACCTGAGAAGGAAGGCAGGAAAACAATTCCATTTACAATAACAACTAAAAAAAACAAATACTTAGGAATAAATTTAACCAAGGATGTAAAGCACTTGTATTCAGAAAACTATATAATGCATTGTTAAAAGAAATTTTTAAAAAGACCTAAATTATTTGAAGAACATTCCAGGCTCATGGATTGGAAGATGAAATATCATTAAGATGTTAATTCTAACCAAAGTGATATACAGATTCAACACCATGCCAATAAAATTCCACCAGCATTTTTTAAACAAATAGACAACAAAATTATCAAATTTATCTGGAAGGGCAAGATGCCCCAAATAACCAGAAACATCTTAAAAAGGAAAAGTGAAGTTGGAGGACTCTCAATTCCAACCTTTAATTCATATTACCTAGATACAGTGGTAAAAACAGCATGGTATTGGCATAAAGATAGACACATAGACCAATGGAACCAAACTGATGATTTGGAAACAGACCCTAACATATATGACCGAGTGATTTTTGACAAGACTGTAAAACCCACCCAGCTGGACAGAACAGTCTATTCAACAAATGATGCTAGGAAACTGGAAATCCATAGCCAAAAGAAAAAAAGAAGATCCCTATCTCACACTTTATACAGAAATCAACTCAAAATGGATCAAAGACCTAAATATAGAAGCAAGTACCATAAATCTCCTAAAAGAAAATGTAGGGAAACATCTTCAAGACCTGGTAGTAGATGGTGGATTCTTAAACCTTGAAACGGAAGCATGAGCAATGAAAGAAAACATGGATAAATGGGACCTCCTCAAAATTTAAACACTTCTGTGATTCAAGGCACTTCATTAGGAAGGTGAAAAGGCAGCCCACTCAATGGGAGGAAATATTTGGAAACCACATATCTGGTAAGGGTTTGATTTCCATTCTTTATAAAAAGATCATACAACTTGACAATAAAAGAGCAAGTAATCCAATTAAAAATAGGCAAAGATTTAAATAGACATTTCTCCAAAGAGGAAATACAAATGGCCAAAAAGCACATGAAAAAATGTTTCATATCACTAATTATTAGGGAAATGCAAAATCAAAACAATGAGATATCATCTAACACTGCATAGAATGGCCATTATTTAAAAAAAATACACAATAAGTGCTGGAGAGAATGTGGAGAAATAGGAAGACTCCTTCACTATTGGTGGGATTGTAAAATTGTGCAGCCTCTGTGGAAGACAGTTTTGTGGTTCCTTAGGGAATAAATATAGAGCTGCCATATGATCCAGCAATTCCTCTACTAGAAATATATCTAGAAGAACTAAAAACTAAGACATGGGCAGACATCTGCACACCAATGTTCATAGTGACACTGTTCACAATGGCCAAAAGATGGAAACAACCTAAGTGTCCATCAACCAATGAATGGATGGACAAAATGTGATATATACATTTGATGGAATACTATGCTGCAGTAAGAAGAAATGAAACTGGACACATATGATAACACGGATGAATCTTGAAGACATTATCCTAAGGGAAGTAAGCCAGACACAAAAGGACAAATATTGCATGGTCTCATTAATATGAACTAAATATGAGAAATAAACACATGGAGTTAAAACCTAGAGTATACATTATTAGGAGATAAGAGGAGGGTTGAGAAAAACTACTGATGCTTAATGTATGTAGAAATTTTAATTAACTTGTCTGTAAAAGTGTGGAAATGGATAGAGTTGATGGTAACACTTTAGAGTGAGTAGCCACTGGTTTATAAATGGGATTGTGGCTGAAAAGGGTAGTTTGGGGAAGTAAATGTCTATTGAAAGAAAGCAAAATAATCATCTAGAGTCTGAATAACACAGTAAACCCAGAGGTGGATGAGAATTATGGTTGAGGATACAAATGCAAGTGTGTACTTCTGTGAGCTAGAGCAGATGTACATCACTATTGCAGGGTGGTGGGAATATGGAGAAGCATGGGAAAATTAAAATTGGTGTGACCTATAGGCTGTGGTTAACAGCAGTACTATAATATTCTTGCATCTATGCCAAAGATGTACTGTTTTGATAATGGGGGTGTATGGAAAAAGTGTGCCAAATGTATGCTATGGACTATGGTTGGTGGTAATAGTCTGATGATATTATCTCATAATCTATAATAAATGTTTCACCACATTGTGGTGCATTGGTGAAGGGGTGTTGTATGGGAATTCTACACATGTGCATGCTTGTTTTGTAAGTTCACAACATCTATAAAACTATATATTTTTAAAAATAGGGTGTGTAGGGGGGGAAATACCCCAAATGTAAGGTAGGGACTATAGTTATTGTAATATTTTGATGATGTTTTTCCATAGTTTGTAACTATATGATTATATATATATATATCTCACAGATAACATCAAACTCAGGTTGAAAGCTTTCGCTCGAAGCTCTGGAACAAGACAAGGCTGCCCACTGTTACATCATCACTGTTATTCAACATTATACTGGAAGTTCCAGCCAGAAAAATCAGGCACTTAAAAGAAATAAAAGCTATCCAAAATGGAAGAGAAGAAGTAAAATTTCCATTATTTACAGATGTCATGATCCCATATATAGAAAGTCCCCCCAAATTGACAAGAATGCACTAGAGCTAATAAATGAATTCCTCAAAGTGATGGGGCACAAAAGCAACTTTCAAAAATAAATAGTGTTGCTATACCCTAGTTATGAGCAAGCTGAGAAGATCAAAGGGAGGCAGATGTGACTCAGGTGACTGGGCATCCGTCTGCCATATGGGAGGCGTGGTTCCATACCTGGGATCTCCTAGTGAAGGCAAGCTGGCCCGCACTGCCATGGAGAGCTGACAGCCTGGCCAGAAGTGGGGGAGGAGAATAAATAAATGAAGTAAAAATAAATAAATCTTAAAAAAAAAAAAATCCATTTCCAGTAGTAGCAAAAAGAATCAAATATCTAGGAATTAATTTAACCAACTGTGTAAAGGAATGTACACAGAAAACTACAAAACACTACTTAAAGAAATCAAAGAAGATGTAAATAAATGGAAAGACTGTATGTATGTGTGTGTGTGTATCTCTTTTACAGTGTTTAAGAAGTTTCCTACTATTCCCATTTTTCTAAGTGTTTTTTTAATCAAAAAAGGATGTTGAATTATCTCAAATGCTTTTTCTTCGTCAACTGAGTTATCGTGTGGCTATTTCCCTTCTTTTTATTAAAGTGGTGTATTACATTAATTGATTTTCATATGTTGAGGCATCCTTTATACATGGGATAAAACCCACTTGAACATGATGTGCAATTCTTCTGATGTGCTGTTGGATTTAATTTGCAAGTATTTTGTTGAGAATTCTTGCCTCAGTACTCATAAGAGAAATTGAAGATTTTCTTTTCTCATAGTATCTTTATCTGGCTTTGGTCATAGGGTGATGTTGGCCTCATAGAATGACTTAGATAGCTTTCCCTCCCTTCATATTTTTTGGAAGAGTTTGAGCAGGGTTGGTATTAATTCTTCTTAGAATGATTGGTAGAATTCACCTGTGAAGCCATTAGGTACTGGGCTTTTCTTTCTTGGGAGGCTTTTGATGACTGATTCAATCTCTTTACTTTTAATTGGCCTGTTGGGGCCTTCTATTTCTTCTAGAGTCAGTGTAGGTTGCCTGTATATTTCTAGGAATTTTTTCATTTCATTTATGTTATCTAACTTGTTGCCATACAGTTGTTCATAGTGTTCTTTTTATGGTCCTCTTTTACTTCTGTAGGATTAGTAGCAATACCCTCCCTCTCATTTCTGATTTTATTTTATTGCCTCATCTCTTTTTTTCTTTGTCAGTCTAGCTAAGGTTTTGTAAATTTTACTGTTCTTTTCAAAGGACCAAGTTTTGGTTTTGTTAATGCTCTCTATTGTTTTTTTAATTCTCAATTTCATTTTTTTCTGCTCTAATCTTGATTTCTTTCTTTCTATTTGCCTTAGGGATAGTTTGTTCTTTTTCTAGTTCCTCCAAGTATGCAGTTATATTTTTTATTTTAACTCTTTCCTCTTTTTTTTAATGTAAGCATTGAGGGCTATAAATTTATCTCTCAGGACTGCCTTTGCTGCATCCCGTAAGTTCTCATATGTTGTTCCTTATTTTCATTCATCTCAAGATATTTACTAATTTCCATTGCAATTTCTTCTTTGACCCACTAATTGTGTAAGAAAGTGTTATTTAATTTGCATATATTTATGGATTTTCAAGTTCTCTGCCTGTTATTGATTTCTAGTTTCATTCCATTATGGTTAAAAAGATGCTTTGTGTGATTTAAATTTTTCTAAATTTATGGAGACTTGCTCTGTGACCCAATATATAATCTATCCTGAAGAATGAATCAAGTGCATTTTAGTAAAATGTATATCCTGTTGTTTGGGGGGTGCAATGTTCTCTATATGTCTGTTAAGTCTAGTTCATTTATATAGTGTCCCTCTTTGTCTCTTATAAGAGCTTTTGACATAAAGTTTATTTTGTTCGATATTAGCATGGCTTCCCCAGCTCGTTTTTAGTTACTATTTGCATGAAATATCTTTTTCCATGTGAAGTCGTTTTGAAGTGTCCAATCTATGGAGAACGTTTTATTCTCTTACAAACTGTTTTCCTACAAAAATACTCTATGAAACAATTATAAAACTTCTTATAAAAATAGAATTCTTTTTTAAGGTTAAAATAAATTTTATTTAAATGTTAGATGACATATGCACAATTCACAAATTCTCTACAAAAGAATTGCCAATCTCAAGCCAATTTTGTAATAGTTTCTAAACAGACTTGGAAACTTTGCTGTGAAAAAGGGTCTACAAAAATATTTGGTTTTGAAATCATCACAATGCTAACTTTAGGCAAAATAATGTTTTAAAATGAAGTCTTTGCATGCAAGTGAGTGAGTTCAAAGTGTCTGAAAAACTGGTCTTTGACAGCATACCTGTAGTTTAACAAAGACTGCCTTTGCATCTTCAGTTCAAAACTATGCTTGTTTTCCAAAAAGATGACAGACCAACTGATGCCATCCCTGAGAACAGACTCCTAACCATCAATTTTGCTCGCCGTCGGCGCACTGACCCCTCCCCGCCCGGGGCACTAGCTGAACTAGGCGTGAGCAGGTGAAGCTGCGGAAGAAAGCAGGAGTTGCGTCGGCCTTCCCACGCTGCCAGTGCGCAGGCGCGGGAAAACAAACGCACAATATTCTTGATAGGCTTGTAAGTCACTAGAAAATTTCCTGGGAAATGCCGTAAATATATTTTTATAAGAATGACCATGAATGAAGGGAGAAATTGTCCTTAAGCAAATATTTCACTGTTAGGGTTTGGTGAGGTGAGACAGATGTAAAATGCTGTTTTCCTTTACTTTGCTGCCAGCTTTCATAAATGTAAAACTTGGTATCATGTCTGCTTTACCAAATAATGGCATCTGATAAACGTAAATGTACAAATAAACTTTAAAAGAAGTCCATTAAATGTAAATGACAAGTGGTTTGAAGATAAGATGTTTCACAAGCATTTCTCTAAAACCCCTGAGATAAATCCTGAAAATTACTATCTAGAACAGAGAAAAAATAAAATGATTTGATGAAGGTAAGGTTAGCATGCCCACAAAGTGAAACCTACATTTGTAATGGATGAAATTTCATGGGAAGTTTGCATATTTTTTCATATAACATCCTGATTTGCTTTGTGAAAAATACTTTTTATCAATTTGTTTTGAAATTTACAGATTTACTTTTCCCTGAGTTTCATAGTGTTTGTATAATTTAATCACCCATATTGAGTACACTTATATCATTATTTTTTAAATGTGTATATTCATTCAGCCACAGCCTGCTAATTCTGAATTTATAGGCACTATTTTGGGGAAATAGGCATTTGTATAGGATTTAAATTCTATTCTTGTTTCCTTTATCTGGAGATGTGCAGCCTTATACAAGCTTGAAGACTAGCAGGGACCAGTCATTTCTAAGAATAATGAAGAGAGGAAAACCGTTATTCTGAGTAACATGCACAGTTATATTTCTCATAATCTCCTGAGAAGAAAATATTGAACTATCACTTTTCTACACATTCAAGGGAAGTCCTATTGGTGTCTTGACCTCCTATATTAAACCAAAATAGTTGTCTCCTGGTGATAAGTAAAGCGAAATGTAATGCAATATGGCCTAAAGAAGTAAACTGTAGCTTACAGATGACAGTAGGCATTAAATAATATATATTTAAATTTGCCTACATATCCTTTTCAAATTTCATTCTTGAGCTAAGTTTTCAAGTGCTGACATATTTTTCCTAAATTTGTTCTCAGAAAATACATGCCATATTCATGTAGGTAGGTTATTTGGAATGAGAATATTTTTCGAACACCACTGCCAGAAATAATCTTTGGCCCACTATTCATGGCCAAAAGATGCCGTGACTGTAATTATTTAGATCATCTTCCAAGTTAATATAGGTTAACTTTAACCTATATTGCCTAAATGAATATTAGTTAAAGAAGTACTCCACACACAAAAAGCTCTTTGATGTCAAGGAACACGTCCTCTTACTCTTCCAAATCCCACCCACCATTTACCATAGTTCCTGGTCTCAAATACTATTCAATAAACATGATATTGCATGCATAACTAAAAAAATAAATCAATGATTTTAATTCCACACCAGCAAAGATGACCCTCTGTGTTGTTTACTCATAACAGGACCTGGCAAAGTGAATATCTACTGAATGAATGAATGAAGTTGCATTCATTATTTGCATATTCTAAAATTAAGTTCTAAGGAGCACTTTGATCTCAGACTTTTCTTCAGAATCCCTATGATGAAGATTAAAAAAGCTAGACTTTTCAAAATTATGATTTTCTAGAGAAAGCTAAAGTAGCTGCACACATCAATTTAAAGACCCCAAATTACATACATTCTCATCATTTTCTGCCATGAGTGAGAAAAATTGTATTCACATCAGTCTCATGGGTGAGAAAGTAACGAGAATGTAGAATTCAAAAGCATTAAGTCAGTGGTACTCCATACTCTCAACTGCCAGACAGAAACAGTATGCAAATAGTCTAACAAAGCAAACTCATAACCCAATGTTAGTAATCAAAGTCTCAACTGTCTACTCTATTGACATAACCTTCACTTCACACAAATAGCCTTTGGACTTCAACTTAACTCTAGCACTGAATTACAAGTGGCATTTCTATTCTCTTATCATTAGCTATTATATAAACCCTGTATTAAAATGCAAGCATTATCCAGACTCTTTTCATAATTCTTAAATTAGGAAGTGAATTATCAAAGATACTGGTTCAAACCAATAATGTTTATATTCAATTAGTTAGTGTAAGAATAGGCTTTAGTGGGCAAAAGCACTAAAGTAATGATTAAATCATTGCCTTCTAAATATTTCTGGGTTTGCTTTATTGTCCTTATACTTGATTATCAGGTAGCAAAACATCAGCTGTGCTTGTTTTCCACACTATATTTAGTTACATATCTTCTATTATCTTTATACTTTGTGCATAAAAAGCTAATCTCAGAAATATCTGTCCCCTTTTCTAAATATTTCTACCACTTCTTATATCACTAAAGGTGCTGAAACTAGGCTATGAGAGTGACTTCTGCCACTTCGCCTAAGGAAAAAGCATTTTGAGTAATATTTATTCATTCATTCATTTTCCTTCAATAATTGATAACTTTGATGAGGTTGGAGCAGCAAAGACCCATTGAAACTTAGTTTTATAAAGGTACTTAGCTTGGCGGCAATTGTAGAAAAGTGGTATAGCCTTTTTAGTATGCCTATTGTCCTTTTTATTGTCTTTTTTTTTCCTTCTTCTTATTTTCCCCTCCCTCCCCTTGTGATGCCTACTCTCTGCGTCCTTTCACTGTGTGTTCTTCTGTGTCTGTTGTATTCTCACTAAGTGGCTCCAGGAACCCATCCTGGGACCTTCTGGAGTGGGAGAAAGGTAATCATTTTCTTGCTCCACCTCAGCTCCCTGGTTCACTGCATCTCATATTGTCTCTTCTCTGTTGCGTCATCTTGCTGCGTCAGCTCTCTGTGTGTGCAGCACCAGTCCTGGGCAATCTGCTCTCCTGTGCAGGGCTGCACTCCTTGCACAGGGGCCACTGCTTGCATGGGGGGCATCCCTGTGCTGGGCAACACTCTTTGCACTTGGCAGCACTCCATGTGGGCCAGCTCGCCACATGGGCCAGGAGGCCCTGGGTATCGAACCCTGGACATCCTATATGGTAGGCAGAAGTTCTATTCGTTGAGCCAATTTTTTTCTGAGAAAAAAAATTGAGAGTAGTTAGTTCATGGAGATGATGGGGATCAAATGGATAATTTGCCTAAAATCATTTTGAGGAATTTCACCAGTAAAAAATAAAGCTACAAAAATAGAACATACTTTGACAATTTGAGCTGTAAAGCAATTCTTGAACTCCAAGCAGTATGTGAGCAAGAAGTAGAATGCAAAGGCTTTAGAGCCCCAAAAATTGGCATACTCTTTAATTGTCAACTTATGTGGTTATAGAGGAAAACAGACAGATGAACTTCGAAGAAGATGGAGTCTCCCAAAGAATGCATCCAACATTGAGTGAAGGAAACCACTCCCCACCAATGCTGGAAGGCTTCACTAGGCCTGCCCAAGAGATTTCCATCATTTTTATGGACTATGATAATGACTTCTGCATGCTTCATATGTATTTATTATTTTTTTTAAATGGGAATTTTTATTGCCATAATCCTGTCTTTGGCCCAACATTATAAATTGGTAGTTTGGGCTGTGGGAGGTAGGGGTAGGAATCAATAACTTGTATTTGACTACAGGTGACCAATCTCTTGCCACTTTATCTAAGGATGGATAAATCCTAGTGGATGGAGAGAATATGTATTAATATCTTCACATCTTGACCTTTGAGGTAGCTGCATGAATGTGTGCAACTTCAGGTTTTCACACTTTAGGAGAGGGTATTTTGATCCAAGTTTGAGGAGTGAAAATTATATGTGCTATATATTTTGTCAAAGACTTTATACCTTCACTAGATTTCATATCCTACTTTTCTGACACATACCTAGGATGCACTTCCCAACCTCCATTGCAGTTATATGTGTCCATAGGACTGGGTTCTTAATGAAAAATGAGCAAAAGTAATATGTGCCTTTTCCAGACCAAGGCCTTTAACACAATGATGCACAAATCTGGGGCTAGAAAAGAAAGACCATGAAGGGACTTATAAAGTAAAGTGACCATGTGTCCCAGTTTGCCTGGGAGTGTCTGAATTTAAGCTTACGGCCTCAGATACTCATCCAGTTTAACTTTACCCCATATGTTTCATTTTTAATGAAGTATTATTATCAACATTTGGATCAAAATAAGCTCTTATAGGTTTGGAAGACCTCCACTTAACTTCCAGCTTCTGCCATGGTCTCATCTACTAGTGTGCGAGATACACAAATAGTTAACAGTCTTACTAGAACTCCTCTTTAAACCTGAAAGTCCATCCACAATAAGAAGGAAGTCCTTGGCATGCCCTTTCCAGATGTAATATAACCAAGTCTTCCTTTCAAGTATACACATAGGATGTTTACTGATAAAATGAAATGTGCTCAATCACAAGCAACTAAGAACAGCTAAATGCTTTGGTCTTGATTGGATGAAGTATTCCACAGTACTACCGTGCCTGTCATTTAGTAAATCATCTACTTCCATGACAGTCTATGCCATGTACTGGGAAATGCAGGAAATTGCCAAATAGCCAGTTGGGAAAGTGAATGGGAACTGTAGGAGTAAGGATTAGTGTATGTAATATGTGGAAGAAAAGGAACCTGAGTAGACATATAATAACTCATGAAAATTAGCCTAAACAATCTTGCTTCATTATTTTTATCATTTATTTTATGGCATAAACATACAGCTATTTTTGTGTGTTTGATGATATTTTTTCTTTCAATAAACCCTTTTGGCAGTAATGAATTTTAAAAATTCATAATTAATGAAAAACGTTAAGCATTGATTGTATTACTGGTACAAAATGTGGTTCTAACTTTCCAACCCACTATGAGGGTTTATCAGTCCAACTTCTAAGCCCCCTCTCAATTAGAGGTGGAGTGGGCATCAGCATCCCAGCCTCCTCAGGACTGGGGAATGAACAACGGACTAGAGTAGACTTACGTTTATTCTGCTATAGACTTATTGTTGTTCTAGCAATGGAAGAATTTTATCATTGATATGGAGGCAGGGGCCACTGGAGGTCCTGAGGGGAGGGAGAGAGAAAAACAGGTGTAATATGAGCACATTTTCAGGTTATTGAAATCGTCCTGAATGATGTTGGAATGATGGAAACAAACCATTATATATTTTGTCATAACTTACAAAACTGTGCAGGACAGTATAGCCTATAATGTAAACTATAATCCATGCTTAGTGGCAATGCTCCAAAATGTGTCCATCAATTTTAACAAATGTACCACACTAATAAAGGATGTTGTTAATTTGGAAAGTATGTGAGGGGTAGGGAGTCGGGCATACAGGAATACCCTATATTTTTTAGGTAATATTTATGTAATCTAAAGTATTTTTTTATCTTTAAAATATTAAAAACTAAACCAAACAAAACCAAGGAAAAGGAAACCAGGAAATGTAAATGTGCTGAAGGAGCTACCATAGCTATTCTTGAAGTTAGTAGCTATTTAAAGAAGCAAGTACCTGAAGACCAAGATTTAACAGTTGCTGCACTAGAAGGTGTATTTATACATTATTCTGTGAAACATAGCATTTCATTTAGATGAAGTGACTATTCATATAAAGTAATTTTGCACATTTTTGATTTCAAGTTTTCATGTGCATTTTAGAAAGATGAAGAGAAAACTGTTAAATGTGTTGATTCAATTAGCAAAATGAAAGCATTTTAAACAGCTGAATGAGGTCAGTTCAATATCAATGCCGTCAGATGTTTCAAAAAGAAAATGTTTCCTTAATTCAATAATGATTTGATATTTTTCATCTAATTTATAAAATTGAGGTAAAGATTTTAGATTTAAAAGTTAATCATTTCAATATTGTTATGAATGGTATTTTAATTCAGTCAAAAAGTTCGACCTTAGAGATAAAGCAATTCTCCTTGTTCCTAGGCTAAATATGTTACCACCTCAGAGCCTCTGTATTTACTCTTCCCTGTGCTTAGAACATTCTACCTCATATATTCACATAGCTTGCTCTCTTATTTCATTTAGAACTCTGCTTCAGTGTTGACCCCCTAGAACAAACTTATGTAAAACAAGTGTCACAATTTGCTTACATTGCTTGATTTTAAACCTGGCACTTATCACTCCCTGACCTCATGTATTGGTTTCTTTGCTTATTATTTGTCACCTATGATAGCAAGAATTCAAGATTAATTTTTGTTGTTGTTGTTGTTCATTGCTATATTCCTAACTCCTACAACAATTCCTGGTACAGGGTAGAGGTTAAATTATTATTTGGTGAATGAAGTGTAACCCCATCTGTTCTCCTTACCCAATGTACAGCTCTTGAGTTCATTTTCCATTGTTTTGTAAGCAGGAAAGAAAAATTCCAGTTCTATAAAAACCAATTTGACTTAGTGTATTTTTAGATCAATTTGGTTATTAAAATCTTAACCACTTGTTTATAATTAAAATGTCAGAACTTTTCCATTGGGATTTTTCCCTTCCCCCTTTTTAGTCCCAATTCTTTTTTATAGTGTCCTCCTGTCTCAAGTTGCTTCAGAGACTAGTTAAGAGGGGAAGCAAGGATACATCGGTAGAAGGAGGAAGGTTCACTAATGGCTCTACTAGTCCCAGATGCTGTTCTTTACCCTGATCTCTTCATTCTGATCTCTAGCGCTAGCAATGTTAAACTGATGATACTTTTGAGAAGAAATATATATTGAGGTCATATAGCATGTTAGATGGACTTGGGATGCCCAGCTGAGTATTGTTTCACCGCATCTTGACTATAGACAGTCTGTGGAAGCCCAGACTTCCCTTCCCCAAACCTTAAAAGATTGTTCATCCTTCTGCCACTGCACAGGAGCCCTTTGTGCTATGAGGCATCATCTTGTGTGGGTGTGCAAGGGAGGTAGGGAATATAAATCAATCCTTCTCGTTTGCTGATTGTCTTTATATCACATCTGGTAATTGGGATAAGGAAAGGATATTAGAGAAGGAAATCAAATTGGTTCGATATACCAAATTATTGCCCCAGGTATATTCTTCACATACCAGTTAATTACTAAAAAGGCCACTATAACTATAATGTTGAGAAAGAGAAGAGCAAAAGCAGATATCAAAATGTAATTATTTATTGAGTTGTTAAATCAATAATCATGTAATACTATTTTGTAACAAAATTACACAAGATTAGGACCACTAATATGTTTCATTTAATTCTCACAATACACATTAAAAAGACATGAAGAGGAGCTGAGTATCCAAAGCATGCCATCACTTACTCAAATTTATATAGACCACGAGTACTGAACCGTTGTCAAACCTACATCTGTTTGGCTCCATGCCTGTAATTTTCTAGCATCTCACACCACTTCCCAACAATTATATTTGTGAACTAGTCAAACCTGGACTGTTGAAACGTGATCATTCTATATGGCCCTTAGATTGAAACTGCTATTGACCAGTATTACACTTTGTTTTAATTATCATTTTTGCTCATATATCTCTGCAGGGGGAAAAATCACGTGATTTCCTCTTGATGTACCTAGATCCTTTCACTGTATCGTTTTTATTAATCATTCTAACTTCTGATATTTTACTTATTTTTCTTGGAAGAATTCCTTATGTCCTTCCTATTTGTAATTAATTATACTTTCAGCCATCCAAGCAGCAGCCATCAAATTTCTACTATGAATATTCTAGTCTCGTGGTCTAACAAATTTTGTTGTTGTACAATGGCGTTTTCTGTGCTAGGTTTCCTGCATTATAGAAACATCTTATTGAAATGTGCTACCACCAACCACGCCCTAAATACTAAATTTCAAAGTGGCCCCTCATAGTCCTAACAGCAGCCTAGAAAATCTTCCAAAAGCAAGCCATTCTCAAATGACATCCATTCTCTTCCAACTTTCCTGATTCATTGTTTAGGCATATTTCCGCATTTCTATGCCTAGTAATCCCTAAGCTTCAAGTCAGAGAATTTGAATTCGTGAATTTTTATTGTATTTCCTATACCAGCACTACCACAACCACATCCAGTACTCATTATTTTCTCTTCACATTCCTTAGTATTAATCCCTTTAATTCTGATTTCGCACATGTAATATGTAATGTTCTTCCCTCGCCAGGAAGGATCTCTTTTCTCTACACCTATTCAAATAACATGCATCCAAAATTCGGGTTCCAGGTGAGACTTCAGAGCCCACCAGAGCATGATTTTAAGCATTTCACTCATTTGGTGCCAAAATTATTTATGATTTCTCTTGAGGTTAAAATGTAGACACCTTCTAAAAATAGATATGCAGATATGAAGTCAATAAAACTTAGTGACTTTTCTTTTTTACAATTCTATACTGTCAATTATTATTCTACCATTGAACAATGAACACAGTAACATAACTGCCTAGAGGAACATATTGTACACGGTAGAATTGAAAGTTGTGCAAAGTGAACCTCACTTCCTTAGAGATATCTCTGGATTCATTAACATTTCACAATGCCTTGCACATGATCTTTAAGGATGTTTTTAATTACATACTCTCCATGGTCTATTATTTTTCTTTAAGTTGATCGGTAGATTTTGAATATAGGCTTTATAACAAAAATAGAAACGTTTAATTCAAAAGGAGCTTCAAGCTTGGAATTTTAGATTTTTCTTAAAGAAGGCAAAAGAGGATGGAAATAATAGAAAATAAACCAAATAGAAGTACTCATGAATAGCCTAGTGAAAAAAGTAGGGATTTTCCAGTATGACCTTGGCCAGGCCACCTACAGTTTGCTATAACTTTTCATATCTAAGCTGGAAGTTGTTGTTGTAGTTATTTTCTTTTTGTGGATTTTTGTGGAAGTTGCTGTTTTGCTACCTCATATTATTTACTGAATCTTAGGCTTACATAAAATAAAATTTAAAAATTGTTTAATGCTGGGTGGATTTTTTTTCTGCAGGAACATTTTAGAGATTATACTTTTAAATGGAGGAATCAATGCAATTCTTCAAATAAAGTAAAAAATAAAAATCTATCAAGCCTCAAGCTGAGATGTACATTACTGAACATAAATTTCAAGGTCAACAGGAAGCAGTGGAATATTATCCATCTCTCCATCTTTAAAACCCTGATTTTTTTCCAGTGCATGAGAGTGTATTGAATCTGAGTAGCTCTGTACTTTTAAATAATTGTGCATGTGGCTGGATTTTAATATTAGCTTGTTTTGATACTTTGCTGCTTTTTTAGCATGTTCTCATGATAGATACTATTAAAAATAATTCCTAAAATATTTGTGAAAAAATAGACTCATAACACCTCTTCTCTTTCTAGTGTAAAAATAACAAATGTGTCTCTAAAATATGCTTTTATTTTTTCCTTCAGGTGCACAGGTCTTAAAGTAGCATATCTCTTAAAAGGTAAGCTATCCAAGTGACTAAGAAATTATGACATAATTTTACTGTTAATGATTCTATTCTAGTCATTTTTAGTAAATTGGATAAGGTGATACTTTTTGCTCATCCAGTAGTTTTTAAAATAGATCAGATGCTGTATAAAAGAAAAAAAACTGATAATATACTTTGGTAAGATTATTATAACCAGAAATATTTAATTTAAAAAATCCACATGGAATCCTGAAATCCAGGGATTTTCTTTTACAACTTCTTTTTCAAAGAAGTTGAATATTTAGAAGGCTTCTAAAATTGAGTGTCTATAAACTGGAAGGTGACTAATCTATGGTTATAAATTTGAGAGACATTTCCTATAATTGCAACTATCAGATTAGGATGTGATTAGAGAAGTATGGATATTGTGCTATATATCAGTGCCAAAAATTAAAACCAAATCTTCGTGTTAAAAAAGTAATTATTTCATGGATTTGGGATTGTCCAGTGACATGAAAAGTTATCTGAGTAGCCAAAAGACCAACTCATGTTTATGTCTTCATTTATTTATTCAGCAAGCAATTATTAAGTGCCTACTTTGTGCAAAGATTCTTGTTAGTCCTGTAACAAATGCTATGAATAAAAAGAACACATTCTATTTAAAAAATTAATAACGAATGTCCTTGATCTCACTTACGAGAGTTGGGAGGCTTTACCAAAGAAAAGACATTTAAACTGGGATGTAAAGAATATGTATGAGTTGATAAATCCTGATGGGGTGATGAGAGTGCCAGGCAGTGGAAACAACTTAGCCAGAGGGATTGTGAAAGAGTAGAAAAACTAAAAGAAATCAAATATAAACAGAGCGTAGGCAGGACGAGGTGAGGGTGAGACTACTACGGAAGTATTTTATATAGATTTCACAGAAGAAATCAGTGCCTTATAAAGCAAAACTTTCTTTAATAATTGGCAAACTTTAATTTCCTTGCTAATTCTAATTCTGGATGTCTATTCTTCACTTGTTGATATTTGAAAAGTCATCCTTGCCTTCATCCTTTGTCCACTAGATTTCTACTTCTTGTACTTTATTTAAAGAACACATTTATTTGATGAGATCAAAGACACTCCAAATTCTCCAATAACCAGAAAACTCCTTGAAAGATATGTAAAAATGAATATACACAAGATGGAGTTGATTTCATTTTTTCAGGCCTGTGGATTTTGTTCCTGCTCAGAATTTTACTATTGCTACCATGCTTACTTTTTAGACCCTGGATCTTGACTCTGGAAATATTACAGCTTCATGGGGAAATAATGTGAGTGGAAATTGAAATGTCTGCACACCAGACAATGCACAGCCACTTTATATATAACAGCTACCCAAGCAGGACTATTTTAGTGGTAATTTGTGAAATATCCGCTCTATTTCTATTGTATCCGAGTATAAATCACCCAATAAATGAGGGTGTTAGGGAATATAACAAATGTTTCAAATAACTGAAGCATTTGGAAACTACTGTTTGATGTTATTTTGTTCTTAAAAAATTATAGTTGAAAGTAAAAACCTGTGTGTCAATGTTCTAGATGCTTTTCACTTGTAGTCTTATATAATTCTGAAACTAATGCTATGAAATGGGTCTTATTTCCATTTGATAGATGAGGAAAGATGAGGCTTTAATATATCAGGAAGTAGCTCAAGTTCACATAAAAGTGACATACAGGATTCAATCCTAGAACTTTTATGTCCATGCCCTTAAGTACTTTACTAAATTTTCTAAAAGAGCCCTACTTCTTTTCTTCCTGAGCTTATATTTTGAAGTGCTTTGATAATTCTACATCAGTTACTCTAACTGAAGGCTAATCTCCCTATAAATGATACATAAGTGTAAAAGGGAGACTTGATTCTCTCTCTCTCTTTTTTTTTTTAAGTATACAATCCTATGGTTTATCTCTGGTGATTTTTCTAGCAATATATATGGCCTCAAACTGCCCCTTTCAAACATATTCCCACCAGTGCCAGCACTGTTAATTTCAATCACCTCCATCCATTTTCAAACCATTACAGTAAACCTAACTAAAAATTCTGCACTATTTGAGCATGCTCTCCTTATTCATCATCAGTGATCTTCCAGATGCTACATTCTTTTTTTTTATTTTATTTTTTTATTCATTTTTTAAAAAATATTACATTCAAAAAATATGAAGTCCCATTCAACCCCACCGCCCCCACCCCCCGCTACCCCCACAGCAACACTCTCTCCCATCATCATGACACATCCATTGCATATCCATTGCATTTGGTAAGTACATCTCTGGGCATCACTGCGCCTCATTTTTAATGGTCCACATCATAGCCCATACTCTCCCACGTTCCATCCAGTGGGCCCTGGGGGGATCTACAATGTCCCGTAATTGTCCGTGAAGCACCACCCAGGACAACTCCAAGTCCCGAAAACACCTCCACATCTCATCTCTTCCTCCCATTCCCCTCACCCAGCAGCCACCATGGCCACCCTTCCCACACCAATGCCACATTTTCTCTGTGGACATTGGGTTGGTTGTGTCCATTGCACATCTATGTCAAGAGGGGGCTTAGATTCCACATGGATACTGGATGCAATCCTCCTGCTTTCAGTTGTAGGCACTCTAGGCTCCATGGTGTGGTGGTTGACATTCTTCAACTCCATGTTAGCTGAGTGGGGTAAGTCCAATAAATCAGAGTGTAGGAGTTGAAGTCTGCTGAGGTTCAGGGCGTGGCTATCATGTTGTCAGTCCAGAGATTCAAATCCCCTAAATATATCTTAAACCCCAACACCAACTACAATTCCAGTAAAGTAGCATGAAAGTCTTGTGAAAAGAGATCCCATCTGAGTCCAGTCTTTTTTATCTCTATTTTTTTTTAAATGTTACATTCAAAAAATATAAGAGGTCCCCATATAACCCCCACCCCCCCACCCCACTCCTCCCACATCAACAACTTCTTTGGTTGTTTATTCTCTTTTAAAAGACATTTCTTTTGTCCTTGTGGGGAAAAATGATCTGCTTTTCTGTCACATTTGTAGTTTCCTCCTTCTTCCTCCTAAACACAGGTTCCTCCACTGATTCTGAACTTTACCAAACATACAGTTTAAAATGTGATTATTATAAAGTCAGTCTCCAAACTATTCTTCTAGTCTTCTTCTCTGGACTTTAGTTCACTCTTTGTTTCAGGCACCTGAATGCTAAGCAGGCTTACAACCTTCATCTAATATTTCATTCTTTCTCCCCTTCTCCAGATTGCTGACACTAATAGCATCAATGATTCTATTCTTAATTGAAAAATAAACCCTGGATTCAAGCCAAGGAAAGCTTAATACATTATCAGTTAAATATATAAGCTAATATTTTAAAACAAAATCACCATAGTAAATAAAATAACATATATATATAACTCCAGTTATAAATTAGGAATACTTTTAAGAATGACAGTGGCAGTGCTGAAAACAATAAGCAACCTTTTAAAAGAACCACCCCTAGTCAAATTAAACAATTTAACAGTCACAGGAAAAGAATTATTATAGGACATTAAAATTAGTTGAGTCTTTGAAAAGGCAGTATATTCGTAATGATACTTAAAAGAAAATTTAACATAAAATACTCAAAATACTAATTTAATATATAAGAACAAAGATTATGATAGGATATACTAATGCTGCCATTAGTTTTAATAAGTAAAAAAGTGTTCATTGGCATGTGAATATTTTTGAAGATATTTAATGACATTTAATATGAAAAGATATATAGATACATACATATAGACATGCATCCACATACTTGCATATATATTTTCTATGTATGATTATAAAAGAATGGTAACCCTAATCACACTCAGTATTTCAAAATCATTCAGTGCTACAATCCACATAAATGTAACAGTATGTGAATAAACATAATGTTGAACATAAATGATGCTATATCAAATTAATGAAATAGCTTACAGCAATTAATATTGTAAAAAATGCAGAAAAAGAGAATATTTATAAAATTAGTTCACTTTGAAAAAGGAAAGCATTTTTGCATTACTGTTATAACTGTGAAAGCTGCAGATACATGATAAATGATTAGAAGGAAATGTGAATAAATAGATACAGTTACTATTTTAGGGCAAGTATTTAGGAGTGACTTGTTAAAATCCCTTTTGTAATGTTTATTTAATAGTGATGCAAATATTGAAAGGGAATGATTGCAATGAACCATCAAGCATGATTTTCCTCGGGGAGAGCTGATTTAGGAGGAGAAACCTCAGTAAGCCATGCTTGATGATACTTAAATCAAAAACTGTCAGTGAGGAGCAAGGGGAATTTATTTCTAGCAGAAGGAACACAAATTGAGTACATTCAATATTTTAGAAGAATATGTTATTCTCTTGAAAACTACCTACACAAAAACTCAATACAAGTAACAGTAGCCAGTGTGCACAGGGGAGCTACTTTACTGACCACAGAGCAGTAGGGTGAACATTGCAGTTTGGAAGCAAGGTGGAAAATAAAGGCACTTTAGAGAAGGAATAATAAGCAGTGATTTCAAAATAGGCTGCTTAACAGTCCTGCTATCCCAACACCTAACCACAAGGAAGGCTAATCTCATGGTGATAGGTATGGTAACTATAGTTTAGGAAGAAAAAGATTACATGAATAAATACTACCCAAAGCTTCTGCCCATATGGGACAAGCTATTTAAAACAGAGTTTGACCATTCTGCCTGAAATATACAGGTTCTTCACCAGGAGGAATGGTCCTTCCACCAACATAACAAATCAAGGCTGCCATCCTTTCCACAATAGTTCGCATGAGTATCTTGTTGGTAGCTTGCATTTTTGCATTATCCATGGAGAGAAATCTGTTCTTTTACTTAGAGTAAACACAATACACATTTTTACCTATATGCAATAATTTTAATACTATTTTTACTTTGGAACAATTTTAGGTTTTCAGAAATGCTTACAGGGGTCCCAATATAGACTTCACTGAGTTTTCCTTAATGTTAACATCTTTCATAATCAGGTTCATTTGTCAGAACTAAGAAACTGAAAATACTCTGTAGGCTTTAGCACATGAGCCTCACCACCATACCCACATACCCACACACTTCTATCCTGTGTGTTATTGTCATCAACAGGCAAGCAACTATGGAAGAGGTAGATGAGGCTGCTTAGCCATGAAGTTACATGTTGATGATTGTGGGGGAGAGAGGCTATCTGTCACATTTGGGCTGGAGCAGTAAGTAGCTGCTATTCCAGTTAGTTAACTATTTCTCTAAATGGGAAAGAAAATACCTGTTTTGTTGATTTGCCACATCTGGTAATCTGTGAGCACACATCTGCCCAGGATGCCCAAATTTCAGGCACGTGAATTCTCTTGAAGTTCAGCTTTGTTTTGAGGGTTTGATGGTCATTGAATTGTGAACAGAAAACCTCCAACATATTTGAAAATTTAGAAGTAGAAGAAAGCCTAAAGATTTTTAGGTTAATTCCCTCATTTAATATTTCATATCAAATTCTATTCATCAATTATTCATTCATTCAACAGATTTTCTAAGCATTTAATATATGTTTCAAATATGTAAAGAAGAAATCATTAGCAAATTATTAGGAGACAAGGTGGTAAGCTCTAAAATGAATCTATGTGTAAGACATGGTAATGGCACATTATATATTCTAATGTCTCTCTTTTTTACAGAAAACTCGTGTTTATTCTTCTCTACTTTTTCTCTTTTATTCTGTTTGGTTTTTAATTTTATTTTTTATTAGAGAAGTTGTGAACTTACGGAACAGTCATGCATAATGTGCAGAATTCCCAACATCACCCCTCCACCAATACCTTGTATTGTTGCTACAGATTATGAAGGAACATCATCAAAATACAACTACTTACTATGGTCCATACCTTATATCTGGTATATTTTTCAATACACCCCCTATTGTTAACACCATGTATTAATATTGTACAGTTGTTATAGTTCATGAGAGAACTTCCTCAGATTTGTATTGTTAACCACAGTCCATCATCTACCACGTCGTTTACTTTGTTATACAGTCCCAAGCCATGTAACATCCATCCAAAGTATACACTCAGTGAAAATCAGTTTCATAACAGAATTGTGCAGTCATTGCTTCAGTAAATTTTTGAACTTAGTCCAAAAGAAATAATAAAACTCCTTCCCTTCCCTCCCCCACCCCAATTTTTTTAGGAAGTACCTGTATTTGAGCCTGGGACCTTGTACATGCAAAGCAGGCACTCAACCACTGAGCTACACCCACTCCCTAAAATTTAGCAGTGTTTTTTTTCTATTATTGATCATTAACATTGATATAATATTTTCTTTGACATTGATTCATGATATCATAACATTCCTGTCAATTACAGTTCATAAGATACATTAATTCTATTTTCCCTTGCATCACCATATTCTTACCATCTTGTAATAGTGATGTACATTTGTTCTAGCTCATAAAACATTCTTGTATGTGTACTATTAACCACACTCCTCATTTACCACTATGTTCACTGGTTATTCAGTCTCTAGATTATTCTCTAGCTTTCTTTTTTTTATGTCATAGGCTTGTTGCATGATTTTTTAAAATATATATATATTTAAAAATACTTAGATTACATAAAATGTTACATTAAAAAAATATAAGGAATTTCCACATGCCCCACTCGCCACACTTCCCACCCTTCCCCACATTAACAACTTCTTTCTTTAGTGTGGTACATCCATTGCAATTAATGAACACCTTTGAAGCATTTCCACTAAGCACGGATTATAGTTTACATTGTAGTTTACACTCTCTCTGACTCAATTCTCTAAGTTATGGCAAGATATATAATGGCCTGTATCTGTCACTGCAATGACATTCAGAACAACTCCAAGTCCCGAAAATGCTTCCATATTACAGGATATCCTGACTTCAGCACCTCCAGTGACCACTGTCTCCACTTTAATGTTATAATTTCTTCCATTGCTAGAATCACAATAAGTTTATGGTAGAATACCAGGAGGTCCACTCTTGTCCATATTTTATTCCCCAATCCTGAGGATTCTGGGATGGTGGTACGCACTCAACCTCTAATTGATAGGGGACCTCAGTCCCATATGGTTGTGGATGGGACTCTCTTTCTTGCAGTTGTAGACTCTCTCAGTTCCTTGGTATGGTGGTTGTCATCCTCACCTCCTTGTTAGTTGTCCTGAATGAGTCCAATGAACTGGAGAGTAGGTATTGCAACTCTGTTGAGGCTCAGGGCCCACCTGGCACACAGACAGCCCAAAGATTCAAGTCTCTTGGACATACATCTACCAACTCCAACAACAACTATAAGTTCAAATAGAAGGGACAAAAGAGGCACATATAGAGAAGTCACAACTGAGTCCAATTCTGTCACAATGGGGAGCACAAACTCCAAAGTTTTCCCACTGGCAAGGCACCAGACTCCAGAGCTTTCTGCCATGACCATAGGACCTGGGTGTCTCCAGAGCCTTCAGGAGGCCCACTGTTTGGGGTAGTATCTACTTTGGCAGTCTATGAGATCCTTCTGAGGTGTGCATGAACATCGCCTCTAGGATGACCTCCTGACTCACTTTGAAGTCTCTTAGCCATATAAACTTGTCTTTATATATATATAAAGTCTCTTAGCCATATAATTTGTCTTTAATTTTCCTCCTTTTTATTCAAGGTCTTTTTCCAGTTGCATCACTAGTTGGTGCTTGGAAGTAATCCCTCAGTGCCAGGGAGGCTGATCCTCAGGAGTCATGTCCCATGCTGGGGGGAAGGTAGTATATTTATATGCTGAATGTGACTTAGAGAGAAGCCACATTTGGGCAACATGGAGGCTCTCAGGAGGTAATTCTTAAGGAGCCTACAGCACTAGGCTAAGTTGCAATTTCAAGAGTAAAGTCTCATAAGTATAATTATCAATATTAAGGGCCCATTAGTGGACCATCTTTCTACATTAGTCATTGCCCTGCACTTTGGGGATTATTGCTGTTCCATTGGAGAATGTGGCAGAGTTCTCCAGGATGGGAATTCAATATTCTTTCAGTTATTGTGTGAATCTCCACCCACTGTGGCAATGCCCCATGAACATTTGAACACATTAATATGCCATGTGAACTTCCTCCTATGTATCTCCCATTACTAACACCCCACAACAATGATCCTCCCCTGCTATCATTGGTGGTCCAACACTTGTTCAAAATTGAAGCTAAGAATATTGCCAACTATAATAAATAGGAAAATTAAATAATAATGATAGGTTTAAACATGAGAAATAAAATGTATAATAATTTAGAAAAAGTAAAACTAAAATAAAATTTTTTAAAATTGGGATATTAAAAAATCATGAAAAATAATTTTAAAAATGTTTTACATTTTGTCTTTCATCACTGTAAGATCTGTTGTACTGTATGTACAGTGATACTTAATTCCATTTATTCCCTCAGTGTCTTACTTTTTTACATTTTGTCTTCAAAGAAGTTTTAGGTCACAGTTAAGTCACATACAGAACACAGGGGACACCCATATACCCAACATCTTCCCCCTTTTCCCCCTTCCTGTATTAATAACCTTTTTATATATGGATGGTAGATTTGTTGCAGCTGATGTACAAATATTGAAACATAGTCACTAACCATAGTCAATGGTTAACATTATGGTCTACACTCTAGACCATACATATTTATAAATTTTTTATGAAATTCAGCATGGCCTGTATCCATCATTTCAAGATCAAGCAGAACACTCCCATTGCCCCCTAAACACACCCTCTTCCATCTATTCTATTCCTCCTTCCCCCTTCCCTCGGGGTCCTGGGTGACCACAAGGCTTTACTCCTTGAAGGACAAGATTTGTAGTTACTTGCAACAACACTGGGAGCGTGACACACTGGTTTGTCCTCCCCAATTAGGAACCACCCATGCTCTTGAGAGACACCCACACTTCCATTTGAGACCATATCAGGCCTCCCCAAGATGGGGTTCCTTCCCTTCCATTATGTAGGTCTTCACCTACTGATACAATACACCATGGCAAAATGATCACTTGCACATTCTCTAGAAGACTGCTCCATGTGTGCCCTATCCCAAATGACCCCCCATCCAACACCCTAAACCAATAACCCTTCCTGTCATATTGCCAAAAGAGCTTTCCCAACATTTTAGTTTCAACTACATACCCGCCAATTTCCTGTGTTCACCTGCTCCCTTCCCCAACCTTACCCCAGTTCTATGAACCATCCAACCCACCTTCTCCATTCTATCCCCCTGTCAAATTTGCACTGCCCAATCCAATAGTATCACTACAACCCTGTCATATCCCTTCATTGCGCAACTACTCACTTCCACCTTATCATAAGCAGACTCAGAGAGCTAGAGTCTGGAAGATAAGTTTACAGAAAATAGAAAGGTGGAAAACAGTTGTGAGCCAATGCCTGAAAGGGAGAAATCTAGCTTTCTTTCGATTGACATTAAATCCCTAGGTTACCCCTTTCAGCCACGATCACATTTATAAATAAGCCGTGTTAGTTATACTCACTATAATGTGTTACCACAAACTCTATCCATTTCCACACTTTTATAATTAAGCTAATTAAAAATTCTACATTCATTAAGCTTCTATACCCCTTCTCAGCCCTCATCTTATCTCCTACTAACCTATACTCTAGTTTTACACTCCATGTGTTTGTTCTTCATATTTCGTTGGTATTAGTGAGGCAATAAAGTATTTGTCCTTTTGTGTCTGGGTTATTTCACTCAGCATAATGTCCTCAAGGTCCATCCATGTTGCCATATTTGTCCCAATTTCATTTCTTCTTATCACAGCATAGTATTCCATCTTGTGTATATACCACATTTTGTTTATCTATTCATCAGTTGATGGACACTTGGGTTATTTCCATAACCTCTCTCTTAAGAACCAAATACAATACAAAGGAATATGCAAGAAAAATACAAAGTATATCATTTTTTCCTATGAATGATGGAAGATAATTTTACCTATTCATGCATGGATATTTAGAGGACCTTATTATGGATTAAATGTTCAGTTTAAAGTGGTAGAACCTACTAGGTTCTAGGCATAAGAATTAAGATTCCTGAATAAAATTTACTTCAATATCTTTGATTTTCAGATTTAGGCACTATGATTCTCACCTACTAAAGCAAGCTTCCTTGTGAAAATTAAGTATTCCCTTAAATCTTAGAGAGTGTTTGGGTATAGACTTTCTCAAGCTGATATGTAGGAAATGTATAATCTTGGTACTCCTCCAATTAAATAATATAGTATATGGAGTGAGATTCAGATGATTCCCACAATGCCAAGAGGATTAGAGAACCCAGAAACTAGTGGAAACTTTTCAGTACCTATAGGTGATATAAAAGATTTTATAACTTAATATTAAGAAAAGACTCATGAAGAAAATATTTTTTATATCAAAGATTTCACTTTTAGGCTTATCTTTCCCATTTCTTATAATAAAATACCTTAATATTGTGTAATTTGTTATGGTGAAATGGAAAAAGGGAAAAAACATTGGGAATGAGACCATTGTTTAAGGGTCATAACAGTTTTTGCAAAACTGCTTATTGAACTAGGTTTGTGTAAAACATTACCAAATTTTTTTTTGTGGTGGGGGGGTGCTGGTCAGAAACATCCATTGATCAATATATTGTCCTAATTACTGTGAACTAGTACTAGTTCTCTGTATTGACCCCTGGTACCCAAGGTACCCATGAGCTACAGTCATTAAAGGTGTTGTGGAACAGTTTTGGTAGTGTCTATCATGGACAATTACTTGACACATATAACATAAAAGAAAATCAACCTTCTTTCTCAAGGATTCTAATGATATATTCAGAATCTGACTTAATAAACATTATTGAGTACCAACTATCTGCCTGACACTAAATTGAGAAATATAGAAATTTGAATAGTTATATGAGACATAACTCTTTAGAACAGTGATTTGAAATTATATTGCACATAAGAATTATCTGGGGCTCTTATTACCCAGGTAAGAAGGTAAGAAGAGTTAGATTTCTTCTTAGGATTATTATGAGAATTTTTTGGGAAAATGTATTCCACGTGTCTCACAGATGGTGAAATCTAACTCTTTACAAGTTATAAGAGTAGAGGAAATGAAATGATAGAAGTCAAAGATTGTGGACACCACATTTCCTATTATAATTTCAGCTATCCCTAGAGTCCAAGTGATTCCGAAGATGCATATCAGTATGTGTTTACAGTGAATCATATCAGTATGTGTTTACAGTGGGAGCTAACCAATCTGGACTAATTACTACTGCATTTGCCTTGTTAGGTGATTTTAAGAAATTAAAACAGAAATTGACAAGTAAAGGAACAACAGAATACCTTATAAGAATATATTGAAACACAACAGCACATCTTTATACCACCATCTTCTAGGAATTGTAATAGATACAAAATTGGATGATAAGCATCAGAGAAGGTGATAAATTTAATCAAGGGCAACATAAGATTTCTGAAAGCAAAATGGCACTTTTGGAAATATAGGTAAAATAGATCAATGTCTCATAACCTAAATCAATATGTAATTTAGTAACTATCCAAATATTTTATTACTTGAAGTAGGAAAGAGGCAGGGGGAATATAGCTGAAAGTCAAGAGCTGTTTCTAAGGTGAAGTTTCAATTGAGTAAATGTCAAAGCATCTTGTCAAGTAAAATACATAGGGTTTAATTGTCTATATTAAAAGACACAAGGAGCATTTATATGTTATAAACATTGAAGAACGTTTCTGCTTTTTTCAAAAAATTTATCAATAGATACAGAATTCAAAAAAACCAGCACTAACCTCCATGCAAAAGTGTGAAAGCAAAAACACAGTTCCATTTTAAAGTGACTAAACAGGTAGACTATGAAAAGCCTGCTACAATTTCATTTAGAAATGTGGAGAAAATAACAATATACTTCTAAAATTTTGGAACAGAGGCTGCTGAGCAGGGAAGTGGATACTTCACATATGACTAGATCCTGGAAAAAATAAACACTGTGACTGAGTTTTGACTTACCATTGATAGATACTACACTTGATCTTAGCCAAAAGGCCAAGAAGTGATTCACCACTGATAGATTGCAATGAAGATGGGAAACCAATAGGTATTGTCTTTTATGAAAGATGCCTGAGTACAGAAACAGCTAAAGTTGATTACACTGTCCAGGTTGCTGCTATTTATGTTGTGAATTTGATGTAGACATCTTAACAAATTAGCAGATTTGTGAGTATTCCCTTTGGACTTGTTAACTGGGTTTGAAACAACTAATAGTTGATGTTAATGCAATAGACTCAACTAAATATCCTTAAAACCAGAAAAGTTATGAAATTATTAAAGAAATCATCATCCATTCTAAACTATAATTTGTGTGACTTTTCCAAATGGTGACAACATGCTAAAGGAACTCTTTTATATGCCTGATTCAAGGCATGGAAAACCATCCATGAATCTGAAAACTCTAGAAGTTGTACCACTTGCTGCTTTAGGGTCTAACTTTTCCCTAACACATTCAACTGAGAAGATGGTCTGATACTGCTGAAATCTGGGAATTGTTTCTTTTATTGACATGATAGCAGGGAGACACATAAATGTGGAAAGTTACATCTTACTTTGAACCAGTTTTAGTTTTTGTTGTTTTTGTTGTTAAAGGAGATCCAATGTTGGTAACGATTTCATGACGCTGCCTAAAAACTTTTGAACCTTGGAATATGTCAAAGTCTGCACAAAAATGATACTAATCAGAATGAATAATCTATAGAATACCTGACAGAAGTTAAGTCTTAATGGTTGTGAAAGAATTACCTGCGAATAGTTTGTTCCAATTGGCCCTTTATGTTTAATATAGTAAAAATGGGTTTATGACCCCAACATATGAAGGGAACTTCAGAAGAAAAGAAACAAATTGTACATCATTTGCTTCTAAAACTCAAAGCTTTTAAAATGGGAACAACTTGACAAAAATATCCATCAAGGAACTTTGAGACCATTAAGGTAAAATATAATTAAAGCCAAGGAAAGAACATCTTAACCCCTCTTCACTATGCATAGTTAAAGGGGAAGAAACAACTCTTTACAGATAATCATTTAAGTACAAAATTGTTCTCTTATTTAGGATTGGGTTAATGGAGTAATTGTCAACACTGTTCAGAGAAGCGTTGAAAATAAAACTCCTTGGAGATAAAGTAATTGAGACTTTGGCTAGAGAACACTTCAGATGTCCTAAACATCACTTTAAAATGAAAATTAACAAAGCTAGAGCAGGAAAAAAAGACTCTACTTTTCATCTACAGTTTTGATTCTCTGTCTATGGGAATGTGATCTGTAGAGAATTTTATGCAAAATGTTCAGAGTTCTTTCAAAAACATTATCCCATTTAAATCATTCACAGTAATCTTTGAATATTACAAATTTGCATCATATTACCTTAACTTTGAAATATTAGACAAAATGCAGATTGTCTGACCTTGTTAGCACTGCCTTGTTGATTGGTCTATGTACTGCACATCCCTTTTGGCTGAGTGTCTCTGAGGACATAAATCAAAGATTAATATTTAACCCTGAAGATAAATGCCATGTGTTTATAGGATTCTTGACTTGCCTGACACCTTTGAATAAAAAGTTATTTGAAGATTACATAAGAATAAATGACTCGATTACAAAAGATTTTTTTTTGTTTTTACTTTTCTTTTTATCCATAATTTTCAAAAATTTTCCCAATGAATATGTATTACTTTTGTAATTTGGTAAAGAACATAACATTGAAACAAATCTCAGTCATGTTATCTGGAACATTGTAGGCATTAAATAGTTAGTTGTATTTGTTAGTGGTAAATTGGATTATCTGTTAACATTAATATTATATGAAGATAAAAGTAGTTAATAAGCCTATGTCTAATGCACCTGTTTAGCATGTTTGGCTAAGATTGATTTCTATTCAGAATATTTTATATTTGATCATCATCAAGATATTTTCATGTTAAAGAGTGTAGTGACAACGTAGTGTAGAGGCTCAGCTATATTCCTGAAGAGTGCTTCCCAAATCCTCTGAGAAAACAAACTCTTCAGTTAAATAAAATTTGTTGAAATTTACTTCTGATCTTCTATTGAAGAATTCTAACTATTTGCCTACAAGACTCAAAGAAAACCTTTAACTATCTTGGACTAATAATTTTCCAAATATATATTTATCAGTACATCTTTCCATGTATTTTTAAAAATAACATTGAACAAAACTGGTATTCTGAGAAACATACATCACAAACACCATGCTCTTGAGAATGGTGACAAGAGGGAAATGAAACTTTTTAGACATTTTATGAAAAGCAACATAAATCATTTCATTTTGCTATCACCTATTTACACAAAATAACTAAGAGCATGTATAGTATCTATTTCATCAAAATGTGAAATATTTCAGCTACATTTAATACCTTATCAAATTTAATGTGAGGTAAGCAACTGGTTGCATTAATGTCTTAAGTGTTATTCTCAGTCATATTTGTCAAAGCAGCAACCTGTCCAGACTCCTTTTAATATGTGAAAACAATCTGTTGGGTCGTAGAAAGCTGGTGACCGGGATTGCATATATCTAAAAATTAACGCTTCTGAATTACTGGATTGTGAGCACAATTTTAGTTAAAATGCAAAAATGATTGAATGGTATAGTAATTGCTGGATAACTATAACCAAGAACTTACAATTATTACTGGTAGTCTTAGCATTAAGAGACCAAATTGTTTTGTGAAGTGAACACTTTCAGTTTGTTCTCTTAACTACTCCTTTGTTTGGACTGGTATGAGCCAGACTTAGCAAAGGATTCGCATTGATCGATAATACTGGAGGAAGGGAAAGACTGGTCCAGTGATTAATTTCATGTTAGACTCATGGGAATAAAAGAGCTGAGTATATCTGTCTCTATAATCCCTTTTCCCAGATGTAATTACAAATGGAATTGAGCAACTCATGTGTTTCTACTGAGGTAGAAGTGGACATATTAGAATTGCTAGGGTGTGTAATAACTTAGTACAGATCATCCGTCCTTGGGGCTAAAAGGAAGTGGATATTAGAATCTTATTGTAAAAGAATAACACTTTTTTTTTCTTCAAGTTCCTTCCTTTTTGTCAAGGTTAAACAACTTTCTTTCCTAACATCTTTGAGAACCTTGAGAAGGAAAACCACAAAATGGATGTTAATCAGCCCGTGGTAGAGTTGGAAGAATGGTAGGTTTTGAAGACAGACTTCCTTGAGGATATAATTTGCTACCATAAACCTATCTTCTTGGAGACTCAATTGTATCATCTCTATAATTTGAACAATGATATCCAAGCTTGCAGAGCTTTATTAAGATTACACAAGATCATCATTTTAAAGGATGCACACATATCCAGAGAAGTTGTAAGCAATTCATAAAAGCAATACTTCAAATTTTAGACATTATTTTTGCAGTGTATCTTCTGTAGAACGATATGGTAGAATTTTTTATTTAATATATATGCTTTCCTGAGCAGTTATGAAACTCAGTACCCACAAAATACCTGTCAGAGAAAATCTGTTAAGATGGGCTTGCACTCCAAATGAATAAGGGCAAAACCTCAATGAGCTGATATAAAATCTGCTCTTGATATACACAATCCCTTTAGAAGTATATCCCTTCCTGAGTAAATATAGATACACAATTCACACAAATCATTCTTTATGCAGGAATGTGACTAAACTGAAAAACTATGATCAAAGTATCTTGGCTAACTAAGCTACATTTTTAAAACTTAGATTGTTGTTTTTCAAATATATACATATTGCATTTAATGCACAACTCTGATTCACTATGATGATATTTTCTATAATTGCCTAAAATATTTGTATGTGGGTGTGTATCTATTACATACCTTCTGCAAGTTTTGAGGACCAGCATCTCCTTTCATCCAACAAGGGCTAGAACTAGTATGGCAGATGGTGCTGTAAATTTTCTGTCAAGTTGCTATATAGCACTGACAGACTCAGCCAATGAGCAGTTTACCACACAATTCTGATGGGGACATGTTCTACAAAGTGTGTTTTTATGCTATGGTGACCTTTTCTGCCATTTACTTTGTGATGACCAACAGTTTTGATTTCTAATACTGAGGTAGGTTGTGCATATGAGAAGCTATACCTACCACAGAGAACCATCATGCAGGGTTTTAAAGTCAAGTTGTACAAAACTCGTAATGCCCAAAGGAATGATTAATGCCACAGAATAAAATAAGCAATAGGCAATTATGTAAAAGGTAGAAACTTTGACATCATGAAGGTCATCATAAACCTCATTACAACTTGATTGAAGGGACCAAGAAATACAGAAAGGAGATATGGATGTGGCCTACCATGGTTTTAAGGGATTTGAAGAGAATGACAGAGAGACTGATAATGGAGGAAGAAAGCATCTTCAGTGTTGACTCTGTTATTATAATGACCCTCCAAAGTTCTGCTGCCGATCGATTTAAAATCTCCACTCCTGGTTGCAACTAATTCTCTCTCTCTCTCTCTCGTTCTACTACCTTCTCTACCCCATATTCACGTACTCATTTCCATAAGGTTTCCAGGAAATGTGTATAATTATTGCTTAACTGCATTCTAATTATTTTTACTTTGATATCAAATAAAATCATATTTATAAAAACAAGATGTGCTATTTCTATATCTCTTATTTGAAAGTTTATCTTTAAAAACAAAATATATAAAGCCATGAATCCAATTTTATATTCAGAATTCTCTGGTAATTACCCAGGCACTTCTTTCCTTTTGAATATAGGCACACAGTCATGGTCAATTAATTTTTTCTTCTTGGTTTGAACTAACAAGTGACAGTTTTCTTCTAAATCTGAAAATGTGAAAATTGGTTTTGAGAAAAAAATTACTAAAGATTTTTGACTTAAGACAATTTCCCTATCTTATATGCATAGCATCATTTGCTCTCAATAGTTTTTGTGGTTTGGAGCTATTTAATTTTCTTTTGTATTTCTTGGCATAGTTTCTACTTGTGCACTGGAAACCATTTTTATAATAAAATCGATAGCAGTTGTATCACTTAGGATACCTTCCATTGCTAGTGACAGAAAAAAAGCAACCCAAAATAGCTTATGGGAAAAAAGAATTTATTCATACACCTGAAAAATCCAGAGAAAGTACTAACATCAGATGTGATTTATGATAGATCAAACTAACTTCCCCAGAACTTAGTTCCTCCTTCTCCAGCTCTTATCTCTGTGCCTTTTGAGATATCTCCCTTCTCAGGCAAGTAGCAAGACAACCTCAGCACCTCTAAATTTTACATGTTCATTTGTTCAAATATTTTCCAATTTCTTAAGCAAAGCCCCAAGTTAATTCTAAATGCATGACTTTGAATGGCTTTGGCCAATTACTGTGGCCAGAAGTTGTTACAGTGGGAAACAAACAGTGAACCCAAAATTAATTCTGAGCAGTGTTACTAAAGGAAGAAAAATATGGATGCTGAGTGGCCCAAACAAAAAGCAAATAATCCTCTGATCCAAATCCCATTTTACCAAAAATATCTTTTCAAGTAAGTTTGAGACATTTAAATCTGGGCCTCTAACCTTTCATTCTTCTGTTTCACCCCTCCTCTTGGGTATTTCCTCTTTGTTAAAGTCTGTATTTTTGGGGTGAGGAGTGGGGATAGGATGGTCTCTACATTTAAAGGGACTGGATAACAGAAGAAGATAAATCTGCAAAGCAGGGGAACAAGGACTTCCCTAAGGGACAGAACTATCTGATAGCAGACGTTGATTAACAGCCCTTTGAGTTAACAACAAGCACTTTGCCTGGAAGTCTTGCCCTAAAGTTTCACATTAGATGCTAAGGGCTTCTGCAGAGACAAGGGTTTTGCCTCTTCCTTAATGGATGATAGTCTGTCCCAAAGGATTTATTGACTCTAAGTTGATATTGATTATAAAATATAGCATTATTTTATTTACCAATGGGGCAAGAAAAAAAAGCAGCCAATTAAACTATGACACAGCATTGATTATAAGATGGTTCTAGATTTGAGAGATATTACAGTGGAAGAAAAAGGCACTTATTAGAATTGATGCCATGTGAAGTAGAATGCAATTTACATTCATTGGGCCATAAAGTATAATTGTTTAGGACATATATTTTGGAATTAGACAGATCTAGATTTGAGACCCAGTATTTAACATACTAGCTCTCTGACTGTATCAAATTAGTTTTCAGTTTCTTCATATGTTAAAAAAACAAATGAGATGTCAACAATGTTAATGAAATAGATTATGAAGATTTTTAACTAAATGTGCCATGGAAAGCACTTCACTCACAACTGTTGCTTAGTAAATATTAAATAATAAGTCAGTTCTAACTTTTATTCCACTCTTGGGGGGATATTTACTGATAAAAGAAAAACTCTTCATGTAATTTAGAATCTCACAGCTTTTTGAAAGATTCATGAATCAGGAAGCATTCCATTCAGAAAGTAAAAGGGAGCTCTCCTGAGGGGGTGGAAAGATGAAACTCATATAGGACAACTGTGGAAGCAAGTGGGGAAATGTTCTGATTGACTGGCATTAAGTTTCTATTTTATGTAAGGGAGTGCTCACAAAGTGGCAGCAGGTGTGCATTGTTTAGCATGGTATGCTTGTCCATTCTGATAAATTCTCTCTGACAGAAACTAATTTTATTTACCAGGTGTTGTTTATAGAGACCCTTTAGGGTATGTTCTCAGAAAAACCCTACAGGTCAAATGCTTTTGTCCTCTGGAAAAGTCCTTCTCAGAAAGGATACTTTTTCCAGCAATGCCAATGCATTTTATTTTACTTAACAGTGCAAATCTAAGTAGATTTTAAAAGATATAGATATTCAAACTCCTATGGATCAAGCACTCTGGAGTGCTCACCTTCCTTCTCATAGCTTCTTGGAATCATTATGTCAAAAGCCAGGCTAAGCTGTCTGGTATTGCACGTAGCCAGTTAAAACAACAATCAAACCAAAATGGAAATAACAGTAAAGCCTTTAATCACCCACCACAATGGTATAAGCAGGAGGTTAACCCAGAGGGAAATGTTAGCTCCCCACTTTCTGTTTCTCCTCAAAGAATGGCGCCCCTGTGTGAGATCAAATGGCTCTGTGCAGACGTGTGGCTCTATCTTACTGCCGAGAAAGTGTTAAACAAAATGTATCTGCCTGATGGACCTGGGGGCTTGAAGGGTAAGGGGGCATGGACTGGGAGTGGAAAAGTCCTGAGTACTGAGTCAGGCTGGAGAACGACGTTCTTCAAGTTCTCCCCTTCCTCAGCAGAGTCACCTTAGGAAGGCCTTGGGTTAGGAATAGGGATATGGGTAAGATTATTGTAACTGAGGGTTAAGAATTTAAAAAATTATCATTACTAAATCATTATATAGATGCCTTTTAACTTATAATAATTTATAAAATAGTTAAAGGTTGATATATGAAATTACAGGAACTAGCTAGACTGACTTCACTCTTTGTATATGGTCATTTCTGACTAAAAACCTGCCATTGTAATGATTATTGCTGGCAGATCCCTTATTTATGGCCATTTGTACCTGCTCTTATAGTTATTCCAGATGGATCTTACCTTTGTATAGCAACATTTCTATTGAAATGGTGATCACTCCACCTTCCTCAGTCTGATACTATATGAAACACCTTGTAGCCGGCCTTTATTTTCAGATGCCTAAATCTCTGATACAGATTCTAACTTTGTGACTCAGTCCAGTTTGGTACACACCCCAATCCTGTTCAGCCCTTTAATGTTTATTAATGAAAGAGCTTGTGCCAACATCGCGCCAATTATTTATTAGTATTCTGATAAGATATTAGAATTTATGCAAATTGGGGAGGCATCTAAGGCAAGTGACTTCCTTTGTCTGTACAAACAAACTCTTTCCCTCCTTGAAACTCCAGTGTCTCAGAAATCAGATTTTAGAGTATGTCGGGAAGAAGAAACCCTCATTTGCTTGGTATCAGTATGGCCACGGAGGGGAATGGGCAGTGGCTGAGCCCTTGACTACAATTCCCTTCAAAGACTGTATGAACTACTGTGCACCAAGCCTCGGTGGGGAGGGCACCTTTTCCCCTGTGAGGCTTGTCAAACAGAGCCTTTATAATCGCCTACGGTCAGGCCTGAAAAAAATCATAGATAGGATTTGGGCCAGGAGCCCAACACCCAAATATTTAAACACCTTTTTTTATTGTAATTTATTTTATTTTCAAAGAAGCATTAGGTTATATAAATGTTACATGAAAAATATAAGGAATCCTCATATAGCCCATCTCTCCCCCTCCCACATTGTTTTTTAAAGGAAAGGGTGCAAGAAGCCATTATCCATAAACTGGTCACTGCTCTCCCCTCAAGAAATATTGCTGGTCACAATGTTTCCTCTTCCTGGAATCACCCTTTCTCCCTCGTAGTTGCTTTTTCTAAACAAACCTTATTTTTCTATGCCCTCTTCAGACTTCACTTCTGTCTCATACTCCTTCCTAAACATCTTGCAAAGGTTCAGTAGGGCCATTCACAAATATTCTGCTTCATCTCTTCCTGGGACTTGGGAACATTTGACCTGCCTGCCCTTTTGACACTAGGAATGGTCAAGTATTATTTTGATCAAGAAAACGAGAACAGAAAGTTACTTCTGGGCAGAGTTTTAAGCAATGACCAGAGATATATCCTCCATGTCCCTATTCTTGCCATAGTAACCGTGGAAGCATGTAAAGAGGCAGAGCTTCCTTCAGCACTGATCCCAGTGAGAATACAATGAGCCAAGCCTTCCTGCACTCATCATAGCTTGGAAATGGGAAATATACTTTTGTTGTGTTAAGTCCTTGAGATTTGAGGAGTTGAACTGGAAATGGGAAATATACTTTTGTTGTGTTAGGTCCTTGAGATTTGAGGAATTGATTCCCACCACAGCAAAATCTAGGCCAATTGTTTTCAACCAGGAACAAATACGCTACCTGCAGAATTTTTGGCTATCTTGCCTGGTATACTTTTGAAATTAGCTATTTCATCTGTGAAATTTGTAGATTAGTATTTGTGTATTATTGATAAATTAATGTTCTTTGATTGAAAGATAAACCAAGAAATTTCTTTCAAGATATTCTGGATAAAATACTTCAAATAATATGAAAAAATGTGCTTGTGTATGCTTTTGAGAAGCACAAACATAATATAGTTATTTAGGAAGTTTGGGCTGAAGAAATTTTAGAGATCCACAATAAAGTCAGGTAAATATAGATGCTAAGCTGAAGACACTGTTACACTTTAGGGAACTACACTGGAAACATAATTTATGAAATATTGACCATGTGCAGTTTATAAAAGTCAGGACTAAACCAGTTTAAAGTAAATGCATTTAACAGTGCTATATGGTGGCTTTCCTCCATTTAATTTCCCTGAAATACTTTTCAGCTATATAGTAGAGCAATGTTTAGAAGAGAACTAACATGATTGTTTAAATCTCTCTAGGCATTGAGATATTTTCTTCTTTGAAATAGCCAGTTTATCTTCTGAGACTAAAGAAAAAATAGTCATTTTTTCTGTTATTTTAATTTATCTACAATTTTAAGCATAGCAAATTAAGGCTTTTAGGTGAAAAAATTTCAGCTGATGTTTAATCTTCAAAAAGACTTTTTCAGCATAAGGAGAAATTTTCCAAGTTTTTAGCTTTTTAGCAACTATAACAGCAGACAGACAGAATCTCACTTTCCCATGGAAGTAGGTAAAAGGGAGAGGAACTGCAAAAAGAGGCTTCACTTAGGACCAGATAACCCTAATTTTATGTGTGTTTTGCATTAGTCCATGAAAATATATATTTAAGAATATACAATTTAGAGGATGTGCCAAATAGGAAATTGCAGCAGCTATCTATTTGGAGCATTTGCTCCAAAAGTGTAGCCTATTCATTGTTCTATTATTTCTTCTTCGGATTAACTCATCCTTCAATCACTTCAGTTACACAATTGTTCTAGCTAGTGCAGTGCTCTACAATAAAAACATGCAAATCACAGATGCAATCCACATATGCAACTGCAAATTTTCTAGTAGTCACATTATAAGTAAAATGAAACAAGTGAATGAAATTTAATAATATTTTAATTTAACAGAATAGATATCAAAATATTATCATTTCAGCATGTAATCAATATTAAAAAAATTATTGAGAATTTTGCGTTCTTTTTTTCTACTATGTCTGAAATCTAGTGTTTTGTTTTGTTTTTTTACTACAGCATGTTAATCAAACCAGCTACATTTCTGTCACTTAACAGCTACTGTACTGGAAGTACAAATCTAGAAGGTTGGTTAAAGAAATTTGCTTATTTTGACTAAAAGAGGGACTATTTTAAACATAGGAAATAATAGAAAGTGGAGGTGAAGCAAAATGTAGTGTATTGTTGTAAAGGACAGACCTAGGACCAATTAATGGATGGATATCATTTGGGCTTTAAAATATTTTTTGTGTGTAACCAGTGCCATTCCAACAACAAAACAGTTTGCAATTTGCATTTTATTAAAGTGTGAGAGAAATTCAAGCTAATCAAAAGCCCATTTCCCAGGTAGAAAGAATAACAGCTGACTAGTTAAATAAAGGCTTAGCTATTTGTGGTTACTGTGTCACAGCAAACACATCACTATAATAATAACATTTCAGGAGCTTTTACTAGAAATCATGCTAAGTGCTTTATATCCAATATTTCAATTAATTCTTTCCTTGACTTTTCTAAATAGCAATGTTTAGAGTTCTCATTTTGACAGATGAAGAAATGAAGGCATCAAGAGGCTAAGGAAATAGCTCCGAGTCTCACTAGTAAGTGTTAGAAACACCACCTGAGACCAGGAAGCCTGACTCTCAAGCTGTGGCCTCTCTGCTATCAGAACACTCTGATCCGACTATAGCAGCGCCCCCCACCCCCATATTTGACCCTACTTCCTGACCCCAATACACCCAGAGGGCAGTTTCAAGGACCCCATATACTTTTATCTCAGTTCCTTTTATCTTGCTCAAAGGTAATTTTTCAAAACAGTCTGCTCAATCACATAAAACATTTCACTTTCCTTTATTTTTGTTTTCCGATTCCAGTCTCTAGTTCCTCTTTAATTTTATCCCCAGGAGAAATGTAAGAAATTAATAATTCAAAAGAGAGGAAACTACAGTTATAGTCATTGTACTTTAAAAAAAATGTCTCTTCTACTTCAAATATATGTTATTTGGCTTATAGCGGAAGAAACATTCTTATAATAAACACAATCGTCTTATTTCCCTGAATGTCATTAGCATAACTTTCTTAAATTCAACATCTGTTGTCTTTAATCCCCTTACTCAGACAGCAGGTGAGCCCACATTCATAAGAATATTAGTAACCTTGTTCTTGCCTTCATTATCATCCCTGTGGAGTGCTGTAATTGTCTTTCTTTAATCTATCAAGTTCTATCTGCAAGGTGCTGGCATCACCTCCAGCAGTTTGGGAACATATCATTCCTCTTAAAAGCCTCCTGGACTCATCCATTCCTTTTCTTTCCCTTGAGGAACTTAACCTGAGAATTGTCTCCAGAATCAGTCATGAATTTCCCATCTGCCAGAGCTTCAACCTGTGGATAATGGGTAACAAATGAAGGCAAAAGTCTAAATGGGATCCTCTGTCCTCAATTAGAACAGAAAGCAGTTAGAATGAAAAATAACAACCTTTTGGAGACAATGGAATGACTCATTTTGAGATCCATCACCAGCATTTTGAGACAAATCATTTTATTACAATTACTCAAGCTGTGGAAGGTTCCTCCCTTTTATATTACCAGGACTTTGAAAATGGTGTTGGACTCATTCTTTATTTTACTTAAAACCATCTTATTACTGAAGTGCTTAGCAGAATTATTAAAAAGAATTTTATGCTCTATGTTCGTAGTTGTCGGTATTTCACATGTTTTAGAAAGGAATCTTCTCTGCAAACATCTATATATCCATGTTACAGATGTATCATTTGTTCATAACCTTGAGGAAGGAACAGAGACCTCTGAAAAATCTATCCAATTAAATCCCATCCAACATACACATATCTGATGATAAACTTTCAGCATGGGCTTATTATGTAGAAAGAGGTTTATAACGATGGTTATACTTTACTTCCCTTCAGAGTCCTAAAATATAATGCAGAGCAAAATGGCGATGTAGACCTAAGAGAAAATCAACACTTCAGTCTTGCACTTCTGATAACATTATCAGCCACATTCACAACAGACATTAGGGTGCAATAGATGAAGACACTTTTCTGCAACCAAAACAAATTGTTTCGTATTTCTCTTAAGCTCTTGTCATCCGTAATTCGTATTAGTAGAATATTTTCTCTAACTCAATGTCACACTTTACTTTGACAAATTGCCTAGCAGGTGATTTTTTCAATCTATGAATAATTATATCATTGTTACTTAAATAAGGCAGAGCTTGCCTTTATTTTTATTTTGCTCTCTTAGAGGAATAAACAAGTATAATTCCAGTCAATTTGCTATTCATTAGCAAAATATGACCTTGCATTATGTTTGGCAGATGAAAGGTATGTTATCCTTGATGTGGAATTTGGGGTAAAAGAAATGGAGAAACTTTAAAGATTTAGTACTTCAAAATTGGAAGAGAATTAGTCTGTTAATTTGAAATAGGAAATGTATTCAGACTACATTTGCATCTGTTCCCTACAACAGCATTTCTCACTATGATCTTTTCTCATTCTGATCTCTTTATTTTTTAAAAAGTATTTTAATTCAGCTGTATGGTAGCAGGAAATTAAATGAAGAACTATATGTAAAGGGCTGTTAGGGGTTAAATGAGATCCTAACATTTCAGGACACAGTGGAATAGGTGTCCTTCTCATTTGGACCTCAAAAAAACAGGATATGACAAAAATTGTTATTCTGAGTCTGTACCAAAGCTGGATTTCAGAAAAGCCTTCAAGTCTATATCTGTTAGGAATGTGCTCTGCAAAGAAACCTAATTGCCTTTAATGATTACAGGGTAGATTTGTATTGCTCAGCAAAATGTCCAGGGCTAGATCATCCAGCACATGTATGAAGAACGGATAATACCATCAGAAGAAGAAATCTTGGGTTTTATGTCAATCTCTGCATTTTTTCCACTGCATCATTTGTAATGTGTAGATCTCTGTCCACATTTGTTGCCTCAGTCATTAGTAGGATGCTATCATAGGGATGGTCCAGGTAAGAAGAAAGTAAGTGGGAGAAAGATTATAGGATGAATGTGAGTGGAATCTGCTCCTTACAAAAGCCTTTTCCCCAAGTTCCACCCACTGACTTCCATATAAATCTTAATGGTCCTATCTGGTTCACAATGGGAAAGTGAGTCCTTTAGTTATCCAGTTTCAATAACAGGCGAATGCAAGATACAAGAGGTGGCTACATAGCAATCAAAATTTAGTGGCTTAAAAAGACAATCATTTCTTTTTTTCTCATGTTTTGGGTTAGTGTGCGGAAGTTCTGCTGCTCTGGGCCAGGTTCAGCATATCTCAGCTAGACTTACTCACATTCTTAGGGCCTCATTCTGCTCCACGTGGTCTCTCATTCCCCATGGGCTGGCCTGGATTTGTTCTGATGGCCGCTGAGGATCAGGACAAGAAAGAGAGAGGGAAAACACAAAAGCTCCCTTGAGGCCTAGGTTTAGATCTGGTTCATCATCAATTCTGCCACTCATTATAAGCCTAGCAAGTCACAAGACCGGTCTAGATTTAAGAGGTTGGAAAATACTCTCCACTTTTTCAAGCTATGAGCAAGAGGTGCTGCAAAGTTACCCTGGAAAGGGTATGGATCAGACAAGGGTCATTTTGCCATCAGTCTACCACATATATGAACAAAGGACTGGGTGTCAGAAAACCTAGATCTAGTTACAACCATGTCACAAACTCATCATATGACCCCAGCCTTCATATAAAATCTCTTGCTAGTTCAGTGGAAATGATAAGTCCTACCTTCCCTTATCATAAGGTACATATAAATAAATCATACCAGGAGACTACTTTTAAAAGCTAAAAAATGATGGAGGCTTGCACACTAGCTTTTACATGCTTTTTTACATGCTTTTTTACATGCTTTTGACTGAAATGACATTTCTGCTCATATTGCACAAGCCAAAGTAAGTTATGAGCTCATATCTAACTACAAAAGGAGTAAAGAGTTAGAACACTACTTTCTTTGTGAAGAGAACTGTAAATACTAGTGAAAACCATTAATATCCACTAGAAAACTTCCAGATGTAGCTAAATGGTAAGAGGATTGGAAGCAGAGTTAAAAAATAAAATATCATCTCAATATTTAGAGTTTGCTTTACCTAGGGAAAGATGGAACCACTTTCTTAATTTGCCAGGGCTGCTATGAAAAATACACACAATGGGTTGACTTGAACAAAACAAACAAACAGGAATTTATTATCTCATAGTTTTGGAGGTCAGAAGTCAAAAATCAAGGTATTAAGCATTCTGGTGATAGCTTTCCAGCAATCCTCTGTCACATGGTGATCTGTCTCCTTGCTGGTCCCTAGTTCTATGTCCAATCTCCTTCACTTATAAGGACTTCAGGTAGATTGGATAAAGGCCCATCCTCATTTATTTTGGCTTCACTTTACCTGATTACATATTAAAAGTTCCTAAATTGGTTTACAACACAGGTCTTTTGTGGGGGGCATGATTCAATGCCTGCAATCATATAGAAATAAAGAAGACAGAAGTTGCTTTTAATAGAAAGAGGGGAAATTCAACTTAAGGTTTGTTCTATTTGAAGCAACAGTATATGGAAAGCTAACTGGAAATATTCAGTATTATCCAGGAGTTAAAGCCCTACATAGGTTAGAAATAGAGATCTGGAGCTGAGAGGCACAGGAATTGAAAATATAGTTTAAGTAAACAATAGTATTGGATAAAGTGAATAAGAATGTATTGAAAAATAAGTGCAAAGAGAGGTGAGGATTGAACTGTGGTGGCTTCTCACAATGAGAGAAATTAAAAGGAGAATAAGAATCAGTAAGGGAGGCCATAATGAAAAGGGAGAAAAGTTCCAAAGAAGCTAAGTATGTAAAAAGTTTCAAGAAAGAAAAGCAAAAGCATTAACCGCTAGCTATAATAAAAAGATTGAGGGAACCAGCAAGATGGCAGCAAAGTAAGGAGCTCCTAGAGTCAGCTCCTGCTACAGGGCAGTTAGCAAACACCCAGAGCTCTCTGGAGCTAGCTGAAGCACCTGTTTGGGGGCTCCACTAGGCCAGAAGAACTTCCTGCAATGTCCTTGGCGGAGTGGAAGAAGGAGACTGCCCGTCTGACGAGAAGACTCGTAAGTAGAGAGCTCCATGCCACGGAGGCTGTTGCCCATCCTCCACTGGAAGCACGAGCCACCTCAGGAGCTGTTGTGTGGCTGGAATTGAAAGCTCCACTTGCCCAAAACAGATGATTGGGCACCAATTTCAGCTATGATGAAGAAACTCAGCAGATTACAGTATAATGCTGAGAACAGCTAAAGTTTGAGTCTGTCCAAGTCAGAAAGAGGCCAGGAGCTGCCATCTTAACTCCGCGCCTGGCAGGAGGAGAAGCGGGGCGGACTGAAAATCCCAGTGCTGTGGGGACCGGCTTCTTTCCATCCAGATCATATTGCAGCTCTAGCCTAGGTCCCAGTGCCACCTCCAGCAGGGAGGAAGCTGCAGGGACCTGCATCAGCCTCTCCGAGAAACTACTGACCAAGCTGTGAAGGCCAGTGATTGTCCTACTCTGGCAGTGCAAGGAGCTGCTCTGGGATGGGAATTGAAAGTTCCATTTCCCAGAAACAGGGGAGGGGGAGATGGTTGGCTGGTGATTTCAGCTACGGATTGGGAGACTTGGCTGGCTAAGAGATAACCCTGGGAATAGCTGGGATGAGAACCAGTCCAAGTCAGAAAGAGGCCAGTGGCCGCCATTCTGACTCTGCCCCCAGCCTGAGGGGAAGCCAGGCTGATAGTTTCTTTCATGCAGATCAGCCTGTAGCCTGCCTAGGCTTCAGCCCTGCCTCTGGCAGGGAGGACACTGAGGAGCCCTGCACCAGCTTATACAGGTAACTAAAGGGAATTTTGGCTGGCATCAACTGAAAATCAAAAGTCTACCAGGGCAACTGCAGTCATCTTAGGACATGCACTGCATAGATTGTTGCCCACACCTGCAGCTCCATCCCTGCCCCACTTAGGGGAAAAAGCGATGTGAACCATCATCAGTCTCTCTGGGCAACTACAGTCTAGGCCTGCACGTGGATTATTTCACATAATTGTGCCTCTGGCCCAACCCCTGGCAAAGAAGAAAGTTGGAAGAAGCTTCACTGGTCCCTGGTGCAATGAGGGCATCTTGAGGCTCCACAGCTTACAGAACCAACTACATGCTTGGCTCCTACTGAATAACCAGCAAAGGAGGAATGATAGGAAGCCCTAAACTAGAGAGAAAAACTGCACCCAGAAAAAATACTCTAGTAAGCCAATGCAAAGACACCAACAAAAAATTACAATCCACACCAAGAAACAGGAAGCTATGGCCCAGTTTAAGAAACAAGATAGCCTCCAGTTGACATAAAGAAGTTGGACCACTAATCATAGATGTTCAAACAAATCTCCTTAATAAATTTAATGAGATAGCTAAAGAGATAAAGGGTATTAAGAAGACACTGCATGAGCACAAAGAAGAATTTGAAAGCATACATAGAAAAATAACAGATCTTATGGGAATGAAAGGTGCAATCAAAGAAATTTTAAAAACGTTCGAGTCATTAATAGCGGATTTGAGGAGGAAGAAGAAAGGATAGGTGAGCTTGAAGAAATGGCCTCTGAAAGTGAACACACAAAAGAAGAGATGTAGAAAAGATTGGAAAAAATTGAACAAGGTCTCAGGGAAATAAATGACAGCAAAAGGTATGCAAATATACATGTCATGGGTGTCCCAGAAGGAGAAGAGAAGAGAAAAGGGGAAGAAAGAATATTTAAAGAAATAATGGTAGGAAATCCAACCCTATTGAAGGACATAGATAACCCTGTCCAAGAAACACAGCATACTCCCATCCGAAAAAATCCAAATAGACCAACTCCAAGACACATAATCATCAGAATGTCAAATGCCAAATACAAAGAGAATTCTGAAAGCAAGAGACAAGCAATGCATAACATATAAGGAATAGCCAATAAGATTATGTGATTTCTCACCAGAAACCTTAGAGGCAAGAAGATAATGGCCTGATATATTTAAGATACTACCAGAGAAAAACTTCCAGCCAGCAAGACTGTCTTTCAAAAATAAGGGCAAAATTAGAATATTCACAGATAAACAGAAACTGAGAGAATTTCTAAACAAGAGACCAGATTTTCAGGAAATACTAAAGGGTGTGCTAGAGCCTGAAAAGAAAAGACAATAGAGAGAGTCCTGGAAGAGAGTCTAGAAATGAAGATTATATCAATAAAATAAACTAAAAGTGTCAAAAGAGTGGTGAAAATAAAATATGACAGATAAAACTCAAATAGTTAGGAATAAACTTAACCAATGATGTAAAGCACTTGTATTCAAAAAACTGCAACTCAATGTTAAACAAATCAAAAAAGTCCTAAATAACTGGAAGAATCCATGTTCATGGATTAGAAGACTAAATATCATTATGATGTCAATTTTACTCAAATTGATATACAGATTTAATGCAATCCCAATAAAAATTCCACCAGCATTAAAGAAAAAATTGAAAACACAATCATTAAATTTATTTGGAAGGATAAGGTGTCCTGAATAGCCAGAAACATCATATAAAGGAAAAGTGAACCCTCATCTCCAGACTTTAAATCATAATACCTACCTATAGTGGTAAAAACAGCATGGTACTGGCCTAAAGACAGACACAATAAACCAATGGAACCAAATTTATGGTTCAGAAACAGACTCTCACAGGTATGGTCAAGTGACTTTTAACTAGCCTGTCAAACTCACACAGCTCAGGTAAAACAATCCATTCAACAAATGGTGCCAAAAGAATTGGACATCCATAGCTGAAAGAAAGAAAGAGGACCCCTACCTCACACCTTATCCAAAAACTAACTCAAAATGGATCAAAAAACTAAAAATAAAATCAAGAACCATAAAACTTCTAAAAGAAATTACTGGAAAATATCTTCAAGACCTGGTAGGTGGTGGATTCTTAAAGGACATAAGAGGACTGAGTGGACCCCCGATGTTTAATGTATATAGAAGTTTCAATTAGCTTTACTGTAAAATTGTGGAAATGTATAGAGTGGATAATAACACACAGTAACAGCTAGTTTATAAATGGGGATGTGACTGAAAATCGTAGTCTAGTTATATTAATGCCAATTGATTGAATGGTTGAGAATTATCTAGGAACGGATAGCACAGTAAACCAAGAGGTGGGTGAGAATTGTGGTTGATGCAAGAGTGTCCTTTGTTACAAATGCAAGAGTGTCCTTTGTTAGCTAGAACAAATGTATATCACTATTGCAGGGTGTTGGGAATGTGGAGAAACGTGAAAAATACAGCTGGAAAAATACTTTACCTATGGACTGTGGTTAGTAGTAATAATATAATATTCTTGCATCTTGCAATGCATTTTGCATTCTTGCAAAAGATGTACTGTGTTGATATTGAGGCAGTATGGACAATGTGAGCCAAATGTACACTATGAACATGGCAATAATCAGATGATATTATTTCATCTGTAGCAAATGACACACCACATTGTGGTGTGTTGAAGGAGGGGTGTTGTTTGGGAATTCTGCACATGTGCATGATTGTTTTATAAGTTTACAACTTCTGTCATTATATATATATATGTATTTTTTAAAAAAATAATAATAGAGTGGGTTGGGGGGAAAACACAACAAATGTAAGATAAGAACTATGATTAGTAGTAAGATTTTGACAGAGTTCCTTCATGGTTTGTAACAGATGTCTCATGACAATGCAAGATATTGGTGGAGGTTGATATATGGGAGCCCTGTATGATGTTATGCATGTTTGCTTTGTAGGTTCACAACTTTTACTATACACTTGGCTGTTTGTGTGTGTTCATATATAAATGATATAAAGATAGTAGTGGTCGGATTGGTTAGGGGAAAAACACTTTGTTTAGTGGTGTTGTTTTGGCAATGCTCTTTGATCATTGGTTGAAGGGGTTTGAAGGCAGCGCAGGTAATTGGTGGTGGGGTGAGATGTTGTATATGTTTGTTTGATGTTGTGAATGTTTGCTTTGTAAGTCCACAACTATTACACATTTATTGTTTATGTATGTTTATGTATGAGTGATATATTTCAATAAATTAAAAAAAAAGATCAAGAGCACTGACAACTGAAAAAATGTTCTTAAATTTATCTATTAGTATAAAACTAATGACCACTGATAGAAGTTCCAATAATTAGAATGAAAATACCACTTTATAAGAAGTGAAGAAGTTAGAGAAAAATATATTCCTCAAGAAGAAAATGACTTCTTGACACACACCATACTTGATGGACATAGTAAGCATTTTCTTACACGTAGATGAATTATAAAATTGAATCAATGTTTGAAAGATGCAAAGGTGTAAAAGTGACCTTTTAATTAAAGTGGACCTTACTCTTCCCAAGTTACTAAATAAAAATGGCAATAATAGATCAATATTTTATAATTATTTGGTGTATCATATCATTATTAAGTAGGTAGATGATATTTTCTTTACTTTCAGAAAGATAAACACAAAATAGACCAATAATCCATACTGTTAATTCATCATTTTAAAGTCATCCAAGTGGTAGCAGACAAAGAAACTGAGGCCTGTGTCTTTGGCTATTAATCTAATATTTTACTAGATTTGTCTTGCTTACCTTAACTCTCATTGCACTGTTCCTCAGTCAGTTTGTGTTTTGCAACAACCACAAAGTCTTATTGGGTCCCAACAGTAAACATTGATTCCTCATTTTCATATCTATGGTTTGGTTGAGGATTGACTGACCCAGGCTGGTCCTGTCTTGGTTCCAAGTGGTGGGTAGGTCTGACTTTGCTCCATGTGTCTCATCTCTTCATACCACTGCCATATTTTCCTCTAGGTTAAGGGGAGAAGCATAAAACAGCAAACCCAAATGTACAGGCACATTCCAAGTACCTGCTTCTGTTATGTCCACTAAATTCCATTTTCCAATGCAAGTCACATGCCCAATCCTAACCTAATGTGGTGAAGAACTAATCTCTGCTTCTGGTGGCAAGAACCGTAAAGACACGTTGAAGAGGTCTTGGTCTGTAGCATGCTGGAGCCAACTTGTGTGAGCTCATGAGAGTCGATTTTGCATCTCTCTTCTCTCCTATGCATTCAATGATATCACATTGATAGTGTGAAATTGCCCATGATATTGATGGTTAAGTTCTTGTGTGACTTTGGCTTGGTTATGGTGTCCAGTTGTTTTATCAAGCAAGCACTAGCCTGATTGTTACTGGGAAGGTATTTTGTAGATGGATTTGCATCTATAATCAGTATATTGCATCTACAGCTAATTGCATTTACACTCAACACAGGAGATTGTCCTCAGCAATGTTAGGAGTTTACACACAGAACTAAGGATTTCTGAAGTCCAAAAGAATTTCTTTCTCAATTTAGCTAGGGAATTGAACTTGACCTTCATCAGAGCTTCCAGCTGTGGCCTACACTATTGAATACAAGCTTGCCAATCACCACAGTCATGTGAACAAATTCTTAAAATAAATATATATATATATATATTGTTTATCTATACACTTCATCTATTCTATTCCTGTGGAGAATCCTAGTAAATAATACAGTAGGATTATTTATACAATACAAATCAGCAAACACTATATATCAGGAGGGTTTTTTGTTTTTTTGTGGGACGCATTTGTTAAGCATTTTTCAGCACATCACAAAAATGCAGAGAAGGGTGAAGAACTGGGAATATTAACTCAGTTTGCCAAACATTATATTACATGCCCATATTTTCATTCATTAATTCATTTACTCGCTGTACTTCATGAAAATATATTACATGCCAAATAATGTGCTAACAGGGACTGAGGATACAGTGATGAATGCAATGTTCTGTTCTCACAGTTTTTGACTGAAAAGCAGAGGAAAATTATGTATAAAGTTGTATATAAAAAATTCCAAGTCATTCTAAAAAGTGCTATGGCAGGCAAAATGTACGAAATATTATATGATCCCAGTGGAATGAAAAATAACATTTTGCTAAGTACTCTATAAAATTTCAAGAATAGAATAAAATCTAAGGTCACACATTAATCTGAAATTTTTAAAGCTAAGAATTAGTAGGAAAAGACATTTCTATAAGCAGGCCTCCACGTTACTGTGACTCCTTGCAATTATTTTAATCATCAGTGACTCTAGTCATTGCAATAGCAGTAGCATCATGGATGACAGGAAAATAGCAAGGAATGAGGTTTTAATTAGCCCTTATCAAAATGAGTGATTGAATGCTTCCAATAGTATTGGTTTTATTATATTGTTCGTGTGATGTTTTATCTTACAATATTTCTACTAGCCTTTGTTGGTTATATAAGCTGTAAAATGATTCCATTTTATATATGTTTTTCTTATGCTACAGTTTAATTACAACCACTGTGTAAATTATTCTCAAACCTGTGTATAAAAATCAGCAAGGAGCAGGAATGCATTATCCTCCTTGCTTTAAGAGAACTAGTTATGAGCCAATTATTTAGGAACTTCAATTTGTCATGTTTGACAACATTGTAATTGATTGCAATAATAAAACCCTTACCAAAAGCTGAATTACTTTGGGGGGAATTTGCCTTGTTTTCTTAAGTGTTTTGCAAGTATGATAAGTAGGTTGTGGTGCTTTTCCTGACATAAGTGCACAAGAGATATATGATCTCTTTCAGTGTACTCAGTGACAAAAGATCAAGCTGTTGGGCTGCAGGCTACAACAAATTGAACATATTGAATTTCAATCGTGGTCTAATGCAGTCTTAGTTTTGTTTCAGTCCATTCAAGTGATACCTTTCTATTTTAGTGCCATAATTTTATTCACAAAACTAGTCAATGGAGGAGGAATATGTTTCATTATTTTAAGTGGGTATTTACTGCTGAAATAGGCCTTTATATATTTGCAATCCAAATTACTGGTTAGGATTTCAATGATCTATCTCTCGATTGAACTACTCTATAAGAAATATATACCTAGTAAACAAATGCAGTTTCCTAAGCTAAGTGAAAGACTGTTTCATTTCACTTAACATCAGTGACTCTATTCAAATCAGGGAAATTAAAAGATGGTAAAATTATGGCGGCATTTATTTGTATTTAGATTTTTCTTAAAACTGAAAGATACCAGTTTATTATTTTCGTGAATTTTAGTGGCGTATTTGAAGTGATAAAATACTACTAATTGGCCTTGAGGGGTAGCTTTATAAATCTGATGCAAATTAGAAATTTTCTTACTTGCAAGCTTTTTCATTTATAAATGTCAGCAATAATATATTATACTAAGTCTTGGTTAAAAGTGATAAAAAGTTTCCTCAAAAAATGGAATAAATCTAGAGTCTCTCCTAATAATTAAGGCAGTCTAAGCAAATTTTAAAGGTACAGTATATAAAATCATGGGAACATTTTCCATAACTGTATGATAATAAAAAGATGCCATGCTTTGCTTCAATAATAGCATTTTCCTACAACAGCATGCTTACAAGAAACCACTAGGTCATGGAGAGAGTATAATCATTTTTTAAAGAAAACATTTTATTATTATAATTTCAGTAAATACTTAGGCATAAAGAATCACATCTTGTTTTTTAATCTCTTATGCACTTTGCATCTATTATATATGTGGTAGCTTGGATGTATGTACCCTAAAAAAAAACATGTTCTTAATCTTAATCCATTCCTGTGGGTTTTAACCCCTGTAAATAGATTCTTTTGATGACGGTAGTCCAGTTAAGATGTCGCCCAGCTGAGTCAGGGTAGGTCTTAATCCTATTACTGAGGCCTTATTGGAATGGTCACACAGAGAAAAAAAACAGCCAGAAGGAACAGCCAGAAGCTGAAAGTCAACGTAATCCAGAAGATAAAGGAGAAGCCAGGAGAGGCCATCATGTTCCCTGCCATGTAACAAAAAAGCCAAAGACAAAAGATTGCTGGCAGCCAGCCCACCTCCAGAATGTCACAATCTTCTGGAAGAAAACCAAGCTTTGATGACACCTTGAATTTGGACTTCTTCTAGCCTCAAAACTGTGAGCCAATAAATTCTCATTGCATGGTATTTGCATTAACAAAAAGGAAATCGAAACAATATGAGATAGTATAGATGAAATCCCGTAATCCAGTAACTATCTCTGATTCACTGAAATGAGAATTAGAAGAACAGGCATAGAATTTATGTTTGTAATCTCCTGTTAAAGCAATGGACTAGGTGATGTGTTGGTCTCTTTTCAAAACTGCTATTTTATGATTCTATAAAATATACACTTAGGACACATAAAATGTGTTTGAATCCAATCTCTCACATATGCTTATAGCATATTCATAGTGTCAGAGTACTTAGGTAATTAATTATTCTATTATATAAATTAATCTCTTCAAAAGACTCGTGTGCTATCGACTTGGCTGATGCAAAAGATAGCACAGTTGGTAGCAATTTATGAATCAGCGCCAACCTAGTGGGGAATTTCTAGTCATTTATCATAGGGCTGCTCTCTGTTTTAACTTCTTGACTTTAACTATTCCACTTCCTTAGTCAATGGCTTTGTTTTGTACATAAAAATCATAAGTGAATGGTATTAAGCTGGATGATATAGTATGTTAATTACTAAATCAAGATCCAAAATTACCTAAACAGGCTATATAAGTGGAATATAGCAGGCAAATTAAAATTTATCTGGGACAAATTCAAATTCATATGCAAAAGAGCTTGAGGAAATTTTCTGGAGTGATGATAATGTTCTAATCTTGGTAGAAGTTTGGGTTGCATGTTGAACTCTAGTTAATGGTACACATGCTCACATGTTTTTTGGGTGACTATACTCTCTGCCATTTTCTTTCAAATACATCATAAAGTAAGATGGCTTGATGCATGCATGAAGGGATGCATAGAAGTAGAGATATATAATGAGGTAGATACAGCCAAAAGTTAATTATAGAATCTAGGTTGTAATCCTAAGATTAATCACCATATGGTCCTTTTTATTCTTCATTATCCTTTTAAAGTTTCATAATAAAAGATTATGAATAAAATCCTGTGTTTGGGTTTAAAATATCTATTGAATAATGCCTGATATGTAATAGAAAGCTAATAAATATCTATGAAACAAGTAAGTATATAATAGCATGGATAAATCAATGAATTGTTTGGCAAGTGAATTCACAAAAAATGGGAAAAACTACTTGACAGCAGCTCATGTGAAAAAATATCCTGGTGCTTTAGATAAATTTCTGCTTAATTTCCCAGTAGTGTGTCCAGGGGTTCTTATCATTTTTTGTTCCATGGACTCCTTTGCCAGTCAGGTGAAAACCAGGGACTCTTACTAAGTCCATACTATACTGTGTATTATTTAATAAGTACATTCCCACAAGAATAATGTTTTTTTGAATTTCAGTTCAAGCTCACGGACCCTTTGTTAAGAAACCCTGGTCTAAACAAACACAATTATACATGCTAATAGAATAAATTTACTGTTCAAACCAAGAAGGCAATATAACCATTTTGTGCTGGTCAGAGAATATCTAAATTATTGCATCCTATTCTAGGCATTGGCCTTTAGAAAAGGAAAACATGTTTACAGACAGGAAAACACGTAGGTGAAAATGACTAGGACCTAGCAGGCTCTAAAAATCATGCCATAATACTTATCTGGCAGGGAGATATCATGATTATGAAGGTGGTTTTCCCAGGGCGAGGCTGATCCACTGCACTGGGGATCTGCTGACTCCTGTAATTTCCCCACATGGAGGAAACTCATTTGCATACTTTGTGTTGGTGGGGAGTTGCTTCCATGCTTTCCCCTGATGTGGGAAAAAAATCATGTCCTATAAAAAGCAGTGAAAGGACCTAGAGCTTTTCAAAATGGAGAGGAAAAACCTCATGGGAAACTTTACAATGGAGCCATTCCCCTTTCATTCACAGTTTATAAATATAAATTGTTCCACATAATTTCAGCTCAAGTTTCACCTCCTGCAGGATGCTTTATGCTACAGCTCCCATTCAACAGATTGCTTTTTTTTTCTTTTGCTAACCCCCTATTTAAATCATTTTATTATTTTATTTATTTAGCATTGGGTACCAGGGACCTTATACCCAATTGCTCTTGCTTTTGTGCTTCCTCTTATGTGTGTGTGAGTGTATGTGTGTGTCTCAAGCACAAAGTGTCAATTCTCAGCATGAGTTTAAGCTTCTAAAGAGAATAAGTTGTGTTTTATAGATCTTTGTACCCTAAGAGCCTAGCACAATTTTTCTCATTTATTTCATAAACATTTATTGAGAAATTTCTTCATGCTAAGTACTATGCTGCAATTGGGGCTAAAATGTTGACCCTGATCCTAAGCAGTTAATAGTCTAAAACTAGAAGCAAATATGTAATCCAATACTTACCAAACAATGTAGCCAATGACTGGGACACATACAAGACATTTAAACCACTATGAAAAGCACATCTAACCCTTGCTCGGAAAAAAAGAATGAAAGAGTGGAAAAACATGAGCTGAGTCTTTAAGAACACATAGAAATTGGATGAGTGTGATAGGTAGCAAATACTGTATGACAAAAGCATGGAAGAGGGTCATAAAGCATGGGATGTGCCTGTATCAGGCACAGTTTTTGTGAAAAGAGTATTTGGCTTCATGACAGAATGTTCTGTTTGGAAGAAGTGACTAATAATCTTTTCATACAATCAGCTGGTGTAGAGTAGGATGTCTAACCAGCTAGGTGAATTTCAGTATTCATCTACAACACTCACCTGTGAAAAATACCAATTCTGTATATTGCAGTTTATTACTTGGAGAAAATAAATTCTGAACCAAAATCTTTGAGAAGACAAATAAACTTACCCTATCAATTGCAGTTTATAATACACAAAAGGCTGTCTTATAGTTACCCAAAAGCAACACATTAGTTGTCTGTTTAGTAATCAGCAACTAGTACAAAAGAGTCCATGGTCTCTAGATTTCAAGAGATCCATGAATCTGAATAGGAAAACTTTACATCTTACTAAACTTTAAATGAAAATTCACTTTTCTTTTCATTATACATGATGCAACAAACCATAGTAGTATTAAAAGTACTCATGGCTTGTCATAAGCAGAAATTGCTGATATTTTAATATTACATTGCAGATGTAGCAGATACATCAAATATTATTTACTCTCAACATAACTTTGAAATTATAGTAAATTACAGTAAATATTAGAATCACTGCCAGAATCGAGTTAAATAATGTCATAAAGAAACATGCTCTTTACTGTGTCATGAACTTTTAAAATGTTTTGATAACACTAAGGTATATAATTGCTTTCCTTTGAAATCCTGTCATTTTAGACTTTTAAAAACATTATTCTGAGAAATAAGTCATAGGCTGAATCTAAATATCAAAGGCTTCTTGCATCAAAACAATAAAATAAAACAAATTTAAATTTAAAAATTAAATAATAAAAGGAAACTTCAGAGGACCCTGAGCCCTATTGTGTTTTCTTATTCTTGTTGTTTAGTTGTTTTTGTTTAGTTACATTCCTCCATTTCTGGAGCATTTTCTGAGAAACATGTTCATATTTTACTCTATCATGCGAACAATGGACATTTCTTGACTCTTTAATTTTACATAAGGCTCTTTCTTTATCAGTGCCAAAATTATTTGCAAGCAAAATATTTGCAGCCCATGGTTGCCTAGCAAAGTTGTATTTTCCCAAATTTCAGAACATAGGGACAAATCAAATGCAGTGCAGAATAGCTCTCTTCAGTCAAACCTTTGCTTATTTTCAGTGAGAAATTTGAGATTCTCTGGCCATTCATGCCCCTCATTGACGTGACTGCTTGTTAAAAAAAAAAATTTCCAGAATGATTTTTTTTCCTTCCCTTTAGGGTTAAATGGAAGAGTGTTTGAGCATTTGACTGCTACTTTTATGGGTTTTTTTCTGGGCTCCCTTGGCCTTTGGAGTCACTCCGTGCTGGTTCGCTGAGGCGGTTGCCATCGGAGTCCTGAGTAACGACAATGCCACTGCCGTTCCTGCAGTAACGTCAGTTCTTCTCGGCTTTTTATCGCACTCTCTGCCCATATTTCATTCTGCCTCAAAGCCAGATCGCCTTAGGCTAAGCAACCAGCCGAACCCACCTCATTGCTGACTTTAAAGGCCCTCCATCCCCCCTGGAACAAGGAGGGTGGATAATATTAGCAGCGCCTTCGGTGCCTCTAAAGGCACATCCATCCACATTTAAATACACGTTTTTATGTTTAGCCATTTATTCCTAGCTGTGAAATATTGTAACAGCTTAAACATTAGCATACTAATCCAGGCCTTAGGTCTGGAGGAGATTTATGTTGAACATTTTTTGATGCCATTATTCACACTACGTGTGAAGCTGAGTAAGACTTCTGAATTAGAGTAAGACCAGATCCATACCCCGTGGGCTGCTCTGCTAAAAATCTAACCATTTTAGCTTCTGTATTATTGCAATATTTTAAAAATAAATGATTTTTAAGCCAATGAGCCAATGATGTCAGTGTGGCACTTGCAATATGGATGGCTGTGGAGTAAAAAAAAGCAAAAAACAGATTGAAGTCTCTTAAGCTGTATGACCTTGCATAAAGACATAACCTTGCTTAGCTTCAGTTTTTTTGACTATAGTGCAGAGAATGTTGTAAAGATTAAATGAAAGAAATAAGGTAATGAAAATTCAGTGAAGAATGAATATGAATCCTGCTATATAGTTGGTGTTGAATTAAAGAAATTATTATAGTAACGATGGTCGTTAATAAATAGTGATGCATAATACAGTTCAACCTCTCTTGGCCCAGATAGACCGGAGAAATGTAAGGGCATTGTTGTCAGAGATGGAAGGAATATCAGAGCTCAATCTGTACTATCTACCTCATTGTACAAAATGGGAAAGTCCATGGAGTTAAAGGAACAATGAGTCCATTAAAGAAAGTAGCTGTCCTTCTGCAGTACAAAGCATAGATTTAAGTGTGTAGCTCCAGTGCAGCAAATGTTCTCTCTGAAACAAAGAGCAACCAAATATGACTTCAGATATCTGCCTTCTCTTTATAGAATATGAGGAGCATGGGCTGGATGAAGACTGTAAACTTTCCTCATTCTGGACTTTCAAACTCAATCTTCCTCCAGATATAAGCCTTATCCCTTTCCCTGTAATAACCCCATCTGCCTTCAACTATTGCCTTCCATCATCAAGCCCCTTGACAGTCTTGATCCATTCCCCCTACTTTGTATTACTGTGTCCCACATGAAACACTTGACTCTAGCTAACAGGTTCCACTAACTGTTTTTTCCTTTAAGTACAAATTCTGACACCCTGATCAGATTGTGAGATCAAAAAATGTATAGATAATATCTTTTGATTCTTTGTTTCTATTGCCTTGCAAAGTCCCTAGTGATAACGTATACTCAATAAAATCATACCTTCTCTCAGATTTGCAACCACAGAACAAATAAGCAAACCAGATCATGTCATTCCACTATTGAAACCCCATCAATTATTTCATGCAGTCCTTAGAACGATCACCAATATCTTAATATTTATTACAAAGTCCATAGCACTCTGACCTCTCCCTACCTCTCCATCCTCAACTCTCAACACTTTCAACTCCACAGCCACCATCTTGGCTATCCTCTGATAAGACACTCTTCCCTCTATTCATCATCCATCTACCTCAGAGTCATTCCTTTCATCTCAACTTAAATGTCAGTTTCTCACCAGGGTTTACCTTGATTCCTCAGAGTAGTTTATACCTTTTAAATATCCAAGCAAGTTATAAATCCTTTGATCTGTTCTTTTCCTATACATTGAGCTGCCATTTTTTTGCTTGGCACTTTTTTTTTATTTTTAAAGATTTTGATTACGTAAATGTTATATCAAAATATACTCCACCCCCTCCCCCTTGGCACTTTCTTTACGTTAGGCTTTTAAGATGTTGCATGGTATCTTATCCCCTTTTTTCCCATGCTTCTCAACCCAAATGTCTCCATCCCTCCCCCTTATTAGTCTGCCCTCCCCTGAATTGATTTTTTTGTTTGTTTCCTTGTTGCATGTCTTTGTTTTTAGGAGGCACCAGGGACCAAACCCAGGACCTTCTATGTGGGAAGCAGGTGCTCAATCACTTGAGCCACATCTGTTCCCTATGATGGCCACTCTTATTGCCAATCATTCCTTGAGGGACTCCTTCCTTGGTCTGTTGTCTGGTTCATGTTCCCCTTTGGTTGTCTGAGCATGTTCACTCAAATTCTTTCCCAACTTGTGTTTTGTTTTGTTTTTTAATTTTAACCTGGTTTGAGAACAAGCAGTGTTTCTCAAGGTTTCATAAATCATGACAAAATGCTAATAGTAGAGACAATTTAGTGTTTCATACAGCTTAGTTTATTCAATTCAAGGTATAATTCAGCCATTAGTGCATTCCTCTGGTCATTCTGCTAGTATTTGTTTAGTGTCTATGTGATACAATACAACATATACAATGGTGAACATCCATATGACACAAAGATGAGCAAATAGGACAGGACCTCTACCCTCTAGCAGCTCACAGTCTTTCAAAGAAGACAGAGTGCCCATCGCACATTATTTTACACACACATTCTGTTTCAAGAACTATGAAGGAGATTACAGTGTAACTGCGATAGAATTTAATATGATGACCCAGCATAGACTGGAAGGTCAGAGAAGGCTTTCCTGAGAAAATAGCTGTTACCTACAAGAAGCAATAGACGAATAGTTGTTAAGCTCACTGAGTACAGATCCAGATTGCCTGCGTTTGAATCCCTCCTCTTGCCACTTAGTTGTGTTGCCTTCACCAAGTTTTGTCACTTCTGCTAAGATACAGTTTCCCCATTTGTAAAATAGAGATAATATCACTACTTATCTCACTCACTTGTTATAAAGAAGAGTAGGCATTACCATCCCCAAATCCTCAAGAATGGGGATTAACAGTGGACTAAAGTAGACTTATTATTATTCTACCACAGACTTATTTATGTTCTGGCAATGTAAGAACTCTTACCATTATGTAAAGGCAATGGCCAGCAGAGGTTCTGAGGGATAGGAAAGGGAAGAATGGGTGTAATATGGGGGCATTCTGGGGATATTGGATTTGTCCTGCATTGCATTACAGTGATAGATACAGGTCATTGTTTATTTTGTCATAACTTACAAAATTGCATGGGACAGAGTATAAACTATAATGTAAACTGTAGTCCATGCTTAGTAGTAATGCTTCAATATTCATCAACTGTAACAAATGTACCACACTAATGAAGGATGTTACTAATGTGGGAAAGTGTGGGAGAGGGAGAGAGTGGTACATTTGGGAATCCCTTATTTTTTTATAAAACATTTATGTAATCTAAATCTTCTTTGAAAAATTGATTAAGAAAAAAGGTTGGGTCAAGTGTGTAAAACACTTATAGTAGAATCTGACACAGAGTGTTATGACCTTGACTACTGTTGTTGCTTTGCAATTCTGTCCTTCCAAATTTCCTAGAGTTAAATTTCCCTTTCTTTTCTGAAATTAAGTTGATAAAATATTGTAGTGATGTTTTAAATGGTCTCACTAATTAAATTTGTAAAAGCTTCTTAACCTAGTATCCCAGGTCCTCTGTAATATTGCAATTGCATAGCAATTCAGCCTCATAACTCATTGTTCTGGCTTGTAATTTCTGTGCTAAGTAACTTCTCCAACATTTAATGGCTTGAAACAATATGCATTTTACTTTATCTCATGATTGCATGAGGAAGGAATTGGTAGGACTTATCCTGTGATTCTGACATTGACTTGGGTCACTCGGTGGCATCCAACCAGTAACTGGTTTGGTCAGGAGGGTCCAGCATGCTTTACTTTTGCTGGGTCCTTGTTGGAGATGACTGCAGAACCAGGCTCAGCTGGGCCCCTCAACCTCTCCATGTAGTATCAGGTCCTCCTCACAGTCTTTCAAGTTAGGTAATCAGGCTTCTTAAATGGTGGTTGATTTTCTCCATTGAAAGAGTTCCAAGATTCAGGGAGTAGAGCTGCCAGTCTTTTAATGCCTGGTCCAGAAACTGGTAAAGTCTCACTTTCATCATATTCTATCAGTCAAAGTAGTTACAGAGACAGAGACTATCAAACTGAAGGTGGAAGGGACATAAAATCTATCTCCCAAAAAAAGAGTCAAAGACTTTGTGGCTAAGTTTAATCTGCCACACTGAACATCCTCTGCCTCGAATGGTTCTTTCAAACAATACTGAACTTCTTGGCAATTCCTCACATAACCTACTTTCTGATACTTCCATGCCTTTATGCATCCTGTCTCTGTCTGTGCATCATCCACTCTGTCTTTGATGCCTCTTCTACCTTTCTTCTTCAAGCTAACTTGAATTTATCCTTCAAATTCCAGCTCAGCCCTCTTCTACTCCCATCTACAACCCTAAACCAGGATAAGTTCCTCCAGCCTCTGACTGACTAGCACCCTGACTGAATGCCTATCCAATCTCTTGCTGTATGTTATTGAAATCACCTCTCGTCCTCACCAGTATGTCAACTCAGTGTGTAGGGACAAGACCCATGTTTCATTGATTTTTGCAAATCTAGAATCTAGCACAATATCTGGTATACTATGATACCTGATCTGATCTGAACAATTGTCAGCACTTTAAATTTGGTTAAAAATGTATCAAGTTTAAGTATGAGATAAACTGATTATGATTCAAATCCCAAGGAACTTTACCAGGAATATTTGGCTTCCAAACGGTCAAATACATTTTTTACCAGATTAACTTGTGAAATTTCTGTTTTGAAAAAGATATGGACAAATTATTTAAAAATATTCAATAATGAGACTGTTTTGATAGATTTTTATTCAAATACATTATGTATTTTTATTTCCATTTTGAGGGTTGAATTGGAGTAAATGGACTGAGAAATATTTTTTTAAAGTTAGACATCACCTGGAATTCAATAAAAATGATGAAGAAACTCTCTTGATGCTGACAGAGAAACAGAATTATAAATTGTCTTTCAAGTGTAGAAAACTAAGCTATATCTGACTATAGTTGTATTTGTCACAATCCAAAAATTAAAGTACAAGAAAGCCCCAAGGAATTTTCTATTATTTTTAGGTCTAACAAAAACAGATTGCCAAAATATTCTACTTAGAAAATTATGCAGGTAATGCCTTTGATTATGCCTCTTATGTCTTTGATCTCTTTGTATATCCTCTGTTTTCTCTCATAGATGATATTAAATTCTTTGTAAATATATATGACAAAGGATATTTAGATTTATTAAGTGTTACTATATTTCAGGTACTGTACTTAGTGCTTTATGTAAAATATCTCATTTGCTTTTACAACAACCCTGCAAATTACCTATTATTTGTATTGAATAAATTCAAGCTCACAGAGAATAAGTGACTCACATGAGGTCACATAGTAAGAGTCAGAGACAAGATCTCTCTAACATCAAAGACTGCTTGGAATCTCTAAGCCTCATTTCCTAAAGGGACTGAATTGTGACATTTAATCAGATCCACATGGCTTCTCTGTGGACATCATTGTTTCCTCTCACAGGTTTAAGGAAAACATAGTAAATTGGATAGAATGCTTTATTCTTCTCCATTTCATTTTCACATTTATTACCCTACATATCTCAGTGTGTCTCTAATTGAAAACATTTATGAATCATTCACTTATCACTTACTTGTGCATAAATATCCACTGGTGTACATATAAATTTATATGCCTGTTGTTGGGTCTAAATTTAATTGGGTAGTCCTGACCCAAATATACAGTTGTGCAGGGATATTAAAAACAAAGAGACAAACAAAGCCAAAACCTTGGTCTTTAATATTTCTTAATGATGCCATGGCAGGTATCATTAATCATTTACAATAATCTTCCCACAAAGCCTGGGTTAATAGCTTCATTCATTACTTCAACTGGCAAATATTTATTGACCACTTAATATGTGACAAGAAATGTTCTAGGTTCTGGGTATTCAGCAGTTAGTAAAACAAAAGCCAATGTCATGTGTAGCTTACATGATAGAATTGTGAGAGAGAAAACAACAAATAGATAATATATCAAATGCAGTAAGAACAAGCGTTATACATAAAACTAGAAACTTTTAATGTTATATGTATTGCTAGGGTATGTAGTTATATTTTGTGTCACTGAGAGATATTTGTAAAAACCAGAAGGAAATAAGGCATGAGGGTATATGGGAAAAAAAGAGTGCCCTCAGCAAAAGAACAACAAATGCGAAGGGCCTGAGGTTGGGGTATGCTTCCTGTGTTTGAAAAATAGCAAGGAGGCAATGTAGCTGGCATGGACTGTGTAAGAGGAAAGAAAAAAGAGATAACACTTAGGAGATGGGGGCATATGACCCCCATCTTAGAAACTCTTGTAGATCTTGGTTAAGACTTTGGGTTTTACTTTAAGTGAGTCAGAAGTGTAATCCTAGGGTGCTAAAAAGGAGACGCATGATCTGATTATATTATTTAAAGACACTATGCCTGCAGGTGGGGAATAGATTGTAGCAACCTTTGAGCAGCTTAATGATTGGAGCTGTCATTTACTGAAATGAGAAGACAATCGGAGATGTGGGTTTGGGAGGGAGAATCAATGTGTGGTATTGGCCATTTGGTGTTTTCAGATAGATGGACCTCAACAAGCATCATAACATAGACCTCCAGGACATCTCTGACGATCAACAGGATTCAGCGCCAGAGTAAGAAAAGATTTGCTATTCCTTCGAGTGGTCATCAATATGAGTGACAGCAATCTGTTTTGCTCATGGGTCAGTTAACCTGGCATATATCTTTATCTCCAGATTTTACACAAAGCAGACAGTGTAGGTGCTTTTCCCACAGTCCTCTAGGATCCCTTTGACAGGTTTGGTGTGCCCAAACCAGCAGCCTTCTCAAGCAGGCTGTTCTTGGAAGATTGGCACTGCCTTCTCTCCCAGAGAGGCTGGGAAATATACCAGACCCTCACCCTAATTGGAGGCTGTCCCTGATGACTGACTGATTCGGGATACAGAATCTAGGCTCCCTTGCCTCAAGGTGGAATAAACTTTAAGGTGCTATTTATATCCAAGAGCTCTCCTCAAGATCATTCTGCAGCTAGACTACACCAGAAAATAAACGCACATTTATTCCACCCCTGTCCCTTTCTTGCTCCCTCCACTCTCCTGGAGGTTCCCGTAAGAGCACTCACATAATAAATCATTTGCTCACATATACCCTTCTCAGGTTCACTTCTAAGGAAGCCAAGCCAAGACAGCATGGATGTGAGCCATACCAGATTGAGGAGGAGGCGAAGTTGATACTCTATTGCTCTGGCACTTCTGCTCTAATTCACAAATTTATTTCATTCAGCAAATGCTTTTGATACATACTATGTGCAAGGCCCTAGGGATTAAGGGAAGATAAACCTTGAGGGGGTCATAATCCTTTCAGGGAGATAGATATAATTTACAATTTCAACAGTAATACCTAATTTAACTAACAATTTCAGGAGTAGCACAAGGTGATATATGATTTAATTGACAAGCAAGCAGTACAAGCACTCTACTACATGATGCTGAACCTTATCCATACTCCTAGAAACCTACAAAGTCTGTATTTCAAGCAAAGTAACAGCTGTGTTATAGAAGCATGAAAAATATTCAGTTTGGAGTGAAGATGGAGGAGGGGGAAGGGCTGGGGGCAGAGGACCTGAGTCGTTCAAGCCTTGTGACTTTGGGATTCTCTCTCTCTCAGCTTAAATTTCTTAATCTGTAAAATGAGTGAAACCATGATTTCACTAGGAAGTTGTGAGCATTAAATAGAAAATATTCAAAACAATACCTGTCTCAATCAGTCTTAATAATGTAATTAAGCTAAAAGGAAGTATAGGTCTGGCCAATCAGCAAAGCAAATCAATGAGAGGAATAATGAAGGAAATTTTCCATGTATTCTTGGTCAGGAGACCAGACTGATATTTTCAAGAACTTAAAAAGATATTAATCATTCTCCCAATCACACATATAAAGACCTAGCATATATTTTGACACCTAAGAAATCATTGAGTCTTTTGGAAACTTCTCAAAGTTCTGTCTTCTGCTTCTGCTCACCATTACTTAGTTCAGATAGGTATCACCACATGCCTGTAATAGTGTGATAAAAATAGATTTTCCCAAATGTCACTTTATTCATATAACCTCATGATCTAAAAAGGTTTCTATGTATCTTAAATGCTTATAGAATAAATTCAGGCCTCCTTAGACTGGTATTTAATGCTCTTGAAGATCTCATGCCAATATACATTCCTATCGCATCTTCAACTAGTCCCTGAAACTAGCCCCATGATTCAGGCCATCTGGTATTCTCCCTGTCCCTGCACCTGCTCTGAACTTTTTCTGCTCTGTGTCTTTGCTCATAATTAAGAGAATGTTCTCTCCTCATTGTCATCTATCAAACTCTTGTCAATCCTCCATTGCCCAGCTTAAATGTTATCTCTTCTACAAGTCTATCGACAATTCACACAGAAAAGAAGTTTTCCCTTCTTTATGCAATTCACACATTTACTGTGAAATAGCACTAATTTGACTCCACGGTCACATGTATTTCTATGACTTTATTGCACATTCTTGAATTTATGATCCTTAAGGCAAACACATATACCCTGCATACTTTACCCATTTGGGTGCATACAAGATGGTTGATTAATATTTGTTAAGTTATTGCATACACATAAGACTTTAGTTTTTATATTTCCCCAGTAGCTTTAACCTGTAATGCTTTCAAAGGCACAAAAATTTAAAAATTTTGAAATTGAGCCTTCCCGTTCTATGTATGAAATCTGAATCTTGATTTACTAATTTGGGTGCTTGTATAGTAAGATATACTAAATGTGTAATGGGTGTTCAACCAACGTTAATTACACAAGTAAGTAATCTATTGACTTTGATACTTAGGGGGAAAATATTATACCATTCTTTTTCCAAGTAGTAGCTAATTTCCTTTAGTTTAATTGTATTTAAAGGAAAGCCTGTGAAAAAGAAAAGCCTTGCAGTGGGAAAATTAATTGATTGAAACAAGGGAACAATATAATCTTAAAATCTCTTGACTAATAAGAGGAAACACTTTAAATGCATACTTACGGGTTATCAGAGTTTCAAGTGTCATCATGGAAGTCAGAAAATATAGATGGATAATAAGTTAACATTGAGTTCAAAGCCTGCTCTTTATTTGAAATATTTTATTCTCAATAATAAACCCTCAGAGCCAGTTTCATCCTTCAGTACCAAATTTTAAATGTGACTGAGAACAGACTGTAATATGTAGTTGTCTGTGGACCCCACCGTCTTCTAAGCTGGCTACTCTCATTAGCGTGAGTGCACATGTTGATAAGCCATAGGGGGCATTTATGTGACACCAAAGAACTCTACATGATAAGCCTTCAGTCAAGATTTTACTCAGGCATTTTGGATCTCTCTCTAGTGCTATTTCCTCTTCTTCTGTAGCATTTATTCGTACTTGACCCTATGTTTTAGAAAGTGCACACAAGTCAGTATTCCAAACATCCCAGGGACTTAAAGAGCTGATCTAATGCCTGTGTTGCAAGATGAAAAAGAGAAGGATTTTGTTGAACCTATAAAAAGGATGACATTTTACCTGGCCCTGAGCTGTTCTGCTCAAAATTGAAGCTTTTGCAGCCTGCAGCTCTTTGATTTGTGAGCCACAGAGTATCATATCTTGGCCATTACCGAATCAGAGTTATCTGCCTCTTCCCAGCACATTTTGTTTAAGAGGAAAAAGAGAAACCCTTTATCTTACAAAATGCATTTTCTTTTTATTTTCCTACATTTTGTACATTGCTGGAATGGATCTTGTGATGGTTCAGTGAAAACATATGTAAATGGTAATTTGAAAACACCATTGAGCTGATGCCATGGAAAGTTATTTTGGTGAAAAAATTGAAGTAGTAGGTGTCATGAGAATAAAGGAGTTTGCAGCACTTTCTTTGCCATATCACCTTGTGAAGAGGCAGAACGTCATGTGTGATACTTATTTTCATCATCTATAAAATAGTAACATAGAGCCACAGAGCAAATCCAGGTCAGCATCTGTCTTTAACCAAAAATATTTATTGGTTCAGGAATGAATGGCCTGAGTATGAAAGATGAGACTTCATTAAGAATTCCTTTGGATCCCAAACTCCTTAGGCAAGAGGGAAACACAAAGATTTCTTAAAACCAGAGACAGTAGTTAGTTTCCCAGTTGAATGGCATCACCTTTTAACTGAACCCTTCACCATAGTGTTATTTCTTTATTCAACAAACATGTTTCAGTGCATTTTATGTCAGTCACTATCCCAGTTGCTAGAAACATAAAGATCAATATAATAGGCATCCCTTTTATTTAAGGGGCTTTGACTCTATTTATAAACAAATTATTATGTCAAAATGATGCGTACAATTTAGCGGCTTTACTAAGCATTTTCTGCTTCTTTCTATATATAAATGAGAGCACAAAGTCATTTTGTGTGTGAAAGCAAATAATTGTGTCAGGCAGTTAACTTTTTTTAAATGCTCAATTTTGTCATGTTTGTTGTATTTTTTTAGTTTTTTAAATTCAGTGATCTATTGTGATTTTTTATTTAGAATCAGTATTTATATCTTTATGTAATTTTCTGTCCTTTTTCTTCAAGAGGGGTCACCAAACTGGGGGCCCATGCATCCTAGATCCAGCCCTACCACCAGGGTATAGCTTAGATGATCTATGCAAAGTGGCAGCACAGTATCCAGCACAGACAAGGCTCAATGCACAACATCTTTTATTACTACTGTGTTTCTTTACTAGTGTTCTCCTTGTCATGCTTTCTAGCCCTGGAAAGTTATTTTCCTGCACAATTCAGGAAAATGATCATGCCACCCATGACTTATACTTACTAGTTTTCAAGATTGTTTAAGCACATCACAAAATCAAATTTTTTCAGGAGTGCAACATTAAAATTAGTTTTCTGTTAAACCTTGTCCAAATTTGTTGGTTCAAATTTGATTCATAAGAAATATGAGTCCTTTAAGAAAATGACTTTGAAACTGTGAGGCTGTTTTTAAGTTGAAGATTCAGTCACAGGCAGAGAGAGAGAGAAACAAACTAGATTCTACATAAATTTAAAAGGTTCCTTGCTCCATTTTGAAATATCTGTTGGAGATAAATGAGTGTACAATGAACAGTTCTTCAGACTGGTTGAAAAAAGCTCACAAGTGTTTAATGTCCTGTATAATAAGATGTCCTCGACAGCAATTTCTCTACTTTTTCTCTCCTGAGGAAGCTGGAGAAAGTATTCAGGGTCTCTAGGTGCTTGAAAAGAAAAATACAGCCATCGCTTGCATTGGCTTCAAATAGCTTAAATAGGGTGAACAGACCCACTGCAGCTGAGTCAGAGGGCAGATAGCCATCTGTTAGAGATAAGCAGCCCGAGTCCTTTGAAACTGAGCCAACCCAGAGATTGAGGACGAGCTTTACCGAAGGACTTTGACTAGGAGTTAATCACTTGGTTCTGGTTGATAACAGTAAATGAAGTATTAGTGAACAAGGCACTGGCCAAGCATGGAAGAATTTATTTCTTTAAAGTGTGCTTTAAGTTACCCACCTGTCAAAATGATTACAATTAGCTTTAATGTAAATATGACTCCATATTTTTAATAACTGTGCATGAAATTCAGGACTCAGGGCATTTGGGAAGGACCTGCATAAGGAAGCAATAGAGTTTAAGAATGTTGTAATGAAGAATGCTAACCCCAGAGCCAGACTGTCTGCATTCAAATCCTGACTGCTTAGTTCTATGACCTTAGGCAAGCTACTGAACCTCTGTGAGACTCAGTTTCCTGAACTGAAGAAATTAAATCAATGATAGCATCTACCTCATCAGACTGGTATGAGGATTAAATGAGCTGATCTGTGTAAAGGTCATAGCCCAGTATCTGGCATACAGTAAGGACGTCAGAGAAGTTAAAGTCCCATTAACCTTTGAAATCACCCATTCCCACTTCACCGCTAATATATTGATCTCAGCATCAGTAGATATTTCTGTACCTAGTGATGAAAGCAGAAGTTAATAGGAATTAAAGAAGCTTGACAGAGTATCCCTAATGGCCTAAGAGAGTGATTTTACCTAAGAAAGATCCAAACAATCCCTGTTGATAGTAAATACCAGTGGGGATAGCCCCTTTCTCCCCGCCCCCCTCCAAAAAACTAGTAGGTTCTGCTTTTGTTGCTGGGAAGCTGAGTAGAGGTAATCGTGATAGCTCCTCAAGACCAATCAGGTTCTACCTAAAAAAAAAAAAAGAAAGAATAGAGATATCTGGGTAAATGCACCTATATCATTTATCCCAATTTGGAGTGAGACTTATAGAAAGTTAGATTCTTATGAGGTAGTTCCCTGAACCTAGAGCTTTTAATCATCTTTGGTCTGTGGTATAACGGAAGTATGCACTTGGTGACCCCAATAGCTAAGCAGAGCTAACAGGCAACATCATCTCTTCAATGTTCAGAGCATCTAGAGAATCATTTAGTTAAATACCAAGTATCTAAGTGTGCCTGAGCTGCTATCACAAATAACATCAACTGGTTTTGGCTTAAACAATGGAAATATATTGGTTCACAGTTTTAAAGCTAAGAGGAGTTCAAAATCTAGACCTCTGCAAAGGCTGTTTTCTCCCCCAAAGACTGTAGTGTTTTGTAGTACTGAGTATAAACAATTCTTGGTGTTCCTTGGCTTTCCCATAGCATCCCTTCTCTTCCAGGTTCCTGCTAACTTTCCTCTTTTCCTTGTAGCCTTCTCCTTATAAGGCCTCCAATAATCTGGATTAAGACCCACCCTTGTTCAGTTGGCCACACCTTAACTAAAAATCTTCAAAAGTTCTATTTGCTGGGTTCACACTCATAGAGTTGTGGATTAAGATTAAGAACATGTCTAAACTGGGGTACATAATTCAACCTATCACACCAATGTTAATAGCTTGACTGTGGCAAAGCATGTAAGACTAGACTATGTTTTGTTGGAGGAAGAGAAGCAATTGGGAGAGCTGAAGTTTCAGCATACATGCTGGAAGAGGAAAGCAGCCAAGAATATTTCTTCTGTTGTCCTGTTGTGTACTCATCCCTCACCTTCTGAAGTGTTTTTCCAAGTCTGTTATTTGGGAAATTCTGTTTTTTGTTTTGGGTTTGTTTGTTTTGGGTTTTGTTTTTGTTTTGGTACAGCCATATCTGTCTAAATGACGACTTTTTATCAATGCTGCAAAGAAAATTTGGAGTCATTATTGAACAGACTGTCCCAGATAAATCTTAAAAAGTTTGCTGAGTGAAGCAAGCCAGACACAAAAGGACAAATAATATAATTGTGCTATTATGGATTAAATATATTATGTAAATTCATGGAATTAATAGTTAGAATATAGGTCAAGAGAAAATAGGAATGAGAGTAGAGAATGGAAAACTAAGAGTTACTCTGCAGATTTGGTTAAAAGGTTATCTGTAAATCTTTGGAAATGAATGGAAATGGTGAGCACCCATCTTGGTGTTTGTGACTAGCAGAGCTGTTTTATATGGGCATGACAGTGGTTGAAAGGGAAACTCTACGGACATGCATATTATTAGAAGGAAAGCTAAAAAATGTAAGATGGGACTGCATAATGTAGTGAAACCTCATGTAAAATATAAATATGGGTGATATTGCATATAAGACTTTTTTACAAAATATAAATACAAATAAACTAGAGAAAAGAAAATTAGCTATGGGTAGGCACATAGGACTATTGGGCTAAAGCAAAATAATCGGATATAAAAATTTCCAGCAATCACAGAAAAAAGTTGTATTTCCCATGTCATTCCTGAGATTTAGAATTCATTCAATTTTATTAAAGATACAATGCATGATGACAATAAAGTTATTATGAATATCTATATTCCAATTAGCATCTCCCTATACATAAACACTTACAACATATGTAATAAAATACAATAAAAATTCAAAGAAAAGCAATATTTATAATTTATCACATCTTATAATGGTAATACTGTTAAGAAAATATATAATTTTCTCTATAAATGGAAACTGAACCTTCAAGTATCCAAGCAATATTAACAAAACTTCATCATGTTATTAAGCCATAAGGGAAAAGTCAATACATTCCCCAAAGAACACAATATCTAAGCTATGTGTTCTGATAAAAATGTATTGATATGTGAAATGAATAATAACATTTTAAGTAAATCAATCAAAATTTAGTTTTATGGAGGGAAAAAAAAGAAAATCCCCATGCATAAATTACTCTTTTGAAATAGATGAAATCAAAATTAAAATCACAGACTACTGAGAACTATAAAAATATGTATTACCACATATCAAAATTTATGGAGAGTTGTCAACTTTATATTAAGGCAATTCATGATCATAGATATACCCATTATTCAATGAGAAAAACTGAAATAAATTGGAGTGACTAAATTATAAAAATATGGTAAAAAAACAGACTTATAGACTTAGGATATATTCTTAGATTGGCATAATTGTATTAGAAAGTAAGACCCTGTGTGACATCATGTTGAGGGAAATAAGTCAGTCACAAATGGACAAATATTGTATGATCTCACTGAAATTAAATAATTAGAGTAAGCAAATTACAGAAACTAGAATATAGGTTACCAGGGACTGGGGCAGGTAGGGAAGGGAAGTTAATACTTAAATAGTAAGAGTTTCTATTTGGGGTTATGGAAAAGTCTTGGTAATGAATGGTAGTGATGGTAGCACTGTTGCAGCAAAGCCAGGAGTTCTAAAACTCAGAAACACCGAAAACTGGCACTCCAGAGAGGTGGAGGAACAGATTTATTACATGCAGTCCCAGAGGAGTCAATCTCCAAATTCTGAGCCCCGTTTTTCAGTTTACATAGGTTTATGTAGGATTTCAGGGGGGATAAGCATAACTTTTGCTCATTGGTTAATGCGTTGCTAGGCGAAAATTTGCAAACGGGGCAGGTTACAGAGGCAGAATTCAGCTGCAAGTTTGCAGGCTGATTTACAGAAGCGGGGGCGGGGGGGGAGGATGTCACTTTTTTTATATTTTCCTATGAGGCCATGTTTTACACAGGGTGATTTACAGAAACAGGGGGCAGGAGTTATTCACTTGATATTCTCCTGCAAGGCCATGCCCTCCCAGGCCAATCCACCAATGTGGGGGCAGCAGTGACTTATTAGATATTTTGCAAGTGAACGCTTTTTATTTCTCAACATTTCCTCCCTCTGATGCCCCTATACACCATTTATAGGGTAGCACTCATGCTAAGTGGAAAAACAACTTAAGGTAGTAAAGCATCCTACAAGACACAAGTACACTATTAAGATTAGTGTCCTTTCAGTTACACTACAGTTTCTGGGAGCTGTAGCTGCCAGTCCAGTTTCAAACAGCAAGCCGAGCAGTCCAAAAAGGAGTAGGAACCAAAGGGAACAGGAGTCCATTTAGTCAGGTGATGGCAATTCTTGGTGGCTCTGGGTAATTCGGATTTTCAAGGGGCAGTCAGGAACAAGGTGAATTGTCCAGTTGTTTTGTTTCTCCTTGGAGTGTGCCCTTTTAACTTTAGTATGATGAATCCAAAGGACAATACCTGAAATTTTGAGAGCAAGGTAATAGTATGTGGGCCCGTCCAAGTAGGTTGGAGGGGCTCTTTTCCAGTTTTTTTACTAAAATTAAGTTTCCTGATGGGATGGGATCCCAAGACAGAACAGTTTTGTGTATTTGCACTGGATTTTTTAACTGCTGGAGGGTAGAATCCTGGTCAGCTTTTCTTAAGAGCCTGAGATTTCACTTGAAGGTTTGAATAATTGGGGTTGGTAGTTTAAACAGAACTTTGACAGGTGAAAAGCCTAAGAGTCCAGGGGGTGCAGTTTGACTTTAAGGAGGCCTAATGGGAGTAGATTTACTCACAGTAAGCCAGTTTTTTAATTTTTTTTACAAACCTTGGCTAAGGTGTTTTGAGGATTTGATTTATGCATTTTACTTTCCCTGAGTTTGGCAGCTTAAAAGCTGTATGGAGTTTTTACATAATTCTTAACATTTTGATAGCTCTTGGACAATAGCTGACACAAAAGCTGGGCCATTGTTGGTGCTTATAGGCAAAGGTATCCCGTGCTGGGGAATTATTTTTTGAAGCAAAGCTTTAGTTACTTTTATTGTTTTTCAATGTGGGTGGGAAAGGTCTTGACCCAGCCTGAAAAGATGCACATTATTACTAATGAGCACCTACTCCTTTGGCCTGGTTTCACTTTTGCAAAGTCCACTGTTCAGTTTTTAAAAGGGGCAGTTTCCATGTGTTGGATGCTGGCCGGGACCTGGGGATCCTGGGAGGGGTTGCTTTCAGGGCAGGTTTGGCACCGGTTGCCGTCAGTGGTGCACAGCTAGGTCATCTGAGCAATGTAGCTGTATTTTCTGAGCAGGGCCTTTAAAGCAGTTTTTCTGCTGTTGTTTTATCTTTTCAAGTGGGTGAGCTGATGGCATTGTTGAACAAGGGTGTAGACGGCTCTCTCTGGGATGAAGACCCAGCCATCCGGGAGTAGCCAGCCCCCCTCTGGGGTCTGGTGTCCCTCTCCTTCCTTGCCTACTCCTGCTTCCGCGGGTACAGTTCAGTCTTTCAATGTGTTGTTTTAAAAGGGACAGGTGAGGCGCCAGTGGTGGGGTTGCAGCTCGAGGGCCCACTTGGTTGCCTGCTGAGCCGCCCATCAGCCAGTGCATTTCCCCCAGCAACTGCATCATTTTCTCTGATGCTCCCGACAGCGCGTGGTGGCCACCCTGCCTGGCTTCTAGACCACGTTCAGCAGTTGAAGATCTTTTTTTTCCCTGCAGTTGGGAGTCCCCTTTCCTTATAAATTGCTCCATGGATATGTACAGTAGCAAATGCATATTTCGAGTTAGTGTAAATGTTTACTGTTTGCCCGGTGGCCAGTTGTAGGGTTTGAATCAGTGCCTAGAGTTCTGCTTGCTGTGCAGACCACCCCCTAGGTAGGGGAGCCGCCTTCACTACTTATTTAGCCGAAGTGACTGCGCACTTAGTAAGCCTCTTCTTATTTCTGACAAAACCGCTGCCGTTAGTGAACAGGGTTTAATTGGGCAAGGAAGTGGCCCATCCTGGAAGCTGGGGCAGCCGATACACACCTTCTTGTCACTTCTGGGCAGTTGCGCCTAGGAGCCCCTTCCCAATTGGCAGAAAAGTGGCAGGATTTAGGAAAAGAGGTGTGGGGGGGTGTTGGCTTTTAAGTTTTATGGGAGCTGAGTCCAAGTTAATTGAGTCCTTTAAATGCAGACATGTAAACCAGGTGGCCCTGGAAGGTACTGGCAGCAAAGGGGAGTTTCAGGGTGAAGTGCCACCTCCTTTTCAGGGTGAAGTGCCACCCCCTTTTCAGGGTGGCCTTTCTCAATTGGTTGGGTCTGGATTTTTAAGGCTGCTGCTAACAGGGAGGCCTGCTGTTTCTCTTGCTTTTTTGCATCCCCTCAGCTGGATTGATGAATATTTTGTTTGCGACTTTGAGGAGCTGGAAGATGTTTATGTCTGTGAACTCATCTAGCTTTTGAAGTGTTCTTTTGATATCTGGCACAGCCTGGGCGACGAAAGCTGCGTTGACCATCCTCTGGCTTTCTGGGGCCTCTGGGTTGAAGGGGGTGTAATTTTGGAAGGCTTTGCAAGGTTGCTTATAAAAATCTCCCAGAGGTTCCTCAGGCTTTTGAGTGACTGAAGCTATTTTGGACATGTTGGTGGGCCGCCTGCTCCTTCCCGTGCTCCCCTGAGGAGGGCTTCTGCATACCGCGAAGGGCAGCCACCCCTGGTCTGGGTGAAAGTCCCAGGCCGGTTGGGCTTCCGGTGCCGCCTCTCCAGCCCATCCTCTGGCTCCAAGACCCCTGCGGGGGCCTGTTCTCGCAACCCCTTTCTGGCCTCGGTGAAGATCCCGTGTCTCTCCTCCAAACTGAACAGGGTTAGGAGGAATTGGTGGCAATTATCCCCAGTGGGGCGGTGGGTTTGGGAAATGGACTCCACGAGGTCGTTAAGAGCCTGAGGCTTTTCTGAATATGAAGAGGTTTGGTGCTTCCAGTTTAAAAGATTTGTTGATGTGGAAGGCTGATAAAACAGAATTGGCCTCCTGGGTTGGACAGTCCGGTCTGCACTGATCCGGGCTGGGCTCTGTGTTGTAGTCTGTGCGGACTGAAGTTTCCTTGCCAAAGGGGTCTCAGGATCCCCCCTGGGGGAGGCTGACTGGCCCGGGAAGACTGAAGATGGAGGAGTCCCTGTGAGATCTGCTTGCAGAGGCTCCCGGCCAGGGAGATGCCCTGGAATGGCTGGAATGTGAGGCGGGGGTAAAGTGTCTTTCTCCGGAGGTCCTTGTAGAATAATAGGCTTTTGAGGTCTGGCTGTTTGAGCTACCTGGCCCTTGCTCTGACCCTTCCTTTCAACACAGAATCAAACCTAAGGGGGCAGGGTTTGGGCAATTTTTAACCAGGAATTGATGTGGGGAACCTGCTCAGGGCGGCTGGGGGCTTCAGTGACTGCCTGACATACTGCAGGAACTTTGGCCACCTCTAGGCTTTTCTCTGAGGGCTAATCAACACTAAACTTAGGCCACTCTACTTTGCACAGAGTCTGGAAATTCTGGGGGACATATGGACACTATAAACCCCAGAAAAACCTTTCTTGAAGTTTTTTAACATATACTCTAAGGCTGTGTGTATGGACTGTGATGATCCCATCCCTGAACCGGTGTCGCAGGACAAACAAATAGAGGGCCCCTCACGAGGCCACTCAGAAGCCCGCCTGTGGACATCTCTCGTGAGAATTTAGGCTCATCTTAGCTAAGGCATCTGTATAGAGTCCAGATTAGCCTTTATGCCATATGATGTAGCCGTGGAGTGCAGTTTGGGGCCCACTCGGACTCTGTAGCGCAGGCCGTGGAGCCACAAACTGGATCAGCAGAGGCAAGCCTCTGCAGTCCCCATTCATTCACTCAATCACTCAGAGGCTACACAGTCCCACCCAAGGGACTACCCTATCATGGAATCTTAAATCTCGAGATTTGGGGAGGTGATCAGTCTCCCCTTCTGTCCATAGATGAGCCTGACTTGGGACTCGCAACCCCAGGGCTTTACCTTTCCGACGTCTCCTGATGTAGTTCAATCCACCTCTTCACTGAGTCAGGCCAGAGTGGAGGACGTGGCCCTCACGGATCCTTTCCCTGAAGAAGGCCCTGTCAAGGGGACAGGTGGCGCTGCTTTGTTCATGTGGAGATCTCCACTGGTCACACCCACCAGTCACAAAATGGAGGCTCAAAGGGCCAGTGAGGTTGGGTTTCCCAATCAGGTAACCAAATGTTGCAGCAAAGCCAGGAGTTCTGAACCACAGAAACACTGAAAACCAGCATTCCAGAGAGGTGGAGGAACAGATTTATTACACATGGGCCCAGAGGAGATTCAATCTCCAAATTCTGAGCCCCGTTTTTCTGTTTTCATAGGTTTATATAAGATTTCAGGTGGGATCAGCATAACTTTTGTTCATTGGCTAACGCATTGCTAGGCGAAATTTTGCAAGCACGGGGGATACAGAGGCAAAATACAGCTGCAAGGTTGCAGGCTGATTTACAGAAGTGGGAGGAGTGAAGTCACTCATTTGATATCTTCCTACTAGGGCATGTTTTCACAAGCTGATTTACAGAAACTGGGGCAGAACTAATTCACTTGATATTCTCCTGCAAGACCATGCCCTCACAGGCCAATCCACAGAAGCAGGGGCAGAAGTGACTTGTTAGATATTTTCAAGGTTATGCTTTTTATTTCTCAATAGCACAACATTATGAATGTAGTTAACAGCACTGAATTATATTTTGAATGTGATTAAAAGGGTGAAATTTACATGGTATATATGATACTAAAATAAAATTTTTAAAAATGAAACTGTAAGTCACAGTTAACCTAATATAAACCATGGACCATATTCAATAGTACAAATATAACAATAATTTTCCATCAATTGTAACAAATGTATAACAGTAATGTAAGGTGTTAATAATGAGGGACAGAGGTGTGTAGGAACTGTGTTTCCCCATGATTTTTCAGTAAAATTGCAACTTACCTAATATAAAAAAGTAAGACCTTTTTGATGTTGTGTGATACATGTTGCCCTCCTGAAAGTTTGTGCTGGCATAAATCCCAATAACTATGAAAATTATTCTTTTATAACATCCTCTCCAATAAGACACTATTGAGTTAAAGATGTAATTGCAATAATGTTCACTGAAGGGTTACTTATAATAACAAAAGTTGAGAAAAAGAAAAACTAAGGATTTAGTAACTAAACTTTCAATAGAACAGGCTTTAATCTATTTAAAGCATTATATAAAATAACCATAAAATTAAAAATTATGCAACCATTAGTACACTATTATAATGGAATATTTATTGCATGAAAAACTGATATCTGATGATGCCCAATATCCATCCCATTAGCCAGTAAGTAATTGACTAGAAAGACAAGCTGTTCTGACACAAGTCTGAGTTTCCCATCTCCTTGAATAACAAGTTGGACCACTGGTCAGCCTTCTAGGGGCCACCCCAACAGATGATTTGGTTTCCTTCCCATAGGTGCCTTTATAATCCACTTGTATTCCCCTTTCCCACAATTCATATGCATACACACATGCACACACAAGTGTATATATATAAAAATATATTCACACACATATATACACATGTGTGTGTGCTATAATGCATTTATGTATTTGTATAATGTATATAATATGTTATATACATAAGAACCAAAATTCCTCAACCTAAATTTTTGAAGCTAAACTTTTCTCAGTACCTGAATTCATCCTGAGCAAGACAGGAAATGTATTCCTATTCTCAGAAGCATAGGTGTCAGAAGTAGATTCGACACTTTTATGTGCAGTAGCTGGCGTGTGGTGCCTGGGATGAATTAACCAAGTCAATGCCTTTGCTTCACTCTGATGTATATGCCTCATTTCTATGTCTGGTTTTCTCTCTCAGTTTCTACCTACAACTTAGTTTCTTTCTAGGACTAGTTCCTTGCTCTGGATTTCAGTTGACTTGTCATCTGCCTTGTTTATGCCAGTCCCATCTGGCCACTCTGTGTAATGCTGCCACTCAGCTGACAACAAGTGTCACTGTTGCTTTAAGATACCTCATGTCCAGCTCATTGGCAAATCCAAAATCACACAGGAAAACAAAGCTAGGTTTGCACAAGTCTTTGAACAATACTTTGGACTGTTGCTCACTTTCCTTAGGCATCAGCCCCCAAAATAACTCAATTCTCCATTCACATCCACACACCTACTTATAATTCTATTTTACTCTCCTCTCCCACTATTCCAAAATTATAATCCAACTCTCTGCCTCACCCTGCACAAATATTTTCAACAAAGGGTTATAGTAAGGTGACATATTGGAGATTAAACAAAGACTGGTTATAAGAAACTGAATAAGACAGTAGATCTGTTATATGCATTGTCTCCATTGCCCTGTACAGATATTTTAATTATTGTGTCACACATCTATGTAATAGGAGCAATTACATTTATCCTCCCACCTAGAGCACTTACAGGCTTTATTTAGTGCTTACAAAAGACAATAAGTTCTTCAAAGAAAGAGTGCTTAGCAAGTTCAAAGGATCAATTTTATTATAAAGGAAAGGTCAGGTCAATTTAAATCTTTTTTACTAACAATCAAAGAATTATTTGTAATGAACTCTTTATTGAAGTAAAATACAACCTTTTAGACATTCTAGGGGCTGAATCTTCCTATTAATATTTATTCTACTCTTCAGGAAAAAAAGACAGATAAAATATTTTCCCATAATAGCAACTAATTCTATTTCCTCAAGTTTTAATATTGTATGTGTCTCTATGCAGCTGAAATATATGAGAATATATACAGTATTAGATAAAAATACTTAATTTTATTCCATTAAATAACTTGGTTTAATTTAACTATCTTTTGGATGGACTTAACATTTTGCCTTTATTTTAAACTAAAAGGATTCACTGTTACTGTTAATATGGCACAGTATAGTAGCAGAATTCAAAATATCAAAATTACTTAATTTTGCATATGTGAATGGGCTTTCCCAATTCTTACATTAAATTTAATTTAATAAAATCCTCTACTTCCATTTTACAGCATTTCTCTGTGCTTACTTATATTGATTTTCTTTAATCAGGCAAAGATCTAAGCTGTCATTTCAATGGCAAAATATCTACAACCAAATATCTCTAGCATGGAAGTATTTATTTCCCAAAGATCTGCTGTTTCTGTTTGACAATTCTAAGCATTATACAATGTTTAGCTTTATGTTACCCAGCAGAGTTCTACAGAGAGAGCCTATTTTATTTTAAAGACCAATACTAAAGCACAAAGAACATTAACCACTGAGGAAAATGAGAGCTTTTTAAATAGTAGAACTGTTGGCTGAAACACTTTGGGTAGAAGTGTTTGAGTAGAAAATAACATTTTACCAAGATGCTGTGATATTTTGTGCTAATATTTCACACCTAAGGTGTTGTTTTCTTCATGCAGAGGCAGCAATCAGTTGGAAAACAGAGACAACACAAACTAACACACTTTTTTTGTGTGTTTTTTTTAAACTTAAGGCTTAAGCTAATTTGCTGCATGGTGATTAATGCTTTAATCAAGATTCTGAGGTTTGAAAATTAATCATTTAATCAACCGAATATTGACTAGATGTGGATAGAAAAATGCTATAAATCATAAGGAGAAAACTTGAAAACTTTAGACATTAAAAAATTATTTTTTCAAAGAAACCTCCCCCCATCTTTCCCTTGGAATCTTTCCTTCTGCAGCTCCAATTCGCTATTTATTATATTCATTATTCTGAGTAAATTGCTTAACCTCTGTAGTTTTTTTTTTATCCACCACTTAAAAACATGATTCATATTTGTAGATTGACTCCTCTTATTGGGAAACGTCATACAGCAGAGGGTCATAGAGATGGGGCATTCTTCTTGGGCAGCCATCGTTAAAAAATGCCACACAACCCCAAAGAACCAGGAAAGAGGAGGGGTTTCTAGGGCTATCTTGAAATGGGGTCCCTCCAGAAGTCAGAAAAAGGAGATTTTAAAAAGGAAAGGAGCAATAGATATATGTGATTTAATCTCCCTTATATCAACAAAATTGCCAGAGCAGGGAGGTAAGTTAAACAGGTTAAGGTGAAAGGAAGGGAGCTTGGAGATAAGACACTATTAGAATTTCTGCAAGGAGACCATCCTACAGAACACCTGTACAAACATAGCTGAAATAATGCAGGGGCCACAAAGGAAAATCAGCAGTATAGCATAAATCTAGGTCGCTAGAGTATCTTGTTTCCTTTACAGTGTTGAAGCTGTCCAGAAGTTTGACTATATCCTAGAGAAAGACTCAAAATATTTAAGGTACAGCTGTGGAGAGTTGCTGCAGTGGGCAAGGAGTCCAGGGTGGAAGAAGGGGGAGGACATTTAGCCAAGGGTTTCAGGTCAAACAATCTCAGTCTAGATTAAAATCAGAGTTCATACATAACCAGCTAGACAAAGGTTGGCTTCTACCCATGGAATTGACCATAGGGGTGCTGAGAAATAACAGAAGATATGGATTGAAGTATTCGTGTTAGCAGGACAGCAAGAATTAAAATGAATATGCAAGAACCTGCATGTTTGGATGCTAAACCCTCTTGTTTCCCACCGCCTCCCAGTTATACAATGTCCCTAGCTTGCCTCCTCAAACAGGACACTATAAGTGCTGGGGCAGAGAGAGAAGATCTAGAAGCCCAAAAAAGACTGAGGTTAGTGTTAAATAGAGATGAATTTCCCAAATGGGAATACATTTAGTTTCCTCTTGACCACTTCCATTTTCTAATAATATAGAAGTTTTGTAAAGAAGACCAGATCAATTGTAAGGAAATAAAGCAGCTACAAATTCTTTGAGCTTCTAAATGTAGTATCTAAAATTAAAATAACTCCGTTTTTCTTGCAGTGTGGTTATAACAATTAGGTGAAATCAATTAACAATTAAATGAAACATGTGAGGTGTCCATCACAGTGCTTAGGAGTCACTCAATAGACAGTAGTTTCTGTTATTTTCAGATGGCTTAAAAGGCAAACTCACAAATTTCCTTGCTTTGCTCCTCTTGTACATTGTAAATAACTCATCCTTCATGCTTATAGTTTGATTTCAGTTCCATAGTTGCAATGTAACTACTCACAAGACTGCCCAAGTGGACCACATAGTGACATACTGATATGGCAAGAAATTATAAGGAGAAACTTTTAAAAAGAGCTCAATGACTTGGATTATTAAATGCCATTTTTAAATCTGTATGTCATCTATGTTAGATTATCAGGGTGTGGTGACTAGCATATAAGAAGCTTGATAAGTTCTCACTTGGAACATCCTGGGACCAAAAATATTATTCTGAGCAGACATTATTATCACCACCACTTTGAGCACATCTCCCATTAGACACTGAGGAAGTTTGAGAATCCACCCTCATCAAATATCCCACTGATGCTGAACACTGGGCATACATCATAGACAATTGTAATTTTTGTAAACTTTCTGTGAAATTGTTCCTGGTCATCAGACCAGTTGTACTTGCTCCAGTAAGAGGAGGTAAGCATAGCTCATCAGCATTCAACACGGTGAAAATGAAGCATGCCTCAAACCTACCCCACTACCTGCTCTGTGATTACTCCATGCCCCACCATGATTCACAAGAGAATATTGGTGGACCCACCCCCTTGGGAGCCCATGAGCCCATGGCAGATGACTGTTATGCTTCTCTGGAGAATCATATGGAAGGTGCATTAGGCAAATCTATTGTTTAAAAGAATTGGCAGAAATAGTTTTACCTTTTAGACTGTAAAGTACATAATTTAGCATAGTCAAGGCTTTATGTCTGGCATTTGTTTCATATTTTTCATTAGAGAAGTTGTGGGTTACAGAAAAATCAGGGTTCTTTATATTTTCTGGATATCAAACTTTTATTGTATATGTAGTTTCCAAATATTTTCTCCCATTGCATAGGTTGTCCTTTTACGTTCATGACAAAGTCCTTTGAGGTGCAAAAGTTTTTCATTTTGATGAGGTCCTAGTTACCTATTTTTTTCTTTTGTTGCTTGTGCTCTGCATATAAAGTCTAAGAAACTATTTCTTAACACAAGATCCTGAAGATGCTTTCCATTTTGTGTTAATTTTTGCCTGAGGTGTGAGGTAAGGGACCCTTCTTTTTTTTTGCAAATGGGGATCCAGGTTTTCCAGAACCATTTGTTGAATAGACTATTCTTTCCCAATTGAATGGTCTTTGCCCCTTGTCAGCTGAGTTGGCCATAAATATAAGATTTGATTTCTGAGCTCTCAAGTCAATTCCATTGGTCTTTATGTCTATCCTTGTGCCAGTTCCATGCTGTTTTGATTACTGCAGATTTGTAATAAATTTTAAGATCAGCAAAGTGTGAGTCCTCCAACTTCATTCTTCTGTTTCAAGATGGCTGTGGTTATTTAGGAGTCCTTACCCTTCCATATAAATTTGATCATTGGTTTTTCCATTTCTACAAAGAAAGTTTTTGGAATTTTGATGGGAATTGCAATGATCTATAAATTGCCTTGGGTAGAATTGACATTACAATATTTAGCCCTCCAATCCATGAACATGGAATGTCCTTCCATTTATTTAGGTCTTCTCTGATTTCTTTTAGTAATGTTTTATAGTTTTCTGTATACAAGTCCACTACATTCTTGTTTAGATTTATTCCTTAATATTCTATTATTTAGTTGCTATTTTAAATGGAATTTTTTTCTCTTGATTTCTTCCTCCAATTGTTCATTGCTAGTGTACAGAAACTACTGATTTTTGGGTATTGCTCTTGTACCCTGTCCATAATTTGCAGAATTCATTTATTAACTCTTAGGAGCTGTATTGTGGATCTGGCATTTTTCTGAACAAGTTAATAACTGCTGCTTGATTTTGTCATTTCAAGTATGATTTTTGGAGGAATGTTTTAAATGTCTGAAGGAATTAGATTTTAAAAGTGATTTCTTCCTGCAGTTTATGTCCTACAATCCTCAAAAAGCCTACATAGAAGATCCACTCTGTGTCCCTCGCCACCACCAAAAACAAAAAATAAACAACAAACAAAGGAACAACAATAACAGCAACAGCGACAACAAAAAAAAACCCGGGCAGGACCCCTTAAGCAGATCTAAATAATTGTTCCAAGCAAATCATTCTAAAATAAAGAGTCATGGTATCTGATTCCTAAATGAACTGGGGGTGGACTCCCATCCTTTGGAGCTCAGCGATCACAGGAGTCATACCTAGAAACCACAGAAGTTGCATGCAGAACCCCACACTACATTTTTAAAGTATTCTTAATGCACCATCTTCCCTATGATTATTAATTAATCTTTTCAAAAACCTAAACAATAGAGAGGAGCTACCATAGTCAGGTAGACACAAGTATTTAATTTATGCAAACTTACATTGTCCTTTGTATATTAATACAATGCAATTACTTGGCAGCATATCTATAGGTTGTCCAGTATCTATCCCTATTTTCTTTACCTTTCCTAAAAAATCTCTGATTAGGCAATTACTGCATGGTATTTCCCTGACAACAGCTATTGATTAGAGTTAAGCATAAAAATTACATAAGCACAGTCAAACTGAATAAAAGATAAATATTGCATACATGGGGAAGAGAAGTTGTTAGAAATGCAAATTTTCAGACCCTAGATCTCTAGCGGAATGACTCAGAAATCTCTGTTTTAACAAGTCTTCAAGGTAATAATGGTACACCTCAAGTTTCAGCTTTACTCTACTAGGTCATATCCATTTTATTTCATCAACAATCCAATGGAAGAAGTTTGAAAATATGCTGTGGTAGATTTGTATTATATCAATTTAGCTTAGTGAAACCTTATTTCATGAAATTTCCTTCCTTGTATACTTCCAACTTAGTGTGAGCCACAGAGATACTCTGCTTAAGATTTGGAAAGTGGAGCAGCAGCCATCTTGCTTTGAAGACTCTCAAGGTCAAAGAAGCGCATAGGACACTGTAGCAGTTCACACCCATTGTGGCTTATCTTTTGTCTCACCTGCTTGGCATGGGCAGCAGCCAGAAGGAAATTGCACTCCTGGTTTTCTGACTTCTGGGCCATGAAGAAGGGTGCTGGTTTTTCATGAAGATCACCCCCATCATTAAAGTGAGGAACATGGAAGTGATGCGAGACTGAAGTGAGTTTCAATCTTTACTCATGGGTCCCAGCTCAAGCTCCCAGGTTCCACTTTGTCCCTTCTTCCTACATTTCACAACCGTCTTACTTCTTCAGATACACAAAAGAGCATCATAAAGATTATTTAATAATTTTCACAATTGTGGAATATCAAATTCTTATTATAAAACCCTTTTTACATTTATCTCCCAATTACGCTTATCTGATTGAATCTGACAGATACATAAACAAAAATTAGGTACTACTGCAGGGAATTTTTATTGACAATAAAGTCAGAAAAACAAAGGGACATTCAATCTTTCTTTTAATAAATCCACTCCCAACATTATTCTCATTAATGTTGCATATGTTCTGCCCTTGAATATTTACAGTGAAACATCTTTTATCTTCCTTAAACTCTCTCTCCTGCCCTTTTCCTTTTATATTCATTTTTTTTTTTCTTTTATCTCACTACTTTTCTTTCCTATTCTTTAGGCCTTGTCTCATTATCTACTATCTTCAGAGACTTTAAATAATATCTTCCCTTCATTATGTCCTTTGTTACATGGAAGGTACAATACTTAAAGTGACCAGTTCTCCTCTGCACTCTCTTTTCTATATGACATCAACTTATTTTCAAAAGTTTCTTCTACTCTCTTATATTTTCATCCTCATTTATTTTTGTTGCCTTTCTTCTCATTTGCATTTTGATCCTATTTTTGAAAGAACAAGGTTACAAATACAAAGTAATTTAGACATCAATATTTTAGAATTGGATTATATCCATTTTCATTAAATATTTTAAAGATCTTGATTTTGAAATGCCAGAGGAACTTTTGTAATTTACCTAAAATAAAGAAATCTTAATTTTTTATTTCTAACACATTATCTGGCTTATAACATAAGACAGCTAATGAACACCTTATTTTGCCTTTAAAACTACCTACACTGTGCATCCTACAATCAGAACTCACTAAAGTAAATGGAGGTTATGCCTGTTTAATATGAGCAAGCCATTTATACTTTTCAGTCATTATCTGGTATCTGTAAATTAACTACCCATAACTATGTTAACATCTTTTCATATGCTCTACTTTCTTATACATTTTTTTAACCATTTACTGGTAGTAATAGTAGATGATCTTTCCTATTCTATTTCTGCTTAGAAATACTCTGGATCTAGAAATTATGGTATAGTATAGAGTACTATACTATGCTGTAATACACTATAGTACAAAAAATGTTTTCACCAAATGATTAAGACAATCCATTTCAATTTTCAGTATTTAATGTAAGCAAATCAGATCACCTGTTTGATAATGACATATTTATAATATTAATTTTAAATATTAACGCAGGAGGAAAAGAAAGCAAGGTTTAAGAAATAGTATTCATGCCAAGTGGCAAGAAAAACTAGAGATTTCTGTTATATTAATAGTCCAATTTCTACACTTCTGTGGTACTTAGTCATTGAGATGGTCAAAATAACATTGGTAAATAGTAACTTCAGTTTTGAGTCACCTGAATCTGAATTTTGAATTTCTTAATAAAGACGAGGTTGACAAAAAGAAAAAAAAAAAGCACTGCAGGAAACAGATGTGGCTCAAGCAGTTGAGCACCTGTCTCCCACATGGGAGGTCCTGGGTTTAGTTCTCGGTGTCTTCTGAAGAAAACAAACAACAAGCATACAATGAGCAGACATGAGCAAAAACAGTGAGCAGACAGGTGGCAAAAAAAACAATGAGCAGACAATGAGCAAAAACAAACAGCAAGACAATGAACAAACAATGAGCAAAAACAACAACAAAGAAAGCAAGCAGAGAGTAGATGTGGCCCAAGCAGTTGAGCACCTGCCTCCCACAAGGGAGCTTCCAGGCTCAGTTCCCGGTACCTCTAAAGGAAAAAGCAGACAACAAGCAAAATACAGCAACCAGACAATGAGGAAGAAAAAAAAAAAAAAAACCACAAGCAAACAACGAAGGGTAACAATGAGGGAAATGAAGAGGAAAAAAAAAAGAGCAAATTGACAAAGAAGTCATGGGGGGAATGAAACAACGCAAATTTACTTACAATTTATCTAAAGCTAGGAACCCATAAGCTCTTCAACCCCCTTCAACACACATTTCATTTTCATAGTAGTGACACATCTCATAGCAATATATATTTTTAAAATATGTAGTAATATTGCTAAGGAATGCTTTCAGCCATCATTATCATTCTTTTCTTTATGCCACTTGATTTATTTAGGATCCAAATAACCTTGCAGAACCCAGATTTGTGGGCTTAAATGAAATGCATTATAGATTCTAATAAGTTTACATCTTTCTTCAAAATGTCCATCCATCTTATTTCACAAAAGATTATTTTTTATTAGGTACCTAGTCATATAAAAATGAATACATATATAAAATGATCTAAAATCCCCTTCCAAACAAGGAGGAAAGGAAATGGTGTATCAAAACCTACGATTGTCATCATGTAGCACTTAATAACCCAAGTACATATGCTTTTCAAAGAATGCAAATCACTAAGGATAAGAAAAGGCTTATGCAGACAAATTGGTTAAACAACAGTTTCATATTCTTACAATTAAAAAAAATTAATTGCAGTGAGAGGAATATTTACATCATTTTTTTAAATCTATGCACATTTCAACAGGAATATGCTAATTTATTTTAAAATAGGGAAGTTTATCAAGCCCTCTAATACTACTACAGTGCTACTTATGTGTTTGGAACTGTGCTGTGGATGAAAGGAATTTAAAGGAAGAAGAGACAAGGTGACAAGATTTGAAATGGGATCATTCCTATTGTCTTGCAATTTCACCTAAACATCAAATCTAAGGAAGATAAGTGACAGATATCTTCAAACCTTCTGAAGAAAAGCAGTAGACAGGCTCTTGAAGGACTTACAAATTGGTGACCAATCTCTTCCATTAACCTGACTCTTCCTTCATCCAGTATAAGACAAAGCTAGATAGCCAATGAGGACATTTTCTTTGACAAAACTGGTGACATTTAAATCTGCCTGACTTTTCCCTTCACCTCCCCAAGTGAGCAATAGCTAAGTGAGTTCTCTAAAAGTAGGCAGATTAGAATCTTATGCCCCAGCAGGATGTTTATAGAAAAATTAATTAGCCTGTCCTTTGCTGCCACAGGAGCAGGGAAAGAATGTTTCTGAAAAAGCTTAAAATATGTCTTTTGAAATTTGTGGAGTATTGAGATTGATGCTGATGTTTTCCTCTCTCTTGAGAAGTTTGAAGGAAAGAGGCAGGCTGACACAGCCTGCAGTGGCAGGAAGAAGAGTGAACAAAACAGTGAGAGCAGATAGTGTACTATCGGAGTTTGAAGGAGTAAAGATAATTGATTTTTTCCTTAGAACAAAGTAGCCAGATGCTAGCTACCAAAATGGCTACCTGGTGAGCCTTAAGGATAGAGTAGGGAGGCAGGGTTGCTGAAGGTGAAATAAAAGAAATTAATCAGAAATTGCAACACTCTAACCAGGAAACAGGGGTGTTGCTGGGGAAGGCAAAGAAGAGTGTTTTCCACAAATTAAAGCCCCGCAGTAATCAACTCTTTGGTTCTGCCACAAGGAAAGAAGGGAAGATCTTATTACCATAGCAGCAGGCCCACCAGTCTTCCTCTAATTAACTCTTTCCCTAACCCTTATCAGGTTCTGAAGAGGCCAGAAACCACTGAGTAATGGGGATTGAGGAAGATCGTAGAGATTAAATACCAAAAGCAGCAAAAATGGACCAAGCTCCCCTTTCCCACCACTGGCCCCACATAGGGAGTGGGGAGGAAGAATTGTGGATTGGATCTGAGATGGAAGCTTGATTATGTTGGACCAGGTACTCTGGAACTAGACTGAGAGAGAGAAGTGATCAGCAAAGCTTTAAAGTCTGCTTGAGATGCCACCAATTAAAATTGAAGATAGTGATAGGAGAGAAAGCAAGGACATTTTCTGATTTTTTATCTAAGTTCAAAACTTATAATAAATCAATTATATTTAAATCTAACAAAATTTCAACAAAGATCAGGAAAATGCTGTTTCACAGAAAACCATTGGCTCTTCATTTATCAGAAGTATTTAGAAAATACAAAGGAAATTTTGAGCATTTTTCTTCACCATATTTAGGCAAGGTGATATCAAAAATGCACATGCACAATTTTTGTGCAAGGAATAAAAATAGTATAGGAAAGCAGCATTTTAATCAAGTTTTAAATATTTTCTATCTTTCCAAGCATTTGTGTCTGCTATATTGGGGTATATATTGCAAATATTGACTTGAATTTTGTATTATTCAGCATTCACACTTCCTGTCATTTATCATGTCTCACACTCACGCTATAAAATTCCTGAGAATACAATTAGATTGAACTAGGAAAAAGTGGCAAGAAACAAGTTTAAGGGACCCAGTATAGGTCATAGATTTTTTTGATAAAAATATAGTAAAATGTTGCAAGTTCTTAGTTTTGGTAGAAGATATGTGAAGAATAAAAAATATAATCCTATTGGATCCCAGAGGAATGCTTTCAATCCCTTTTTCATTAAAACAAATTGAGTTCCTGGTGTGTTCCAGTATTGTGTTGTATGTTACAGTTACAGGAAAGAAACATAACACTCCTTACCTTAATAACTTTATAGTTTTGGAAAAAAAGCAGTGTATATATAAATAAACAACCACTACCAACAAATACAAACACACATACACATGCTTTGAGAAGGAATTTTCTATAGTTGTGTGGTAGTCTTAGATGCAGAAAAACTGGCATGATGAGTATCTGCTGTATGGAGAAGTTAATCACTGAACCAAATCTTGAAGCATGAGAAGAAATCACCCAGTCAAAAAGAGAGTATGGCGCAGTTTGGGGAAGAGCAGTAAAGGTATTTAAAGGTGAAAAACAAACACTTCGGAAAAACCAGAAAATGCAAATAGTTCACTCAGTTTAAATGGCCTGTGAGGTATGTTCAAAATAGGAACCATAAATATAATGGATGGAAAGATCAAGAAGCATCCTTTTTCAAACTCTCAGGGCCTACTTTGTGAAGGGGAGAGGAAAAGTGATTTGAGCTCAGAGAGCCTTACACTTCAACCAGATAACTACTTTGATGTCTTATATATATGATACTTTTTCACATTAGGGTTTAGTTGAAGTGTTCTGCAACTTAAAAAATAAAATCAGAATCTGCAGATCTTTAAAAATAGCGGAAGGCATGTGGACAGACAAAAAAGCACCAATAATAGAAAAAATACCAAAAGAGAGTGTAAAGGATGTTGGAATGCAACCATGAAGGACTTTTAATACTATGATCTTCTTGAAACCCTTCAGCCTTGGTGTTTAGATTTTTGTTTCCTATTCCCTTGAATTTGCCTCTTGTTATTCTCTTTCCCTGATGAATTTTCTCCAACTCATACTTCAAATATTAACTCACAAATCCATTCTTTCACTAAACATTTTTTGACTGACAATGCAAATGTGAATCACAAGTTCTTGCTCAAAAGGAACTCCCTCTCTAATGAAAAGGACAAATAAGGAGATTAGATATATTATAAGTCAATAAGCCAAGTTCCCTGTCAGGTACATGAATTAACTATAAGACCCAGAGAATAAAACAACCAACCTGAAAGAAAGAACATGATCTTTGGAGTAGCTGAAACTTATATTCAAATCCCAAACCTGCCATTTCCTAGCTATGTGCCCTTGCTTTTTTTAAATCACTAACTCAGTCTATACCTCAATTTCCTCTCATGTACAATGAGGGAAAACAGAAGCATCTACCTTTTTGGGGTAACTGTGAAGACTGAATAAGATTAAAATATAAAGACTTCACAAAGATGACATTGGAGTAGGTAGGCAGGACTCAACTCTCTCACGTAAACAACAGAGGGAAGGGCAAAAAACTGTCTAAGGGAGCTGACTTTGGAATCTGCAAGTTGGAAGAGTGAAATACGTTCTCCAGGAGAGCAAGCAGTAGAGAGACAAAGAAGCTAAGTTGCTAACCCAGACTGTCAGGAAGTCACCTATCTCCTACCCTCAAGGCAAGCAGCCTGGATAAAACCTGGGGCTCACTGCAGTCAATTGAAAGTGCAATAGGCTTCTTCTTCCTGGGAAAAAGGAAGGTGTGGAAAAGAGCAGAGAGTGCTTTCTCATCAGTGAATTAGGCCAAAAGAGCCTACTTTGAATCTTGGTTCTGACCAGAATCATGGACAAGTGGAGGTTGAAAGAGACACATCTATGGAAAGATTCACCAATGAGTGCCATTTGCTGGCCAGCTGAAAACCTGCAAGAAAAAAAAAAAAAACAATTTTAGGAGTCTCTCATACCTGTCTGCTTGGAGAGAATCTACACCCCATTAATGAGTCCCTGGTCCTATTTTGATAATTTAAGGTAAACAATTTTCTTTCTTTCTTTCTTTCTTTCTTTCTTTCTTTCTTTCTTTCTTTCTTTCTTTCTTTCTTTCTTTCTTTCTTTCTTTCTTTCTTTCTTTCTTTCTTTCTTTCTTTCTTTCTTTCTTTCTTTCTTTCTTTCTTTCTTTCTTTCTTTCTTTCTTTCTTTCTTTCTTTCTTTCTTTCTTTCTTTCTTTCTTTCTTTCTTTCTTTCTTTCAGATTTATTTTTATTTATTTAATTCCCCTCCCCTCCCCCGGTTGTCTGTTCTCTGTGTCTGTTTGCTGCGTCTTGTTTCTTTGTCCGCTTCTGTTGTCGTCAGCAGCACAGGAAGTGTGGGCGGCGCCATTCCTCGGCAGGCTGCTCCCTCTGTGCTGGGCGGCTCTCCTTATGGGTGCACTCCTTGCGCGTGGGGCTCCCCTACGCGGGGGACACCCCTGCGTGGCACGGCAGTCCTTGCGCACATCAGCACTGCGCATGGGCCAGCTCCACACGGGTCAAGGAGGCCCAGGGCTTGAAACGTGGACCTCCCATGTGGTAGATGGACGCCCTAACCACTGGGCCAAAGTCCGTTTCCAAGGTAAACAATTTTAAAGACTTATAATAACTAAAAATCAAAGAAGAGTGATGAAAAATAAACAAAAAAATAGAACTAGGCAAGAGAGACAACTTGACTATCAGAATAAATATGCCAACATATTCAGATGTGTAGACATCAACAAAACCTATCAAGCCATATTAGAAAACTGGACAAAATGGCCCAGCCAAAGGAACAAACCAAATATCTTGACAAGACACAGGATCTAAGACAGCTGATCAATGATAATCACAAAAATCTCCTTAATCAATTCAAGAAGTTGAAGGAAAATATGACAAAAGAGATAAGGATACTAAGAAGATACTGGGTGAGCATAAAGAACAACTTAAAAGTCTGTGAAGAAAAGTAACAGAGCTTATGGGAATGAAAGACAAAATGGATGAGATTAAAAATATAATATATTAAAGACTTCTAACAGCAGATTTGAATTGGTGGAGGACAGAATTACTTAGTTGGAGAAGCAAGCAACTGAGCTTGAAAAGACAAGAGAACAGAAAGAAAAGAATGGAAAAAATGGAACAGAATCTGAGGGAACTGACTAACAATGCAAAATGCATAACATATCCATCATGGATGTCCCAGGAGGAGAAGAGAATGGAAAAGGGGAAGAGAGAATATTTGAGGAAATAATGACTGAAAACTTCCAAACTTTTATGAAAGCGTAAATATTAATACCCAAGAAGGATAATGTACCCCAAATGGAATAAATCTGAATAGATCTACTCCAAGACACCTACTACTCAGAATGACAAATACCAGAGATAAAGAGAAGATTCTGAAAACAGCAAGAGAAAAGCAATTCATCATAAACAAGGCTACCTCAAGAAGACTATGGGCTGCTCTCATCAGAAACCATGTAGGTGAGAGAAAGAAAAATTATGTTTGAAAAATACTGAAAGAGAAAAACTGCTAGCCAAGAATTCTGTATCTAGTAAAACTGTCCTTTAAAAATAAGGGTGATTTTAAAGTCTTCACAAACAAAAACTAAGATAGTGTATAATCAAAAGACCAGATTTAAAAGAGATGCTAAAGGGAGTGTTAAAGCTAGAAAGGAAATAATAAGGGTAAGAGACTTGGAGAAGAGCCTAGAAATACAGACTACTAGTAACTTAAAGGGTAAAAAGACAGAAAATTGTAAGATATGACAACAGAAAGCCAAAGGATTAAATGGACAAAGTAAGTATTGAATTTACAGTAATACCATTGAACATCAATGAATTGAATTCCCCAATCAAAAGACTCAGACTGACAGAATGGATAAAAATATATGTATAAGCTATCTATATGCTGTCTACAAGAGACTCACTTCAGACGTAATCAATTTGAAAGTGAAAGATTGGAAAAAGTTATTCCATGCAAATAGTAATCAAAATAGATCTGGAGTACTGATACTAATGTCAGACAAAATATACTTGAAATGAAAAACTGCTGTAAGAGATGAAGAAGGTTATAATAAAAGAACAAAGGGGGCAATTCAACAAGAAGAAATAGCTATAATAAATATTTATGCACCTAACCTGGGTGCCCCAAGATACATGAGGCACAAACTGGCAAATTTGAAGGGAGAAATAGATGACTCTCAATAATAGTTGGAGATTCAGTACACCACTCAGCATTGGACAGAATATCTGAACAGAGGACAAATAAGAGAGCTTGAATAATATGATAAGTTAAATAGACCTAACAGACATTTATAGAACATTACATCCCAAAAGAGCAGGATATACATTATTTTCAAGCTTATGAATCCTTTTCCAAGAGAGACCATATTTTGTGTCACAAGTCAAGTCTCAATAAATTTTAAAAGATTGAAATTATATGAAGCACCTGCTGTGATCATAATGCAATGAAGGTGGAAATCAATAACAGATATAAAAAGGGAAAATTCACAAATATATAGAGATGAAACAACACACTCCTCAATAAATATTTTTTTGAAAAGATTTATATATTTATTTATTTCTCTCCCCTTCTCCCCCCCTCCCCCAGTTGTCTGTTCTCTGTGTCTCTTTGCTGCGTCTTCTTTGTCCGCTTCTGTTGTTGTCAGCCGCACGGGAATCTGTGTTTCTTTTCGTTACATCATCTTGTTGTGTCAGCTCTCATGTGTGCGGTGCCATTCTTGGGCAGGCTGAACTTTCTTTCACACTGGGCGGCTCTCCTTACGGGGCACACTCCTTGCGCGTGGGGCTCCCCAGCGCGGGGACACCCCTGCATGGCAGGGCACTCCTTGCGTGCATCAGCACTGCTCATGGACCAGCTCCACACGGGTCAAGGAGGCCTGGGGTTTGAACCACGAACCTCCCATGTGGTAGACAGATGCCCTAACTACTGGGCCAAGTCTGCTTCCCTCTTCAATAATTATTGAATCAAAGAAGAAACTGCAAGAGAAATCAGTAAAAAGAGGAATGAAAATGAGAACAAAATATATAAAAATCTACGGGATACAGCAAAGGCAGTCCTGAGAGGGAAATATATAGCTCTCAATGCTTATCTTAAAAAAGAAGAAAAAGCTAAAATCAAAGACCTAGCTTCATACTTGGAGGAACTAGAAAAAGAACAGCAAATGAATCCAAAACTAAGCTGAAGAAAAGAAATAATAAAGATCAGAGAAGAAATAAATGAAACAGAGAACCAAAAAAAAACAGTAGAGAGAATCAACAAAACTAAAGTTGATTCTTCAAGAAGATTGACAAAGTACAACATCATCTCTTGATAAAAGCACTCCAAAAGACAGAAGGAAGCTTTCTCAACATAGTAACATGTATATATGAAAATCCACAGCTAGCATTTTACTCAATAGTGAAGGACTGAGAGCTTTCCTGCTGAGATCAGGAACAAGACAAGGATGCCTACTGCTAGAAGTTCTTGCTAGAGCAATTAGGCAAGGGGAAAAAAAGCATCCAAATAGGAAAGGACATAGTAAAACTTCAGCTATTCACTGATAATATGTTCTATAAAACCCCTAAAAACCACAACAAAGCTACTAGAATTAATAGACAAGTTCAGCAAAGTGGTGGGGTATAAGAATAAGATGCAAAAATGAGCACAATTTCTATATGCTAATGATGAGCAATCTGAGGAGGAAGTCAGAAAAAATTTCCATTTATAATAGCTACCAAAAGAATCAATATTTAACAATAAACTTAACCAAGGACATAAAGGGCCAACATTAAGAAAACTATAAAACATTGCTAAAAGAAACCAAAGACCACCTAAATAAATGGAAAGACATCCCATGTTTATGGATTGAAAGACTAAATATTGTTAAGATGTCAGTTCTACCCAAACTGACTTACAGAATCAAAGCAATCCCATTAAAAACTCAACAGTCTTTTTTTTTTTTTTGGCAGAAATGGAAAAGACAATTACCAAATTTATTTGAAAGAGTAAATGGTCCTGAATAGCCAAAAATGTGTTTTAAAAAAGAAGAATGAAGTTGGAGAAATCTCACTTCCAGACATTAAAGCATGTTTCTTAGATACAGTGGTAAAAACATGGTAATGGCATAAAGATAGCTAGATATATTGACCAATGAAACCAAGTCAAGCTCAGAAATAGAACTTCATATATACAGTCAACTAATTTTTGACAAGTCCATCAACTCCACCTATTTGAGGCTCAACAAATGGTGCCAGGGTAACTGGATATCCATATCCAAAATTAAGAAATTAAGAAAGATGACCCACTTCCCATACCTTACACAAAAATTAACTAATAATGCATCAAGGATCTCTATATAAAAAGCTACAACCGTAAACCTTCTAGAAGAAAATGTAGGGAAACATCTTCAAGATCTTGTGGTAGGTGGTAACTTTTTACACCCTATACCCAACACATAAGGAATGAAAGAAAAAAATAGATAAATGGGACCTCCTGAAAATTACACTTTTGTTCTTCAAAAGACTTTGCCAAGAGAATAAAAGCCTATTCAATTGGAGAAAATATTTGGAAACTACATATCTGATAAGGGATTGATTTCCATGTTATATAAAGAGGAATACAACTCAACAATAAAAAAGACAAGCAACCCAATTTAAAAATGGGCAAAAGAGTTGAATAGATGCTTTTCCAAAGTGGAAATACAAATGTCTAAAGAGCACATGAAAAAATGTTCAACATCACTAGTTATTAGGGAACTGGATATCAAAACTATGAGATACCATTCACATCTTATAAAATGGCCATTATTTAAAAGAAACAAAACAAACAGAACACTGCAAGTGCTGAAGAAGATGTGAAGATATAGGAACACTACTACACTATTGGTGGGAATGTAGAATGGTGCAACCTCTGTGGAAGACAGTTTGGGAGTACCTCAAGATATGAATATAGAACCACTGTATGGTTGAGCAATCCCATTACTAGGAATATATTCGGAACTGAAAGCAAGGATGCAAACTGACATTTGCACACCAGTGTTTATAGCAGCATTATTCACTATTGCTAAAATATGGAAACAGCCCAAGTGTCCATCAACCAATGAATGGATAAGCAAAATGCAGGGTATATATACAATGGAATACTATTCAGCTGTAAGAAGAAATGAAACTAGGATACATATGTATGGAGGAACCTTGAAGACATTATGTTGAGTGAAATAAGCCAGACACTAAAAGACAAATATTGTATGGTCTCCCTAATATGAACTAAATACAATGGGCAAACTCATGGAGCCAAACTCTATACCGTTACCAGGAGATAGAATGTGGGGTCGGAATGGAGTTGATGTTTAATATATGTAGAATTTTTAATAAGGTTTATTGTAAAAGTGTGGAAATGAATAGAGTTGATGGTAACCCATTATAGTGAATGTAACTAACACTTCTGACATATAAATGTGATTGTGGCTGAATGGAGTGGATGTAAATGTCAATTGAAAGGAAGCTAGAGAATAATCTAGGAAATAATCTAGAGAATAATCTAGGTAAAACAGTGATTTTGGTGGTGGATGAAGATTGTGGTTAACAGTATAAGAACATGGTGATATGTGATGGTTAGGCTATTGTGTCAACTCGATCAGGTAATTGTGCCCAGTTGTTTAATCAAGCAAGCACTGGGCTAACTATAATACAGGGGCATTTATGGATTTTAGTCACCATTGACTTTACTGCAGTGGTAAATCATAGATAGCTGGTTATAATTACATCAATTAGGGAGATTGCCATTAGCAATGAGTGACACTTAACCCAGTCATCCTTAAAAGGGGAAGTGATTCCAGCATTGATAGAAAATTTCCCAGACTCTTTTTGGACAGCCAGCATCTCCCAGAACTCATTAAGAACCTTCATTGGATTTTCATTGCAGCCCCTGGTTGCAGCCTGCCTGCAAAACCTGGACTTGTGCATCTCCACAGCTCTGTGAGAGACTCTTAAAGAATCACATACTATTAACAAATATCTCTTGTTGGTTCTGTTTCCCTAGAAAACCCTTACTAATACATGATACATGGGAAAATTACAAATAATGTTACTTATAGACAATAGATAACTGTAATATTGTAATATTTTTGCAGCAATGATTAAAAAGATATATCAATTCTAAGGAACAAAAAATGGGGGTATAAGAGAGTATGGGATTTTTTCTTTTGGAGTAATAAGAACATTCTAAAATTGACTGAGATGGTGATAGCATAACTCTGTGATGGAAATGAGAACCACTAGTATAGACTTTGAATGGATTGTACAAAACATGTGACTGTAAAATACAAGGAATTCATTGGTGAAGAAGGACTGTAGTTAACAGAACAAATATGACAATGTTCTTTCATGAACTATAATAAATATATAATAATAATACAGGGTATTAATAATTAGGTGAGTTGGGGGGGGAAAATACACCAAATGTAAGATATGGGCTAGAGTTATTTCATAGTTGTAGCGAATGATTCACAACAATGCAACGTGGTAGTGATAGGGTGATGTATGGGAGTCCTATATGATGATATGCATGTCTGTTTTGCAAATCTACAACTTTTACTTATACTTACTGTTCATATATGTATGATATACTTCAATAAAATTTTATAAAAATTTATGTTAAAAAAGATTACAATGTAAAGAGGAGATAAGATTTAAGCTGTGCCTTAATCAATGAAAACAAGTTTTCTGGTTGAATGAGGTGGATAAGGATTCCCAGAAAAAGGGGCTATGGTGCCCCAAGATCTCCTCCTCTGACTACTTCAGGTTGCTCTACACATACTGTTTTAGTTTACTAAATACTACTGAAAGCAATATACTAGAAATTGGCTGGCTTTTACAATGAGAGTTTATTAGGTTAAAAGCTTACAATTCTGAGCCAAACCAAGGCATCATCAGAGATGCTGTCTCACCGAAGGTAGGCTACTGGGTAACCTGGACTCCTGCTATATGACAAGGCACAACGGAAGTTCTATTGAGTTCTCTGTCTTCCCCTCCAGCCTCACTTTCTCCCCTAGCTCAGCTGTGGGCAATCAGGCACATGGCAGGTTTTGCTAGTTTCTTTCCTGTCCTCCAGGGCTTGTTGCTTCAGCTTCTTGCTCTCACTGAGTCTTCTCTCTCAGCCTCTTAGGGGCCTCTTTGTCTCTCCAGCTTTCATACTATGTTCCTCTGTTTTCAGTCCTCCATTTATAAAGGACCCCAGCAAAAGGACCAAAACCCACCCTGGGTCATGCCTCACTTGAAGTAATCCAATCAAAGTCCCCTCAACTGAATCCAATCCAATCAAAGGATCCCATACCCACAGGGATAGATTGTGATGGGATCCACAAAAATTTCAAACTGTCACACATGCTCTCTTTGAAAAATGACATCACTGTTGTGGTCTAACTTCTAAAATAGGCTTATGCCTCCCTAAGTAACAAAATGAGATTTAGTATTTACCCTAAATTTCCTCTCTACTGGTTCACACCATCTTGATGCTTTGATCAAACTCAAACACTTTAAAACTAAACTCAAAATCTTTCTCTCCCCCACATCATTCTCTTTTTCCTATATTCTTTCAGATCCAGCATAGGCTCCCTACTTCTGCTCCTCTACCTTCTCCAGTCAACTCATCACCCAAGTCTTTGGGTATATATGAAATTCATGTTCCAAGTATGGCTTCTCTTTTCTAAATTCATTTATCATCTCTTGTCTGAACATCTAAAATAATGCCCCAGCTATTCTCCTACATCCAGAATTTCTTTTTTCTGCTAATTGACCAATGATGCGCATATATTCACTCTACAAAGATAAACTGGACAACTACCAGATGGCAGGAATTCATGTGTTTGAAAATCACCTCTGTTAAAAGCCTCAATCAACTGTGTAATGTTTACAAACTATAGTTTAGGCACAAATTCTATAGCATGTCATAGAAAGTCATTCACACTGAGAGGCCAGTCTACTATTAAAAAAATAATAATAATAATAATTTCCCCCTAGTCACCAGTCCATTTCCAACTAATCAAACTACACCAAATTTCTCTCCACTCTCCAAGCATTTCATGCTCTTTCTTGCCTTTGCAACGGGTAATTGATCCTTCCACTTTGAATTCCCTTCCATCCATCTCTTTCTGGGGAATAGTCCAACTTTTTTTTTTTTTTTAAAGATTTATTTATTTATTTAATTTCCCCCCCTCCCCTGGTTGTCTGTTCTCGGTGTCTATTTGCTGCGTCTTGTTTCTTTGTCCGCTTCTGTTGTCGTCAGCGGCACGGAAAGTGTGGGCGGCGCCATTCCTGGGCAGGCTGCACTTTCTTTTTCACGCTGGGCGGCTCTCCTCATGGGCGCACTCCTTGCGCGTGGGGCTCCCCCACGCGGGGGACACCCTTGGGTGGCACGGCACTCCTTGCGCGCATCAGCGCTGCGCATGGCCAGCTCCACACGGGTCAAGGAGGCCCGGGGTTTGAACCGCGGACCTCCCATATGGTAGACGGATGCCCTAACCACTGGGCCAAAGTCCGTTTCCCAAGTCTAACTTTTAATACCTAATTCAGTGTCTTCTCCATGAAACTGAAATTGACCAACTAATGATTTTCTATTATATCTTCCTTTTACTTCAGTTCCATCACCAGTCATCAAAGTCTTTGGACATCATTTTCTAACTGCTTAATTTAATGCTTTCCAAAACTAATAGCAAACAACTCTGTACATCTACTTAGAAAACATACTCCTTTTGGCTTTGGCCATACCATTTGCTACCATTTTTGCATTCAAGTACTACAGTCTTATGTAACAGAATTGAAACATTTAAAGAAAGACATAAATTGATCCATATATGGAGAGATATTTGAAGTAGAGAATGTATCAGTCAAGGTTCTCCAAGAGGATATATATGTCTTTCTGTCTATCTATCTATCTATCTATCTATTTATCTATCTATCTATCTATCTATCTGTCTACCTATCTCTCTATCCTCATATCTATCTCAATCTTCTATCTCTCTACATACATACACAGAGAGAGAGATGTAGATAAGGAATTGTGGGTACTGGCAAGTCCAAATTCCACAAGGAAATTGGGTATTCCAAGGAGTCATGTTGAAGTGTTGAGACAGAAATTCTCTTGCTCTTAAGACCACTGATGACTGGATGATGCTCATCCACACATTAGTGAGTATATTCTTCTTTACTTAAAATGAACTGATTGTAGATGCTAATCCTATCTATGATATTTCACATCAAAACTAGGCCTGGACAACTGGACACCATAACCTAGACAGGTTAACACATGAAATTAACCATCACAGAGACCATTTTGTTCTACTTCTTTTCCTATACATATTTCTGAATGGCAGGGAAATTCCATACGACAAATGAATTCAAATCTTAAACATAAGTTAGAAGCAAAATCCATGCTTAATATACAATAATTAATTGTTTGAGTGATGCTATACACAGTCTCCTAATTTCTCTAAATGAGGGAAATTTAGCAACTGAGATTAAATTCCCCTTCTATGTAGTTTATACAAATATTGAATTTATTCATTCATTCAACGAATAACTTTTAGATCGAGGTTCTTAACAAGGGGTTCATGAGCTTGAATTGAAATAAAAAAAAAACAATATTCTTGTGATGGTGTATTGGTACAGGTGTGATATATTTATTAAATAATTCATAGTACAGTGTGTACTTAGTAAAGGATCTATGGTTTTCACCTGACTGGCAAAAGGATCTATGGAATAAGAACCTTGTTTTAGAAAATTATTATGTGCTAAGCACATTGTAAGGCTCAGGATATATGGAGTCAAATAAAAATTTGACTCCCATGTTACTCATAGTCTAGTAGAAAACAGAAGAAAATCAAGAAACAGGAAACTGTAGTGATCTAGAGACTGAACTCTTCTCCCAATATGCATACTTCCTACTTAAGAGTTGTTCCAGGTAGGGTAAGGACAGGTGCCTGGTGTGCAAGAGAATATATATGTTCCAACAGCCCTTAGGTGGTATGTGCAAACATAAATGTAGTGTCCCTTTTGAACTGTAAATTCCTAGTACTACTCAGAGATTGCGTTTCTTAATCATTATTTCTCACACAATGCACTGAATAGTAGGTGCTCAACAAATATTTCTTGACAGATTATTAACTATTTTGAAAGAAGTAATGAGAAATGGCAATTTTCAAATTATTTGAAAATTCTAAAATGTGATTTGGGATTAAGATCAGGGAATAAGCATAGCAGTGTTTATAAAGTATATATTTTGGAATTTGATCCTTAAGGTTTGCTTGGTCTAGATTATCAAACAAATTTCACAAGAGGTACTACAGCAAAGAATATTACTATTAGATTATATTTCATTGTGGAGGAGGATTTTTTATTTCCACACAGAATTAATTAATGCTGTCAAGATAGAACCAGCATAAAGCAGATACATACCAGTACAAGGAAAATAAACAAATAAATAAATAAAGGATGTGTGTGCCTTTTAAATGTAATTTTAAAACAGTGTTGATTATATTAAGCCTATATAGTATAGAGTAGTGATGTGGACAAGTTTACCACCTCAACAATTAAGTCTGGGAACCTTTCAATAATAAATAGATTTAAGTTGACCACGATCAATGTTTTTTTGTGAAATTGTTTGCTATGGTTATTACTCTCGCTTGAAAGTTGTGAAATTCAAAAGAAGCCCACAGGTCAACAGGCAATTTGTTTACTATACCTAGGATGGTTGGTAAGGGCAACAAATGGACTACATGAATATGGATATTGGATTCAATCAGACTTAGGTTAAAATACTAGACTGGAAGAAAACCTCAGTTCCCTCATTGGTAAATTAGGACTTACTAACTCTTACTCATTCTTCAGGTTCAGCAAAGATCATATCTCTTAAAAGCCTTCATAGTTCCTTAGTAGAACTCTTGACACTCTTCCCCATTCTCCATTCCCCATGGCCTCCAAATTTTCTTCCTCAGTTAGTATAAAGACTTACCTATGTTTTATCTAGTTTCTCAGGTGAAAAATTAGTCTTTGTTATTTTCTCTCTTTTGTTCAAATGCCATAACCAATCCATCAAGAATTCCTGTCAGTAATATCTTTGAGATAAATTCTGAATCCAACCACTTCTCATAGTCTTCACCATTTCAGCCTGAATCACCATCATTGCAGAAACCACTGTAATAACCCCTCTCTAGTCTCCTTGCTTCTATTACTACCATCCTACTTTTATTTTGTACAATTAGGGCAGCCTTCTAGAATGTAGAGCAAAGTGTGCCACCAAAATCCTACAAGGTTTTCCATCCCAATTGGAAAATCTCCAAATACTTATCATGCCTACAAGACCTTAGATGTACTGGCCTCTGCCAGACTCTCGAACATAATCTTCCCCAGCTTGTTGCTTTATTCTAATCACACTGGTCTTCTTGCTCCAACTTCAACAGTGTCAAGTACATGTAGATTTCAGGGCCTTTATACTAACTGTTCCCCACAATCTGAAATGTTCTTTCCTCAATTCTCCACATGGTTTACTTCCTGCCTTAATTCATTCTTTGCTCACACCCACCTCCTCAGAGAGTCCTTTCCTGCCAGCCTGATCCAGGGGTACTCTCCTTTCCTGACCCTGTTACCTGTTACACTGCTTATCCTATCCTTATCTGATATTATACATTTATGTATTTATATATTTATTGTATATCTCCCTAATGCATAACAGAAATATGGTGGGTTTATTGTTTTGTTTTGTTTTGTTTACTATCCCCAGTGACAGCCATAATGTCTTCCACATAGTAGGTGTGTCATAAAAGTCTGTCACATTAATAAAGTGTCTTCTCAATTGCCCCCTCATGACCCTTCCAGAGATCTATCTGGCTGCTCTCTGTGATGTGTATCTATTGCACCCTTTTTTCTAGTGCTTATGATGCACCTATTTATTCTTCTGTCTCCATTACTAGATTATATGGTCTTGGGGATCAGAAGACTGTATCTGTCTTGTTCACCATTGTATGTCCAGTATCTAATCCAAAATCTATTGTATAATAAATGCTCAGTAAATATTTTTGAATAAAATAGTGGTTACTCATGGAATCTGGGACCTCTTCAGTATTGAATAAATGGGAGCCATAATAATATTAATAGATATTCTTATCTTATGAAACTAGAAACTTCTTAACCAGCACCTGCTTAAAGAGAAAATAAATAAGCTGTTAAGAAATATAGGTGTGCAAAACAAACCATTTGTCATCTCTATTTTAATTTAAGAAAGTACAGTCAACTTAATTTAGATGTATCATCCATAGGGGAGTCACTCTCAAGCACAGAAGATGCCTGCAGTTCATTTCTTCCATGCTGGGAAGTATTTTCCTTGCCAAAGCAAATAACAGGCATTAGCAGAGTTATAATTATTTCTCCGCTTTCCTCTATACCACTGGGTACTTAAAAAAAAGACATACTTTTAATCTAGGGCTGTTGTAGCACACTTATATTCCACAGAGGCCTGAATCAAACTATGTTCACAGAATGCCCTTGACCAAATAGTAAAGAAAAAGAGAGGTAAATTGCTGCATGATCAAAAAGTGGTTGTTAGAAACAGATGTGGCTCAAGCATTTGAGCACCCATCTTCCACATGGGAGGTCCCCGGTTCTGTTCTCAGTGCCTTCTGAAAAAACAGAAGCAAACAACAAGCAAAATAAACAATAGAACCAGCTCAGAGAAGTGAGTGTGGCTCAGGGATTGAGTGCCAGCTTCCCACATGCAAGATCCTAGGTTCAAACCCCAGATCTAGTACCACAAAAAAAAAAAAAAGGAGTTGAATAGTTGTTAACCTACCAGAGAAACTTTCAATAGCTTATGACACTATTTTCAAGGATTGAGATAGGAGATGATCATAATCCCCAGAAAAAACTGAGTCAAATGACTGCCAAAACAATGAAGTAAAATCTGAACTGTGAGTGCCTCAACATTGTATGACTTTTAATTGCAGTTTTGGGTATTTATTGAAAAAAGCAATATGCTTTCTAAGGAAAGCTATTAAATTTTATGTTAAGATAGGCAGAACTTGGGAAGTATAATTTTTGTTCTCTCTGGAAATTTCTATTTATTTGAATTACTAAAAACAGAGATTCTAGTGTTATCCCATGACCCCTGAACAATACAGGTATTTATTATTATTAAAATTATGAGGAGTGGGTGTAGCTCACTGATTCAATACCCAGTACCTCCTAAAAAAAATTAAAGAGAAATAAATGCTATGGCACTGTGCTATATCATTAGAGTGTATGTTAATGAACTTTTTAATGAACAAAGCCATTTCAGTTCAAACTAGGGTAAGAGCCATTATTGAGTGTTATGATATCAAAATGTGCAAGTGGATGATTTCAGAATCAATGCTTCCCTCCCCCTTTTGCAACTATTACCTTTCCTTTCCTACGTGGACACAATCAGAAAAGTTTATTTTCTGACCTCTGACTTTAGTGATTTCTTAACCACCATCTACCCTTAACCATTCAAGAAATCTTCAACAAGGAGTGGTTTTCACTGTGCATATGGTGAACTTCTGTCTTGATATGAAACTCTAACTCCCACCTTGATTTTTCCCTTTCTATCACCAACTCTCTCCCTCTTTCTTTCCCAATGACTCTACTTCTCTCATTAGTAATAACACTTGGAAATAAGTTAAAATTGTCAGAAAATAGAAACCATTATTAATTAATCCCAGACACTTAACATAGTTGACATGACCAATCTATCCTAAACTTATATTACACCTGCTATACTCAGATCTAAAAGTTCAGATCTAAGCTCAAAGCTCTAAACTAGCAACTGTAGTGTCTTTATAGATTCCAAGGGCATGACTATGAATTTTTTATTCTTAGGTATATTTTTTTACTGTTCTTAAAAGTTGGATCTCATAAATCTGATAGTTTCCAAAAATCTGCAGCTTTTTGAATAGTGGCCCTTGTATTTCGATTGAAACCAAATGGGACCAAACTTATTACTTCTATTCTGAAAGGTCATTTTTCATCAAGATTGTATTAGAAAATAAATCATTTAAAGCCATCCTTTAGATGGTTCCTTGCATGAATGTTTTAAGAAGAACCTGTAATAAGAGCTTCTCTGCAAGCAAAGCTGGCTTGTTAATCCTAAATGGTCTGAAGCTGCCACCTTCTGGTACTTATGCAATATTTCTCTAAATTCAGTATTCCTCCACTGACATGATGTGACATAATTGGAACAATCTGTGCAGTACCTCTATCGGTATCAAAGAGAGATCTGTAAGCACAAAATAAGCAAAATCCAACATTGTGTCTCCCTTTGGCAAAAAGGCAGCAGTGGTAGAGCCCTAAGAACCAAGCAAGTTTCTGTTAAAATAAGGCAATGTCTAATACTTGAGATGGAGACATTTCTGCATGCTTTTGAAAACTGCAAGTTTATGTGGGATAAAGCTACTGATTATAGTTGAGTTTTTCCCCTGGTAGTCTCTCACTTCATCAGGATAAATCATAACTTGGTACTTTATGAATGAGCTGCTCTGAGGCTAATCAAATTAATCCCTTACTGTAGAAGCAGATTTTAAACAGAAAATACTTAGAGATATCAACTAAAATATTATCTCTGTTTACTAGATACTCAAAAATGAGAATTCATATTATTAAAATATTTTAAGTGTGCTTATGCATTTTTCTGATTATCAAAATTAAAATGAAGTCTGTTTGATTATATTGATATTTTATGCCAGGTGTTAGCTTTTCAGAATGAGCTCTTGGGACCAATCAGGAACAAAACCTAGAGCCAGAATAATGGGTCAGTGTTGAAAACCCACTGAGCTCCAAGAATGACCACTTTCTTGTCTTTCTGAGAAGTCCATTTTCTTTTTGTAATCGCCAAAAAAATAAATTAAGAGCTTTACTACTTTTACCATTATCTTTCATGTAATGTTTTACTCCAATTGAAGGGGAGAAGGGTTAGATATTTAGAATGAACAAAATAGCTCCAAGAAAAGAAACTGGGACTTCTTCAGGGATGCTGAGTAATTAAACAGACCTACAGAGCCTGCTGGAATTATAGAACATAAGTGAAGATTAATGAGGCTTGAAAATGCAAGGTCCCATGGTCTCCAAACAATGTGCAAGGCGTCTCACCTTAGCTTCCTCCACATTGAACAGCTGCCCATTTTCAAGGCAAGCAAAATTGTATTTGTTCCTGCTTTGATTCAGAAACAGTCTGGTAAAATCTAGGACAAAGCTTTAAAAATACCCTACACTATCCTTTTTGGTTTTTCAAGACCATGGTAGTTGTCCTTGCCTTCTGTCCTTGATAACAGTGTGATCATGAATGGTTATGTGTGTCCTGATTCTGTTCCCTAGCCTGGGAGATCAAGAACCAGGATCTTATAAAGCACCCCAAGCGAGAGAGTGCAGTATTCAAAACAGTAAATATGATATAGCTTCAATTCTGTTTCCTCATCCTGTAGCCCTAGAGATAAGAGTACCTCTGGTGATCAAGGAGCTTTGAAGGTTGCATTATCTTTGATGAAGGGAAAAGTGACTGAAATGAAAAATGGCTTTCTCAAATTGATTCTAGATTCCTGAACGTTGCTAATATCCCATAGTTTTCCACAAAGACATGAAAAAATCAATTTGATCTTAATCTTAAATGGTTATGGGAAGTGCGTACAACTCCATCTGACTACACTGTCACAAGAAATGTATGTATTTAATATATCTTTCTTTGTTATCAGAAATGGAGAGACAGTCTTAGGTTAGTAGCCATTCATCTAGGCTCCGTGAAAGCACCGCAGATGAGTCTACATGTGTCACTTTGTCCATTATTAGAAATAACGTGCACTTATTTCTATGGAATTTTTGTTTATCATGTTTGTCCACTAAGTCCCCTTAACCTTCGTAAAGTTTTGTTATGGGGACCTCTGAAATGTTTTTATTCCCTACATTTTACTTATTCAAATTTCATGTTTACATGTTCAAACTTAGCCTAGGATTTTGGATTATTTGACTCTTTCCCATAAACATAGTGTGACAGTTTGAGATTACTTTTTGTGAAACCCAAAAAGAGAAAGATTATGTTTGTAATATTCTTCTATTCTAGGTGTGGCACCCTTTGATTATATTGAATTCAGCTGAGATGTCTTTGATTAATTTACCTGTCATGATTAGGGTTTTGACTTGACTGCTTCAGTAAGGTGTGACTCAGGTTGAGTCCCCATCCCCTTGGTGGGCCAGTATAAATGGACACTCACTCAAGAAGACATGCCAGAAGAGAGAGAGCTCAGTTATTTTTGATCCTGGGACCCAGGGGAGAGATGAAGTATTCACCGGATAGATTGCAGCTGGCCTTGGGAAGAGACCAGAACAACTGAGACTGATAGAGAAAGCCTGGAAATAAATGAGCCCTATGCCAACAGAGAAAGGAAGCCCTGAGAGTCAAGCCCTATGCCAGCCTGCAGCTGAGAGAGAGGAAGCCCAGGGGGGAAGGCTGAACCCTGGCAGAGATCAGCAACCATCTTGCCTCAACATGTGTCAACTGACTTTGGTAAAAAAGCAATCTTGAGTTGGACTCTTTAGGACCTTGCAACTGTAAGTTTTTATCCCAAATAAATATCATTTAAAAGTCAATGGATTTCTGGGCTTTGCATTGGCACTCCTTTGGCAGACTAATACACATACTAAACTCAAAACATTCAAATGTAGAGTTATATAGGATTATAATGCTATAGTTATATTAATTTTTAACATATTAATAATTATGTTTATTGTTAAAGTTATATAATATAATGGATTATAATGCTATAATTATATTACATGAAGTATTAATATATTAATAATTATAAATTATTATAATTATATAATTATAATGCTCAATATTGCCCAATACATGCACATATTGAAGACACCATAAATTCCAATTAATAACAGATACTACTATATTAACTGGAGAGTAAAACACTTAAACATATATTTAAATGAGTGAAAACACTTAAACACATTTTTATTGAATTTTTATTACTTGAAAGATGGGTATAAGACAGGGGATCCCTTTGAATTTTAGAAACTCACCCCAATTTTTTTTTCAGAAAAAAAAATGAGCAAGCATCACTAATACATGTAAATGTGTTTTATTTATACATCATATAGATTTAGCAATCTGTTAAGATATTCTTTGTAAGTCAAAGAAATGAGAAATCATCAAGAGGAAAATAAATAATATTTATTTTAGATACTGTGTCTTAATTTTTTTTAAATCTAATATTATTATTTATTTATGATACAACAGTTCAAATATCTGAGTCTAAGATGACTATTTTGATACTTGGTTTGATAACTTTCATAGCTGGATAAAGTTATGTACATGCAAATGGAAAAAAGTCATATCTGACTGTCTTAATTAAAATATTGAATTTTCAATTTTAGCCTCAAATTGTTCAAAGAAATTTGCTGGATTATGTCTAGCAAATAGACATCTTTACATATATATATATATATATATATATATATATATATATATATATATCAGTTGCTCTGACAAACTACTTGTAATAGCTGTCATTGTATTTTAAACAAATAATTGCAAAACCAAGGAAAGCTCTTCATTTGCTTAAACAGGTCATAAAATTCTAGTTTCAAGTTTTTTCAAATGTGCCCATATGCAAGATTCACTGGTTACAGCTTATACCACTTTTAGCATCAAAACATATGAAGATCCCAAAGTTTCTAAACTTCTGTCTTCAAAATTCTCCCCATAGCACAAGTTTTTGGGGGATAGCAGCTACTTTTTCACTTATTATTAACATGTTACAGATAAGTCTGCTTTTAATATCTGCTAAGATAGCATTTCTCAAAATTCAAAAAAATTAAAATGTGCTTATGAGAAAAAAAAAGATAGCATTTCTCCTATAATCAAAGAAAAAGTCAGAAAATTTGGATCACTTGTTTTTGTATGATACAGATATTTCTTAGGAAATTCCTTATCTTACTACGAAGTGTTTAAAGAAGTCTACAATTTAACAAATATATGCTCCACATGTTGAGGAACATAAATTGAAGATGTGGCAACATGATGCAACTGAAGGAGAGTGTAAGAGTGCCATATCAACCCTTCTCTTCAGCGCTTCCCTCAGGAGGCTGGGTGTATCCTGCTATGTTATGTGACCACATGGCATCCTGGCCAGTGGAAAGAAGCAATGTCAATCCATATAGTAAATAGTAGTGATGCTTAATTGCTTTCATTTCAGCTAAATATATATGTTATCTATAGAATATATATATTCAGCTAAATTATATACAAATATATTTGTATATAATATATATGATTAAAAATGCTCTACTTCCCTAAATAACCCAATAGATTGTTTTGCCCAGTAATGAGGAAATTAGGCTCTCATAATCAAAAAATTTTCATGTCCTGTATTTTAAAAGTTAAATAATTCGGCTAACAAAGAAATCATGGTTTACTACTCTTGAGACAAGCACTGTGTCTTTTTTAGAGATCTTCAATATTGTATACCCCAAGATCAATACTGTACCTCCTTTATAAATCCTTTTCTTTTTTTTTATTTTTTGTAAAGAGAAGCACTGTGATCTTTTTCGTACAGCCATTTTGAATTTTGCTAAATTTGGAGTACATTTTCCGTTCTTTCACTGAGTGCCATAATTTTTCCCTCTCCCTCCACTGTTGCCTGTTGACCACAAAGCACATCTTGGAAAGTGGCTTAGGTGCAGGTAGAAAGACAGTCTTTAATTGTGATCTGTTAGGGAACTGGGTATTGAGGTTCCAGTTCTGACAGGTGAGCACTCTCTTATCATGCAGCCCTGCAGTTCTTAAAGACGTGTAAATCTTGCATTTAGTGGTGAGTTTATGGCATACTTTTTTCCACAGAAACTATTTGTGTGGGGGGTTGTCCCACCTTACTTCCAGAACCACTAGTCTAAAAAAAGATTAGATTTGTTTAAAAATTTTAAAAATAATATGGCAGTTCATGCTTTTTTTTAAAAAATACTTAAAAGACACCCTTATTGTCATTAGCGCAGGTTTAAGGCAATTCTTTTAAATGAATATAATAAAAATTAAAAGGTCATTGAGTGGTTCTGAAACTCTAGCCTTGTTTAGTAATTTAGCTATGTCCTTTTTCCATCACTACTGGTGAAAAGGTCACATCAGATTGAAAACCCATCAGAGGTAATATCAGATTCAACAATACAATAACAAGAAGATGAAGATGCATGATTCAGCTGACAGCCATGTTTGCTTACCTGATGCTTGTCAGCTCCCAGAAACCTTATCTTTGTTTGAAAGTACCTAATAGAAGATTCTTCAATGACTTCCTATCATAACAGAAGCATTATTGTGCATTTAATGTGATTTCCTGCTGTCTCTGGGAAAAAATGAAAATGAGTTCAAGTCAAAATGTGAAATGATGTGAAAGGCCTATCAGAAAGCCAATAGCCATGCTTTAAAAACTGTTTTTTATTGCCCAGTAACTCTATTAAAAAGATGAGAAATATGTAAGCACAATCTATAAAATACATACTTAATAGACTTCTATAAAATTATTACATATATCAAACAAGGGAAAAAGGAATTTCCTAGATTTTTTTTGGGCAGAGGGGACAAAAATAAAATCTTAGTTGGATGAATTGCACATGCACATCAGACTTGTTCTCCATTACACAGAATATAAATTAAAATTGCATGATAAACTGCTGCTTAATCTATCTCTTTCATGCAAGCATAAACAAGAATGCAATAAACAGCTATGAAACTATTGTCAGACTGTATTTCCAAGCCGCTAGAAAATTATTTCATACAGTTTTCTAAACATATCAAATCCTACAGGAAATAGGAATTGAAGAAAGTAGATCATTTTTCTGGTAATTTAGTTCGTAAACCTTGCTAAAATTCAAAAGAGTGACTAAATGGTGAGTTGGTTCTCAGAAAAATACTACCTAAAGACTCATGATCTGACCAAGTTTTATTCCATAACACCAGAGTCCTACCACTCTTGTTGAGCTCTCGCCAGGCTGGGGCCAGGTCTAATCTGAAGTAGCGTCAGATGGCTTGCCAAGGTCAGGTTGCCCAAATCACCAAGCCCTCAAGATCTATTAGGGATGATATATAAAGTTCAAGTTAATTAAAAGAGACAAAGAACAGATTAGTAAGGTGTTTGCTTGTTTGTTGTTTTTTTAAAAATTATAATTTGTTTGGCTTGAAACAAATTAAGTTAATATTCCAAAAATACCAAAAAAAAAAAAAAAAAACACCTCAATTAAAGAGCACCATTATCGATGTATTGAGTCATAACATAGACTTTTAGGTAATCCTTATTATGGGACCAGGATTGTACGAGGCCCAGTTTCTGCACCAGGGAATATTTTTACTGTAAAGGAAGAAATGGATAAATCAGCAGGCAATTCAAGCACCATAATGCAGGTAACATAAAACAACCTGGAAATTAAAAAAGAAAGAAAAATTCAGTTTAGGTTGTGAATGCAACTAGTCAGGAAAGACTTTTTGTCTATGTGATTCTACGAATGCTTTGTTATAAGGAATGGAGGACAGGATGGGGAGAGAGGGCTCCAGATGAGGGCAGTGGCTCATAATGCATTGAGGGGGTGGTGACACTGCCCATTGATTGTAAGGACATGCGACAGATAAAACTGAAGAGGTAAGCAGGCACCTTGAATCGATGTTGTCAAGTTTAACTTTTTCCTTAGAGCAGTGATGAGGTCTCCTAACAATCCTCAGTGATGGACATTATTATGTGTATTACATAAATAGGCATTTGAGATTCAAAGATCATGTGTGATTTTTCAAGATAATTTAGTATATTAGTCTGGGATCTGACAGGAAACATATGGCGCTCTCAAACTGGGTAACTGAGGACGTTGGACTACAGGCACTGTTTACAAAGAGGATTCAGGGCTGAGGGAAATTATCAAGGTGGTTGTCAAAGCAGGAGGCCTAAGGAGCCAATGGGAGGGAATAAAGACTGGAGCCAGAGAGAAAAGGTGTGAGAGGCCCATAGACATTCGGTGCAAGGAAGCACATTACCCACTGTGGCCAGCAGGAAGGGAGCAGGGAAAACAAAGGCCTTGACCAACTCCCCATTGGATGGACCCAACTGGAAGACAGTATAAGGAGCTCTTTGATGCAATACTAGAACACAAAGCATGGTGGATAAAGGTAGGGCAGGGATCCAAAGAGTCAAAAAATTCAAGCAGAAAATTGAGTTTAAAGCTTGTCCTCTGCCTCCAAATCTCAAATCATAGTTTTAAAAAAATTTATTAAGAGCAAAAGTTATCTTCAAAGGCCAGTATTCCTATTCTTTTTCCATTTCAATATGAATAGGACACTATTAGCAAGATATTGAAAGAACGGAATTATTAAAATAAAATAACCTAGAAATTCCTGGATAATTGAGAACTGTGCCCCTGTATTTGGACAGTATGATGTGCCTTTATATTCCCTCAAAGAGTGCTGTGGTCTTGGTGCTGATAGCAATAATAGAAAATAATGAAATTATATTCATTTTAAATGGAAGTAACTATTTAAATAGTTAAAATTTCATGAAAGAATTTTGAGATAATTAGAATTCAAGTAGTTTGAAATTCATTTATTTTACTGTTAAGCTAATTTACCAGTGTTAAGTGCCTTAAAGAATGGAGAAAACTTATTTTGTTTCCTTTTTCCTTTAAGATGTTAAAGTAGGCTTTTCTACTTTCAATAAATTGGAGAAGTTTAATTTCATCATATTGATCTTTAGGTAAATTTAACAAAAGTTTTAATTGAACACTTTATTTTCAAAAGATGATACTTAGTCCAATACAATGTAACTAATAAAACTGGAGGAGTATCTACTATGGATGTTAACCTTAATAATAAAAAAGAGGCTCATTCTTCGTGAAACATGCTATAAAATAGTTTTTAGGGGAAATTAAAAACTAGAGGTACAGAACAGAGCCCAGAACAGGGAGAACAGGGATTATTTTATTTCTACCAGGGCATAAATTAGCTGTGTTAACTTGTTTGATTCATCCAGCTTCTTGAGGCCTCAGTTTCTTCCTTTGGAAATAAAAAGAGTTGAATTAGATGGCCACTGAAACTAGCTCCAACTCTAAACGTCTATGGTTCCTGGATAATTAAAATAACCATGTCAGCAATTAAATATGTTACACCAGGAAGACAGAAGCAAAGGGCCCTTGATTTGAGTTCTGGTTCCTCAACTTGGATGTTGTTAACCTAACTTAAACCTCTAACTTGCAGTCTATTCACATGTAAAACAGAAATAATAATATTAAATTCCTTATAGAATTGTTGAGAGGATTAATTGAGAAACTGCATGAGAAATGAGTGTAGAAGATAGCTATTATATCCATATAAGAGAACTAAAAAATACCACTGCTACTCTAAGAATTTGAGAGATTGCAGTAAATATCCCTTTTCCTATTTCTGTAACTCCTTGAAGATAACAGTTTTTGTCTCACTGTCCCTCAGGGACTTTCGATTGCTGAAGAAAGTACATGTGTTTTATGGTTTTCCTATGTTTGATCAGAGCTATCATGTTCACCAGAGCAAGAAAGAAAAGTATAAACACAGAAATGCTGCAGAGGGAAAAATGGCAAACTAGCAGGCCCTGCTGGCCAATCCCCAACCTCATTCCAGGGAAGTCTTTAAAATATGAGGGACGATTCCAGAGTTGGAAAAGTAATGAAAATCTGTCAGAATCTCCCATGGAGACAATAGTTATCTGGGTCCAGTAATGGGAGGGAAATGCCCACTCAGAATGGAATAGGACAGGTAATACCAGGGTGCTTCCTCTGGAGAAAATATTTCTCATTGTACTTTTTCCCCTCAATCCACATTTTCCCCAAGAGATCATCACCTACCCTTGGCTATGGAAAAGGCTGAAAGACACTAGCTGTAGCCCTACTCTGAGGGGGGAATGGGAGAGTAGCCTCAGGTGATGCTAATTCCTGCTGGGGGATGCATGAACAAGAGGTGCAGGTTTGTCTGATGGTCCTGCTGGGCTCCCTCCAACCCCACTATTCTAATACACAAACCCAGGTCTCTGTAAAATTTGAAAAAGAGGAACACTATCTGAGCACCTGTAGAATGACCAAATTCAGATTATACCTCCAGAGACTCTTTGCCTGGAAGCTCAGTTCTTTCCCATTCTGAACTCACCCTAGGGGAAGCAAAGCTAAAACCCAGGTTTTAGTCCCTTGGGAGGATGATCCCTTTTAACTGATAACCACAAGAGGATATGAGTTATCAAGGGAAAATGACAAGACCTGTGACAACTGAGGAGCACAGTTATTACAAAAAAAAGTAATCACATCACTAACACATACAAAAGATAAAACCTTTTGAATTTGAGTTACAGAGAAAACAAGAATTATTAATAACATAAAGCACTGAATATTCTCAAAGAATAAGAAAGAATGGTAACAAGACTTATGAACAAGCACTTATAAGAAGACAATTGGGAACATGAACTATAGACTATATTAATGTTCATGAAACATTGTAAAGATGTATTGAATAACAGAATAAGCCCCCAAAAAGAATGTATTGTGAGCTGGAAGATCAGAAAAATTCACCAGGACGTAGCAGAAAGGGGTGAAGAGATTAAAATGTCAAGTTAACACATATAAGGTTAGAAATAGAAGGGTCGATATATGTATGGAGGTAGTCAAAAAGAGGAAAATAAAATGGTGAAAGACATAGCTGAAAATATATTAACTCAGAAGTGACCAGAATTAAGAAAAACTGAAAGATTAACATTGGGGAGGAGGAAGAAACAGAGATACTTGTAAATTGCCAAGTAAGATATAAGAAAAGAAATGAATCTTAAATGCAAAATATTGAAATTTGAAGAATTTCAAAGTAAAGAGAAAATTCTAAAAGTCTGAGAGAAAGAAAAGGAAAGAGTGTCAAATTCACAACAGATTTCTCAATAGAAATAGGGATTCCAAGAAGAAAATAGTGTAACATATACAGGGCACTAAAGGAAAACACCACAAACTTAAAATGTTATGTTCAAGGAAGACAGCATTTAAATGCCAGATTCAAATAAAGATTTTTTTCAGTTATATAAGGCCCGAGAGTGTTCCCACACAATGAACACTCTTTAAAAAAAAAAATCTAAATTTTTTTAGCAAAATAGATTTAGCTAAAATCTAAACCTGTTTAGCAAGAAGATATACTAAGAAACAAGGATAAGTAAATATCAAAAGAAAATACAACTTGTTGCTCATCCTGGATCTGGGTCATAGTAGGATTGTGATAGCTCAGCTCAGCTCCTTACGGCTTGTTCAGTTCATTTCAAGACTTTAGTACAGTGCATTGCGGTCACCCCTCGGGCTGAAGTGTGGTTTGCTGGCCTGGCGAGGGGCGGCGGCCGCGGTAGGCCTATTCCAAGCCGCTGATCCCATAATAGGGTGGTTGGTCGGGCCCACCGCCACCCCTGAAGGAAGCTCGGCATTGGCGCAGAGGGCCCTCGGGTCTCCCCTTCTCGGCAGCCATGCTTCCGCGGCTGCCCCTCCTCCCGGATGGTGCCACACGATGCCTGTGGGGCGGCACCCTTCTTCTTCTTTCTCCCTGTGCAGGCGCAGGGCGGAAAATTCCAGTCTGCCCTTTTCCATCCCCTGACAGCAGCAACAGCCAGGCGTGGGCGGGAAACTCAGGTCTGCCCTCTACCCCAGCAACAGCAGCCACCAATCACTAAACCCTGCCCCTTCCCCCAGCAACAGCAACAGCCAATCCCTAATCACCACCCCTCCCCTGTCCAGTACCGGCCACTGACCTTTCTCCGGCAACCAATCAGAACAGGGCGTGGCTTCGACCAATCAGCCTTCCCCAGCCCCTATAAAACTGTTGCCTCTCCCTCAATAAAGTGGACTTGCCTGTTTACCTTGTCTCCGCGGTAGTTCTTCTGCCGTGCCCCCTCCAGTCCTGAGAGCCCCCGACAAGGGCCTGGCCTCCCTTGTCCCCAGTTCGTCGCCTGCTTCTCCAGGCGACCCCCTCATCGCCGGCTTCGACGGGCGACCCCGTCAGCCGAACCGCACAACCCCTGTGAGACCGATCCCTCGTCTGCTGCCAGACCGACCCCTCGTCCGAAGTGGGACCGACCCCTCGTCCAGAGCTGGACCAACCCCTCGTCCGCAGCCAGACCCCACCTCTACCGACTGAGCAAACCGTCGCAGTGCATTGTGAATGCTTTGTCAACTAGCACAATTTTCCCGTTAGCACCAAGTTAGAGCAAGGACGCTCGGAAAACTTTAGTTATGAAAAATTAATGAGAGGTATTTTTTTACATGGGTGATACTCAACGAATTATATATTTAACACTTGTAAATTTCATTATATAAATTTTGCTCCAATTAAAAAAGTTAATTAAGTTTAATTTCTAGCTCACAGATGTACAGACAGTAGCAGTAAAAAAATTACCAGATTCTTTTCTTCCTGTCCTATTTATAACCAAGCCAAACTTAAGCCAAAAAGAGGCCCATATTAAAGAGCTGTTGAGTTCATATATGCATCTGTACTTTTGAATAATACTGTCTTCTAATAATTTTGATCATGAATGGTATAATAGTCAAATGAATCTATTTGTTTTGGACTGGACTATAAACTGTTCTAATACCATTCAATCTTGTTCATTTCTCCCTGATATCACTAAAGATATTTGAAAACTGAAAATCTTCCAGTCCATTTATCTTCAACTTTCATGGCACACACTCAGAAATTCATTCTTGATGTGAAAACAATGCTTCCTGGATAAATTACAAACTGTCTTTCACAGAGCCAAAAGAATATACATATTTTAATTTTAATTTCAGAATTATTACATATTCCTCACCAAGAATTCATAATCTGGACTTCGGAGAGCAATAAAAAATAAAACTTCTCACTAAAAACTAAGCAATTTATCTGAATCCATTGATTTCTCTTTGCCAGTCCCACTGAGTTTGAAATCTTCCAACCTGGAAAGGAGGTTAGTGAATATGCAGTACTGCTAGAGACAAAACCTAAGATAAATTACTATCCACCCTCTGAAAATAATGACTTTTTAAAATTATAGCAGAGAAAACAGTTTCTCCCAAACATCTATAATATGTATATAAATTTTTTAAATTATCCTTTTTACCACTAGTTGCTAAAGAAGAACTTTTATGTTTGTGAGGTGTATTGAGGTGTATGACCTTATCTAGAGTCTCCTACAGATGATATGTTCTCAGGAGGTTAAGTCCCATGCATTGTCATTAAAAATAAATTTTAAGAACTGTTTTATTTAAAAATGACTTTAAACTTCCAGAGAAAATTACAAGAATGATACAAACACCCAAGTAACTATCCTTTACCCAGAGCCATTCATTGTTAACATTTTACCCCTTTGCTGTCTTTCTATTATATCAATGAGATAAGTCACACAAACATTCGTACATTTGAAGGAGTTTTGTTTTCATCATAGATGACATAACAGTCAAAGGCATCTTTCAACTTGGGCTGGACTGGATGCTCTGCTTCAATACCACTCTAGCCCCTATTCTCTTTTTTTTCTCTTCCCATTAATCCAAAAATCCTTACAGTACTTTTTCCAGGACAGGATCAAGCTTAAGATCAGTTGTCATATCTTTCTAGTTTCTTTAAATCAAAACATTTCCTTGGCCTTTCTTTGTTTTTTATAACTTTTCTGCTGGCTGCAGTCTCCATGCACCACCCCTTTTTAAGTAGAATGTTCCTCATTTTGTTCGTGTCATCTTTCCTCAAAAATAAATATAGATTATGCATTCCCAGACAGTATACAATATAAATGATGTTATGTCTTTCTGAAGGTAACACATCCAGAGGTGCATTAAGTCCATTGTCCCTATTTGTGAAATTAATTTTGATTACCTGGTTAAGATGCTCTCCCACACCTTCACTGTATAGTTGTTTTTTCCCCTTGCTAAAGAGATAGCTGTGATGAAACACTTTAATGTCATGCTAACATCCTACTCTTCAACAAAATTTTCCTCTTAGAGTAATTTAATGATAATTCTGGGTCGACCCAATCCTTATCATGATGGTTACGAAAATAAGATTTTCTTCCTCTAGCAATTCCCCCATCTTTAACAGTTAGCACTTGGCATTTTACTTTCAACAAGATCTCCCATTCTCCCCTACTCCCACATTTATTTTTAAACTACTTAACTATTGCTATGAATTCATGGATTCCTAATTTTTCCAATAGTTTCTAATTAATTACTCTCTTTAATTATTTTGGTGCTTAAATTGTCCCTGGCATGGCAGTGATAGCACCTTCAAGCTGGTTCCTGTGTCTGTGTGATAGGTCTCATAATTGTTTCCCATACTCTCTTAATTTCTGGCATACCAAAATGTTTCGCATTCACCTTCACTGCCCCAACCCAGTACTCAGCATCTCTCCAAAGGTCCCAGATCCCTTTTGTTGGAATCTAGTATAAAAAAACAAGATCTGGGTGCTATATTTGCTCAACATCGTTGGTGTCTTCATTTCAGTAATTAAGGCTATGAAACATATGCATGTATCCATACATTCATCAACATAAATATATACATATGCATGTATGAACATTTACATAGTATAGGCATAAATATATGTATATTGTAGAGATCAGAGTATATTTCACTCTATTTACAATCCATCCCCATCTGATACATATTTGTCTGTTCCTATTTTATATTTTTATCTCCATTCTTCCTCAGTCTCCCAACAATATCTACACACGTATGCCTTTGTTCAGTCAGAATTGCTTGACTGACACTACAAAAACAAAAAGGTAGAATTTATTCACTTCTTAAAACTAAGAATATATAGTTGAATGTTGTGCTCACAAGTTTCTTAATCCCAGGTATTCATGTACTTTGTTTCCCTTTTCTACCACTTTGTAACCATGAACCTTGGAAAAGGCTCTTAGCGTCTCTGAGTTTCAGTATCCCCATTTGTGAAACAGGCATGATAATAACTCACATTTTGTAAAGTTCTTGTGGGGAGTAAATGAGACAAAGACTGATGCTGAAAGAACACAATAATAGACCTGTAGTCAGAGAAAGAGTAGACTTAATAGTCTTAACAGTAATAGCGGTGGTGGTAGTAGTCATAGAATTAAAACTTTGATTTATTGAATAGCTTATTCTTCTGATTATTATTGAAATACTTCTCTACTTAGGTCTGATTTCAAGGAATGACAATCTATTCCAAACATGTAAATTTTAAGATTATTGAACAAACACTTATTAAGTATCCACTGTTTCTAGACATTGGATTTCCAGGCATTCTGCCTGCCTTCAGGTGGTTTAAAATAGACTATGCAGATGCAGACAGGTAAAATAAGTATGAAGAGAAACTACTGTAAAAGATACGTATTATTAAAAGAGATAGAGATTAGAGAGAATATGTGAGAATATATATAGCACCTATAGTAACCACACAAGTAATGGTGGTTACTGTAAGAATTAGCATTCTTTGCCTAATTTTAGAATTTCACTGAAGTTGCATATAGTAATTGGTCCATATTAAGAAATGAGTTCACTAAGTCAATTTCTATGATATCTAAATTGCAGCCCCCCACTAGGCTATGACTTGGAACAGTTCAATTTATAAATGAAGCAATGTTTTATGAAATTCCACTTTACTGTGTTGTTTTTGTTTTTGTTTTTTATCAAACAATTCTTGATAGTCTTGATAACCTGAAAAGATCTTGATCCTGATTCTCCCTGTCCTTGGCTTAATAGTTATAAAAACAATTTGGGCTCAGTAAAAGAAAGACTCCAAATGAACAACAACAAACTTTTTTATAGTGTCTATCAAGCTGCTATCATATATGCCACTGGAAAATGATCAATAACCTCATGTGATTTCTTGGCTTATAGATTTAATATCTGGTTCTCCAAGAGATTTTCCAAAAGTTGACCAAGTGTTATGCAACAAGAAAGGTATCCTGTGGAAATATTCTCTAACCAGAATACTTAATGACCCCTTCATAACACAGAGAATAAAGCTATATATACATCTGCTGGTATTCAACACTGTAAAAATATTTGACAACTACCTTATTATGTTTTACAACTTACTTTCATGAAATTTGTTTCATCAAAATTGAAATACTATTTCCTTCACATTATTTCAAAATTTGTTTGCATCTTTTCACTACTTATTCTATTCTCTCTACCTTTCCCTTTATCTCTCACATCCTTAAAGTCACTTCAAGGCCACTGTCCATGTGGTGAAGGAGTGCTCCAAAATGTATTCACCAGGAGCAGTGAATGTGCCACAATGATGGAAGAGATTGTTAATGTGGGAGAAGTGGGATGGAGGGTGTATATGGGGACCTCGTATTTTTTTAATGTAACATTTAAAAGAAAATAAAGAAGAAAAAAAAGAAAAAGAAATAAACACTTATGTAACTGAGAAAATAAATAAAGTCACTTGGGAGATGAAAAAAAAGAAGTGATTAAGCATATTCAAAGTAGTGCAGCAGAAAAAAATACACATAAAATGCACATGAACATAAATTCTGATGGTTCCCATGAAATTTATTAAAGAAAGAAAATAAATCATTTCTCTCTCTACCTTTTGCCCTCTGTTTCCATGCTTCATCCTTCTCTCTTCCTTTCTCTTTCTCTCTTCTTCTTTCTTTTTCTGTCTTTCTATCTTTCTTCATTCATTTGTTTCTTTTTAATTGTACTTTTTCATTCATTCACACATCTATTTAACAATATTTATTAAGTACATTCTCTATGCCAGTTACTGCTCCAGTTGCAATTATAACAATGAGACTGCCCTGCGGTAAAGAAGACAAAATACTTGTCCACATAACTTTTGTCGGTGCCTATGTAGTTGTTCACTCTAGTTATCTTTTACACATTAGTGGGATATATTAATAAATAAATAAATTATAATATAAGGTCAGAATATATTAAGTACTTTGGAAAAAAGTATCCCCAGTAGGAGTGGGAAAGAGTGATTAATTAGATAGGACATTTAGCAATATTCTGTCTGAAGGGTGACCTGTGAAAAACAAAAAAATATCCAGGAAAGTACATTCAGGTAGTCAAAGATTAACCATAAGACAAGGCTGGAGATAGCAAAAAGAAGAATGGTAAAAGGTCTGGAAGAGTTTTAGAGGCTGTGAGAAGAAATCTGATTTGGGAATAATTTTGGGAAAATCTTAAGGATGTATTGATGCACGAGATGTGAGACTGAGAGAAGCAAAAGATAAGTCTAAATCTGTTGGCTCACAGTTTTAATAGTGAATGATCAATAAGTATTTGTTAACTAATATATCTTCACTCATTATTAAGTATGGTATTAGAATCAATACCAAAATTAAGATGAGCTTTGCAAGAAATGGTGTATTTTATATGGCAATATTTTGGAATATCTCACATAGAGAAATTATATTCGTATATATGAATTTATAGAGAGAGAGAGAAAGAATGAGAGTTTATAACATCGCATTCTGAGACTTTTTTAAAAAAGCCTTACAGCAATATATATTTGCATGAGATGAAATGGTAGGAAAGGCTACTTAAGAGTAAGATTGGGGAGAAGTTAGAGAATTTTGGAGTAACCCTCACAAAACCGTAATTTTAAAGCGTTTTCCTCTGAATTTAGCTGCTATTTTGAGTTTTTACTTTTTTGGTTCCAAGTATAGCAGGAAGAAATAATAAATGCTGCCCTGCCCTGATCTCTAGGGTCCCAGCATGCATGCCAAACAGTTTGGAAGTTGAGCTATGTTCTTTGAATTGAAAGTCTAACAGCCAGCACAACAGCCCCATAGACACCCACAAAGCCAGTTCAGAAAAGACTTATGCTTTCATACCTCCAGCACACCCACTCATTGGGAGGGTGGGTCCCAATGTATGCCCCAGTGATATCAAACTTCTTAGAGTTCCCAACATACATCATCTGTTTTGTACCTCTCTATATATCTAGAACTTCTTTCTTTCTCTTGCTTGCCTGTACATGACCTTTGTTTTCCTTCTAAGCATTATCATCTTTCAAGATTGACCTAAGTGAATTTAATTTATGCTCTTATAGCAACCTGTGCTTAGCTATATCATAGTACATGTCATGATCGATGGAGATTAGCAGCATTATTTCTCTCTCTCTGAACTACAGTTACCTTGAGGGCAGAGATTATTTCTTATTTATCTTTCTATTGTCGATACCTACGCATATACCAGCACATAAATATTTAGATAATTGTAGACAAGAACTGAAGCAAGGTAAAACTGAACTCAAACTCACCCTATTCCACCACAAATTTATGATGCAGATCATTTATTTTAAGAAGAATTAAGGTGACCTTTTACTCCAAGGAGAATATAATAGGCTTTAGTCAATCATTTTCCCATGACAATGAATGAAGACAGCAGGCTAAGTTACAGAAATAATATTTTTAAAGAGAATAGCTATCCTAAAATTCCAACGAGGAAGAGCCTTTCCATGATAAGCTGTTGATCAGGTCCCCTTGCTTTGCTAATCCTAGGCACAGGCTGAGTATTAGGATTCCCGAGGCAGAGGGACTCTAAGGCAAAGGAAAACCAGCAAAGCATTTAACCATCAAATAGGTGCAGAGTAAGAACCTGGAAAATTGATAGGCCAGAAATAAATGGTTAGCTTTATCTGGACACTTGTTGAAATGTACTTTTGGAGCCAAGGAAGTCAGAATGAAATCCCCTACTGTCTCATAGTGCTAATCCTACTGTCTCATAGTGCTAATCCTAAGTACAGCTCCCTGCTGGGGGTGAGGGGCTGTTTCAAGCTCACTGCCAGTCTCTTTCTCAAGATATTTTGCCAGAATTTTAACTGTGAGGGAGAAAGTCTAGAGAGCTGGGGAGAAAATAGCATAAAGGACAGAAATGGACTTCCTCCAAAATTTCAGGACTAAGAAAAGAGAACCTCCAAATATTGAGTCAGGATCCCAGCTATCACAGAGGTGCACTGTGTCTTATTAAAACAGCAACATAATACTACCATAGTGCAATGTCCAAAAAGATTGAAGTAATCAGATCTGTATCCCATTTGCCTATAAAAGGAAAGGGAACTTCTCTTGTGAAATATAACAGCGTTTTTTTACATACAATGTCTAGAATATAACTTTAAATGTTACTAGATCCTAAGAGTTAAAAAGATATAAAGATCCAAAAAGAAATCAAGAGTAAGACAATAAAAGTAGGTGCAAGGATAGCACAGACATGAGTTAGAAAATAAGGATTACAATTGATTAATAAGCTTTAAATATATATAATATAGGGTAGATGAATAAATTAACTGAACTCATGGATAATTTCAATAAATAAATAGAGTTTATTTTTAAAAGAATGTTTCAGCAATTGAAAACACTATATCTAAAATAAAGGACTTATTAGATGAATGTAAGAGCAGATGGGAACAGCAGAAAATATGATTATATATTCGGAAAAGAGGATTGACAGAAAATATCCATGCTGAAATACACAGTGGTGGGTTTTTTAAATGAAGGAAAAGAAGAAGAAAAGAACATAAGACATATGAGGCAAAATCAAAAGGTGTAGAATTCATATGAATCTCAATCAACAATATGGAGCAGAAGCAATATTTAAAGAGATGATGTAATGGCTAGACATTTTCCAAAACTGATGAAAGACAGCTCATAGAGGCTCAGCCACCTCTAAGCAGAGAAAACCATACATATGCACATTGTAATGAAAACCGAAGACCTAAGGGAAAGCCTTGAAAGTTGCCAGAGAAGAGAAAAGGGAAAGAGTGAGGAGGACTCCAGTACCTTCATAAGTGGAGCAATAAACCTATAGCTGACTTTATCATAGAAACTGTAGAAGTCAAAATATAAGGGGATTACATATATAAAGTGTTGAAAGATAATAACTGACAATCTAGAATTTTATATTACATACAGTGACATGCTAATCAAAAATGTTTATAATATACATAGATGGTAAATATATGACAATAAGAGCAAAATACATGAGGAGGGTAAAGAAGCAAAGCTGTTGTAAAGTTTCTTGCATTGTTTGAAAAGCAAATGCAAAAATAAATAAGGAAAAATAGAATTAATATGGCTGAGATTTAAAATGGAGCAGGAGGTCATTCTAGAGGCTACTCATATGCATGTCTTAGCCAGATATGACAAACTGCCAAACTATGCAAAGCCTCAACAACAATGTTCTTCAAAATTCTAAAGACATCTGGACACAATAAATAAACCACAAGATAAAGAACTCAGTAAACTATCTAAACCAAAGGACATTTGGAGCACCCCTAATAGCCAACAACCCCAAACAACTTAAGTAATGTTTTTCATTAAAAAGATCCTTGCCTGGATATGCCATGATAGGACACTATTTATGTTGCCACCTAAATCTGTGCTCCCTGAACTGCAATTCTAAGATCCAAAGTGTCATGATTAGGCTAATGTGTTAACTTTGCCAGGTAATTGTGCTCGATTGTTTGGTTAAGCAAACCATGGGCCAACTGTAATATAAGGGCATTTCATGGACTTTAATCATATATGTTAATTGCATGTATGACTGCTTACATCTGAGGAGACTGCCTTCAGCAATGAATGAAATCTAGGATTTCCATCTTTCCTTCAGACAGACAGCATCTTTGGGAAACTCATCAAGTATAACTTCCAAGCTTATAAGAGTCCCTAGTTTGCAGCCTGCCCTACAGAATTTGGACTTGTGCATCCCCATGGGTCATGTGAGACAATTTTATAAAATATACTATTTACAGATATACCCTGTTGATTCTGTTTCCCTAGAGAACCCTGACTAATACAGCTTGGTACCAGGAGTGGTTCTTGGGAAACAGAATCTTAAAACTGGGATTTCTTAATTGGTTCTGGATTTTTGCAATTTGGCTCTCTACTCTGATTAGATTTGAAGGTAATAATGACCCTATTTCCAATAATCAAGAGGTCACTAACAGTCCATGGCATGAGTTGGCAATAGAAATATGCAAACTATCTCTGGGTGAGAATGTATTTAGCATTGTAACAGAGTTTTGTGAAGCTAAGAAGCACAGTGATGTTAGCTGGCTGTTCCTCAATATGCTGGATACAGTTACAAAAAAAAAGGGATGAGCTGAAGGTTTCAAATTTGCAACTTAAGTTCTGCATGAATGGCATGAAAATTTCTATTAATATGTATGCCCTGAAAGAAAATCTTGTTTTGTGCAGCCACATGGGAGTAGCAGAGTTACAACAGAAACTACAATCTCAACCTTGCAGGGTATCTGCTGTTAAAGTGGGAGCATTCACTGGAAAGTAGTAGAATCCTGAGGATTGGGATGGAGACATATGCGTTGATGATGATGGCAATGGGGATATTGGAACCCTAAACTCTGCTGAGATTTATCCAAATGTAGTTGTGATGGTTTGCCCTACAGGGACAGCCACCTGACCTCCTCCCTGCCCTGAGGAGATGACCACTCAATCTCCAGCCTTCCCTAACACAACCACTGTAATAGAGTTTTCTAGGGAAACAGAACCAACAGGAGATATCTGTAAATTGTATGAGATTTTATAAAATTGTCTCATGCAACCTTGGGGATGCACAAGTCCATTCTGCAAGGCAGGCTGCAAACCAGGGGCTCCGATATGGTCTTGAATGAGTTCCCAAAAGATGTTGGCTCTCTGATGTAAAGATGGGAATTCTTTCTCTGAATACTGAAATCACTTCCCCTTTGAAATCTTTCTGCTGATTTGATGAGATGTCACTCACTGCTAACAGCAATCTCCTTGCTTGATTTCAGATGTAATCAGCCATAGATGCAATCAACTCACTGATGATTAAAGTCCATGCAATGTCCTTGTATGACAATTAGCATTGCTTGCTTGATCAAACAATTGGGCACCATTACTGGCTGAGTTGACACATTAACCTAACTATCACAACCACCCAAATATAGCCAGTCCCAAGAGTCAGCCACCTGACTTCCAGTCTGTCCCCAAGGAGTCTGCCATCCAACCCCTACCTGAACAGAATAATCCTGTATCACCAGATGAAACTGCAATGGAATACCCTGAGTTAATTGGTTTGCAAGACACTTCTATTGTTTCCTGTTACCCACCCCTTATGCCCTTCTTTCTTTCCAGATCTGTAACTAAACTCACAACAAGCCCCAAAAAGAAATTATGCATTGTGACTCATGAAATCTCCAAAAGAATTACATGAATTTTTGAAAATTTATATGGAAAGAAATCATGAGAATATGTATGGGAGTGTATATTAAGGATGTGGGATAATGGTGGAAGAAATATAAAGCTGTATCAGGCTGAATTTTATTAATTTGAGCCCACTAAGCAGAGATTCTGGATTCAATGTTGTAGCTCAAGAAGAAAGATAGGGCTCTAACAGTTTGTTTGGGTGGATGGCTGAAACATGGACCAAAATATAGCCAACATTGTCTGAGGTTGACATGCCAGAATTGTACTAGAATACAGTAGATGAAGGGATCCAAATGCGTAGAGAGATTAGAATGTTAGAATGGATTTAACATCTAAGACCTGCCCATTCAACCCAGGAAGGTCCGGAGGACACACCTTTCACCAGGACTGTGAGGAATAAATTTTTGAGACGAGCTCCAACTTCCCTGAAGAGCTCTGTGGCTACTTTTCTCTGTAGGTCAGATATTACCATGGAAACTGCTGTCACAAAACTAGGATCCTTAAAAACTATGTGATAATCAGATACTGAACTGGGAGAAGCCAAGTGACAGCACTTAATCATCAAAGACAAGGTGGGTGTGGCTACCACAATGAAAATCAGACTCAAAGCAGCAATCAAAACAGTCTGAGACTCATAGAACTATAGTATTGAATAATAGATCTTGGAGTACCAGAAGTGAAATAGATGGGCAGTCTACTAAATTCCTACTGGATCTGTATCAGCAGAAATGTTCTAGGTCAAGTGAACGAAAGCCTACCTTGAATTACAGAAACAGACTGTCTCAACCTCTTAATCAATACCTGGACTTGAGATAGTTTAGAGACCCAGAGCACCTTGAATGAGGGGAAGGACAGGTCTCCTTGGGCAAGGATCCTTTACACTTCCAAAAATTTATACTGTTACTCTTCCTCCCAGCCTTTCCAAAAGAGACCTACAGCCTTTTATCAGGGTAAGTGTGTATTGGGGAAAAGGATATGCTCAGATATTTCAGGGATTATCAGCTACTGCTCAAAAGTGACATTAATTTCAGGAGACCCAAAATATCACAGTAGTCCACCAGTCAGAGTAGGTGCTTATAGAGGTCGGGTGATAGATGGAGTTTTAGCTCAGGTCCATCTCACAATGGGTCCAATGGGTCCCAGGACTCATTCTTTGGTTATTTCCTCAGTTTTGGAATAGACATACTCAGCAATTGGCAGAATTTCCACATTGGTTCTCTGACTTGTGAGGGCTATTATGAAAGGAAAGGCCAAGTGAAAGCCACTAGAACATAACCATCCATCACAACCACCCAACCTAGCAAAATAACAAACTAAAAGCAATACCAGATTCCTGGAGGGACTGCAGACATTAGTGCTACCATCAAGGACTTGAAAGATGCAGGAGTTATGATTCCCACCATAGCCCCATTCAACTCTCCTATTTGGTCTCTGCAGAAAACAATGCATTATTATAACCTTAACCAGCTGGTGATTCCAATTGCAGCTACTGTTCCAGATGTGATATCATTGCCTGAGCAAATCAACATATCCCTGGTATTCAGCTCCTGATCTGGAAAATTCTTTTTCTCAATTGCCTATAGTAAGGACCATCAGAAACAGTTTACTTTCAGCTGTGAAGCCAAAATTATACTGTCACTGTCCTTCCTCAGGGATATATCAACTCTCCAGCCCTATGTCATAATATTGTTCACAGGGACTGTGATCACCTCTTCCTCCCACAAAACATCACACTAATACATTATATTCATGATATGCTGATTGGACCTAGTGAACAGGAAGTAACATAACTCTAGATTTATTGGTAAGGCATTTGCATGTCAGAGGACAGGAGATAAATCCAACAAAAATACTGGAGACTTCCACCTTGGTGAAATTTCTAGGTGTCCAGTAGGTGGGGCATGTCACGATATCTCTTCTAAAGTGAAGTATAAGCCATTGCATCTGGCACTTCCTCTGACCAAAAAAGAGGCACAAGGCTTAGGTGGCCTCTTTGAATTCTGGAGACAATATATTCCTCATTTGGGTGTGCTACTCTGGCCCATTTACCGAGTGGACAGAAAAAGGGCAGATTCTAACAGGTCCAGGTTGCTGGGTAAGTTTCACTGCCACTTGGGTCAGATGACCTAGCAAATCCAATGGTGCTGGAAGTGTCAGTGGCAAGAAGAGATGCCATCTGGTGCCTTTGGCAGGCCCCTACAGGAAAATCACAATACAGACCCTTAGGATTTTGAAGCAAAGCCCTTCCATCCTCTGCAGATAATTATTTCCTGTTGAGAAACAGCTTTTGGCCTGCTACTGGCCTTAGTAGAAACCAAAAGCTTAACCATGGGCCACCAGGTTACCATGAGACCTGAGTTGCCTATCATGAGCTGGAAATTGTCTGACCTGCCAAACTATAAACTTGGGCACGCATGGCAGCATGGTTGCTGAAGACACAAGTAAGTTCCCTGAGGAAGTGTAACTTCCCCCATGCCTGCACATTACCTTCTCTTTCCCAGTCCATAGCTATGGTCTCTTGGGGAATGCCTTACAATCAGCTGACTAGGAAAGAGAAAACTTGGGGCTGATTTACAAATGTGTCTGCATGATAAGCAGGTACCACCCAAAAGTGGACAGAAGCTGCTCTTCAACCCCTTTCAGGGATGGCCCTGAAGGACAGTGGTAAGGGGAAATCCTCCCTGTGGGAAGAACTTTGAGCAGTGCACCTCATTGTTCATTTTGCTTGGAAGGAGGAATGGCTGAAGGTGCATTTGTACACTGATTTGTGGGCTGTTGTCAGTGGTTTGGCTGGATAGTCAGGTACTTGGAAGTAACATAATTGGCAAATTTTTGTTGGAGATGTCTGGGGAAGAGGTACATGGTAGACCTTTCTGAGTAGGTAAAAAATACATACATACATATACATATACATATGCAAAAGCATATACATATACATATACATATACATATATATATATATATATATATATATATATATATGGAGATGTTTGTGTCCCAAGTATTCAGAGGAAGCAGAAGAAGAGGTTAATAATCAAGTGGATAAGATGACCCATTCTATGGATAACAGTAAGTCTCCTGTCATTGCCCAATGGGTTTATGAACAAAATGACCATGGTGGTAGGGATGGAGGTTATGTATGGGCTCAGCAACATGGACTTACCCTCCCCATGGCTGATCTGGTTATAGCTACTACTGAATGCCCAATCTGCCAGCAGCACAGACAAACACTCATCCCCTAATATGACAACATTCTCTGAAGTGATTAAGTTGCTACCTAGTGGCAGATTGATTAAATTGGACCACTTCCTAGATGGAAGGCATGGAAATTTGTTCTATGTTGGATAGGCACATACTCCAGATATGGGTTTGCCTTCCCTGTATACAATGCTTCTGCCAAAACTACTAACCATGGACTTACCAAATGTTTAATCCACTGCCATGGTATTCTACACAGCATTGCTTCTGATCAAGGATCTATTTCACAACAAATGATCTGTGGGAATGGGCAAATGCTCATGAAATTCACTGGTCTTACTATGTTCCCCATCACCCTGAAGCACCTGGAGTGACAGAATGATGGAATGGCCTTTTGAAGACTCAATTACAGTACCACCTAGGTGGTAATACCCTGCAGGGCTGTGGCAATGTTCTCCAGGAGGCTGTGTATGCCCTAAATCAGCATCCACTCTATGGTGCTGTTTCTCCCACAGCCAGGATTCATGGGTCCAAGAACCAAGGGGGGAAGTAAGTGTGGCATCACTTACTATTACTCCTAGTGATCTACTAGGAAAACTTTTGTTTCCTGTCACAACAACCTTAAGTTCTGCTGCTCTACAGATCCTTGTTCTAAAAGGAGAAGTACTTTGACCTGGGAACACAACAATAATTCCACTGAACTGGAAGTTAAGACTGGCACCTGGCCATTTTGGGGTCCTCATGCCTCTGAATTAACATGCAAAGAAGGGAATTACTGTACTGACTGGGGTGATTGAACCTGACTATCAAGGGAAAATAGTACTGCAACTACACAACGGAAGTAAAGATGAATTTTTCTGGAACACAAAAGATCCCCTAGGGCATCTCCTAGCAGTACCATGTCCCATGATTAAATTCAATGGAAAATTACAACAACCCAATCTAGACAGGACTAACAATGGCCCAGAATCTTCACAGATGAAAGTTTGGGTCATCCCACCAGGCAAAGGACCATGGTCAGCTGAGGTGCTTGCTGAGGATAAAGGGAACATGGAATGGATAGTGGAAGAAGGTAATTATAAATATGAACTTCAACTACAAGATCAGTTACAGAACTGAGGATTGTAATGATCATGAACATTTCTTCCCTGTTTTCTTATGAATATGTTTATATATGTATATAAAACAAATATCTTTGTTTTCCTCCTTATCTTTTCTTCTTATTATGTGACCTAAGTTTTATTCGTTTCAAGTTGTAGTATTTAATGGTGTCAAGTTTAAGAGTGAATATTGTGCAAGGACTTGCACCTACTTTGGAGGGATTTAGTGCATTTCCAATTGTACACAGGGGAGTTGAGTATTGTTAGGCAAATATATACATATGTATATATACATATTTATTTATATTTTAATGTTTTTATTTAGAGATTAACTGTGGTATAAGGTGTTATGTATAGCTGCCAAGGTGACAAGGGGTAGACTATGATGGTTAGGCTAACATGGCAACTTAACCAGGTAATGGTGCCCAGTTATTTGGTTAAGCAAGTACTGGGCTAACTCTAATATAAAGGCATTTCAAGGACTTTAATAGTGAGTTGAGTGCATCTATGACTGATTACATATACAATCAACTGAAGAGATTGCTTTCAGCAATGAGTAACATCTCATCCAATCAGCTGAATGTCTTAAAGGAAGTAATTTCAGCATTCAGAGGGAGAATTTCCATGTCTACTTCAGACAACCAGTGATTCTTAGGGAACTCATCAAGGACCTTCATCAGAGTACTTGGCTTGCAGGCTGCCCTACAGAATTTGGACTTGTGAATCCCCATTGTTGTGTGAGACAATTTTATAAAATCTCATACAATTAACAGATACCGCCTATCACTTCTGTTTCCCTAAAAAATTCTAACTAATCCACCAAGTAAACACAGTTGTTTCCTTGAAGCTTAGTTTGTTATTTCTCCATTCATACAATAAAAATGATAATTTAAAGTATACTGCAGTAAGTTAAGGATGCAAGTTTAACCTTTAAGGTAACTACCTAGAAAATAATATGCAAATGCTTAATATAAATCTAAAGGAAAATAAATAATTATATAGTGAATATTTCCAACAAACTAAAAACAAGGATAAAATATGGAAAAAAGTACAAATGGCATAAATAGGAAAAAAATGGCTAGATACGATATAGAAAATCTTAAATACAACAATAAGTGTAATCACACTAAATTTCAATTGACTAAATTTTATGTTTAAAAAAATGAACACTGTCAAACTAGATAAACAAACATAAGCAACTATATGCTATTTCAAAGAGAAATCTTTAAGAATAAGGATACAAATGGTTAAATCTAAAAGGGGAAAATCTGCCAGCATTAACTGAAAGAACCCTAGATTTGCTATACAAATATCAGACAAAAACTTTAAGGCAAGAAATATTACTGAAGACTGAGACATTTCATAATAATAAATATCAATTCAGGAGGAAAAATTATCAATCGTAAATTTGTATCATATAATATTAAAACTTCAACATATATAAGAAAAAGCTAATTAAAGTACATTCCACCATCACAGATAGAGATTTTAATTTTCAGTAACTCATCTGAAAAGCAGAAAAAATGTCAGAAAGGATATAGAAGATTTGAACACTATTAACCAATTTTACTTACTGACATTTGTAGAATGGTCCAACTAATAAATGTAAACTATGCATTCTTCTCAGGTGCACATGGAAATATATTGAAATCAATTATATGTAGCATCATAAATTAGGCATAAAAATTTTTGAAACACAGAATTGTGGGAAGATGGCATTGGTTTAGGCAGTTAGGACTCAACTCTCTCACAGAAACAATGGAGAAAGAGCAAAAAGCTGCCCAAGGGACCCACTTTTGGGGTTAGCAGACCAAGAGAATGCTTCACAACTCCCAGGAGAGTGAGGGACAGAGACAAAGATCCCAAAACAACATATGTGAGTTACCAATCCCCATGGTGACCATGAAGGGTTCCCCATCTCCACCCCCAAGGTAAAACCCCTGGCTCACTGCAGTTGACTGAGAGGGGAACAGACATCTTCCTCCCTGTCAGCTGTTACAAGGGAAAAGGGAGGGGGAGCCAGAGAGCTTTTCTTCAGTGAATTCAGCCAGTAGAGCTTGCTTTGAATCTTGGCTTTGGTCAGGCCAAAACACAGGAAAACAGAGATTGAAAGAAACACCTCCATGGCATGGTGTGCCAATGAGTGCCGCTGCTGGCAGGTATGGAAATTGCATGGGCAAAAACTGCTTTTGGTTCTCTCTGTACACCAACTCCTGGGAGAAAATCTGCAACCCATTAATGAATCTCTGGCATGATTTTGATAACTTCAGCTGGGCAACTTTAAAGACTTAGAATAAGTTGAACCAAATATCAAAGAGGAGTTGTGAGGGGGGTGGGGGACACAACTATAGGCAAGAGGGAGAAAATAGCCATCAGGGTAAAGTCACCAACATATTCAGAATTCTAAACATCAGCAATAAATTACAAGTCATACTAGGAAACAGAAAGAGATGGCCCAGCCAAATGAACAAACCATCTTGAAGAGATACAGGATTTAAGACAATTAATCAGTGATAATCACACAACTATCCTAAATCTATTCAAAGAATTGAAAGAAAATAGGACTAAAGAGATAAAGGATATTAAGAAGACACTGGGTAAAGATAAAGAACAATTTGAAAGCCTTCAAAGAAAAGTAAAAGATGCTATGGTAATGAAAGAACCAATGGATGAGATTAGAAATACAAAAGACAGAAATCATGCAAAGTATGCTCTATAATTACAAAAAGAATTAGAAAATACTTGGATTTATATGAAATAGATAAAATACAAATTAACATGAGAAGAAATAGAATAGCTGAATAGTACTGTATTGAATGAGGAAATTGAATCTATAATTTTAATATCTTTCCATAGAAAAAATTCAAGCACCAAATTACTTCAGTAACTTTTTCCAAACAATTAAGGAAAAAATAATACCAATATTACAAAAATTCTTCCATGCAATAGAAATCAAGGAGACACTTTGCAAACCATTCTATAATGTATTATGTTATTGACACCAATACCTGACAAGTATACAACAATAAAACAAAATGACAAATAAACATCTCTCATGAACAAAGATTTTAAAAATTCCTTTAAAATATTAGAACCAATCCAATGATATTTAAGAAGTATAATACATCATAAGCAATGTTTATCTCAGAAATGCAAGGTTGGTTTAATATTTTTTAAAAATCAATATAATTCATCACATTATCAGAATGAAGCAGGAAAAAAAATATGACATGCTTAAGAAATTCAAAACTGTTCAATATCCACTTATTATTTTTTTAAAAGTCTCAACAAATGAGGAATAGTAGAGAGTCTCCTTAATCTGATAAAAGGTATCTATTTTAAAAATCTACAATGAACAGTATATTTAGCAAGACAAAGATAAAGTTCTAGTCTACAATATGTTTGAGGACCTTGCCAGTTCAGTAAGGCTAGAAACATTTTCCCAAAAGTAAAATGATTGAAAAGGAAGAATTATAATTGTCTTAATACATGGTGAACTTGATTATATGCTTAGAAAATTGAAAAGGTCTACCAAAAAAAGCAGTATTAGAATTAATAAAGGAATTTAGCAAGGTACATAAATCCAAGGTCAGAATATATGAAAAATGAATTGCATTTCTAAATACTTGGAAAAAATATGAAAAAGTAATTTTCAAATACCATTTAAAACAGCACCATTAGTCATAAAATTTCTATGAAGAAATTTAATAATAAATGTGCAAAGTGCTAAAGTATTCATCACAACTATAATGGAGAAAAGTTAAAGAAGACAAATAAATGTAGAGTGGGGAGAAATGAAAACTCCCGTATCATTAGTGGTACTGTAAATGGGCACAATACCCTAGGAAAACCCATTTGGCAATACTACTGTATATGCACATAATCTATGACCCAGCAATAACACTCTGAAGTATACACTCAAGAGAAAGTCATATTTTGCCTCAAAAATAATGCACACAATGTTCATAGTAATATATTTGTAATAACCCCAAACTTGAAACAAAAAAAGTTGTTAAATGACCAAATGAGTTGTTAAATGACCAAATGAGTTGTTAAATGACCAAAGTTGCTAAATGACCAAATGCCCACTTAAAGTTGAATGGCTGGGGAAGAAGATGTAGCTCAAGTGGTAGGGTGCCTACATCCCATGTTTGAGGTCCTGAGTTCAATCCCTGGTACCTCCTAAAAACAAACAAATGATAAAAACAACTATCATTGGGAGTGGATGTAGTTCAGTGGTTGTACAACTTCTTCCCATGTACAAAGTCCTGGGTTCAATCCTAAAAAAATAAAAAGTAAAGTTGAATGGCTAAAAAATTATGCTATATACATGCAGTTCATTATTATATAGCAATAACAAAGAAGCATCTCCTACACACAACATGGATGAATCTCAGAGACATGTGTTTGAAGAGTTCAAAGTAGTCTTTACCTCAAGAGGCATATTGGCTGAGATGAGGCATGTGGACGACTTCACAAGTATTGGAAATATTTTGCTCTTGGTAGTGGTTACACGGATGGATGAATATGGAAAAATTCATCAAATTGTACACTTGATATCTGGGCACTTTACTATTTTCAAGTTATATCTGAAAAGTAAAAGCAAAGGGGAGGGGGTGCTGGAAACATATTTTACTCCCTTTAAGTGTCAACTATGTCTAACACTGACCACACTGAATGGAATTTTACTGTGTATTGCTAATATTGATTCATGCACATGACTTCAATTTTGCTTATTAACTGCATGAGAATAAAGAACCAGATCCTATGATCCTGTTTATTGTTGTTCTCTCAGTGTCTAACTCATTGCATGGCATGTAATGTACATAAAACAAGAAAATTAAGGTGATTGTGAGAAATAAACATTTTAAAATATGAATATATAACCTGGTACAGTGTCAAACACAGCATGTTCTATTTTCCTTCCCTTCCTAGAAATACGAGTTAATTTTATGCTAATATGAAGAGTGTACCACAAACTGCTTCTTTCATTGTATAGCAAAATTCTTTCAGTAAAATGTAGTTGTGGTGAGCATTCCCTTTTTGTAACATAGATTTCCTTTAAGGTAAAATTCACAGGATATGAAAAAACTAAGTCAAATATCAAAAACTTGAAATGTTGTGCTTCCACTAAAGGTGAGCCAGGATGATCTCTTTTAATTACTGCAATACAGTATCTAGGATACAACACTTGATTTTGCACTTTAAAAAATATATATAGTTAAGGAAGGAATAATGAAATCATACGAAATATTCCCAAGTAGTTCAGGAGTGATAGATGTCTTTTTCAATCATTTCAAATGAATTTTTAAGTAAGAGACTGGTCTTCTCAAGCCAGTACTAAGATTCTATTTGTTTCTCTTATAATCACTACCAGGCTCTGCAGCATACACAATGTCTTCTTTGCTGAATCTGGGCCAAGAAAAGGTCACATCTAAAAGAGATAGCAATTAACATTAAAATCCACCGAAACCGAAGAATATGAGAGGCTCTTGTATTTCCCAATCAAAAGTAACATGGCATAATTCCAATATAAACTTTAAATTGTAATTCCTAAGGACAGACATGAAATTACTAGTATTGATTTGTGATTAAAGTGTTGCTCACATGAACAACTCTAGGAAGTATATTTCTCGGGTAAATAGCAACAGGAATGTGTTCATTTTATGATGATAAATTACTTTCTCAAGAATTATTGGAGAGGTCAGCTAATGAATAATAGTTCATATTGCTAATAAAAATGTCGAATTAATTGCACTTTCAGATAAAGAGCTATCTCCAAAAGCTAAGGCATGTGTTAATAAGATACTCTGTTGTTGGGCCACTTTTTAATATCATACAATGGATCACTTCTTAAAAATTAAGAAGGAAAGGAAATCTCTTTTTTAGAAAAAGATAACTAGTAGAGGGATTTTATGACAAACACAAAAACTTGCTTAAATTATTCACAAAATTTTACTATCTCTTCATTTTATAATGACTAGATAGTCCCTGGTGTGTTTGTGCGTGTATGTGTGTATGTATCTTCAAGTCATTCAAATCATTTATCTATACCTTCTAAGAATGCAAATGTGATTCCATGGTTTTGGCAGATCTTCGTATGTTTTTCCTCTTACTGAAATTTGTACAAGGAAATATTCTGTTTATTTTACAAATAACCCCAAGTTAATCATAGACAAAAAATAATCTTTGCAACTCCCAAAGAAAGAAAATGGTAACAGTTCGAGAAGATAACACCTCCTAAACTTTAAAAAGAATTTTCATTTTGACATAAATATAAATGTGCTTCTTCACTTGTGATGATCAGAGCATTCTACCTGTAGTAGAATCTGTGGGACAACAAAGACCTTAAAAGCATTTTCCAAAGACATAGCTTCTTTAGCCAGCTAGGATTCAAAGGAGGAAAGAGTAGGAACCTTTTCAACAGATGGGATGGCATAATGTGGCTGGGACTGGGAATTTGCATGTATATGAATTACAAATAGCACAGATAACATGATGTTCAAAAGCTGTTTCGAATCTTGAATGTCAAAGTCATTTAGCTGACATTTGGAGGGATATAATTACCTTAAGAACATGAAAATGGGTTGGTCTAAATTGCATGGGCAGAGAATCACAGGCCACACAATAGCTTTGCTTTAGCAATAATTGTGAAAAGTAGGCATAGCCAAGGAAGCCAAGAATGGCACATATTAATGCAGTGACATTTTTTCAATGTATGCTGCCCTTTCAGAAATATGCATGAGGCCTAAATAACCTCTGACCCATTATAAAATAACAAAGGACAATAAATAAATAAATAAATCTAACTTAAGCCCTATCATTGACAGGCTAAAAGAAAAGAGTTCATTCACATATCACACTCAGATTTTCACATATTTCATATAATTACATTCTTAACTTCACCAAACCTCGAAACTTTTATCATTGGTGGTAGATTTACTTGCAATTCACTAAATGTTATTTGGAGTATTTGCATTGTAAAGACAGACAGACCCTGATTTTAGAATCTGATGCTGTTTAGTAAAATAATCTTCAACATACACATAAATTTATTAATCAAAAGCAAAACTGCAGGTTAAGTTATAAAAGAAAAATTCTGTTTTCCATGGGTTTCTCATTTTTCAATGTTTTTTTTTAAAAAATGATGTTGGAAAAATGAGGCACCTGAAATCCTCAGGATGTAGGATGTGTACCATGTATAGCACGCAATAACAGATCAGATCATAGTTCCTTGGAGGAGGTAATTTACCACATGTAGTAGGATAATACAAGACAGCATAATTTATTCTCTATTTTTCATTATTAGTGCTATGCTGCAGCATGAAGCATGATATTAAAGGACACTATTTTAAAAAGTGGGCCCATTAACATTTTATCAGCTAATTACATATTCTGAAAGTGATTAAAATTCAACAGTAGTGATACAATGAGACCTTTAATATCTACCCACATAAAGAGAAATATCTGACTCCTCTTTAGTATTTCATCTTTAAAAATGAATGAGAGGGGAGAGCTAAGGAGAAGTTGTAGCTTAGTGGTTGGGCACCTGCTTCACATATTCAAGGTCCTGGGTTCAATCCCTGGTACCTCCTAAAAAAATAAAAATAAATGGATGCAATGCTTGATTTCTTTTAACAGCTCAATATCTTATGCTGTAATAAACATTCGCAACCCCACCAAGTGGACTTCTATTTACACCTTTATTAACCTCCACTCTGATGTGAACATGTATGAACCCAGGCCTTGTTGATGACTCTTTCCTCCTACCTTCTCTGGTACCTGTGGTCTGTTCTCCACCATTTAAAAATTAATTCTATTCACACTTGTGGTTTTTGTTGCTATTTCATTGCATATGCATCAACTTTTCCTCTTAGTGGAATTATGTAAATTATTTATAGCAGAGCGAATATTATTAAAGGATGTAATAGCTATAAACTTGCTGATAGTTTGGAAAATCATTGATTACTGTGTGGCAATGAAAACAACAAACATTGATTGCCTATTATATGCTAAGAACTGTGCTGATATCTGGAATAAAAAGATAAATAATACTTAGTTTCTACTATAGAGAGATCATAGGCTATTGGAGAAGTCAGAAATGTAGCTAGATGGACCTATACTCCAAAGTTAAAGGGACTGACAGATGTGATAATAGCTACTACAGAGAACACTGTTCTAGCAAGTGCTGCAGAAGACCCAAGGAGCTTCTGCTGATGAAAGAAATAAAACCACTCATAGTAAAATCTACTAGTGAATGTTAAAATATTTCAAGGTTAAGTTTCAAGAATCAGTTACGATCATGGAAAATTAAATTGACATAACATTGGAAAGAAAGATGAGAATAAAATTGATATTAAGAACTTCATGATAATTCTTCCTTTAACTGACAGCACATTATGTTAATCATTTTCCTAAAACAAATTTGCATTTACACATTCTAAACCAATTCTTCTTTAAAATTAATTGGATTTTAATACACTATTTTATTTGTAAGTATCTTATTTTGAATTTCTGTACCTAAATTCCTATGAGATTGGTCTGTGGTTTTCTTTTACCTGTTCTTTCTGTAAGCTTTTATAATTAAGGCTTTCAGAGCTTCACACAATAAATTTGGGAACATTCAACATTTTTATATGTTCTAGAGCAATTTATAATGTGAATGATTTTATGTGATTTTAATTGGTCTTAAATCACTATGAACTTAATTAAGCAAATCATGTCATTAATAGATGAGAAATTGAATGAAAAATGGGAAAATATCTGCATATATTTGGTTGACCAGTGAAACTCCGTATGGCCTATTTTCATGATAGAAAGAAAAGAATTGGGACTAGGATTATCCTTGTGGGCAAACTGCCGATGCCTTGTTAGACGTAGGAAAACCTCTGTAACTATAAGGCCTTTGGGGTTCCACCCAAAAGATGGCACTGAGGCAAGCAGCGAACATCTGCCTTCTGCCCAGCAACTAGAGAGTATGAACCAATCAGCCTCACTAAATTAGGATAGCCAGTAAGCTGCTTGCACGTTGCCTCACGGTCTATAAAAGTTACTACATTTCCTCAATAAATCGGACCTGGTGCCACCAGCCTGCATCTCCAGAGCGGTTACTGTGTGTTGTCTTGCTCTGTTCATCCTTACCTCTTCGGGAGCGGAGCCGATGGACAGCACCGCAACAATCCTAATATTTCCTACCATTTTCTAAGAACCATAGAGGTTAAATTTACTATGGTGCCCAAATCCTGCATCAAATACAGAGTGAGCACATTTTAGTGCTAAGCAAATCCTCCTCACCTAGAAAACCAAGAATTATTGTGATTTAAGATTATGAAATATTATTTTGCATGGCACAAAGTTCAGTCTCAGCAAACCAACAACTGTAAATATAGTCATGTATTTACATAAATTTATTCACATTGAGTCAGAAGGATTCTCTTTAATATAAACCCAGACATAAAAAAATATATATATGATTAAAACAGAGATTTTTCACCTGCCTTTCCACACTAGCATAATATGTTTTTGTCCTTTTATTTATTTATTTTTGTTACTATGCTCAACCATATATCATTCCCAGCCTAGCATTTTATGAAATGGATTTATTTTGAAGTTTTAAAAATAATAGTTTTATCATATTATTTTTAAATAACTGATGTGATTTGTACATCTTATAGTTGTTACTCAGGATTAATTATTCCCAAGAAACGAATTACTGTGAAAACATAATTAGTTAACTAATGTGAAGGTGAGATGTCACTAAAGTAGTTGGCAGATTGTCTTTAATACTAATAATGTTTCCTCCACTATTTGCATTTCTTTCAAAGTGCTACTTTCTTTTTAATGGCTTTAAATCTCAGATAACTACTCATAGAACAGGGTTTTCTGGGCATCTGACTGTGGCGTGACAAATTATTTAGAAGAAAGGAAACATGGTGCAGCTGAATTGATGAGAACACAACATTTTCAAAGTTTAAACTGGTGACTTGAAAACTTGTGAGGAAAACACAATATTGCACTCTTTGTCCTGCAGGTCATGGGTTATTGTACATATGCGTACATGACTGACGTCATTTGGCTCAATGAACAATGCCAAGTTCTCAAGGCATCCATGAGAACTACATTGATGGAATTCATTCAATTATTTCCTTTTGTATCTATTTCCTTGGTATTTCTTCCATTTTTGAAATGAAGAATGGTTTTAATTTTCTTACTTTGGAATTTCTTCCTTTGCCTAGGTTACTACAATTAATTACTTCCCTGATTTCACGTCTCAGTTTCACAGTATTTAGCACATGGTGGGTGCTCAATGGAAGTTAATATTTCAATTATTATTCTTCCTTATACATTAGCATATGTTTCTATCAAGTGGAAATATCAAGAACAGTGTATCCTATAAAAAGTCTTTTATTTTTAAAAAGCAATAAGCTTAATATAATTTGAATCTTGAGTTATTCAAGTTTTATTCCTCTGTCATATCATTTCTCATGTGCATAATCTTCAGAAAAATTTTTTAAAATTCCTTATTTAATGCCTACAACTTTATAGTAAGATTTATAAAATGCTAATAGGCATAATATGCCTGATTTTGAGTAAGACATTTTGATATTCTTGTTATTTCATTGTGCAAATACTAAAACAGTGAGTTCTGAATTAAAGTTAAGTAGTTGTCAGTAAGCTGAATGATTACTCAATGAGTAATTAGTTACCAAGTAAAGTCCATATAGAGGAGCAACTGCTAAAGAAATCACAGACACCTGTTAAATGGCCATCTCGAAGACCTCACCTACCCCCACCTCCTTCTCTGGGGAAGTCATAATCACATGTTAAGCAGCCATTCTGCAGCTTTTCTTACCCCTACCTCCTTTTTTATTGTGTCCCATTTCACAACCTGAGGAAAAATGTTTAACCTGGCTAGAATTTAAACCGCAAAATCAGGAACAGGCAGTGTCAGATGCTTATCAGAGCAGAAATTCTCAGTGGCAGGACCTCCATCCCCTAGGTGGATAAAAAAAACACTCAAACAGTATAGATTTGTCTCTCTCTCTTTGGAGCATACACAGTTACCACCTACCAACCCCAACTCTTGACAGTTTGGGCCACCCCAGAAGACTGGCCATGATGGAACTTCTCCCCCTGCTATTTTCTTGTACTCTTTGTACTGTGTAAGTGAAAAAGGAATTATTTGCCCTTTCTAGACTCTTTATAATATGCAAGTAATAAAGGAATCACCTGCTGAAAGTTTCTGTTGTGCCCTGAACCTGGGCTCCCACCATGTACCAATTTAGCAACTTGCTCCACAGCAACTCTGTACGATACTGGGCTATAACTTCAGCTCACTTTTAAAACTGAGTCAATATTTTGATTGAAGAGATGTGTGGTATTCAAATCAAATTCACAGGTGAAACAGAGCTGCTATAAATACCAAGAAAATAATAGATTAGAATTTTATTTTGTGTGAACCATGTACTTTTAAAAAAATAAATAATAAATATATTTTAAAAATAATTTAAGGGACATTATTGGGCTATAAAATTGGCAAAATTGAACAAGTAAAATATAACAGCAAAAATCAAAAGCCAAAAGCATAAAAGAAGAAATTTTATGGAAGAGATTTCTCTGTCAGCTGAATGTGTAAAGAAGAATTCAGATTTGGGTTGGCTAAACGCTCAGCAACGTGGCTGCCCCCCCACCCCACCAAATACAGCAGGATTTTAGACTTTCTTTTAATTGGATAATAAATAGGATACAGATGAATGCTGCTGCAAGTTACACATTATTCTACGTTTGGGAGACCACACTTAAAGAACTGAATACAGTTCTGGGTATCACAATTTAAGTGTCACAATAGTCAGCAGGAGAATGTTGGCTGAATATCAATAGAAATGGCAGAAGTCTAGAAATGGGAGAGTCTAAAAAACTACTCACATTTTTCCTGGAGAAAGAAGAGAGGAAGGGTCAGGTGACAGCCATAATAATGTCACAGTTCAAGTTTATCTTATCATTTTTGATGTTGTACATGGCTCATTTTGGCAGAAGGTAGAGATTAAACCTGCTTATATGGCAGAACTTTAAATGCTGTACATAGAATGAGTTAGAATCCTTGCCTCTTTGCCTGAATCTGATGGTCTCAAGCATTGGCAGGATAATTATTTTTTAAAAACTATTCTTAAAAATGCCTCAGGGATATTGTTGAGGATATTATAAACTACAGCATATAAAAGTCCCAAGACTAACCTCTTTCAGAGAAATTTCATAATTACCGACAGGAAAATTTTGGTGTCCCATCAGGTAATTTTTTTAATTGACAATGAAAAGTCTTTGATCAAATTCATTTTCTCATGTCTACATTGCTTAGAAACTCAAAATTCACTGACACACACATTCAATAAGTCAATGAATATTTATTACATATGCCCACTATATGTCAGATATTGTTCTCTTCTGGATACCAGCAGCAGTGAAAATTACAAAGAACTTTCTTTTGGAAAATAGCCATTCCTCTGGTTTGGAGGATGCAAAGAGAGACATGAAACAAGCAAGTGAAAAAATACATGAGCAAAATAAATTCAGTAGAGGCAAGTGTTATGAAGACAATTAAATAGAGTCAAAAGAATCTGACATTTATATTTGACATCACAGCTGAGTTCTTGTCAATTCAGGACAATTGTCAAAGTTCTGGAGCCAGAGCTTCTAAGTGAAGAGAAAAATAGCAAGTATGAAAGCCCTAAGGAAGGGAACAACCTGGACTTTTGAAGGAAAATAAGAGAAGAAAAAGGGAGAGGGGTAAGGTGGGGTGGGAGTGAGAAAGAGGGAGAGGGAGAAGGAGAAGAAGGTAGCAAAAGTGGCTGGAGATTAGTGTGAAGATGGGGAGAGTGATACTAAGTGAGGTAGAAGAGATGGTCAAGAATAATAGCATATGCCCTATATTATTAAGAAATAATTAGGATTTTATTCCATGAGTGAAGGGAAGCCACTAGACAGTCTTAAACAGGGGGCTGCATGATTGTTTCATGTATTTAAAAATATCACTTTATAATGCTGTCAACTCTTCAGAAATCTATGATTCACATATAGATTATCATATGCATTCATAGTTTCCTCTGACTTAATCTTCTTTTCTAATGTATTTTCTCCACCAGTCACATGAAAACCACGGACTTCTTATTAAGTCCACATTATACTTTGTATTATTTAACAAATATATCATACCTGCACCAACATGTCTCCACAAGGATAATGGGATTTTTATTTGAATTCAAGCTCACAAACCCCTTGTTAAGAAACCTTCATCTAAAGAGTCCTGAGGAAAAAGCCTGAAAGAGGGTGGGCTTAGGGAAAATGCTATTTGCCAACTGATATCACAGTGTTTCAGTGTTTCAGCAACTGATAATAATTTTATTGAAACTTAGAATATAGAGTTCTATTTTTACTGACCTACTTATAATTCTGCATGAAAAAATAACCTATTAGCAGAGCTCATTTAAAAATACAGCAAAAGATATAATAGTGACTATTAACTAACAGAAGACTCAAGTAGCACCTGGGACTTTTGCCAGGGTTGCAAGGGGTTCAGTATTCAAATGTCATAGTCTATTTTGTCTATAATTATTAATACAAGATACTAACGCAGCTCATAAATGAAACATGTATTCTATCAACCATTTCTAGTCCCTTAGACATCGGTTTGACTGCATTTTATTTTCCCTGACTGCTTTTTATATTCCCTCTTCACTCCTCCATCTCCATACTCTCCCTTCAATTATACTGTTAATTTCAAACTATGTAACAACACAACCACAATCAGCTGTAATGTTGTGGAAATAGTGATGGAAATAGGACTAAGAAAACATGTTCGATCCCAGCTTGCTTACCGGTGTGCAAAGTTGAGCAAGTCACTTCAGGTCTCTAAAATTCAGAGCATAAGGGTATCTACTTTGTAGAACTTCCACGAAGATGAAATGTAAAATGGCCTGCACATTTGTCCCCTAAATTTTAAGTACTCCTTATGTGTGAGCTCCCTTTCCTTTTCAATGTCCACTGAAAAAAGGAGCTCATAAAGAATGGTTAAGCTAGGCATGTCTTTACTGCCAACAGCCTTGACAAAGAGTTTATGTTATAAAACAAGCCAATGACAAATACTAAAATTGAAAAAGAGAGATTCATGCATCCTTGAAAGACATAAATGTAAAATAAGCAGTGCTAATAAGCCTTCCCTAAAAGAGCAAGAGGCTTTCCCATATATAGTCTATATAAGAACATTTTTTAGAATCGTAAACAAGAATATTTATAAAACATTTTACAAATGGAAGAAATCACTGTTAGCATTAACAAAAAAACACTTTTGTAAATTTTAAGAATTTCCAGATTCTGAAATTATTGGCTGTGCATAAACAGGGCACAATGGCATCTGCAATGAGTAGGATCCAGACTACTACTAAAAGATTTGCTTTCCCAATGTGACCTACAGAAAACCAAGACATTTCTCTATGGATGTGCACTTCCTCATGAGGATTATTTCTTCCCACCCACCCCCTCATACCTCAGAACAACTGACTGTGGACATATTTTTATATTACAAAATTTAACTATAATCCACCACTGTGATTCTTATGTTAAGGGTGGAATGGTATAACACGCCCTCCCCTGCAAAGTAAAGGCTTAACTAATAAAACTCGTGTGATAAAAGCAAGATTTTATTTTAATCATCTGTTTAATTGAAATGTAAGTGATGTTTCTTAACTCTTCAGGGAGTATCAGAGACTGGGAATGCCTGTTCTAATTCTCAGCATGTGCATGATCACAATCACTGGCCTCCTGACTTGGTCCTCCATAGCTATCTTGCAGCTGTCCTTCGCACCCGACTCCCAACCTGGTGCCTTCTGCCCCTTCCTCAGCGCTGCAGTCTCTCAGTAGAGCTAACTTCTTTATCCCCTCTCCTTGTGATGTAGCTTCTAATGTCCAGGCTCCAGGGTATATTATCAGATGAACTAGGGGGAAGGAGAGAGGAAAGTTTGGATCTAGTAAAGTAGAAGGGGTAGCAGTTTCTACTCTTGTCTGACTTCTGGAAGATCACCTTAAAAAATCAAGAGACAGCTTCATGTGATCATTAGCCAATTCTAGTTGTCTCTTCCAACTTAAGTTTATATATATATATAAATATTTATATATTTATTATATATATATATATTTTTTTTTTTTTACCTAAATTGGAATTATGTCTTACAGGTTTCAGGGTAAATGATGTGTATGTTTGTGTGTGTGTGTGTAGATAGAGAGCAGAAGGAAGCTAACCCTTCTACACATATCAAAACACTTGGCAGGAAATAGTAATTGCACATACACACAAAGTCCCTCAGTTTAATAATGTTTTTTCTTTCATGTATCTGTCTGGATTCCTTAAACTTGACTTCTTATATGTCTTACTCTCTACCTTTAATAATTGGAAAATTATAAGTTGATTCAATGGAAAAGATATTTATTTGTAATGCAAACTCATTTGATCTTCCTCCATTCGTTACTCCTTGTAGGTTTCATCCCATTTTAGATCCTGATAATGATAAGTCTATCCAGAGTCTTACTTCTCAGTCAGTATATTTCTTAAAATTTAATTGTAATCTTTAAATGTTAAGGGATGTTCATAAAAATGTGAAGGATTTCTTGCAAGATTTCAAAAACTTATTTCACAATGTTTCAATGTGATCATTCTTATATATGAGATTTTTATATTTCTATATCAAGAAAGTGCAATTTGGAAGAAAAAAAGTTTAGATTATTTAGGTTTTGAAATAGTTCTTTTTATATACTAACCTACTTTTGTAATCAAAGTGATGGAGTCAGGGAGATCCATCGAGCTCTCCTTTGGCCTCCAGGCAGTAAGCAACCTCCTCATCAATATACTGAACTCTCCCCTATAAGATCCTCCCATCACATGTTCTTGAATATACCATTTATTTTAATCACTAAGTTATCCTGAGCTGTTCCCTTTCAATTTGAATGTTTTCTGATATTACCCAAAACACATCAAAATTATCTAATGTTTAGTGGTGAGTATAGCTTCTATCAATGCTGTAAAAAACTATCAGTTTTCTTTCAAATGGACACAAAAGAGGAGTTGAGTCCAAAGCTGCAGGAATGTTCTCTGATTGGTATGTTTTCTGATTCATTTCTGGTAGTGTTCATTGTATTGCATTTTAGTGAAGACATTTCTAAAGATCAACAGAAAAGGTTGGTCAAAGCCCCAATAGACAACCACAATACTTTGTAAGGCTTGTAATGCCTGTCTCTGTATTATTTGTGAAAAGGAGTCAGAAACACTCATCTATGGGAAATTTTACTTTACCAACACCCAAGAAGTCCTAGCATCCTCTGAATTTCTTCTTTAGTGGTGGGTCACTAAGAGATAATTAATTTCTCACAGTTGGACATGGCCCTGGCTTCTTTAGCCCATGTAATTCCTAAAACTTTCATAGACTAAGCCGGGACTTGAGTTGTACTGCATTTTTCAGTCACCTTCTATTTGTCTTATGGGTCACTGAGATCCTTACCTCCTTCAATGCTTCTTTCTTGGTGGGGCAGCTATCAAGTTATCCTTGGTGTTTTGTATTAACTTGTCTTTAGTGATTATACAGTCACACATGATATCCATTTCAATTATGTATTCAGGTAACAGCAATAAGACCACAAAATATTTTCTTGGCATCATAGCAGCCACTGTTACCACTGATCATCAATGCTGTGTTAACAGCACTTTGGTAGCAATCTACAATTTCCTCAATAGTTCTGTGAATGGCTCCACCTGGCTAAGTCAGCTGTCATTCTTTTCTTCATCTTTTCATGTTTTCTCCTCAATACTACCTTTATTAACACTATCTTTCTGTTGGATAACCCAAATTTCTTTCCCATTATTTATCTCTCTGCATGGTATTGAGCTAGATCAGTTAGTTCCTCCTGAATACTCTCTTTGCCATCCAAGTACAAAGATTAAAAAGGTATTCAAGTTTGGGGAGCAATCCTCCCCATCCCACCATAAAACAGCAACTTTAATGGCATATATAAACAGGGTTATGTTATATACAGTTAACCCAGAGTTATCTGTACCCATAATATCCTGGCTGCTTTGGAAGAAGTATTCCAAAGTTGATCTGAGAGAGGCTGGGTAGCAATCCCTCTCAGGGCAAGTCTGCCAAACCCTTATCTTTAACCGTTGCATCAGTTGTCCTTCTGTCTGGAAGAGTCTGATTGTGGAAATTTGCATTCATTTGAAGATCAGTCATCAACCCAAATAATCCCATTCAGCAAAAGCTAGCAAGGATTCTACAAGCTTCTGTTACTGTTATGAAAAATGTCCTACTAACAGATGAATTGGAAGGAATATGAGCAAGCCCTCTCACTTGGAAGAGAGAGTCACTGTGGTTGGGAACTGCCATTTTGCACTTAACATGAGCAGGAAACTAACAGTAATGATGTGTCCTAGATCTTTGACAGAATATCTTCTGTATTCCATAATTGCTTGGCCATGACTCACAGCTACCTATAGGCTTTCAGTTAACCAATGGTAATAAGTGATTACTTGTCAATAAAATCAACAAGTCAGTAAATTTCTATCCAGATGTCCACAATAGGATGAGTTGATGTCTGGTAACTAAAACAAAAAACACAGATCCTACTTTTTCTCTTCCACTATTAAAGTCAGTCCTTTGGAAGCCAAATTTTCACCAGGTCTGTTGCTAATAATAGCCCTTTGGTGGTTTTGTTTTTGTTTTTGTCTTTTCTGTCTTCTGCTTGGCATTCTCCTTGGCCTAATGAAACAAAAATCTATTTTCTCCAAATTATGTTGATAAGACTTGTCCTTCACAATCTGCTTTGGGTAGGGAACCATTCCAATATCAAAATTGCATCATGTTTTTCCAATCCCTCTCTTTTTTTGACAAAAAAAAAAGTTCCATAGCATTACTCTGTGATAAAAGTGAGAGCCACAGAGTATATACTTTGGATAGATTGTACAAGGAATAGGACTACATAACACAGTGAACCATGTGATGGAAGATGAACTATAGTTAACAGTACAAATATGAGTGTTCGCTCATGAACTGTAACAAATGTACAATACTGATACATGGTGTTAATAATAGGGGTATGGAAAAATATACCAAATGTATATCCAGAAACACTGTTCAATAACAAAAGCTTTCAGGTATTCATACACTTGATTTTATTACTCTAAGAACACAGAAAATGCTCATGTGACTAACCTTTGCTGTTCAGCCAGCCAACTTCATAAATTCATAAAAGATAAGGTTATTTCAAATAAACAGTCTTGACTGACCAGGTATATCTTGCTAATAATATTTTTCAGAGACTTGCACGCCTTTACTTTTCACTGTTAAATATTAGTCCAATTATACAGAGATCTGATTGAGGTTATTATCATGTTTCCAAGGAGGTTTCTGGTAGAGGCCATTCATTCCCAGGAGTCCCCAAGAGGAGGAAATGGATCACAAGCTTTCAGTTAATGCTTTCATTTCTAAGATCCTAATACCTTTTTAAATTAATGTGCTTCCTATGATTTTTACAGTGTTATTAGATAAATGGTATTACACAATAGTTTTCTGTTTCTTCATACTCTAACCTGAAAAAGAGCCCTGGTCATGCATCAGTCTCCTGTGTAGCTTTTCAATTTCCTTCGTAGCTATTATTAGACTAACCACTTCAGGAAACATTTTGGAGAGAATCATTTTACTCCCAGCTGCATGTAGGCCCATTGAAGGAGGGGATCAGTTCCTACACTCTTTTTATGGTTGAGATATATTAGGAATTGTATCTATTTTATTTTATATATGCCCATTCATTTAGGAATTCTATCTTAGATCGCCCCTAATGAGTGGGTCAAGCATAGGTGAAAGGGAAAGGAATCAGGGAGATAAAATAATCCCAAACGAGATCCAGAGGTAAGGAACATGAACTCTCCATTTGCAATATTTATCAATATTTATTTATAATTATTACAGCTGGCCATTTGGAGACTTTCAAAATAGTCTGTGGTTGGTGAGTGGGCAGAGACTACTAACAAACCAAGAAACCTATTTCTTCTTTTTTCTTAGTATTCTGCTAGACTGAATTTCCTAACGTCTTTGTGGTAGGATGAAGCCAAATGATGAATTTCTAGTCATGGAATTCTCCCGAAGCAAGATAAGCCATTTCCAGGTCTAGAGCATAAAAATCTCCCACATGGTAATAATCTACACACCTTCTCCCTCCACTAAATCCAAACAGACATGCATGGTGAGCTTTAAAACCATGTGTTGAAGATGGAAAATCCATAAAACAGAAGAGAAATAGAGAAATATGTATCTTCTTACAAGGATTAGAGCCACACTGATTAGAAAAACCCATTTTGGATGGCACATGAGCAAAAAATTAATAATTATGAAAAGCTACTACGTGCCTGAGGTTTCTCTATAACAGCAATAAGATTTGCCCTAATAAAGTCAGTCATCTTTCCATTTTGAACATGATATCGTTGTTCGAAGAAGAGAAGGAAAATACATCACCCCTCAACCCTGAACCTCATCTCATCCATGATGCTACAAGTATAATAAAGAAGCTATCAACTATCCCTTCCAAAAAAGGTGGGAGATCATCAGAGGGGTCACACTTACACATGTCTCAACAGGGTCCCAGAGACAGCCAGAGTAGATACTACCCCAGGTACTTGTTCTCCTGAAGGCTACAGAGACCCACAGGTTCTATCATCATGGCAGATGGCTCTGGAGTTCAGTGCCATGTCAGTTGGCCCTACTTCGGAGTTTGTGTTCTTGATGTACATCAAATTAGAAACAGAGACCAAGTTTTAGGGTGTAATTTTAGAAAAGAGAAAGCAGTCACTTCTAAAGACAGTGTGTGTGTGTGTATAGTTACAAATATTTATCTATATATGAAACTATTAAATGTATTATATATATAGGATTATAAAGTCACATTCCTTACATTAAATTTTTCACTTAAGGAAAGTCATTGGTTTAATTTTCATTCTGTATATATTGATAATTTTTTGACAACAAAATGCTTAAGACATAGTATTTCTTGTGCTGGGAAAATTTGTCACTATCCCTATAATTTTATATTTTGAATAGTAAGATTAAGTTAAAGCAGAACTGATGTTAGTCTTATTGATATAGATTATATAGGTTGACATTTTGCTCTTTCCTACATATTATCAAAATGTAGTTTAAAAAGTAAAAAGTGGTTAAAATGGGAAGTATGTTGTATATGCTACCATAATATTTTTATCTCTTAATTTGTACTTATATATACAATCTAAAATTTCCTCTTCTAACACATTCACAAATATAATTTAGTGCTTTTAATTAGACTCACAATAACATGCTACCATTACTACCATCTATTTCCAAAATTTTACAATAAACCTAAATAGAAATTCTGTACAAATAAAGCATTATCCCCCCAATCGACACCCCAAACTCTGTCCCTGGTAAACATTATTCTAGATTCTAACTCTATGAGTTTGCTTCCAGTGAAGGAAGGAAACAGCTTCCTTCCACCCAGATCAAATTGCAGCCCTAGGCTAGACTTCGGCCCTGCCTCCAGGGGGACCTGCACCATTCTCTCCAGGCAACTGCAGTTGCTTTTGGCATACATGGACTAGGTTACTGGATACATCGGTGGCTCCACCCCATCCCTGACACAGCAGGAGGAGAGACTGTGCTCCTCACCCACTCCAGGCAACTACAGTTGCTTTTGGCCTTGACAGACTAGATTGCTGGGCACAGTGGGGGCTCCATTCCTGCCCCTGAGAGGGGAGGAGGAGCACAGGTGCTCCTGAAATCAGTTTTGACTAAAGTCAGTTTTGTCTCACACAACTTAATTTGCTGCCCCTAGCTGCAGCTCCATCCCTGTCACAGGCAGGGGAGGAGTAAGGGGCATGGAACTTCATCAGTCACTCTGGGCAATGACAGATGATCTTAGCCTGCAAAGCTTAAATTACTGACATGGCAATGGCTGCATCCCTACCCCTGGCAAGGGAAAGATGTGGGAGAAGCAGCAGCAGTTCCTGAGGCAACATGGGCAGCTTCAACTTCCACAGCTTATAGTACTTACTGCGTCCTCAGCTTGACTCTGCAACCAGTAAGGAAGAAAGGGCAAGAAGCAGATGAAAAAGAGTTGAGAAATTCATATTGGCTAAACATGAGCCACTAGAGAGTTTCAAATTAAGTTGAACCACTTATCAAAGAGAGCTGTAGCACAAAGCCAATCTAATTGAAAGCCCTAGACTAAAGAAAGAAAAGGGGCCAAGAATAAATATATCTCAGATGCTGAGATACCAGCAAAAAAAATTACAATCCATACCAAGAAACAGGAAGATATGGACAACTCAAAGGAACAAACTAAGCCTCCAGATGACATAAATTAGTTGAGACAACTAATCATAGATGTTCAAACAAATTTTCTTAATAAATTCAATATGATTAAAGAGATTAAGGGCATCAGGAAGACACTGGGTGAGCAGAAAGAATGTGAAGGATTACATAGAAAAATAGTAGATTTTATGGGAATGAAAGGCATGATAAATGAAATTTAAAATACACTGTAGGCATTTAACAACAGATTTGAGGAGGCAGAAGGAAGGATCAATGTGCTCAAAGACATGTCCTCCAAAGGTGAACATACAAAAAAAAAAAAAAAAGATGAAGAACAGAATTCAAAATGTTAAACAGGGTCTCGGGGAACTAAATGATGGCAAGAGACATACAAACATATGTGTCATGGGTGTCCCAGAAAGAGAAGAAAAGGGAAAAGGGGCAGGAGGAGTGTTTGAAGATATCATGATAGAAATTTCCCAAACCTATTGAAGGACATAGACATCCATGTCCAAGAAACACAACATACTCCCATCTAAATAAATTTGAATAGACCTACTCTGAGACACATACTAATCAGAATGTGAAATGCCAAAGATAAAGAGAGAATCCTGAGAGAAGCAAGAGAAAAATGATGCATCATATAAGTGGAATGCCCAATAAGATTAAGGGCTGATTTTTTTTTTCAAAAAACAGAGGCAAGAAGGCAGTGGAATATATTTAAGATAATGCAAGGGAAAATCTGCCAGTCAAGAATCTTACATCCAAAAAAGATCACACATCAAAATTAAGGGTGAGTTTAGAATATTCACAGAAAAACAGAATCTAAGAGAGTTTGTGACCAAGAGACTGGCTTTACAGGAAATACAGCTGAAAAGAAAAGACGAGAGAGCCATGAGAAAGAGTCCAGAAAAAATGGTTATATCAGTAAAAGTAACTAAAATTGTAAGAAGAGTGGTGAAAAAAAGATACATGACAGATAAAAACCAAACATCAGAATGGGTGAAGCAAGAACTGTCTTTACAGTAATAACATTGAATATTATGGATTAAACTCCCCAGTCAAAAGACATAGACTGGTGGAATGTATATGAAAATATAAGCCATCTATTTGCTGTCTACAACAGACTCACTCTAGACCCAAGGATACAAATAGATTGAAAGTGAAAGGCTGGAAAAAGATATTCCATGCATGCAGTAACCAAAAAAAAAAAATCTGGAGTAGCTATACTTATATTGGATGAAATAGACTTTAAAAGCAAAGCTGTTATTAAAGACAAGGAAGGTCATATAATAATAAAAGGGGTAATTCATCAGGAGACCAAAGGGAGAAATAAATGTCTCTACAATAATCTCAGCATTGGACAGATCATGTGGGCAGAGGATCAATAAAAACAGAGATCTTGAATGATATGATAAACAAATTCAACCTGAAAGATATATACAGAGCATTACACCCCAAAAGAGCAGGTTATACATTCTTCTCAAGTGTTCATGGTTTTTACTCCAGTATAGATTATAAGTTTTGTCACAAAGAAGATCTCAATAAATTTTAAAAGATCAAAATTATACAAAGCACTTTATTTGATCATAATGGAATAAATGTCAAAATTAAAAACCAGCAAAAAAAGAAAAAGAAAATACTCAAATATATGGATATTAAACAAGACATTATTAAGTAATCAGTGGGTCAAAAAAGAAATTGCAAGAGAAATCAATAAACATCTAGAGATGAATGAAAATGAGAATACAACCTATGAGATCCTATGGGATACAGTGAAAGCAGTGCTGAGAGGGAAATTTATAGCCCTCAATGTTTACAGTGAAAAAGAAGAGCCAAAATCAATGACCTAATTACACAGATGGAGGAACTAGAAAAAGAACAGCAAATTATTCCTAAAGAAAGCAGAGGGAATGAAATAACAAAGATCAGAGCAGAAATAAGTGAAATTGAGAGGCAAAAAACAAAAAACAAAACAACAGAAAGAATTAACAAACCAAAAACTGATTCTTCAAGAAGGTCAACAAAATTGACAATCCCTTAGCTAGATTGACAAAGAAAAAAAGGAGAAGATGCAAAAAAATAAAATCAGAATGAAAATGGGGACATTACTACTGACCCCACAGAATAAAAGAAATCATAAGAGAATACCATGAACAACTTATGCTAACAAACTAGACAAAGTAGACAAAACAGAAAAATCCCTAGGAACATACAATCTAACTGACCCTAGAAGAAATAGAAGATCTCAACAAATCAACCAAAAGCAAAATTGAAACAACTCCCCAAAATGAAAAGCCCAGGACCAAATGGCTTCACAGATGAATTCTAACAATCATCCAAAGATGAATACCAATGTTACTCAAACTCTTCCAAAAAAAATTGAACAGGAAGGAACACTACCAAGCTAATTCTATGAAGCCAATATCACCTAATACAAAAGCCAGATAAACATATTATGATAAAAGAAAATTAAAGACATATTTCCCTTATTAAAATGGATGCAAAAATCCTTAACAAAATGCTCACTAAAACCATGTCAAACTACACATTAAAAGAATTATTCATCATGATCAAGTGGGTTTTATTCCAGGCATGTAATGGTGGCTCAACATAAGAAAATCAATCAGTGAAATATACCACATTACTAAATCAAAGAAGAAAAATCACATGATGATCTTGATTGATACAGGACAGGAATTTGGCAAAATCCAGCATGCTTTCTTCATAAAACCACTTCAAAAGATAGGGCTTAACTCTCTCAACATGATAAAGGGTGTATATGAAAAAAAAACCCACAGCTAATATAGTACTCAATGGTGAAAGACTAAAGCTATCCCACTGAGAATGGTAACTAGACAAGGATGCCCACTGTCAGGTGTTATACAATGTTAGAGGATATAGCTAGAGGAATCAGGTAAGAAAAAGAAATAAAAGAAATCCAAATTGGAAAAAAAGAAGTAAAACTTTGCTATGCACAGATGATATGATCCTATACTTAGAAAATTCCCAAAAATCTACAACAAACCTATTATTGTACTAGAGCTAATAAACAAACTCAGCAGAGTGGCATGGTACAAGATTAATATGCAAAAATCAGTCATGTTTCTATATACTAGCAATGAACAATATGAGGATGAAGTCAGGGGGGAAATTACATTTACAATAGTAACAAAGAAAATCAAATATTTAGGAAAACACTTAACCAAGGGTGTAAAGCACTTGTATTCATAAATTATATTACAATGCATTGGTAAAATAAATCAAAGACCTAATAAATGGAAGAAATAAATAGAAGAACATTCCGTGTTCATGGATGGGAAGACTAAACATCATTAAGATGTCAATTCTACCCAAATTAATATACAGATTTAATGTAATCCTGATAAAAATTCCAACAACCTTTTTTTCAAAAAATGGAAAACCCAATTATCAAATTTATTTGGAAGGGTTAGGGACCCTGAATAGCCAGAAACATCTTAAAAGGAAGAACAAAGTTGGAGGACTTTCACTTCCAACTTTAAGTTATATTCGTAGCTTGTGGTAAAAACAACATGGTACTGGTATTAAGATAGATATAGATCAATGGAATATAATTGATTGTTCAGAAACAGACCTTCACATCTACAGTCAAGTGATTTTTGACGTGGCTGTCAAACACACCCAGCTGGTGTAGAACAGTCTATTCAACAAATGGTGCAGGGAGAACTGGATATCCATATTCAAAATAGAGGATATTTATCTCACACCTTATACAAAAATTAACTCAAAATGTATCAAAGACCTAAATATAAAAGCAAAAACCATAAAATTCCTGGAAGAAAATGTAGGGAAATATCTTTAAGACTTGGTGGTAGGTAGTAGTTTCTTAAACCTTATATTGAAAGCATGAGCAATGAAAGAAAAATTGGATCAATGGGACCTCCTCAAACTTAAATACTTTTGTGCTTCAAAGGACTTTGTCAAGAAGGTGAAAAGGCAAAAAAAAAAAAATATTTGGAAACCACATATCTAATAAGGGTTTGATTTCAATACTATAAAAACCGATCATACAACTCAACAATAAAAGAGTAAACAACCCATTTTAAAAATGGGCAAAGGACTTAAATATGGGGAGAGCTTGTAGATCAAGGGATTGAGCACCTGCTTCCCATGTACAAGGTCTTTGGTTCAATCCTGAGTACCTCCTGAAAAAACAAAAAAAATAAACAAAGTAAAAACCATCTCTCTTTGGAGAGCAGATATAGCTCAGTGGTTGAGTGCCTGCTTCCCATATACAAGGTCCTGGGTTCAATCCCCAGCACCTCCTAAAAAATAATAATAGTAATAAAGAACTATTTAATTATTTTTAAAAAGACTTAAATAGACATTTCTCCTGAAAGGAAAAACAAATGGCAGAAAAGCACATGAAAAAATGATCAATATCACTAGCTATTTGGGAAATGCAAATCAAGCCTATGATGAAATATCATCTCACACCTCATAGAAGGACCACTATTAAAAAAAAAAAAAAAGCAACAAGTGCTGGGAAGGATGTGGAGAAACAGGAACAATCCTTCATTGTTTTGGGGAATGTAGAATGGTGCAGCCTCCGTGGAAGACAGTTTGTCGATTCCTCAGAAAGCTAAATACAGAACTGCCATATGATCTAGCAAACCCTGTACTATGAACATATCCAAAAGAACTGAAAACAGTGATGTAAACAGACATTTGCACACCAATGTTCATAGTCGCATTATTCATTGCCAAAAGATGGAAATTACTCAAGTGTACATCAACTAATGAATAGATAAAACAAAATGTAGTATATACATATGATGGAATATTATGCTGCATTAAGAAGAAATGAAATTGGGACACGTATGACAACATGGGTGAACCTTGAAGACATTATGCTAATTGAAATACGCCAGACACAAAAGACCAAATACTGTGTGGTCTCACTAACATGAACTAAGTATAAAGAACAAACACATGGAGTTAAAACCCAAACTATAATATACTAGGAGATAGAATGAGTACTGAGAAGGGGTACTGATGCTTAATGTATGTAGAATTTTCAATTAGCTTGACTGTAAAAGTGTAGAAATGGATAGACTTGGTGGTAACACATTATAGTGAGTATAACTAATGTAGCTCTTTTATAAATGGGATTGTGGCTGAAAGGGATAGTCTAGGGATATAAATGTCAACTGAAAGAAAGCGAGAGGGACCAGTGTAGCTCAGTGGTTGAGTGCTGGCTTGCCACATACAAGATCCTGGTTTCAATTCCCAGCCCCAGTACCTCTAATAAATAAAAATAAAATAAAACAATAAGAAAGCTAGAAAGCTAGAGAATAATCTAGGGACTGAGTAACAGTGAACTCAGAGGTGGATGAGGACTGTAATTAATAATACAAATACAAGAATGTTCTTCTATGAGCAAAAATAAATGTACATCACTATTCAAGGCAGTAAGATTATAGTGATGCATGGGAAAAATATAATTAGTGTAATTTATGGGCTATAGTTAAACAACAATATAGTAATATTCTTGTATCAAAGTCAAAGAAGGTACTATATCAATTCTAAGGTCAATAATAGGGGGGTATGGGACTTTTTTTCTTTTGGACTAATTTAAATGTTCAAAAGTTTACTGGGGCAATGACTACACAACTCTGTGATGAAAGTGAAAGCCCCTAAGAGTATACTTTGGATAGAAAGTACAAGGCATGAGACTATAACACAGAGAACCATATCCTGGAAGATTGACTGTGGTTAACAGTACAAATATGAGTGTTCTCTCACGAACTATAACAAATGTATAATACTAATACATAGTGTTAATAATAGGGATGTATGAGAAAAATATACCAAGTTACTCTATGGATTAAAGTTAGTACTAGTAGTCTGATCATGTTCTTCTACAATCTGTAACAAATGTTCCACAACTTTGTAAGGCATTGTTAGAGGTGATGTGTGGGTATTCTGCACATTATGCATGATAGTTTTTAAAGCTCACAACTTTTCTAAATAAAAAAGTCATTGGCCATAGGGTTTATTTCTTAACTCTCAATTAGATTTTCTCCTTGTGACAGTACCATGCCATTTTGAGCACTGTAGTTTGGTAATAAGCTTTAAAGTATGAGTTCTCCAAATTTGTTCTCCTTTTTCAAGATATTTTTGGCTATTCTGGGTTTCTTACCCTTCCAGATAAACTTGATAGTGGGATTTTCCATTTCTGCAAAGTAGGCTGTTAGAATTTTGATAGGGATTGCACTGTATCTGTAAGTCATTTTGGGTAGAACTGGAATATTAACAGTGTTTAGCCTTCCAATCCATGAACACATAAACCTTACATTTATTTAGATATACTTTTATTTCTTTTAGCAATGTTTTGTAGTTTTCTGTATATAAGTCCTTTGTATCCTTGGTTAAATTTATTCCTAGATATTTGATTCTTTTAGTTCCTATTTTAAATGGATTTTTTTTCTGGATTTCCTCCTCAGATTGTTCATTTCTACTGTATAAAAACAATACTGGTTTTGGGATGTTTCTCCTGTACCCAACCACTTTGCTGAATTTATTTATTAGCTCTAGTGGCTTTCTTATTGATTTTTCAGCACTTTCTATATATAGGATCATGGCATCTGTAAATAATGCAAGTTTTACTTCTCCTTTTCCTCTTTGAATGTCTTTTATTTCTTTACCTCTCCTAACTGCTTTGGCTAGAACTTTCAGTACAATGTTGAATAATAGTGCTGACAGTGGGCATCCTTTTCTCGTTCCAGATATTAGGGGGGAAAGCTTTCAGTCTTTCACCATTGAGTATGATGCTAGCTGTGGGTTTTTCATACATGCCCTTTGTCATAAAAAGGAATTTCCCTTTTATTCCTACTTTTCTAAATGTTATAAAGATTGGATATTGCATTTTGCCAAATGCCTTTTCTGCGTCAACTGAGAAGAGCATGCGAATTTTCCCTTCATTCTGTTAATGTGGTGTATTAATCTAATTGATTTCCTTATGTTAAACCACCCTTATATACCAGGTGTAAAGCTCACTTGATCATTTTGTATAATTCTTTTAAAGTGCTGTTGGATTTGATTTGCAAGAATTTTTAGAATTTTTACATCTATATACATAAAGCAAATTGTTCTGCAATTTTCTTTCTTGTAGTATATTTATCTGGCTTTGGTTTTAAGGTAACGTTGGCCTCATAGAATGAGTTAGGTAGTGTTCACTCTTCTTTAATTTTTGGAACAGTTTAAGTAGGACTGGTACTAATTCTTCCTGGAAAGATTAATAGAATTCACTTGTGAAGTCATTTGGTCCTGGGCTTTCCTTTCTTGGGAGGTTTTTGATGATTGATTTGATCTCTTACTTATAATTGGTCTACTGAGATCTTTTCTTCTTGAGTCAGTGTACATTATTCATGTGTTTCTAGGAATTTGTCTGTTTCATCTAGGTTATCTTATTTGTTGCCATACAGTTGTTCACAGTTTCCTCTAGTGATCCTTTTTATTTCTGTAGGTTCAGTAGTAATTTCCACTCTCTCCTTTCTGATTTTATTTGCATTTTTTTCTTATTTTCCTTTGTCATTCTAACTAAGAGTTTGTCAATTTTATTGCTCTTTTAATGAGCCAACTATTGGTTTTGTTAATCCTTTCTATTTTTTAAAATTCTCAATTCCTTTCTTTCTTCTCTAATCTTTGTTATTTCTTTCCTTCTGCTTGCTTTGGGTTAAGTTTTCTGTCCTTTTTCTAGTTCCTCTGGGTGGGCAGTTAGGTCATTGATTTTAGCTCTTTCTTCTTTTTTAAAGTAAGCATTTAGGGCTATGCATTTCCATGTCAGCACTGCTCGTGTTGCTGCCCTTAAATTTTGATACATTGTGTTCTCATTTTCACTTGACTCAAGATATTTACAGATATCACTTGCAATTTCTTCTTTGACCTGCTGATTGCTTAAGAGTGTTTTATTTTACTTCCATATTTTTGTGGATTTTCCAATTCTCTGCCTGTTATTGATTTTCTACTTCATTCTATTATGGACAGAGAAAATGCTTTGTATAATTTTGATCTTTTTTAAATTGTTGAGACTTGTTTGTGACCCAACATGTGGGCTATCCCAGATAATGATCCTTGTGTACTTAAGAAGAATGTTTACCATACTGTTTTGAGTACAATGTTCTGTATATGTCTGTCAGGTCTAGTTCATTTAACATATTATTAAATTATTTATGACTGTAATTTCTTCTTGGCAGATTGCCCCTTTATATATAGAATCCTTCTTTGTCTTATAAAAGCTTTTGACTTAAAGTCAACTTTGTCCAATATTAGTATAGTTACCCCAGATCTTTTTTTGATTACTAAATGCATGGAACATCTATGAGTATCCCATCCCAGGGAGCTAGATGGAGTTAGTCCAGAAAAGGTGGGTCATTCCAGAATAGTCTGATTTGCATTTAGGTAGTCTAGCCATCGGAAACTGTCTTTAGTAAGTGCATCTCTGACCAACAGTTCTGCCATGGTCTCTCCCTCCCAACCTACTCTGGGGCTCTTTTGTACGCAGCGCACCTATAGGATTGTGCTCCACTGAGTCTCTGTGGACTTTAGTAGCTGTGCTTAGATATTTATGGAGTTCCAACTTGCTGCTATCAGTGGATTTCTAGTCTGTGTCTGCAGCATGAGGGACCCAGGCTGTGGTGTCTCTGCATGACTCACAAGCTGCACAGGGCCATGTGAGGAGGAGCAGTATGAAGCAGTGGGTCTGGGACGAAATTTCCTACCTGCTCATGTAGATTACTCTTCATTCTCTTGGTTCGGCATTTGTGGACTCTTTATCCAGTCTCTATCATCCTCCAAAGTTCTAAACAAGAGGGATTTTTCCTTTTATTAGCTGATTCCGAGGGAAGACTCTTCCAAGGGATGTCTTGCATCACCATTTTAATGACAACACCAAAATAACTTTTTTTTTAACATTTAAACACAGAATTACTATATGCCCCAGAAATTCCACTCCTAGATCTATACACAAGAAAGATGAAACATACACATACATTTACACAGAAACTTGTACATGCATGTTCATAGCAACACTATTCATAATTGAAAAAATATGGGAAAAACTCCACAGTCCATCAAAAGATGAAAGAATAATCAAAATGCGGTATGTGGGGAATGGATGTGGCTCAAGCAGTTGAATGCCTGCCTCCCAAATGGGAGGTCCAGGGTTCTGTTCCCAGTGCCTCCTAAAGAAGACAAACAATGAGCAGAATGAGCAAAACAACAAGGAGACAACAAGTAAAAACAACTAGCAGAAACAACAAGCAGACAATGAACAAAAAAATGATCAGGGAACAGATATGACTCAACCAATCTAGCACCCACCTCCCACATAGGAGGTCCTGGGTTCATTTCCTCATGAAAGACAAACAAACTACAAGCAGACAATGAGCACAAACAATGAGCAAAAACAATAAGCAAATAGATGAGGTAGCCGCGTGGAAGGGAGGGGAGAAAAAAAGAGAAAAATGTGGTATGTACAAGCAATGGAATGTTATTTGGCCTTAAAAAGGAATGGAGTACTGATACATACTACATACTACGACTTGAATGAACTTCTAAAACATTATACTAAGTGTAAGAAACCAGTCACAAAGGGACAAATACTGTATGACTCTTTTTATCTGATACACACAGAACAAGTAAATCCATGGGGACAGAAAGCAGATTAGAGTTTAACAAAGGACTGGGGGAGAAGGAAGTGAAGAATGATTATTTAATAAGTATGGGGTGTTTTTACGAAGTGATGAAAAAATTTTGAAACTTAGGAGAGATGGTGGTTCCATAGAATTGTGAGTATAATAAATACCACTGGATCCATGTGGAATCTGAGCCTCCTCTTGACATAGAGGTGCAATGGACACAACCAATCCAATGTCCACATAGAAGAGGTGGCATTGGATTGGGAAAAGTGGACATGGTGGCTGATGGGTATGGGGAAAGGCAGGAAGAGATGAGAGGTGGAGGCGTCTTTGGGACATGGAGCTGCCCTGGATGGTGCTTCAGAGGCAATCACCGGACATTGTAAATCCTCACAGGGCCTACTGGATGGAATGGAGGAGAGTATGGGCCATGATGTGGACCATTGACTATGAGGTGCAGAGGTGCCCAAAGATGTACTTACCAAATCCAATGGATGTGTCATGATGATGGGAATGAGTGTTGCTGGGGGGGGGGAGAGGCGGGGTGGGGGGGTGGGGTTGAATGGGACCTCACATATATATTTTTAATGTAATATTATTACAAAGTCAATAAAAAATAAAAAAAATAAATAAAAAATTAAAAAAATTAAAAAATAAATAAATAAATACCACTGGATAGTGTGCTTTAAGAAGTTTCACTGTATGATATGTGAATTTCAGCTCAATTTTAAAAAGTCACCTCAAAAAGTTAAAAAGTAGCAATTTCACAAGAACAAGGTTCATAAGTACAGCCATCAATATCAGGGACCTGGTATAATGGTCTGTCGTCCTTCTCTAGGCACTGCCCATGTACTCGGGGGATTCTTGCCACTATATTAGAGAATGTAGCAGGACTTCCAAGGATGGGAATTCAATATTCTTTTGGTTATTGTGTGCATCTCCACCCACTGAGACAATGCCCCATGAACACTTGACTTCATTCATATGCGATAGAGGCATGCCCAGGTGCACCTCTCCCCACACAGCATCACCGACACCCCACACCAGTGATCCTCCCCTGCCACAGTTGTGACCCTTCTGCAACCCAAAACCTTCCAAAAAACTAAGCCAAAAATATTTTGTAAAAGAGGGAAATAATAATAATAAATAAATAAAATACAAAAAATAAAAAATAAAATATTTTTGTTGTGTCTTTCATCACCCTAACATCTGAAACTTAGCCTAGTATTATATATTGCCTAAGAATTACCACCTGAAAGCCTTCTTCGTGCTCAAATGTGGCCTCTTTCTAAGCCAAACTCACCATATAAACATGCTACCTTCCTCTCGCATGAGGGGATGAGGCTACCTGGCACCAAGGGATTATTACCAACTGCCACCTAGTGATGCATTTGGAAAAAAGCCTTGACCATAAGGGAATAATATTAAATACAAATGAGCTTTTATGGCTAAGAGATTTCAAAGTGAGTCAGGAGGTCATTCCAGAGGTTACACTTATACACATCTCAGTAGGATCTCATTGACTGCCACACAGTAAACAGTGCCTCAAACAGTGGGACTCCTGAGGGCTCTAGAGACATCTAGACACTATAGGCAGGACAGACAATCTCAGGAATTCAGCACCTTCTCAGTGGGCCTTCAGTGAAACTGAGTTAGATTCATTTATAATTTCTCTACAGATGGCTCTTCTGTCCCTATTATTTGAACCTATAATTAACACTATGCTCATTAAATATATGTCCCAGAGATTTAAATCTTTGATCTGTTCATATGCCAGTTGAGCCTTGAATCTCAGCAGAGTTGCAACACCTACTCTCCAACTCACTGGACTCACCCAAGACAACTAACAAGGAGATAATGATGGACAATACCCATTCAAAAGAAAAAGAAAGGATCTACAGCTACAAGCAAGACAGTTCCATTCATCTGCCGCATGGGTTCTAGGCTCCCTCTGAATCAGAAACAGAGATGGCATTACCATCTCTCTTTTTTTTTTTCAAGAGCTGAAATTACTTTTAACTGGAGGAAGATGGGCTTTGACGCCCTGGGACCACAAGGAACCTGAAGGCCCTCCAAGGGCTGGGTCTGGTGGAAAAGGCTGTGGGGGCAGCTGGGCCCTCAATCTTTCCTCTGCTTCAGCTTCTCCAAGTACAGCTGAAGGGCTTTCTGGATGGAAACCCTGGAGGTGAAGTCCACAAAGTTCTGGATGTCAGCCTCCCGCTGCTTCAGCAGGCGTTCCGCTGTCGGCTTCTGCATCACGTCCTTGGTCAGCTGGCGAGCATGGTGTGGGATGGTGATGCCATCAAACATAAGAGGAGAATGCACCTGTGGACTAAAGTAGACTTATTATTATTCTAGCAATGGAAGAATTTGTGTCATTGATATAAAGGCAGTAGTGACCAAAGGTTCTGAGGGGAGGGAGAGGGGAGAAGAGGTATAACATGGGACATTTTGGGGACATTAGAATTGCCCTGCAATGCTATGGATGCAAGCCATTATACTTTTTGTAAAAACCTATGAAATTGTGTGAGGCAAAGTGTGAACTATAATGAAAATTATAGACCATGATTAGTAGGAATTCATCAAATGTAACAAATATACCACCCTAATGAAAGATGTTTTTAATGGGGAAAGTGAGGGAGGGGTGGGGTATATGTGAATGCCCTATATTTTTGATGTACCATTTATATAATCTAAAACTTCATTTAAAGGAAATAAACACAAACTAAAAGGTAAAAACTAAGCTAACTGCATATGTGTGTGTAAACATATGGCCCTATTTTGTAAGCTTTTGTAGTATATTGGCTATACCACCTATCTCTTCCAAAGCAGCAGTCCCTGGTTCAGGCCTTTGCACACAACTGATGCCAAATAAGAGGTTAACGATGATAGTGAAATCATGTCATACAAATGTGTTAAGAAATATTGAAATAACTGAAACTTTGCCTTTTACAAATATTATACTACAGATCTTTGGAAATAAGCACAATAATTTTAACTGCACTACAAATGCACACCAAACACAAAGTATCTTTGATTATTTTGACTTTGATGCTTAACACAAAAACATATTTAGAAAGTCCCTATAGGGAAATTTACAATGTCATTTGCTTTTTTAAAAAAAAGCATAATGTAAGTCATTAATAAAAGAAATATTTTAATGCTATAATCTTAATTTAGCAGCAAAGAATTTCACTGAACAGAAATCAAATTTTTGTTCACTGACCCTTCACCAGTACTGCTCTTTGCAATATTGGTTGAGTTTTGAAATCTCAATTAAGAAATTAATGGCACATTTTATCTGCAGTCATATAATCAGAGACCTCAACTGCAACATGTTCTGCCCTAAAATAAAAATGTTATGTTTTATCGAATTTTTTCTTTGCTCAGCTACATAAAAACACAGGTGTTAAAATTTTCCTCTTTTCTTTCAGTGAATTAAGCTTCACCCTGAGGTAAAACACATGACTGGCCTAACTGATGACTTCGAGTTGCCTTAATGCCTGTGGAATTCTAGCTATTTAATCTAAGCTTAGTACAACAAAGGATATAATTTAATAACATGTAATCCAACTGGCTAACGAATATATTCAGAATAATTTGCCATGAATGTTCACTGAAGATAGTAATATTCATTCACAATGCAACTGGAAAAGTACAGGGACTTAGGCGCTCCTTTAACTCTCTTCTCCCCAATTTAACTTAAATTTCTGGCCTTTCTCATTTAGATTTTTGATTAATTCTTTTATAAATGACAATCATAAAACTCCAAAGGGAAAAAAGTGAGCAATCAATTCTTTTTTTTTTTGAGACATATTTTTGACACTAACTCTGAACACCAGTGATTGTTAATAGTAAGTCTTACTATGCTGTCAAGTTGAGTATTTCTGAACAAAAACAGCCCAGTTCTTAATTCTCTGGCAGGTACTCTCCCTTATGCTTATTTCCTATTGCCTTCAAATCTACCTCTTTAGTTTAAAAATGCATTAAAATGAAGAAATAATGTGTGCATTTCAGCATTGTCATTTATCTAAAGATCTCTGAGTATTTGCTATTATCTACTGGTAATAATAAGTAATTATTGATTTCTTTTGGAGATGGATGTATTGTTTGGTTTCTGCTGTAGACAGATGCAGGTGGGCAAATTCAGATTTAGCCCATTGTCCTATCCTAAAGTGATATTGCTATATAAAACTTAATTTCCACAAAAGAAATCTTAGAAATGATATTTATAGTGGACTGAGGAGAGTTACACATGTATTTTAAATGCCATTTCTGACCTATGCTGTGAATAACTGTGCCAGATTGTGGCATTTTAACCACTCCACAAATTCAGTTAAATTGATGATTTACACCCACTCCCAGCATTGGAAAACACCTGGTAAACCTGAGTAATGATGTCAATATGTGTGGTAGTTTACTCTACTGGTAGTCTATTTCCAGGTTTTCATAATAAATGAGAAGTGCCATCTCAGGATTTTCTCTTTCTTCATTCTTTGAAATTCTTTTACCAAACTACTCATAACATTTCTTGGATATGCAGCAAAGGAGAAATAATGAAGACATTGGTAAAATGCTCTGGTCTACGAAGATAGTGATGAATAAAGTATTAGTTTTAGTATTTTCAACTGCTTTAAGATGTCTAGCTCTCATTCACTTATTTATTCAAGTATTTATTGTCTGAATGCTACTATGTATTTTTTTTTTATTTTTTTTTGTTTGTTTTTTTTATTTTTTTTTGTTTTTTTTTGCTACTATGTATTTTTGCATACACTTATTTACTCCAACAAGTATATCTTGATGGTATTTTATAGATGAGGAACTGAGACTAAGTGAAATAAAGGCACTTGCTATAGAGGCAAAGCTAATGTTTTATGACGCCAAATGCAACACACTTTCCATTCTTCGGACTTCTCAAAACAGTACTTATAAGGGACATATTGGGACCAAAATAAGTTGGGTTCAAATCTGACTGTAGCACTTAAATTTACATGACTTTAGAAAAGTTTTCTAGCCCTCATAAACTTGTGTTTCCTCATCAGTAAAACAGGGATAAAGCTTGTATTTTAATAAGAGTTTGAAAGGACGAGAGATAATGTATGTATAGCAACTAGGAAATAACAGATCCTCATCAATAGCAGCTAATGAAAATTTATATTTATTCCTTTTCATAGGACTGTATTATAAGATGGAAATAAAATCATGTTATGAAACATTTTTTAGATGATCAGTACCAATGAGTAATGGTTGGCTCATTTAATTTGGAAAGAGCCACCCCTAACTACACCTCCAAATAAACAGTGTTTTTTGGACTAGTACCTGGATAATTCCTCTCATTCCATCAATTTTTACTGGACACTGCAATACTAAAGACACCATCAGACACTAACATCCTTCCTAACCTATTATTGTAGTAATTAAGTAAATACACTTGTGCTACTTGCATGAACTATGCTTATTTTACATTCTCTCCAGCTCCCAAATAGTGTTTTCCTCATCAGTAATTTTGTAAAACTCCAATACCACTGCTTTATTTAGGTTTTCTAAATAAATCCTATGTAAATTTGGGAATATTCAAAATTAAATAAGTCTTATTAAGATGGAAATCTGGGGAGTGGGTATAGCTCAATGGTTTGAGCACCTGCTTCCCATGTTCCAGGTACTGGGTTCAATTCTTGCTACTTCCTAAAATAAATAAATAAATAATAAATAAACAAACACTATCGATCACCTTGACTTACTTAAAATTTAAGAAAAAAAAAGGCAGAAACCTGAGAAGGATGATGCTTACTTGATTCTATGCATTACAAGGCCTATTCAGGGGTAGCACCCTGGGAAGTGGATGCGGTTCAAACCTCAGTTTGGGTGGCACCTACCACATGGGAGGTCCATGGTTCGGTTCCCAGTGCCTCATAAAGAATATAGCAATCTGGTGTGACAGGCAGGCATGGCAAGCTGATACAACAAGATGATGGAACAGAAGACACAAGAAGAAAAGCATAATGAGAGACACAACAAAAGCAGGGAGCAGAGGCTCCTGGTGCCTCCTAAAGAGGATGAGCAGGACAATGAGCTGACATGACAGGATGACTCAACAAGAGATACAAGAGGAAAAATATAACCAGAGACACAAGAAAGCAGAGAACGGAGGTGGCGTCAGCAATTAGGTGCCTCCCTCCCACTCCAGAAATCTCAGGTTCAGTATCTGGTGCCTCCAAAGACAAACAGACACAACAAGTACAAAGAGCAGGGGTTGGGGAGAGAGAAATAAATAAAATAAAATAAACCTTAAAAAAAGAAAAGGCCTACTTCCATTTACAATATATACTTAAAAAAAAGAAGAAGAAAAAAGAGGTAGCATCCTCTATCCCAGATATAGTTATATAAATAACAGGAGGTGAGAAATCTGTAAGACTTCATGAAAAAAACAAGTACATTTGCTGACAATAAATTAAAAATCAGAAATAAAGAAAACATAGTGTCAGCCTTGGCCCAGTGGTTAGGGCGTCTGTTTACCACATGTCCATGATTCAAACCCCAGGCCAGGCCTCCTTGACCCGTGTGGAGCTGACCCATGAGCAGTGCTGATGCGCGCAAGGAGTGCCCTGCCACGCAGGGGTGTCCCCCATGTAGGGGAGCCCCACGCGCAAGGAGTGCGCCCCGTAAGGAGAGCCACCCAGTGTGAAAGGAAGTGCAGCCTGCCCAGGAATGGTGCCGCACACACGGAGAGCTGACACAACAAGATACGCAACAAAAAGAACACAGATTCCTGAGCCATTGACAACAACAGAAGCAGACAAAGAAGAAGACTCAGCAAATAGACACAGAGAACAGACAACTGGGGTGGGGAAGGAGGGGGAGGGGAGATAAATAAATAAATAAATAAATAAATAAATAAATCTTTAAAAAAAAAAGAACATATGACCTTTTGCAATGGAATTAATGCAGGTACAAATTTATATTAAAAACTGTGAATATTATCGAATAATAATACTGCTATCTGACTCCTCCTCATTTGAAAAACTGGTGAAAATAACCATGTGGCAAAACCAAAAGGATAGTTTCTAACATGACCCAGGTTCAACTTCCACACATGGTCACATTTTGAACGTTTGCTCTATTCTTCCCCCCTGCCACCAGAACTAAGGTCATACCGTGGTCTCACAGCCCTAATAACTGGAAACAATCCTTACTCTTTGTATAGGACAAGTTCGAAACTCCATGAAGCGCAGACTTTTTGGAGACTTTGCATTTGTCCAATGTATTCTAATTAAATGTTGGCTGCACCCTTGACTTGTTCTCTAGGAACAGCTTTTATCTGTTTGCTTGCCTGCAGCTATTTCCTCTAACTTTAGTGCTCCAGTGGCAACTTAGATTTTTTTCTTAGACTCTAAGAAGAACATGATTACTTTTCTCAATTTGATGGTAAAAATTAGTTCCCTGGAATCAAAACTGAAAAGAGATTTCTTATGCAAAGCAGCAATTCACTTAAAAATCCTCCTAGCATCTTGAACGTAAAAGATCACTTTGTAAGCAACATATTATAATCAATGTCTGTACTTCTGTGGCTTTGGTTCTGTGGCTTTGGGGGAAGAAACTCTAATCTTTCTGTTACAGTGAAGCCATTTCACAATTTCTATGATACCTAATCACCTAAAAGAACTAAGATATTCTGAAGCAAATTCTCTTTCACCTTTTTGTCCTCTTAAGTCTTTACTTTCCCTTCAAACATTAAATGTTGAGTTTAAACAAACCATTATAATTTAATATTATATAAAAATAAAGTTAAGTCAGTAGAAGAACAAATATCACTAGAATGGGAGTAAATAAATCAGATTTCTAGTCATAGTTGACTTAAAGATTAGATATATGACTCTCTGGATTTTTTCTCATTTGGATTTCTATTGGAAAGTTCAGGTCTCTGTTGAAAAGAGAGAAACAGCTTGGAGAGACCTGAATGAAATGTGAGGGCAAATCATGCAAAGGGAAATAGTAATCATAAGGCACTGAGGCTGAAATGAGCTTGCAAGAGAACAACAGCAGGAAAGACACAGGGAGAATGCTGGAAAGTTGTCAGATATAGGAGGAGCCAGATCATGTAAGCATCTCTAAGAACTTGGATTGTTCTAGATGTGCTGGGAAACCAGGAAGCTGTTGAATGATTTGATCTGATCACTTGGAATCTGGTACCTGCAATCCAAAACTCTGTCAGACTGCTGTGTGGAACATAAATTTTGTATGATTAAGAGTGGGAGGTAGGGAAACGGACTTGGCCCAGTGGTTAGGGCATCCGTCTACCACATGGGAAGTCCGCAGTTCAAACCTCGGGCCGCCTTGACCCGTGTGGAGCTGGCCCATGCGCAGTGCTGATGCGCGCAAGGAGCGCTGTGCCACACAGGTGCGTAGTAGACCCGCACGTGCAAGGAGTGCGCCCCATAAGGAAAGCCGCCCAGTGCCAAAGGAAGTGCAGCCTGCCCAGGAATGGCGCCACCCACACTTGACGTGCCGCTGACGACAACAGAAGCAGACAAAGAAACAAGACAACAAGACGCAGCAAATAGACACAGAGAACAGACAACCGGGGGAGGGGGGGGAATTAAATAAATAAATAAATGTTTTAAAAAAAAAAAGAGTGGGAGGTAAAGGGATAAATAAGGGATAAATATTTTGATATGGTTATGAAGTCCAAAAATAGATATTGGATTATGTTTGTAATCTGATCTGTACCTGGGTCTGATTGAGTTATGATTAGGGCTTTAATTGGGCCACATCATCAGGGCTTTGAGTTCCCATCCCTTGGTGGGTGGGGATTCACAGATAAAAGGCATGGCCAAGGACAGAGTTGTGGGTTTCTGATGTTGGAGTTTTGATATTGGAGTTTGATGCTAAAGACTTAAACTGGAGCCCTAGGAAGTAAGCTCACAGAGGAAAGAGAGGCTAGCCCCAGGAAGAAGGAACCTTGAACCCAGAGAAAAGCAAGCCCCAGGAACGTAGGAACCCAGGAAGCCTGAACCGTCACAGAATGTCGGCAGCCATCTTGCTCCAAATGGACTTTGGTGAGGGAAGTAACTTATGCTTTATGACCTGGTATCTGTAAGCTCCTACCCCAATAAATACCCTTTATAAAAACCAACCAATTTCTGGTATTTTGCATCAGCATCCTTTTAGCTGACTAATACAATTGCCATAAACCAGGTGAGAGACGATGATGGCTTGAAGTTGAAATCAATTAGATTGACTGATGGATACAGGTTGCACATAAAAAAAGAAAAAAAGGAAATCTCCTATGTTTTTTTTTTCCTCCTAAGCAATGAGGTGAACAGTGGTTCCACTTATTGACATAAAAATACTGAGGACCAGATTTTGTGAATGTCTTATGTACCTATTAGACATCTAAGTGGAATTAGTGAATAAGTACTTCCATACACAAGTCAGAACCTCTGGAGGAAAAATTGGTATTAAGGTTATTACCTTGTGATTCCCCAGGTCATAGATGTGACTGGATAATATCACCCAGAAAACTAGTTTTCAAGGCAGTATTCCCACACCCCTCAGACAGAACATAAAAATCATTTAGGGTACAGAAACACAAACCCCAAAGAAGGCCAACTGATATGGCCCTGAACTCCAGAGCTATCTGCCATGACCATGGAACCTGTGGGTCTCTGTAGCCCTCAGGAGAATCAATACCTGGGGTTGTATCTACTTTGCCTGTCTCTGGGACCCTGCTGAGGTGTGTGTAAGCATTACCCCTCTGATGACCTCCCAACTCTTTTTTGGAGACTCATAGCCATATAAACTCATTTGTCCTTTCCATTTCCCCCTTTTATTCAAGGTCAAAAAGCAGTTTTTAACACCTGATATTACATGAAGCCTGAAAGAAAATATTAGGCCATCACTGTACATTTATTCTTATTCTTATAAATAAGTTTAATTAAAATTAAGGTTTGACACCGGTGCCCTCAGTCTTGCCTCATGTCTGTCATTCATGTGTCAGACTGCACTCAGGGTATCCTGAGGTGAAGGTGGGAATTCTTCAACAAAGAGGTGTCTATGGGCCAAGTCTCACTCTTCTATTTGTTTGTTCACTTTCAACACAATATGCCCAGTGTAGTTTACTTATACCTGTGCACATGAATGGATTACTTAGTATTTTTTTCAAATCAGACAATTTTCTCTGACCACAATGGAATAAAGTCAGAAATCAATGACAGAGGGAAAATAGAAAACTCATAAATATGTGGAAATTAAATAGTATACTTTTTTTTGGTCTTTTTTTTTTTAAAGACACTTAGATTACATAAATGTTACAGAGAATATATAGGGGATTTCCATATGCCCTACTCCCCACACCTCCCACATTTTCCCACATTAACACTATCTTTCATTAGTGTGGTACATTCACTGCAATTGGTAAACCACATTTTGGAGCATTGCCACTAAGCATAGATTATAGTTTATATTGTAGTTTATACTCTCTTCCACTCAACTCTGGTTATGGCAGAATATAAAATGGCCTGTATCTGTCATTGCAATGTCATTCAGGACAATTTAACTAGAGGTGGAGGGGGCATCACCATCCCAGAATCCTCAGGACTTGGGGATAAAATATGAACTCGAGTGGACTTAACTAGTATTCTACTATAGACTTACTGCGATCCTAGCAATGGAAGAAATATCATTGAGGTGGAGACAGTGGCCACTGGAGGTGCTAAAGTCAGGGAGACAGAAAAAGAGATGTAATATGGGGGCATTTTCAGGACTTGGAATTGTCCTGATTGTTAATAGCCACCAGTCTAGTGGTTGTCAGGTGATATCTCATTATAGTTTTGATTTGCATTTCCCTAATAGCTAGTGATGTTGAACATCTTTTCCTGTGTTTTTTATTCATTTGCTTTTCTTCTTTGGAGAAGTGTCTATTCAAATCACTTGCCCATTTTTTAAATGGGTTGCTTTTACTTAGTATTTTTAATGGCTTTTTAAAACAAACTTGATTTGGAATAATTTTAGATTTACAGAAAAGTTGCAAATATAATAAGACAGTTTCCATAAATCCCTAATGTTAAACATCTTAGGTTGTTTTGGTACATTTGTCAAAACTGAGAAACCAACAGTGGTATGTTACATTAACTTTATTTAGAGAAAAAATAATAATCTAATTAGATCTGGCAAGAAATTGGTTTAAAAAACAAAACTACCAAAGAGACTATTAAAATATCATTTCCATTGTTTTTTACAACTACCTTTGCCCTAAATGGTACAGAGTCTTGAGATATTGGTGAATAATTACATGCAGCCTTTAGATTAGCAAGGCATTTTAAAATTTAAGACAAATACAATATTTAGCATACTTAAATCTATGTGATATTCAATCTCGAACTTTAAAAAATTTTACTGGAGTTAATGTTTAAAATAACATTTTGATACAGTATAGCATGTAACATAAATTTATAAATATAAGTTTATTAAATTCCTGTTGTATGTTTTAAAGAATTCTCTTAGGAATTTTTTTTGCAACTTGATGACCTTTGTAACCTGATTACAACCACATTAAGAAGGTGTCTGATGACCAAATTAATTAAAGTGAATTTACTTCCACTAAAAACCATTAGGTTATCTTCTGTTTTTCATATTATATAGCAGCTTTCTGACAAAAATGAAAGAAAACTCTTATTTTCAAGGTTAACCTGTTTACTCTGTTCTGATCCAAAACAGCAAATCCAACCATAATTTCAGAATTTTATGTTTAAAAAAAGTTAAAATATTTAAAAAATACATGTTGGGGAGCCGATATACCTCAGAGGTTGAATGCTAACTTACACAAGGTCCCAGATTCAATTCCCAGCCCCAGTACTTTAGAAAAAAAAATTTTTTTGGAAGAAAAAGAGCTATGTTACATTAATAACACTGTATATCTAAGTGTACAATGTTTTAAAGTGAAATTACACGTAAAGATATATAAACAGGAATATGGTGTGATTTTTGCTTAGATACCAGAGAAAATAGTTTGAGCTACAGTCTGAGAACAGACTTTGTAGAAACATATTTACAGCATCCTATTAAGAAATACAATACAAAGGAAAAATATTTGAATAATGGCTGATATTTATAGGAGAAAATTAGCTGTCCATGCTATCCTGCCTATAATAAACATATTTATATATAATGCATAATAACATAATTATATTATCATAACAGTGTTTTATTAAAGACTGATGCAATCTTAACACAATATATACTCACAATAATTTCAAGAAGGTAGAAAATTCAATTTTTTCCCCAAAATATAATGATTTTTAGCTTGAAGCAGCCTAGTATATCCAGCTGACAAGGAAAGATATCACCAGTCCAGGTTACGCATGACTGGCTGTGTAGTCTTTCCTGTCTGGTACGACAAATACAGCGCAGTGGGTTGGCTTAACAACAGGAATTAAGTGGCTCAGGGTTTAGAGGCTAGAAGGCTTGCTCCCCTGCCCCTCCACTGGGATTGTAGCCAACTTGCTTACTACCTAGCCCCCCATCAGAGGCTACTGACTGGCTTTCCTTTCTCTTCCTGATTTCCTTAACTTCCCCTTTTCCTTGGCTTCTAGCTTCTGGTTCCTCCCAGTGATGGCCTCTCTTTCTCTCTCTAGTCTTTTTTTTTTTTTTAAGAGGAGTGCTTACAGAAAAACTACACATAAAATGGAGTTCCTACATGCCAACCTATTATTAACACTTTGCTTTAGGTGTTAATGTTTAGGTACATTTGCTGCAATTCATGAAAGAACACTTATAATTGTACCGTTAATAATAGCCCATTGTTTTCTACAGGGTTCACTCTGTTGTTCAGTCCTGTGTTCTTGTTGTTAATTTATATTCCAATAATAGGATTAAGACCCATCCTGACCAGTTGACCTTACTTTAACTAAAACTAACATCTTCAAAAGGTCCTATTTAAAATACGTTCACACATGCAGGAATAGATGAAGTTAAGAAAGTTTTCCTGATCTTTAAAAAAGTAACAGAAAGCATGTGCTTATCTCTGAAAAAAAAGGAAAGTTGTCTATTCAGTACTTTTAGTGCCCTCCATCAGAACTTCTCATTTGCAACTTTGTAGTTAGAACATTTTTTTTTTCTTAATTCTTTCTCTTTTTCCAAAGATCTCTACCTTTTGCATTTACCTACTGCAGATGTTCATGCTTATTTGATCATATGACAGTATGTAAAAATTGGTATTTTAGGTTGATATATTAGCTGACATTCTAATTGTGGCTCTGTGACAGGACAGAGAATGGGAATAAATTTTGGTGTTTTTTAAGCCACCCCACATAGTTAATTGCATATTTTACTTCAGTGAGTGAGGTCCAACAATATAAGGTTTATGTCACATCTCATTACCAGTTATGTAAAAATGAGGAAAACATAGGAAAATATGTACCCAATATCAAGGATATAGTATAACTCAAAAGGCAAATTTTAAAGTAAATAAATCTACTTGGAATAAACAGAGCTTTTCTAGCTATTAATCTGGCTCAACTATCAAATACAGCATTTTTATATTTTTCTGGTGGGTTGTGAGGTAACATATTATCTTTATCACAAACATCCAATATTGGGGGAAAAAAACATAGATTTTAACTCTGCATAGTGAGTCAGGTTTCTTGAGATCACATTTATGATCATAGAACCACCTGCTAAAGATACTGGTATTTTCCTAGTCCTTAACCTCCTAGGAATAGAGCCATATCATAATAAAGTAGTAAAATTCCTAGCTGTTTTTTGTGTGTGATTCTAATGCTCATCATGCCCAGGCTGCTGACCCAGAAGGTATAGATATGCCATATGACTTTAGGTCTGAAAACTGACTGAGATAGGTATGATTGCTCATGGCAGGCATGGGTGTTCATCATTTTCTGTAGATGTTTAATGTTACAATGTTCTGGAAGCAAAATATTTGGATGTAAGAATCCATGGCCAATTGATTATATTTCAGAATATTTGATAATTATTTTTAAAAGAAATTTATACTATATATTAATTAAATATATTTAATAATATATGGTACATGGATTCCCGATGTGTTAAACACTTAAATGGATAACAAAAAAATTAAAAGAAAGCATGATTTCTTAATGAGAAGGATATTTCTAAGCAAAAAGTCATAAAAGACATAGTGAAGTAAATCCCTAGTAGTTGTGATTATTTAAAATGCACATAAAAACACCACAGAAATTTTAAACAGAAAATTATAAACAAGAAAATATATTTGAAACATAAAGACAAGTAGATCATTAAGATCCTTAATATATAAAGAGTGCTAATAGATTGATTATAAATAATTATCTCCCATTAGAAATATTAAACCAAGAACATGAGTAAGCAATTACAAATGGTAAAACAATAATGACCAAGGGAAGTGGCTGTAGTTCAATCAAATGAGGTCCAGTCTACCATATGGGGGGCCCTCAGTTCGCATTCCGGGGTCTCCTTGTGAAAGCAGGCTTGCCTGCAAGCTGTGGAGAGCTGACTCAGCAAAAAGATGACAACAGAAGAGAGACCAGCAAGAAGACAGAAGAGCCAGCAGCGAATGAACACAGAGAAGAGACAGCAAACAAGTCACAAGGTGGGGAGGGGAAAAAATAAATAAAATACGGATACAGAAGGAATGTACAGTGAAATGGATACAGAGAGCAGACAGCACACAGAAAGTCAAAAGTGGGGGTGAAAAAAATTTCAAATAATAAAACAAAATGACTTTCATGAAGAAACCATCTGGTAAAATGCATTAAATATGACTTAAGAAAAAGTAGAAAGCAGAATAGTCATATAGTTTTGAGTGTACTGAATCAGTAATTAAATATTTTGTGCAAAGAAAGGTAAAGACTCAAGTGATATCACAAATGTTTCCTATGCAATTTGAAAGGAACAAATTATGGCAATGTTACCGAAATATCTCCAAGTCCATGGATAAGAAAAAGTAAAAACACTCAAAAACTTATTCAATGAGTCCAGGGTAACTAATACCTAATATAGAAAGATAGTACTAGAAGGAAACTAAAGCAAAACTCGCTCATAAACCTACTTGCAAAATGTCCTGAACAATATGTCAGTACCCATAAGATCAGAAGGTACTTTGGAAGATGAAGAACAATTTGAGAAAACTTTCCCTGTCACAGTAAGCTCTACTATAATTGTTAATACTCAAGAATGTATAGTCTTGACACAGAAAGAGTCAAATTTTCCAATAGAACAGAATATCAACTCTAGAAATGAATACTTTCCTACATGAAACCTTGAAGGTGTGATACTGCTGATGACTGGGAAAAGAATAGACCTTTCTATAAATAATATTGGAACAATTGGTTATTGATACAGAATTTTAAAATGTAATTTAATTTGTATCTCATATCAGGCAAAATATTAATTTTCCTGAGATGCTAAAGCAAATATCATACAATAGATTGTTTTAAATAACAGGACTTAATTGTCTCACTGTTTCTGAAGCAGAAGGCTTGTTTCCTCCATGGGTCAGTAGCATTCTGGTGCTAGTTTGCTACAATCCCTGTGGTTCCTTGGTTTGCATTTTTGCCACTTCTCACATGGGCAATGACCTCTCCTTTCTTTCCTGTGTTCCCACTGACTTTGGGCTTCTTCCTTTAACTTCTTTTATCTTTCCCTCTGGATTAAGACCCACCCTGCCTCAAGTGTATGCAATTTGACCAAAAACATCTTCAAAAAGTTCTATTTATAATGAGTTCACACCCACAGGGACATGGATTAATATTAAGAATATGTCAAAATCAGGATACACAATTCAACCTACCACACCAAGACATGAGAACTGATAACTGTAAAATAAAAGGTTTATACAATGGCATTTAGTATTCATCAAATGACTGAATAGAGAATGTGAAAATTAAGCCATAAACTGGAATAAGATATTTTCAGTACACTTATATAAGATGAGAATCCAGACTATATAAAGAACTCCTACTTATTAAGAAGAAGAAAAACAACAAAATAGAAAAATGGGTAGTAAAGAGGAAAAATATTTTACTATAAAGGAAACAGTAGAGATAATAAGTTTCAAGATAAATGCAATACCACTTATGTACCTATAACTGGAAAAAATAAAGAAGTCTTTTAATATCAAGTGTTAACAAGCATGTGAATCAATAAGAAATTTTAAACATCAGTGGTGGGAATTTAAATTGATACAACCACATTGGAAAATTATTTAAAACTATCTTGTAAATATTTGCAAACCCTATGACTAACAATCACTTTCCTAGTTGTTTACTCTAAAGAAGTTCTGATATATAAATTCACTAGGAAACATTTGAAAGACTGTTTATATTACTATAAATGCAGTAGAACCAGAAGTTCTGAGGGGAGGGAGAAGGAAAAATAGTTGTAACATGCAACATTTTAGGGACATTGGAATTGTCCTGCATGGCATTGCAATGACGGATACAGAAGATTATACATTTTGTCAAAACCTATAAAATTTGGGGGGGCAAAGTGTAAACTATAATATAAACTATAGATTATGATTAATAGCTATGCTTCAATATGTATTTATCAATTGCAAAAATTGTACCACACTAATGAAAGATGTTAATGGGTAAAAGTGTGGAAAGAGGAGGAGGTGGGGTATATGGGAATTCCCCTATATTTTCAATGTAACATTTATGTAATCTAATGCTTCTTTCAAAGTGAAATTTAATTTAATTTAAATTTAAAAATATGACTTTATAGCAGCATTGTTCATAAGAGCCAAAAAGAAAAAAAATCATGAGAAATAACTGAAATGTCTACTAAAAGGAGAATAGATAAATTTATTGTGATATATTCGTACAATAATATAGCAAACTGACATAAAAAACATATGAGGAAATTCCAGGAAGATGGCATTGAAGTAAGTAGGCAGGGATCAACTCTCTCACAAAAACAATGAAGGAAGGGCAAGAAGCTATCTGAGGGAGCTGCTTTGGGGATCCACAGACTAGAAGAGTACTGTGCATCATCCAGGAGGGAGAGGGACAGAGAGATAAGGAGTCAAACAAAAATCAGAACACAGACAATTACAAGGATATAGAATAAGTGGAACCAAGTGTCAAAAAGGAAGCTTAACACAAAACAAGACAAAATAAAACCATAGAGTATACAGAGAAGATAACCATCTGAATAAACCCATCAGGATAAACAGATGCCTAGACACCAACAAAAAATTATAAGCCATACTAAGAAACACAAAGACATGGCCCAGTCTACTGAAAAAACTAGAAAACAGGAGGAGATGCAGAACATAGAACACCTAATCAAGGATGTCCAAACAAATATCATGAATCAACTTAATGAAGTAAAGGAAGAGATAAAGGATATTAAGAAGACACTTGGGGAACATACTGAAGTAATCAAAAACATACATAAAAAGATAACAAATCTGATGGCGACGAATGCACAATGCAAGAAATAAAAAATATGCTGGAAGCACATAAAAGCAGATTTGAACAGATAGAGGAAAGAATTAGTGATGTTGAAGAGAGTATATCTGAAATCAGACAGATAGTAGGATAAATAAAAAGATAGAAAATATTCAGCAGGGACTCAGAGAATTGAATGACAACATGAAACACACAAACATAGGAATTACAGGCATTCCAGAGGGAGAAGAAAAGGGAAAGGGGGCAGAAGAAGTGTTGGAAGAAATAATGGCTGAAAATTTCCAACTCTTTTGAGGGACTTGGACTTATATGTCCAGGAAGCACAGTGTACTCCAAACAGTATAAATGCTAAAGGCCTACTCTGAGACATACTTATTGAATTGTAAACTGCTCAAGACAAAGAGGGAATATTGAAAGCAGCAAGAGAAAAGAGCCCCATCACATATAAGGGAAACTTGATATGATTAAGTAATGACTTCTCATCTGAAACCATGGAGGCAACCATGATTTCAACCATGAAACCATTAGCACCTTTAGTTAAGGTACTAAAAAGAAGTAATTGTAAGCCTAGAATTCTGTATCTGGCAAAGCTGGCATTCAAAAGGGAGGGAGAGTTCAAAATATTCACAGAAAAACAAAAATTAAAAGAGTTTGTCAACAAGAAACCTGCTCTTCAAGAAATATTAAAGGAAGTTCTGCAGGTTGAAAGGAAAACACAGGAGAGAGAGAGGGTTGGAGAAGAGTATAGAAAAGAACATTTTAAGTAAGAATAACTAAAAAGATTTTAAAAATAAAAAACAAAATATGATTTTATAAACATAAAGAAAATAAGGCTAATGTAAGCAATGCCTTGACATATTAAATGTTTATGGATTAAAGTCTGCAATTAAGAGACACAGATTTGCAGAATAGATAAAGAAATATGATCCATCTATATCCTGTCTACAAGAAACTCACCTTAGACCAGGGATGCAAGGAGGTTGCAAGTGAATGGTTGGAAAATGAATTTACACACAAACAATAACCAAAAAAGGCAGGAGAAGCTATACTAATATTGGACAAAAAGACTTTAAATGCAAAACATTCTAAGAGACAAAGAAGGACACCATATATTAGTAAAAGAGATAATCAATCAAAACATTTATGCACCTAACCAGGGTGGCCCAAAATACATAAGGCAAACACTGGAAATAATTGCCTCTACAATTATAGTTGGGGACTTTAATACACCTTTATCACCATTAGACAGAATATCTTGACAGAGAGTCAATAAAGAAACAGAGACCTTGAATGATATGTTAGAGGGTCTAGACCTAATGGACATATACAGGACATTATACACAAATACAGTGGGATACAAATTCTTCTGAAGTGCACATGGATCATTGTCGAGGATAGACCACATGCTAGGTCACAGAACAACTCTCAATGAATTCAGAAACATTGAAATAATACAAAGTAATTTCTCTGACCACAATGAAATGAAGCTTGAAATTAATAAGGGGGATAGAACCAGAATAGGTACAAATATACGGATGTTAAGCAACACCTCTTAGGCAATCGGTGGGTCAATGCGGAAATTGCAGAAGAAATCAGTAACTGCCTTGAAACCTTGAAAGAAAATGAGAACACAACATATCAAAACCCATGGGATGCAGCAAAAACAGTGCAGAGAGGGAAATTTATAGCCATAAATGCATATATTAAGAAAAGAGGGCTAAAATCAAAGACCTAACTGCACACCTGGAGGACCTAGCAAAGAACAGCAAACTACAAACTAATCCCAAAGCAAGCAGAAAGAAGGAAATAACAATAATTATTTGTTATTTCCTTCTACATGAAATTAAGAATTAAAAAAAAAAAAACAGAAAAATTAACTAAACCAAAAGCTGGTTCATTGAGAAGATTTATAAAATTGGCAAACCCATAACTGGATTAACAAAAAAACACGAAGAGATAAGATGCAAATACATAAAATAAAAAATGAGGGAGGTAGTATCACCACTGATCACACAGATATATAGAGTATCATAAGAGGATACTTTAAAACATTTTATGCCAACAAGATGGATAACTTACATGAAATGGACAAATTTCTAGAAACACACAAGCAACCTACATTGACAGAAGAAGGAAATGATGAACTCAGAAGACAAAGCACAAGTAATGAGATTGAGTTGGTCATCAAAAACCTCCAGCTAAGAAGAGTCCAGGACCAGATGGTTTCACAGGTGAATTCTACCAGTTATTCCAGAAAGAACTGACAGCAATCCTGCTTAAATTCTTCCAAAAAATTGAAGTGGAGGGAACATTCCCTAACCCATTCTATTATGCCAATACCACGATAGTACCAAAGTCATATAAAGATGCCACAAAAAAAGTACAGACCAATCTCTCTAACAAACCTGGATGCTAAAATTCTCAACAAAATACTTGCTAAATGTATTCAAGAAAACATGAAACAAACTAATACACCATGACCAAGTGGGTTTTATCCCTGGTAGGCAAGGATGGTTCAACATTAAAATGTCAATCAATGTAATATACCACATTAACAGATCGAAAGAAAAAAATCATGATTGATGCAAAAAAAGCATTTGACAAAATACAGCAACCTTTCTTGATAAAAACACTCCAAAAGTTAAGAATAAAAGGAAAGTTTCTCAATATGATAAAAGGAGTATAAGAAAAACCCACAGCTAAAATCACATTCCATGGTGAAATATTAAAGACTTTCCCTCTAAAATCTGGAACAAGACAAGAATGCTCACTGTCATTCAAGCACTTATGCAAGAAAAATATATAAAAGACATACAAATTGGAAAGGAAGAAGTAAAACTTTCATTATTTGCAGATGACATGATCCTATAGATAGAAAGCCCTGAGAAGTCTACAACAAAACTTCTAGAGCTGATAAACAAGTTCAGTGAAGTGGCAGGATATAAGATCAACAACTGAAAATCAGTAGCATTTTGTACACCAATAATGAGTAATCTGAGGAGGAAATAAAGAAAAAAAATTTCATTTACAATTGCAACTAAAACAATCAAATATCTAGGAATAAACTTAACTAAAGATGCAAAGGATTTGTACACAGAAAACTATACAATATTTTTAAAGGAAATCAAAGAAGACCTAACTAAATGGAAGAACATTTCACACTCATGGAATTTGACATGTCTGTTCTACCCAAATTGACTTACAGATTTAATGCAATCCCAATAAAAATTACAACAGCATTTTTTACTAAATTGGAAAGCTAATTATGAAATTTGTTTTGAAGGGCAAGGGGCTCTGAATAGCCAAAAACATATTGAAAAAGAAAAACAAAATAGGAGGAATCATGCTACCTGACTTTAAAGCATACTACAAAGCTACAGTCATCAAAACTGCATGGTATTGGTAAAAGGATAGACATACTGACCAATGGAACCAAGGCCACCAAGCCCACTTAACCAGGATAGAATGGCCTCTTCGATGAATGGTGCTTGGAGAATTGGATATCCATATCCAAAAGAATGACAGAGAATCACCATCTCACATTCTTTACAAAAATTAACTTGAGATAGATCAAAGATCTAAATATAAGAGCCAAGACCATAAAGCTCCTAGAAGATAAGGTAGGGAAGCATCTACGAGATCTTGTAATAGGAAATGGTGTCATAAACTTTACACCCAAAGCATAAGTAATGAAAGATAAAATAGACAAATGGGACCTCCTCAAAATTAAAAACTCTGGCACTTCAAAGGAGTATGTCAAGAAAGTGAAAAGGTAGCCTACTAAATGGGAGAAAATATTTGGTAAACATTTATCCAATAAGGACCTAATATCCAGCATATATAAAGAAATCATACATCTCAAAAATAAAAAGACAACCCATTTTTTAAAATGGGCAAGAGATTTGAATAGATCCTTCTACAAAGAAGAAATACAAATGGCTAAAAACACAGGAAAAGATGCTCAGCATCCCTAGTTATTAGGGAAACGCAAATCAAACCTACAATGAGATATCATCTTACACCTATTAGACTGATGGCTTTTAAAAAAACAGAGGACTACAAGAGTTGAAGAGGATATAGAGGAAAGGGAACACTAAGCCACTTTGCTGGTGGGAATGTAGAATTGTGCAGCCATCATGGAGGATAGTTTGGCAGTTCCTCAGGAAGCTAACTATAGAACTGTCATATGATCTAGCAATCGTACTTCTCGATATATACCCAGAAGTAGTGAAAGCAAGGACTCGAACAGATATATCCACACCAATATCCATAGGAGCATTTATTCACTATTGCCAAAAGTTGGAAGCAACCCAAGTGTCTATCAACAGATGAATGGATAAGCAAAATTATGATAAAAACATACAATGGAATATTACGCAGCTGTAAGAAGGAATGCAGTATTAACACACAGACAACGTGGATGAATCTTGAAGACCTTATGTTGATCACTGAAGGACAAATATTACATAACCTCACTGATATGACTCAAGCAAACTGAGCAGACTCACAGGTTATCAGGAGACAGAAAGGGAGAAGAAGGCAGTGAACTGATGCTCAATATGGGCAAAATCTATGATATGGTGGAAGGGAGTGGTTGGGCAGTGGATGGGGGTGATAGTGGTGCAGTGATGTGATTGGGTTCAATGGTGCTGGTATGTCAGGAGGAGTAGGATAGGGGACTGGGGTGGGACTTTCCATGGAACTGGGGGGAGGACTAGAGGAAGGAGCAGTTGAATTCTGGGGATTTGTAGGTCTGTGGTTAAAACTACAATGGTGGGAATGTTCTTTTGGCAAATATTTCAGGGAGGATTACTGGTGCAGGATATTGGGGGTAGGGGGATATGAGCAATTGGGCATACCTGGAACATGCTTCTATGGAATACGAAATTGGTATTCTTTTCATAATGTGTTATCTTGGTGGGTGGAGATTCACAAAATAAACAAGAAAATATTAAACTCCCATCCTGTGGAGTCCTGATATGTTCTCAATTAGAGGGGCAAGAATCTCTTGAGAACAAAGGCAGTGACTAATAAAAGAAAACAGACCAATATGGCATATCCTCAATATTATTGCATGTAACTATGAGACTTTTTCTTCAAAAACTGAAACTTAGTGGTTACCACAGGTTCCAAGGGAGGAGGAGGGAAGAATAGAATTGATGGAACATAGGACATTGGAATTATTCTGTATGATCTTGCAGTGATGGATACAGTGCATTTTAAATTTTGTCAGAACCTGTAAAAGTGTACAGTACAAAATATAAACCATAATGTAAACAATTGACCATGTTAATAGCAATGTTTCAATATTTGTACACCAAGTGTAACCAATGTACCATACCCATGTAAAATGTTATTTTTAGGGGAGAAGGGGAGAGGAGAAGGGAGTTAGTTATATAGGAATCCCCTATAATTTCTATGTGATGTTTCTGTAACCAAAATCTTCTTTGAAGATAAAGTGCAAAAATAAGACACTGGGGGAATACACAGAAGAAATTGTCACTGTACATAAAAAATAATAGATCTTAATGTTGAAGAAAGAAACATTGAAACAAATTTATTGTAATTTATTATTTTTTTATTTTTAGCTTTATTTTTGTTTTTTGTTATTATTTTTATTTATTTTATTATTATTTTTATTTGCTTATTTTTGAGCTTTCTTATTGGTGAAGTTTTGGATTGCAGAAGGGTCACAATTGTGGCTGGGGGGAGAATCACTGGTGTGGGGTGTCAGTAATGGGGGGATGTGTGTGGTTGGGTGCACCTAGAGCGTGTGTCTGTGGCATATGAATATGTTCAAGAGGTTTTGGGGTGTTGTCTTGGTGGGCGGAGACACACAAAATAACCTAAGAATAATGAATTCCCTTCCAGGCAAGTCCTGCTACATTCTCTAATATAGCAGCAAGAATCCACCACGTACCTGGATAGTGCCTAGTGAAGGAGGACAGACCATTACGTTAGGCCTTTGGTATGGATGATTGTATTTTTGAAACTTTTCTTGAGAAATTAAAACTTAGCCTCGTATTATATATTGCCTAAGTGTTACCTCCTGAAAGCCTCCATCTTGCTCAAATGTGGCCTCTCTAGAAGCCAAACTCAGTATATAAGTGCACTACCTACCCCCTAGTGTGGGACATGACTCCTGGGGATGAGCCTCCCTGGTACTGAGGGGTTATTATCAACCACAACTAGCAATGCATTTGGAAAAAGGCCTTGACCAAAAGGGGGAAATACTAAATATAAATGAGTTTTTATGACTAAGAGATTTCAATGTGAGTCTGGAGGTCATTCCAGAGGTTAAGCTTATGCCCATTTCAGCAGGATATCATTGACTGCTACAGTAAACACTGCCTCAAACAGCAGGGTTTCTGAGGGCTATAGAGACATCCAGCACTGTAAGCAGGCCAGATAATTTGAGGAATTGGGCACCCTATCAGTGGCCCTTACTTTGGAATTTATGTTTCCCAGTGTAACAGAGTTAAACAGAGTTAGTTTCCCTACGCATGGCTCTTCTGCCCCTTTTATTTATTCATGTGTGAGTCTAATAGTCAAACCTAAGCCTAGAGATCCAGGGGGAAAAAGACAAGAGAAACTTTGCCCTTACATGTATGAGACAGATCGTACTCAGAATTTATTTCTATTTTTAAATATTTTAGGAAAAATCCTAATGTGTATTCATGTTAATAGGTTGCTGTGTACAAAAAAGACCAAAAACTAAAAATTGAATAAAAGAAAAAACAGTACTTTAGAAACACAGACACATATTTTAATAATCCTGGTTTGATACAGTTTTAATAAACTTGTTGATGTTATAGGCAGGGACTCATGTATAGAAAATCTTTTTCTATTCCATTACCTTAGTTTAGAGATGTCGCCTTGGTCAGCTTTTTCATTTCTAACCCTCCATGCAATTCCTTTCTATAATTTTCTGGACAATTTTTGCCTGAAAATCAAATAAGACAGCTAACCCTGAATCATGAATTCTGATAACCTTTGTACAGGAATTTTGTATTCCAAACTGAATCTTAGCTTTGAAGTTAACTTCATATGCATGGATTCTCAACTCTAGGAGAATCTTCCTCTCGAAATACTTGATTCCGTTATGTTCAGTTCTTTCAGTGTAAGACTTCTTGCAGAGGAAGTAGGAAGTAAGAAGCTATCAAGTGGGCAGCTTCTAAACAATAAAAGCAGCAGTGAGCCTGTGATGTGTTGTCATATGGAGACCAACCTGGATGGAGGCAATAGAGTTGGAGCATCCAAATCTGTCCACACCAGCAGATACTATGACAACCAATGTCATGTAACTTGCTGGTCCTATCATCAAGAAAACTTAATTAATCTCATTTGATCCTTTAAAGATATACTGTCAATGGAGAAAATTAAAATCTCTCAAATGAAAACTAAAGCTCTCTGTTTCTTTGATTTAAATTCCAAATTATTGCCTCTGACCTTTTCTTAAAACTTCAGGCATCACAAGATCAGCAGGAAAGGAATCATGTGCTGAGCAAGTACTTAAAGGGCAGAAAAATTCACTGAAGTGAAAGGGGATTAGTAAAGGGTATAGAAGACTGGTCCCTCTCAGTTTGGCTGAGCAGACTGGGGATTAATTATCAAGCAGAATATGACATGCAACGAATAGCTCTGACATCAGAGAACCAACAAACATAAAACTTTCAACTCTAAGCTTGGCTTTGCAGAGAAACCCCTCAGGATTTTAAGGTACTGGGGAGAAGCCCTATGGGGAAATGGGTGGACTCTCACAAAAACTTTAAATTACAGAAGTTAACTTAACTTACTGAAAATATGTCCCCAAGTCTTCTTAGAGCTCCATGGCTAAATGTAATTAAAGGTGGTAACTTGCTATTTAATGTCTTGATAGATGACATCTAGGATAAGTTTGAGAATGAGATATTCAAAATAAAGAAAATTAAAGACAAGAATAGTGGAATTAATTTTGTGAGTATTATGCATGTCAAATTTTTAAAGGTAAATTACTAATTTTGGTAATTGTTTGAAATGTCCTTTCACAGTTATTCGAAAGCATTTTGAAGGTAAATTGGGGAGGAGTCATGCCATTTATGAGACTTAGTATAATTCCATTTTGATTTCTCTTTTCAGCTGGATTTTCATCTATGCACCTCTGTCTTCTCTACCCAAAGGGCTGAAAACTAGAGACTTTTCTTGCAAACTTCCTTCAAGCAGGATGAAAACTCATAAACTCGTCCATCTGAGTTACATTTTCTTCCTTCTACTGCTTCTTCAGCAGGCCTCTGCTCAGTTCCCCAGGGAGTGTGCCACTGTCGAGGCGCTGAGAAGTGGTGTGTGTTGCCCAGATCTGTCCCCCCTGTCTAACCCTGGGACAGACCCTTGTGGTGCATCATTGGGGAGGGGCAGATGCGAGGCAGTGACTGCAGACTCCCGACCCCACAGTCCCCACTATCCACACGATGGCACAGACGACCGGGAAGGTTGGCCCACACGGTTCTTCAATAGGACATGCCACTGCAATGGCAATTTCTCAGGACACAACTGTGGGACTTGCCGTCCCGGGTGGAGAGGAGCTGCTTGTGACCAAAAGATTCTCCTTGGTAAGTGGGATGTGAACTGGGAGCACAGTCTTGCATGAGGCTTAAGTCTCTCAATGAGCGGTTATTATGAGCCGGGTCCTAATCTAATTGCTTTTTATCTGTGTATCTTCTTTAATCTTTACAGCAACTCTGTAAAACAGGTATTATTTTTTTATCCACATTTTACAGATGAAAGCTTAGGTTTAGAGAAATGAGTCCAACTATGCTATACCATCAACTTTGTTTTTGCAAGATTTATGATATTAAAGAGGCAGAAAACTCCAAGAGGAATGCTAATAGTGTGTAGAAATAGATACAACAGGATCACGGAATGATAAAAATCACAAGTAAACTTAAAGAAAGTTAGTAGAAAGTTTAGAGTGAGTTGGAGAGGGCAGGGTGAGAGACAACAAAGGAGAGAAAGCAGGGCTGGAGAAGAGGTTTTACAAGGGGTATTTTAAAAATTGTAAAGTAATGTAAATCTTACTTGAATGTGTATACAAATAATCATTTATGGATAAATGGGACATTATGTGTTACAAGACGATTGTGCTCATGCCTCCCCACAAGGAAGATGTTCTAATGTTTGAATTTTACTGTCTCTAAAGTCAGGAGAAACCTTCTGGACTTAAGTACAGAAGAAAAGAACCGTTTTGTCCGAGCCCTGGATATGGCAAAGCGCACAATTCACCCTCAGTTTGTCATTGCCACCAGAAGATCAGAGGAAATATTGGGACCAGATGGCAATTTACCACAATTTGAAAATATTTCCATTTATAACTACTTTGTTTGGACACACTATTATTCAGTCAAAAAGACTTTCCTTGGGGCAGGGCAGGAGAGTTTTGGTGAAGTGGATTTTTCTCATGAAGGACCAGCTTTCCTGACATGGCACAGATACCACCTACTGCAGTTGGAGAAAGACATTCAGGTATGCATAAAACATTTCAACTTTCAGGTCCTTTGCTGACAATATGCCTTGTTTTCAAGTCATTTTAGTTCACTGTTGTTACCAATGATGAGAACACATGATGACAAAGCATTTTCAAGTTATTAATCCACCTTGGCACTCGCTTAAACTTTCTCCCTGTGCTAATTACTTAATTAATTAGTCCTCATCTCTTGTAAAATGAAAAGTAAGTAATATCAATGAGGAGGAGGCCAATTGAGATATTTGTAGGTGTGAATTAAAGCTTAGGGAATATTCTGCAGCTTTGTAATTGAAAAATGACTCACATAAAATTTAAAACACATGAAGCATTTGACAAGCCTTCCTTCTCTATCAAATGGAAGTAGATGCCCCTCATGGTCAAGATGAAGCCAGTGTGTATACACTTCTCAGTTTCCCCTGACCCAGATGCATACCTCATCCTTACCAATACGGAATATGTTCAATGCTGGAAAAAGTTCCTTTCCTTTTGGATTTTCATATTGTCATTCAACTCCATTTTCCCATGCCCCCAACACTTTGGGGCTCAAAGAAGAAATCTATTTAAGATGGCACATCAGTCAGACATTAGGTTTACTTAAAAGACATCAGCTTTCTTTGTCATAAAGTGAACCTCAATGCAAGCATAATTATTTCCTGCTTATTTTTTAAACAGAGAGGCTCAAAATACCTTAAAGTATTTGTTATAATACCTTATTGTTGTTTCTTTAGCAAATTGCTCTGTTTCTTAAAGGACTGTAATTTTAAAATGAATTGTAAATTACTAGATAACAACTAGAAAATCCACTCATTAAAGCTGTTTCCTAAGTAAAATCAACAGCAATGAACCCCTTCCTCCAAGACAAAATCTTAAAATTAATCTAAAATTTCTGAAGGCAGAAAAGGTGATTGGATTTATTTATTGATTGGTAGGATGCTTGTACCCAGTATCATTCCAAGAAAAATAAATAGTTAAATGGAGGGGAATTAACCTACTAAAATATGAAATAAACTGTTCTTACAAAAGTAGTCTATCCATATGCAGTTTTAGAGTGATTAAACAAATTCAGCTGATAGTCCAAACTTAACATTTCAGAGCTCTGATTACAAGTGAGATATCTAGTAAATTATGAGTAGATAAATCTGTCATTTGTAATTGACTCCAGGTCTTCACACCTTCAAGTTATTTTCCCATGGGCACACCGAAGTGAAAGGGCAGGTGGAAAGTATCTCAGAGTTTCAATTTTCCCTATGTAAACTTCAACCTCTATGACTTACATTTTTAAAACCCAGCAGCATAGGGATCCAAAAAATTATAATCTAAATGTAATGCACAGTCGAAATGCCACATGAATATGCTTCAGCTCCCAAAATTTAGTTGCTTAATCACAAACCGACTCTTAATAATCCCTCAGAGGCGGCCACTAATTTTTTGAACCAGAACGATGACTTCTAAATGAGATTGCTAAACCCCTGGAGATCAATAACTAAGAATGCCTTTGAAAGCTTTTGGCCCTCTGAAAGACCCTGAGGACAAGGAAATGCTTCCTAGAGTGGGATTTAGTGTAAAAAAGAAAAACTGTACTGAGAACTCAGAGAGGTGAGATAAAACAATGGCAATTCCTGCATTTAAATCCAAATATCTAAATATAACTCCCCAAAGTCCAAAAGAAATGAAAAACCACAGTAAAGTAAATACATGTCTTAAAGAAATCGATAAAATAACCATGTGAACTTTAAGCTCAGCATTTTTAAAAAATGTGAGATCAGCTCTAAATGGAAACTAGGGCTCTGATCTAAAGAACAATAGGCACAAAGAAATATTCTGCTTCTGTTTAGCATTTCCTTTTTGAATGAGTTTCAAGCAGACACCTGAGGCTTATTTATTTAGAATCTGAAGCAGTAGTCTCAAAATAAAACATCTGCAGTGTCCAGGCAGATAGTGTTAAGTGTGAAAGAACCCAGGTGGCCTTTGGCCAAACCAGGATCTAAAAATGTGAAGTCCTTCAAATAAAGCAAATGAAACAAAAATCACTGTCTAAAAAACATATTTCAAAGCTGAATCTGGCCACCAGGCAGAGTGTTATGGACACTTGAATTACAGATAGGAAAAATAGAAGAAGGTAGAAATGTCAAGGAGTGGACATTATTATTGACAATTTTTGTATAATCAATGGAAATGTAATTGCATAACTTAAAAAGGAAAGGAAGACTTTTTTGGTTCAAAATCATTTTTAGAAACTTCTGTATAATGAACTGAGTTTCATTCCCTCTAGTGTCTAAACGATTTGCTATAGCAAATTAGAGGCTTGTTAAAACTAGTTTTTAACTCCCCCAGGCCCCTTAGACATTCCTTATACACTAACTGGTTCCTAAGTGGGTGAAGACAGGTAATAGAAGAGACTGCCAGGGAGTAAACCAAGCAAGAGGGAGAATTTTAAACAAGCAGAGAACACTAACAGAGTTTCTGTGATCTAGGAAATGTTGCAGGATCCTTCTTTCTCCCTTCCTTATTGGAATTTTGCGACTGGGAAAAACATCTGTGATATCTGCACTGATGACTTGATGGGATCGAGAAGCAACTTTGATTCCACTCTTATAAGCCCCAACTCTGTTTTTTCTCAATGGCGAGTGGTCTGCGAATCCTTGGAGGATTATGATACCCTCGGGACCCTGTGTAACAGTAAGTTCCAAAGGACATCTGGGAGTCAAAATAAAGAGATTAAAAATAAAGAGATTAAATGTGCAAGTTGGAAGCCTTTTATTCTAACGGGGTCCTCAGACTAAAATCTACTTTTATTATGGAGACTCAGTGTACAGATAGTCTTTGAGCAGTTGGATATTTAAGGTAATTTTCCAGGGGAAACGCAGAATGCCCCTTCGGTTTTTTACATTGCTTTTCTTGAGGAATTTGGTCAGTGCATTGTTAACTTCCCTGTTTTGGAAACGTCTGCTTATATAAATTAATCCTCTTAAAACACTCAGCCCTACTAAGTAGTCATGTGTCTTCTCAGAATTTCACAGAAAATACTTCTGTAGGAAACCTGAAATATGCAAAAGGAGTTGGAAGTGTTCTGGGAGTTAAAAAAAATAATAATAATGATAATTATGCCCAGGTGGTCACAGGGGTAAAAAACAAAGGTGAAACGGACACTATCTTTAAGAAAAGTAAAATACTGTGCAGAATACAGATACTGTATCTACCAGCCACGATTTTCCAGCTCTCCCCAAGTGAAAACAAAAGAAAATGCCTCACCAGTAGTCTTGGTGTCCTTGCTCCAGTGATCTGAATGCCTCCTCTGCCACAGATCAAGGTTCTGTTATTTGTGAGCCTGTGCCTGGGTCCCCTTTTCTCTTCCTAGGACCATGTTATCTATCTCTGTGCTAATAACACAAGGTCTTAATTATCAATGTCTATCTACTCCATTTTATTTCTCTTCTAGCATGTCCTAGCTATTTTGAACTTTTGCTCTTCTATATAAAAACTAGAATTATAGAAATTCATTTTATTTTTACATTCATAACTTACATGAATTCTGCATATATTCTTTAATGTATTGGATTATTTTTAACACTTACAAAGAGAATATTCTAAATGAAGCAAAAGGAGTTAGGTAGATTTTTTTTTTCCCCTGTGAGAAGATTATTTAGCTGTGTAGAGGAATAAGAGAAAGGACAGAGTACAAAATTTCCTTCTATAGAACTTTAAAAATTAGAGTAAATGTTTAATTTTTTCAGTAGGCTGAATGAATGGTCCCACCTTGTGGCAGAGAAATGAAATTGAGGGTTAAGATATCTTCAGGTACCATAACTTTCATCTCTTTCTTAAAAAGGCTTTATATTTTGACCTGGGAGCTTCCTGAAATTTTCCAATCATCCTGAGGAAGGATACTGAAATATAGCATAATATGAATAGATAAATAAAATTATAGCAGAGGAGGGAAGAAAGGGAAAGAAACTTTCTTGTCATCATAGTTTTTTTCTTGTCATTTAATACAAGTCATAACACAGACACATAGTTTCATGTCAAATAGAAAAGTCTATATTTTAGGTTAAAAAATTTCCCTCAGTTCAAGATATAAATGTCAAACATTCTTTTTACTAGACCAGGAAAGAAAGAAAGAAAGAAACTGACATTTTACTGAACATGTATGATGGGTCTGTTATAATGTCAAATTCTTTAATATGATACCTTATTTAATCCTCATATTGATTATTTTCTCTGTCTATACTTCTTGGATGATCTTACCCATTTCTGTGGTTTCATTTATCATCTTTTACAGAAGACCACACATGTACATCTTTAGTTCAACCTTTCCTTAGCCAATCTGTACCTATATCTTCATATACTTGCTATTTATCTCCCAAATTTTCTATGAATGCATGAAACTTGGTACATTTAAAAAATGAATTATTGACACCTACTTTCTTCCAGTCACTAAAACATCATCTTTGAGTCATCATATGAAAGACCTTGTTATTTCTTGACAATATTTATCAAGTCCGTATTCTCCTTTAGACACTCAGAACCTTTCATTCACACTAGCATTTCCTCCATGGAAATTCAACCAGACTCAGATTCATAGGATGTTAACATGAGTGGTAGCAGAAGTTATCCATGTGCAGACAAATTTAAAATCACCGGGTTAAAGTTAAACCACTTTAACTAGTTTCCTTACTATCAGAATTCTTCATCGTAAAATTCCACTTAGGGTGTAGTCTTTTCAAAACCCATATAATTAATACTTTTTTTTTCTTGGAATTTACTGATAGCTCCCTGAACAGCAATCCCTATCATCAACTTGAATTGGTATTTTAGTCAGTGCTCTCTGAAAGTGTTTGATGATTATACACACCTAAAAACTGTACATGTACATCCCGGTCTCAATTTAGGCATTTGGTTCATTTATATGTTTTATAAATCAAAATAATCGTGCTACTTCATTATACATTAGCCATTGTGTTAAATATAAAGCATACAAAGAGAAAAGTTTATGAATGAGATAAAATAAATATGAGTAAAAATTGTAATTTTTTCTCTCCCATCCCCCTCTAGGGTATGCCCACTCCTTACAGAGACCACTGGACAAACTAATGCAAAATTCTCCTAATCAGTCTTCTCTCTTCCCACCTATCTAGACTTCAATTTCTCCCCACTTCCTAATAAATTAAATATAAGTTTCTCATCTGTATTTGATGTCTTTACTATGTGTCTCTAGTCTAACTCCTATCTTTTCCACCATCACACTACTCCACTACATTGTCATGTACTCCGGGGTAAGCTGTTCCCCAAATAGGCTATCTTTTTCAGTCAATACGATCTTTCTCATATAACAGCATGCACTAACCCATTTATTCAGCACCTACTACATGCCAGATGCATTACCAAGGGTGGGGATTATACTGATGAACAAAAAGAGAATGAACTCCTGCTCTGCTGGGCTTAAACTAAGTAATAGCATAAATATTTGACCTGTAAAATTTCGCCTGTTCAGCTACAGAAACCTCCTCAATAATCTCTGCAAATCTCTCTTCTTCAGGAAGCCCTTCTGTAGTCACCCAGGTGGGAGATCTCTCTCTCTCTTTATCCCCCTAACTCTTGTTCTATCTCTGCCCTCCTTAAGCTCTATCATATTATCCCTGGCATCATGGTTCCTTGTTTACTTGTTTTTCTTCCCTCTAAATAAGTACAAATTTAATTACTTCTCATAATAATTGCTAAATAACTACGAGTTGATTGATTGATTCATCACCTTTTAAAAAGATTTTTTCCCCTCATTTCTTGAAATGGACGGCATTTAGGTGCAAATTCTTTGATGTTGAACATCTATGTTTTGCTTTAATTCTTTGTTACTGAGGAAAATACTGGATAACCACATTTCTACTAAACACTTCTGAAACAACAATGAAAAAAATATCAATATTTAAAGGGAGCTTCAGTATGAAATTTAGGTCTATGAGGTTACTTGAGCAAAATTCCTTTTTCCACAGAATTTTCCTTGTAAGACATAATCCCACGAAAGAGTATGTTGGCTGTTGATTTAAATACAAGGAACCGTATGAGCTAGTGTGATCATTCTTTTTTCCTGAGATGACCTTATGTATCACATATCTATTTGACTCACAAAGGGAGGAATTGGTGTTTTAAATTTTCTCGCTTTAATTCTACTAAATTTGCATTTTCAATTTCCTCTACTATCTAAGAAAGCTCTATCTTTCAGTGTTCATGCTATTTATAAGCAATTTTAAAGTGCAATGATAAGATAACTATTATCTAAATGTTCACGTGCCCCATCTGTCCCTCAGGCACTGAAGGTGGGCCAATTAGGAGGAATCCAGCTGGGAATGTGGCTACACCTATGGTGCAACGTCTTCCTGAACCACAGGATGTCACTAAGTGTTTGGAAATGGCTTTATTTGACACACCTCCTTTTTATTCCAATTCTACAAACAGTTTTCGAAACACAGTGGAGGGTGAGTAAGCAAACTTGTTGCTTTAAATTGATCCTGTTTTCAGTTTAACAGAAGTATTATTATTCAGGTCTCTTTGAAAGGCTACGAATGCCATATTGCTTCTGTGAGTTTATGTGAGTTGAGTTGCCTATTATGATTTAGCCATACTTCTCTGTCAAAAAAAAAAAAACAACACAACAAAATTTTCTTAAATTAAAGTATCAGACCATGAAACTTTTTAATTATCATAGAATGCGGCTTGGAAATTATTTTCTGCTCTCTTAAGTACTTAAAAATTATTTAAACACAAATTTCTGGTTATCTACCTGCCCAATATGTTGTCCCATACCAAATTCCAGCAGTGGCAAATAATAGCCAAGAGTTTGAGAGCTTATTAATAATTTTTCTTTTACAACAGAGTAAGAATAAAAAGTTCTAAACAACTAGCTGACATCCAGTAAAGTCTGGATGTTTGTGCATTTGTTTTATTTAGGTCTTGTGTCCTCCTAAAACTTTTTTTATAAACATTCAAATTAACATCGATTAAAGTTTAATTTGGTTTTCCTTATTTAATACAAAGTATTTTAAAGCAGTGGAAACTGAGGTCCAAAGAGGTGAAATAACTTGCCTAAGATATTCACCTACATAATAATAGAGTTTGATGTACAGATCTAATAATTATTTTCACTTATCTCCCCTTTTATCATCAAAATTCTATGCCATTCTTTTTATCTTTATATTTACTTTAATAACCATATGAATGTACTGAACTGGAGATTTTTCAATAAATAGTGAATATAGTTTGACTGAGGTATAGATAAACCAAGGTTATGCCTGTTGATTTCCAGAAGAATGTGCAGATTGTGTCTTATAGGAGCCCACTCAAAAGACAAATTATGTTGACTTCCTGACAGAATGTTTGAAAGATTAGTGCCTAGCTGTATACTCTGTACATTATAGGCCAATCTTAAAAAGTTTTTTTAATTAAAAAAAAGGAATAAATGAATCGACTACAGCCATATAGTCTTCAATTAAGGGAAAACATGTTATCGTATTTTAAATCTGATTTAATTTTTTAATATATAACCTTTCCCTGCTCTCCTGCCTCTGGTCCTGCAAGCCAATGTGACACACTTATAACTCCATTCCACATTTATTGAGCAGGGACCCTTCATTTCAGTCTGTGACCTGTCCTGCCTCTAACCTCATCTCCTGCTTAACTCAGTTCCTTGGAAAACACATTGCCACTGCTCACTTGGTATGTGCTGCTCCACTGAAATACAAAGGCAATTTTTACAAAAGAATATTTAATATAAATCATCAAGTATTTTGCCAATTTTCTAATACTCACCTAAAAAGCGTAGGTGCCGAGCAAGAGTGGTTTTATATATATATATATAACATGCACACACATACTTAGCCTCTTTACATATCAAATATGTATTTTAACCCCTTTATATAAAATAAGATACCAAAGATAATTATAAAAGTTCAATAAATGTTTTGACAGTAGGTTTTCCAGATGGTTAAAACCAATACAGAGCTCAGAGGCGAGCTCTGAGAAACTAACTTCCCCACACCATAAGGTAATTTTCCAAAAATAAACACGCAGGTGGTCGTTCAAAAGGATTAAAGTAGGAGAGTAAAATAAATCGGGCAATTTAGGTTCCAGGACAATCAGAGTGGTGTTCTCCCAGCTATGCCAGAAGTTTTTAGTATAAACTGGAGATTACCACTATATTTATTTCTACATAGATCGATGACTGTCTTGTCAAATGAAAGTGTTCTATATATTTTGACAGGCATCCTTTGCGGGTCATATTTTTAACCTCCAGGCTACATTTAGATAACATGCCACTCACTTAAAAAGAGGCTAACTTAAGGTATCACAAGCAAATGTCACCAATCATAAGTACATAAAAGCAATACTATTTTATTAAAGCCAAAAGCTGCCTGACGGCTTTAGAACAATTGCTTGCCAATATAATCACTGCTGTTGACTTTAAAAGTCAGATATTTGCAATGGTTTTACTATTCTCATCTTTACTTTTATATCTAGGTTACAGTGATCCCACAGGAAGGTATGACCCTGCCGTTCGAAGCCTTCACAATTTGGCTCATCTATTTCTGAATGGAACAGGAGGACAAACACATTTATCTCCAAATGATCCTATTTTTGTCCTCCTGCATACTTTCACTGATGCAGTCTTTGATGAATGGCTGAGGAGATATAATGCTGGTGAGACAATTTCACATATTTTTTGCAGGCTCAGCAAAGGAGATTGTTCGGATGGCAAGGGTATCACTTTAGGCTAAGCATCTGGCACACAGGAAGTAGACTTCAAAATAAGAGTAAAATAGGCGTAACTTCCAGCACTTTCAAAATATTCGACACCACTTTGGAAATGTACACAAGGAATCTCTTAGAACAGTTAAGATGGTGTTTTTTATCATTTTATCACTAAGCAGGTTATCCCTTCTCATTTTATTTTGAAAAGGTGACTGCCATGTCCCCCAATTTTTCTTCTCCATATCTTCCAATGAGCATTGTGATTGTTCTTTAAAAATGTGTGGTGAAAACTTACAGAACTCTTCTTTGATACCCCAAAGGACTGGGAAAATATATAGTCCTCAGTGCTTATCTTTATTACTTTATAGACTCTCACAAATGGAAATTTTGTTGAACTTGAAATGTTAATGTTGGTTTTCTTATCACACCATAGAAAATCTCTTTTAAATCCATTTTAAATGCATTTTAAAAAATATTATTTAAGAGTCCTTTTTCTCTTTGCTACTACTCAGCGGAGAGGCTTGTACATTACTTTTCAAACAATAAAAATGTTTCTGCTTGTTAAAATATCATATATTTTCATATTTAAAGCATTCTGGATTTTGACTTCTATGCACGTATTCATCATCCACACAAACATAATAGTGGAGATTAGCAATTTATTTATCTATCAGCCAGCCAACCATTCAGCCATCTCTTATTTCCTTCTGTGTGTATGTGTGTGCATGTGTGTGTGTGTGTGCAGTAGAAGCCTGCCATCCAACCAGATTAGGACCATTATTGATGGGCTGACCAAAAGAGTTTGTTCCACCAGAAAATAATTTAAGAAAGAAAGAAATTACACTTAACTATGTGTTCATTTGTCTGTTTGTTGTTAATGCAACACCAAAGACCAATATTTGAGCATGAATTCACTGATTGGAATTCCACCTCATTTTTCATGTTTATTTACAGACATACATGCAGCCATAATGAATTATCTGTAGTTTGCATCATCTGTTTCTTTAAAATGAAACAAGAAATAACCATTCTTATGATGCATTCTAAGTGCAATATTATTCTAGATTTTTGTTTCCCTAGCCCTTTCCATGAATCTTAAACTCCTAATGCAATAGCATGATATCAGTCATTCCCCTTTAACAAATCTTTCCAAAGCATTCAATTTAGCTATTATAGAAACAGCATCTCTCTCTCCTTGCAATCCTAATTCATCATTTTGTGTATGTTTAATTAAATTACCTCAATACAGTAACAAGTACAAATGGAATGAATACGTTTTGGAACAAACAAAAGCCAACTTGATAAACTTACATTTCTGGGAACTAGAAAGCAGTACACAAGCTGTAGTCACTCAGTCATTCTCACTGTGTTGCTAGTAAATATGTTTTTCAGAGGAAATGAAGAATATTAGTTAATGTTACATGTCTCCTAAGTGGAATTTTCTTTAAAGCATTTCAACTGTGAAAATATTTATTCCTTTGCTTTGATAACTTTACTGAAAATGTAATTCTTCCACATTCATAACAGTTTATTAAATGCTGTCCACATTTTAATCTAAATGTCATTTTTAAACCAGAAAAATATCTTTGTTTCTTAATTATTTTCTCCTGCTTCCTTTGTTTATGCTATATGTAAGTAATATTAGGTTTCTCAGTCACCTGAATAGTAAAGGAGAGAGGAGAAGTAGTATAAATGCAAAAGTAGAGAACTAACTTTGAGTATATTTCTGACAAAATGTAGCTACAAAATTATAGAACAAGTCAAAGTAAACACATAAAACTGCATGAAAACCTAACTCAAATCATGAACCTTCTTCTTAAATATCCCATGTGCCTGCAAATGTGCTTTGGAAAACCACATTATAGAATAACTATATTAGGGAGACAGATAAATGAAAAAATTGGAAGAGCTTCTAAAACTATCCACAAAGCAAAAGTCGTATTGAAAATAAGTCTGGAGGTAGAGGTGGAATAATCTTTCAAAATGTATCATAAGGTTTTGTAGAGGTAAAATGCTCTTCAGAAGTTATAGAATTATAGAATTATTAGCGTCAGAATGGAACAAAAGCTATATTTTACAGCTGAAGGAAATTACAGCCGTTCATCAACTAATGTCCTTTGTAGAATCCTCTCATTAGATAAGAGATCGTACAATATAGAGCCTTCTAGTTAATGTAATGTTCATTTCCGTTCACTAACATTTTGGATCCATGTATGCATTTAATTCAATTCCTTTTTATTTCCAACTGAGTCATGTGAGTGAAGCTTTAACTATGATGGCCTGCTAGTTCAGAGCATTTTGCAAAAAAAACAGCTTATACGTTTCCCAGCAATAGCAATACTCTACTTATTAGGCTCTTGGATAAATGAAGCAATCACTCACAAGTGCACACACATACACACACAGTTCAATCCTTTCAACAAATATTATTTGAGCTTAATATTTCCTGGGCAGATTTCTAAGTACTGGAAATACAATCATATAAAGCACACAAAAATATCTTCGCTATGGAACTTTCCTTAGAGTTGGTAGGTCTGACATTAATCATATGTAAATAAATACATACATTAGAGAATGAAAAGTCCTTTGTAGAGGGAGAGAGAAAATCAGGAAAGGGGATAGCGAGTATTGTGTAGATATCCAGGACAAAGGAGTGGAAAGGAGCCCACCCAGGTGGAGGCAGAATATAAGCTGGGGAAAAAATGAGGGGAGATCAAAAGATCAGAGAGATAACAGGGGGCAGATACTGAAGAACCTGGAATTAACCTGAAATGTGATGGGGTACCATTGAAGGGTCTTGCATAGAGAAATGACATAATAATACCAATTGTTGCTGAATTTTTTGCTGTCATGCCTCCACTCATTTTTATGAACATAGCTTTCTCATACAGCTGAAATTGAGCTGAGTCCATATTAATCCAGTTACAGGTAAGTAAGAAGGTGAAATGGGAAGTTAAAAATACATTTAAATTAAATTCAATGTTTAACTTTACTAAGTAATTAAAATTGTACATGAGAAGGTGAATATCTGGAAGGCAGGGATTTTTTCTCTTTTATTCAGTGCTAGAACCCTAGTGCCTAGCCCAGTGCCTGGCACTACTAGGTGCCTAATAGACTTTAATAAATAAATACTTAACTGGCTTTAATACATAATAAACTTAAAAGCACAAAAATATAAACACCACCTGCCATTTTTCCATGATCAGTTGTTTGTCAAACCACCCTTCTCTGCTTCAGGGGCAGAAGTGACTGGTGGGACAATGTACATTCTGGGAGCAGAAATACTTTCCAACTTTTCTAAATTTACTACCATTAAGGCCTTACCCAAGCTCATATTCCAAAGTTTGTTTTATGAAATCCCATTTTGTAATTGTACTAAAATAGACAAAAATTAAAAATATTTTTTGCCATGAAGAGCATATCACTCCTTTTTCCCTGATAGAAACTCACTAGGAATGCACATGCCCATGGCTTGTATTTAAATAGAATGAAAAGAGTTGGCAGAATGTCAGCGTGATTACAGTGCCTTAATTCAAAGTTTTTAACATTTTTGGTAACAGAGTAAAACCCTGAAAATAAGGTTAATATTTAGTTCACGATAAAAATCAACAGAAAAATGAAAATTACTAAGCAGAAATATTCACAGTCAAGAACAAACCCCCAGTAGTTGCACCATCTCCCTGATTTAAATTACAGATGATGCTATAGCAAACTACTAGTCTATCTTTTCTTTAGCTTTGAAAAATAAGTTAAATGAGTTTTATTCAAATTAATTTATCTAATTAAAAATTGATAATCATCATAGATAATAAAATGCTAAAACTTCCTTACTTTTAAACTCTTTTGCTATGTTCTCTACTCAAAGCATTTGAACTCTGTTTCATGTAATTCTCTGTTCTTTCCTAGTGAAAAAAATTTTTTATATCTTTATTCATGATAAAATATGAAGGTACCTTTTTTACATGTTCTACTTGAATATTTCTGGATACTTTCAAAATATAATTAATGACATTAATTTTAACTTTATATTTTGCCTATTAAAAATTGTATTTGGCATATTTTAGATATTTCCACATATCCATTGGAAAATGCCCCTATTGGACATAATAGGCAATACAATATGGTGCCTTTCTGGCCTCCTGTTACCAACACGGAAATGTTTGTTACTGCGCCAGACAACTTGGGATATGTTTATGAAGTTCATTGGCCAAGTAAGTATATATTCTTTATTTCCACTGTGGAAATTTCCAAAAGCAAAAGTGTTATATTTAAAGTAAAGTAATCCCAACATTGCCAGGAATTACTTTATTTTAGAGAAGTTTCATGCAGAAAGTAGAGTTCCCACATACCCCTCTTACACACAGTTTTCCCTATTATTAATACTTTGCATTATAATTTATGAAATACTATTATTATAATTATATTATTAATGATAACCATAGTTTATATTAGGTTTCACTGTTTGTGTTGTACAGTTCTATGGTTTTGTAAAATTTTTAGTCTGGTAACATATATATAAACTTAAAATTTCCCACTTTTAACCGCTGCCAAATATACAAATTCAATGGTGTTAATTACATTCACAATGCTGTGCTACCATCACCACCAAACATTACCAAAACTTTTCCGTCACACCAAACAAAAATTCTATATAAATTAAGCATTAATTCTCTATCCCCTACTACCACACTGGCCCCTGGTAAACTATATTTCCATTTCTGACTCTCAGTTTTCTTATTCTAATTATTTCGTATCAGAGAGGTCATACAGTATTTGTCATTTTGAGTCTGGCCTATTTCACTAAACATGATGTCTTTAAAGTTCACCTATATTGTCATGTTTCCAAACTTCATTCCTTTTGATGACTGAATAATATTCCATTGTATAGGCCACATTTCGCTTATACTTTCATCTGTTGATGTGTACTTGGGTTGCTTCTAGCTTTTAGCAATTGTGAATAATGCTGCTATGAACATCACTGTGAAGTTATCTCTTTCAGACTGCTTTCGATTCTTTGGTGTGATACCTAGAAGTGGGCTTTCTGGGTCATATGGTAATTCTATACTTAACTTTCTGAAAAATCTCCAAACTGTTCTGTACGTGGCTATACCATTTTACATTCCCACCAATAATGAACTAGATCCTATTTCTCCACATCCAGTCCAAACTTGTTATTTTTTGTTTTTTGTTTGTTTTTTTTTTTAGAAACCAAGCCATACTTTTCTACTTGGATTTAGAAACTATTATTTAGACTTTTATTTGGGTATAAAGAAAGGGAATTTAACAAGTTCAGTCTGTCCTAATATTGCTGGTTATATAGCATACTATCTCATGTAATCCTTCTAATACTTTGAGCTAAATACTATAATCCTCATTTTGCAAGTAATGAAACTGAGGTTTAGAGAGGTTAGTTGTCAAAGCTCACATTTCTAGTAAGGGAAGAGAATGAGTTTTGTACTCTGGCCCATGTAATATGCCCCAATTTTTCTACTATACAATATCACCTGCACTTATTTATCCTAAATAAAAAGGGAGTGAGACATTCTGAGCTATTTTTTCTCTGAGATTTTGAAATCCAGAAGTTTCTTATTTGATTCTAATCTCTTAACAAAAGCAGTAGTTATAGTGGAAGAATGGAGGATTTGGATTGTGACAGATCTGGACTCCAAAACCAACTCTATCGCCTACTAGCTAAGTGACCCTGGGCACTTGACTTAAAATCTCTGAACTGTCATTTCCTTACCTTTCAAATGGAAATAATACTAACTATTCCATTAAGGTCCAATCATTGAAAGAAATTAAAGAAATACTTTTGAAGTGACAAATGTTGTCTGCGAAAAGCAATGTTCTGTGATAAAAAAATTAAATGGGCATAACACTTGAATGGGCATTTTTCCAAAGAAGATATACAAATGGTCAATAAGCACATGAAAAGATGCTCAGCCTCATTAGCCATTAGGGATGTGCAAATGAAACCCACAATGAAATACCACTTTGCTCCCACTATGATGGCTTTTATAAAAAGATAAATAAATAACAAGTGCTGGAGAAGATGTGAAGAAATTGGAACTCTCGTACATTGCTGGTGAGGATGTAAAACGGTGCAGTCACTGTGGAAAGCAATTTAATGGTTCCTCAAAAAGTTAAACACTACCATATTGACCCAGAAATTACATTCTTAGGTATATTATGCATAAGAATTGAAAACAGAACTTCAAAAAGACACCTATACACCAATGTACATAGCAGTACTATTCACAATAGCCAAAAGAGGGTAACAATACAAGGGCCACTGACATAAGAAGGCATAAATGTATGGGATAGACATACTATGGACATAAAAGGGAATGAAGTTCTAATACATGCTACAGCACAGATGAACCTTGTAAAGATTATGCTAAGTGAAATAAGAAAGAGACAAAAGGACAGATATTGTATGATTCTCCTTACATGAAATAACTAGAATAAGAAAATTTCAATAATAGAGACAGAAAGCTGATTAGAGGTTACCAAGGGCTGGGGGACAGGGGAAATGGGGAGTTATTACATAATATTACATAATACAAGAGTTTCTGTTTTGGACGATGAAAATATTTTGGTAATAGTGGGGATAGTAGCATAATATTCTAAATAATTAATGCCATTGAATTGTGCACTCAAAAATGTGAAACAATGGCAAATTTTATAGTTTATATGTATGTTGCCTCAATAAAAATAATAAATTTATTAAGAAAATTAAACATCAAGATTTCTGCATAGTGCATGAAACCATTCTTAAATTGCGGGCGACCAAGTTTTTGTGGCAACTATTTGATTATTTATTTCTTACTCTCATTTCCTTTTTCAAATAGGTCGGGTTTTTAGTATTTCAGAGATCATTACCATTGCGGTCGTTGCTGCTTTAACACTGGTCGCAGTCATTTTTGGGGGTGCTTCTTGTCTGATCCGTGCCAGAAGCAACATGGAAGAAGCAAACCAGCCTCTCCTCCCCGACCAGTATCGGCACTATGCTGAAGAATATGATCAAATACAAAGTCCGAAACATTCTATGGTCTGAGGATAAATGACATCCTCTCTTGTACAGCATCTCATTAATATGACAAAACCACCTGCTTTAGTCACTACTGTATTTTATTTTACTTTGTTACTTTCTTATACGTTGGTATGTTAAAGTTCCAAAAGTTGCTTTGCAGAATGGGAAGTCTTTCACGTGCTTTTTAGTGAATTCTATTTTTCAGCTCTATTTAAAATGGCAGTTTGCCCCAACTCTATAGAATTTAAGCAAATAGTTTGAAAACTTTGGCATATTTTAAAGTTTGACTATATGATGATTTAAATACGCAAATGCTTTTTTTAAGTTGATATGTAAGGGAAAATTTTGGCAGGTATTAAGTCCCTGTTTAAAATACTTGAGTAGACATCTCTATAATGTTAAAATGTAAATACATTTCCATTCATTGGTATTGGCCAACAGATATAAGGAAAGGTACACTTATTAGTTAAAATAAATTATTTGGAGCTGTAAATGGCATCCCGATTTATAACGTTTTCAAACTGTTCTTCCCATTTGGGTGTAAGTATACATTGTTTAGACTAAGTACCAAGGCCACAACGAAACCATACTTTGTCACACTTTGTACAGGTAAAAACTTCATTTTGGTTAAGAGGCAGTTGATACTGCCTGTTTGCAACTGTTTTCCCATACTTCTCAATTCACTGAAAAAAGAAAGACATCAGAATAGGAATGGGGGGGGGGGGGGCAGGGAATGGGAGTTTATTCTAATGTCTTGGAGGTCCACAAAGAAACCATGCCTAATAGTGATCTACAAATAGCATTACTTTCTCTTCTCATTTACCAGCCGTTTTCATGTATTTTCATGTAAAAATTACTTAACACATTGTTTCATTGGTTCCCTTTTGCTTGCAGATCTGCAAAAAACCAATCCTTTTTTCCCTATCCTCTAACATAGAGTATTTTTTCTCTATTTCATCTTGCACTACTGATACAATATTCCTAATGAAGTACTCTATAGCCTGATCAGAAGTGAACAAATATTTTAATTAAAATTTATTATAGAAATAATAGCAATAATCATGTACTATAGAAAGTAGATAATACAATATTCTCAATTCAATAAACAGAAATAAAATTAAAGTTATATACATCTGGTTCATTACTGGAGTTTCTCACATTAAGCAATCTTAAGGCTATGCCAAAAGGTAAACACAAAATATGTTAGTGAATGAGCATAAACAAAAAAGTAAGGTTTTTTTAAATTTTCAAATAGAATTCCATAGGTTCTCTTGGAATGCATTTTGATTTAATAAAATATTATATATTCAGAATTTTTCAGAGAAGTAATTGGATAATATAAACTTTCTTTGTATATAGACTTTCAAAAAATCTAAGTCCTCCTATTCATATTTTTGGAGATTTACTAATTATTCATTTGATAACATTTATTTAGCACATACTAGATGTCAGACAGAATTCAAAGCACTTGGGAAAGTCAAGGATGTACAATTGAGAGGGTCATATTTGACCTAGGTGACAATGAATGCCAAAGGATTTACCAAATCTAAGCTTAGAGAAAAACATTCCATGCAGAAGGGGCAAGATGAGCAAAGACACATGTTGAAAGAAGAGCTTGGAAGATACAAAACCATAAAATAGGTCAGTGTGGTTAGAGTATATTTTTCATGGAGGGGACTAGGAAAACATGGAAATAAAATCATGTGTCCTATATAAAATCCTAAGAAATCTGGATTTCATTAAAAAATAAGCAAAAAGACAGCCATGAATAAATGTGTATTTTATAAAGATAATGGTGGTGATGATGTTTTTAGACAATTGTAGAGAGGAGTGGTTTGCAATGGAGTAATTAGTAAATCTCCAAAAATATGAATAGGAGGACTTAGATTTATTGAAAGTCTATATACAAATTGCATTGAACATTATAGTCTAAGGATTGAGTAAAAAATGCCTGACTGGTCCTTCCCATACAATCAAGAATAAAATGCTATTACTTTTGTGGCCCTTGAAATTATAACTTGTCTTCATCCCCAGAAGATTTCAGAGATAGTTCCCCATTACAACTCCATGCAATCTTTAAAACTGAATATAAGGAATGAGAAGTTTTCAAGTATTATAATAACTGTTCCAAGAAATGGTTATGAGACATTTGTTCTGAGCTCAGTACATGGATATCCAACAATGTAATTTATTTCGTCCATTGCCATATCCTGATCAAAATTTTTATCACTAACCGACCAATAAAAGAGATCAATTAGGGCATGTAGAAATATTCATTTTCTAATATGAAAAAGAAAAATAATAAGATTTTTAAAACTACATTCAAAAATTGATAAAGGGCTTCATATGAAAGGCAAAATTTAATAAGAAGAAATGCAAAATTGGGTACTTCAATAGCTCAATTGAAAAATTACAGGATAGTGGAAGACAGAAACTATAAGAATTCTGTGCAAAATTATTTGGGAGTTTTAGTAGATTTCAAGTTCAATATAAGTCAACTGTGCAGAGCAACTGATAAAGGTGGAAAATGTTATAGGACTGATAAAGATGGGGAGGGGGAAATGCCATGCAAATGATAAAGAGGGGAAATGCTAAGGTATTGGAGTTCATAAATTCAGAAACAGAAGTCTTTGGTGATCAAGTCTTATCTGGAGTATTTATTCAGCTTTAGGGCCACAGTTTCATTCAAGTATTGACAAATGAAAATGTGCCTGATATTAGCCAAATAGGTGATAATGCAATTACCAGAAATCTGTTGAATTTTATAAAGAGTATTTATCTGGGGTAAAAACTTACAGTAACAAGGCCCTAAAGAGTCCAATCCAAGGTTAGTTGCTTATCAAACTCTGTTGCCACATGTCGAAGCAAGATAGCAGGTGATGTCTGCAAGGGTTTAGCCTTCCTCCTTCCTCTTAAGGCTTCCTGGGTCCAGTTCTTTAAATCTCAGCTGTAGGCTGGCATAAGGTTCGTCTCTCTTCATAGGGCTCATTTCTTTCGGTCTCAGCAGCTCTGTTTTCTTCACAAGGTCAGCTGTGAACTGTCAGGTGACTGGTTCATCCCTCTTCCTGAGGCCTCTGCTGTGTCTATGGAGCTCTCTCTCCCTCTGTGTATCTTCTCTGTGTGTTTACTTCTATGTTTTTGATTGAGCTTCTTTATATAGACCACCAAGGGGGCAAGGACTCAAACTGAGTCACCCTAATGATGTGGTCAAATCAAAACCCTAATCTTAGCATAATTTAATCAAAGACTTCTCAGCTGAAGGTATCACACCCAGGGGAATAGATTAATTTACAAACATAATTGGAATTCATAAATAATCTCAAACTGCCACAGTCCCCTTTATCTTTTCCTCTCATTTCAGGGATGTAAGTGATGTAAGGATACAATGAGTAGTACAAGAGAGAAACTTGGAAGTTACTCTTGAATTCTACCATGTCTCTCAATACTTACTGTCAAATAATATTTTTTTTCTAATGTGGAATCAATTAAACATGATTATAAGCAATTACTTGTAATTCTTTATTTTCAGAAAACCAAATTTTCCTTTATTTATAAAGCTCTGTCACAAATTTTTACTGGGTGCCAATGATCACCTGCCACACTCCCAGCAGGTTGGTTATATAGTCAGTTGGTTATATAACAGAGTCTGGCCATCAGCAGACCAGGCCAGAAAAGTGCACTGAGGTGGCTCTGCCTTAGTACCTTGCTACCCGTACTGATAGCATCTTGCTTCAGTTCATATACAATGATCTTTCCCTTCAGTTCCCAGATTTTGAAATTGGGGCCTGTAGCAGCTCAGAGCCAGTAGTGCTTGAGGTTGAAGCACAAAGCATGATGTTTTCCCCAACATCTAGGCTATAGAGATGCTTGCCGTTTTTTAGGTCCCATAGCATGGATTGGCCATCCTTGTCTCCAGAAGCACAGAGGGATCCATCTGGAGAGATAATTACAGTGTTCAGGTAGCTGTGTGGCCAGTGTGGTTGGTTTTCAGCTTGTAGTTAGGTTCCATACTTTGACAAGTTTGTCTCAACTGCAGGGGACAATGACAGGTTTGCTGCTGTTGGGCAAGAAGTGGACTTATGACACCCACTCCAAGGAGCTCTCGTTCTAGACAGTGTATTTGCAAATTCCCAAAGTATTCCAGAGCTTGATGGTCTTATCTCAGAAGCTAGAGACAATCTTCAGGTTGTCAGAGGAGAAGACCATACTCAGCACATCATTGGTATGGCCTACAAATCGGCATGTGGTAGTGCCCGTTTTAACACCAGAGGTGCAAGTTTCCATCCCATGAGCCTGAGAGGGCAACCTAGCCATCTGAGAAGATGACCATATCCCTAAGTCCACTTTGTGCCATGGGAGCCCATGATAGGGCAAGTAACTCAGTCCTCTCACTGTAGCCAGTTCATTCTCAAAATTTCCAGGAAACACAAATTTTCTAATATTTCAATGGTTTTCACGTGCTCTGTCTATAAAATCATTGCCATTGCCCTCTTCTCCATTTAAAACCTGCTTGTCCTTGACACCCTAAACATCTGAAGCTTGTCTAAAAATTCCCAAAACTAAATAGATACATTTCCTCTGGATGCTTCCCATACTCCATGTGCACACCCAGTATAGAAATTCTGATCCAATACAGTTGTAAATTTTACTTGTCTTTGTGATCAGTCCCTCTAGACAATAAGCACCTTGACAGTGAAAACTGTTTTGTTCATCTTTATATCACAATACCTAGTTCTGTGCTTGGATAAAGTACACCAATACATATTTGTTCTTGGAATAAATACATGAATGGATGTATCTGTAAAGTCATCACCAGGATGGTGAGCACTTTGAAAACTATTTCATATCAGGAAAATGTTAAGGAACTGAGGATACTTAACCTATAAATAGAAGACTCCAGGGAGATTTGATAACTCATTAAATATTTGGATTGACTAAACTGTGGATTTTTAACCAGGTACCTGTGGACCCCCTGGGAAGTTTAGGATTAAACAGCAAGGAATCTGTGAAATTACATACAAAATCTTGGGTATGAACGTATATGTGTATATTGTGTATGTTTTGAAGGGAGAGGGTCCATAGATTTACCAAATTCTTAAAAGGGTTCATATAAAAGTAAAATAAGAAAATTATGTATTTCATCAGAAGGCAAAACTGGAGTAAATGGGTACAAGATAGGGATGCAGCAGTTGGCTCAATAAGAGGAAAACTCTGTCTACTATTATTCCATTCGAAAGTATAATAGACTATCTTGCAATGAAATGAATTTTCAATAGTTAAAACTTTTAGACAACCATCTGAGAAGATTCTTGTATTGGATAGGAGATTGGATCCCATCACAACCAAAGACCCGTAATTCTGTGATCCTGAAGCTGTTGTAGAACCATTCTACATCCCCTCTGAGGCTTTCAGCCAAATATAAATTATAAATAGCCATGGATTCACCCACCTAGCCACAAAATTATGTCACATTGCTAAAATGCTAAGGGAAAACTTTAGAATCATGCCATCTGTGAATAGGGATCATTTTACTTCTTCCTTTCCAATTTGAACTCCTTTTATTCTGTGGCTAAACCTTCCAGTACAATACTGAATAACAGTGGTAATAATCGGCATCCTTGTCTTGTTCCTGAATTTAAGGAGAAAGCTTTCAGTCTTTCACCTTTGAGTGTGATATTTATTGCAGGTTTTTCATAAATTCCCTTTATCATGTTGAGAAAATCCCCTTCTATTTCTAGTTTTCTGAATGTTTTTATAATGACATTAAGTTGGATTTTGTCAAATATCTTTTCTGCATTATTTGAGATGGTCATATATTTTTTCCCTTTGTTCTATTATTGTAGTGTATTATATTGATTGATTTTCTTTTATTAAGCTATTATTGTATTCCTGGAATAAATTCCTCTTAATCATGGTGTATAATCTTTTAATCTACTCCTGAACTCATTTTCCAGTATTTTCTTCAGAACTATTAACATGAAATGATCCCATATATAGAAAAATCCCAAAAATTCCACCTAAAAAATACTAGAACTAATCAACTAATTTAAGAAAGTTTCAGGATACAGCAGAAGTCAGTTGAATTTCTACGCAACAGTAATGAATAATCTGAAAGGAAATCAAGGTTTAAAAAAAGCTTGGTACTGGCATAAAGATAGACAGATTGACCAACAAAACCAAAGTGAAGTCTGGAAATAGACCCTCACATCTATGGTCAAGTGATTTTTGGCATGGCTGTCAAACCCACTCAGCTAGGTCAGAATAGTCTATTCAATATGTGGTTCTGGGAAAACTGAGTACTCATATCTAAAAGAAAAAAAGAGTACACTTATCTCACACCTTATACAAAAATTAATTCAAGATCGTGGGAAGATGCCATCATACTAATAGGCAGAAGCCAATGCTCTCACAAAATCAACAGGGAAAGAACCAAAAGCTGTCTGAAATGCTTTGGGGGTCAGCAGATCAGGATAGGGCTACAGACTCCCAAGAGGATGAGGAACAGAGAGATGAAGAAGCTTGAAACAACAAACATGAGTTATCAAGCCTTCACGTTGGCTGAGAGGGCTCCCCTCTGCCACCTCCTATCTGTCAATCTGGCTTGCTACAGCTGACTGAGAGGGGAAGAGCATCTTCCTCCCTGCCAGCTCTCTCAAGGGAAAACAGAGGTAGCTGGGGGGTTTTACTTAAGCGAATTCAGCCAGCAGAGCCCACTTTGAATCTTGTCTCTGGAGATTCAACACAGGAACACAGTAAAACCTAGATTGAAATACATCCTTGGAAAGTTACACAGAGGAGTGCTATCTGCTGGCCTGTTTGGAAATTGCATAGACAAAAACTGTTCATGGTATTCTCTGTAGTCTAATCCCTGGGGGAAAATCTGTGCTTCATTGGTGAATCCCTGGCCTGATATTGATAATTTAAGCTATGCAATTTTCAAGACTTAGAATAAGTTGAACCAAATATAAAGGAGAGCTTTGTTTATTTATTTGAAAAAAAATAACAATAGTAACAGAGAGAAACTGGCCATCACAGTAAATTCACTAACATGTTCAGATGCCTATACATTAGCAAAAAATTACAAGCCAGCTAGGAAGAAGAAAGAGATGGTCAAGGCAAAGGAACTAACCAAATATCCTGATGAGATATAGGATTTAAGACAATTAATCAATGATAACCACACAATTCACCTATATCACTTCAAAGAATTTAAAGAAAATATGACTAAAGAAATAAAGGATATTAAGAAGACACTACATGAGCATAAAGAACAGTTTGAAAGACTGCAAAGAAAAGTAACACACTTTATGAGAATGAAAGACACAATGGATGAAATTAAAAATACATTAGAGGGCTGTGCAGTGAAGGGATGAAATGGGGGTATAGGGATACTATTGGGTTGATCTGTGAAGGCTTGATGGAGCTAGGCACTGGGAGGAGAGGTTGAAAGGTCCATGGAATTGGGGGAAGGGTTGGGGGGGAGCAGGTGAACATGGGAGTTTGGCAGGTACATGGTTGAAACTATTATGCTAAGAAAACTATTTGGACAACATAGTAAGGAAAGGTTGCTGGTTTGGGGTGTGGGATGGCGGACATTTGGCACAGGGTGCACCTGGGGCATGCTTCTAGGGAGTGTGTGAGTGCTCATCTTATCATAGTGTGTTATATCAGTGGGTGAAGACCCATACACTGAGTGGGAAGATGTTGTATCCCATCCTGGGGAGGTCCAATGTTCTCAGAGAGATGTCTAATGTGACTAGACAGATCAGTGTGTCAAGCCTTCAGCATTGATGCAAGTATCTATGAATCTTGTCCTTCAAACAATGAAGCTTGATGGTCAGTGAGGGCACTGAGGGGAGGGGTAGAGAGAAATAGAATAGATGGAAGAGGGGGCAGTTGGTGGGCAATGGAAGTGTTCTGCATGGTCATATAATGATTGATGCAGGATGTGTTAGATTTCACCAAATATTTATAAAAGTGTATGGTCTAAAATGTAAACCATAATGTAAACTACTGACCATGGTCAGTAGCTGTGTTTCAATATTTGTACATCACATGTAGCAAATGTAATAGCTACATGTAAAAAGATCATTGTTGGGGAAGGGGGAAAAGGAGGAGGATATTGAGTACATGGGCATCCTCAATATTCTGTATGTGACTTTACTATGACCTAAAACTTCTTTGAAGATATAATAAAAAGAAAAACAGAAAGAGGCAAGACACTGAGGAAGAAATGGAAGAGATGCCTTACCACTGTACATACAGGACAACACTTAATAGTGATGAAAGGCAAAACATCAAAAAAAATTTTATAATGTTTATAATACCCCAATTTTTTACTTTATATTAGTTTTTCTAAATTATTCTGTATTTTCTTTCTAATGCTTAAAAATATCATTACTATTTCATTTACCTATTAATTGAATTTGACAATATATTAGGTTTCATTTTTTAAGATGTTTTGGATCACAGAGGGCCTCAATTATGGAAGGGGAGGAGCATTAATGTGGGGTGTCACTGATGAGGGATGCATGGGAGGGAGTTTGCCTTGGTATGCATATAGGGTATATGGATATGTTCAGATGTTTGTTGGGTACTTACACAGTGGTAGAGATTCTCATGACAATTGAGGGAGTGCTGGGTTCTCATCCTGGGGAGCTCTGCCACATTCCCCATTGGAACAGCAACAATCCCCCAGTGCAAGAGCAATGATCAGTGAGAAAAGATGGTCCAATGATGGGCCCTTGATACTGAGGACTATGCTTATGAATCTGCTGAGCTTGGAATTTTGACTTGGCCTAGTGTTGCAGGATGCCTAAAAGTTGCCTCCATAGATCCTTCATGTTGTTCACATGTGGCCTCTCTGTAAGCCCAACTGAGCATATAAATGCATTACCTTTCCCCCAGCATAGGACATGACTACCAGGGATGAGCCTCCCGGGCACTGAGGGATTATTACCAAGAATTGGCTGGTGATGCAACTAGAAAAAGACCTTGAATAAAAGGGGGAAATGGTAAAGACAAATGAGTTTATATAGCTAAGAGACTTCAAAATGAGTCGGGAGGTCTCAAAGGGGTTGCACTTATGCATATCTAAAGTAGTATCTTGGAGACAGCCAAAGTAGATACAGCACCAGGTAATGGTACGCCTGCATGTTACAGAGACACCCAGATCCTACAGTCATGGCAGATGGCTCCAGAGTTCTGTGCCTTGCCTGTGGGCCCTACTTCGGAATTTGAGCTCCTGAGTGTGAGGGAGTTGGACTCAGATGTGACTTTGCTACACATGTTTCTGTCCCTTTTATTGAACCTATGGTTGGTGCTGGGGTTGGAGGATGCACAGGAGACTTGAATCTCTGGGCTCCATGTGCCAACTGGGCCCTGAGCCTTAGTGGTGTTCTAGCACCTACTATCCAGTTTGTTAGACTTACCCAGGTCAGCTGACAGAGAGGTAAAGATGGACAACCACCATACCAAGGAACTGAGAGAGACTATGGCTGTGGGCATGAGAATCCCATCCACCACCCATGTGGGGTCAAAACCCCCTCTCAATTGAGAGGTGGTATGGGCATCACCATCCCAGGGCCTTCAGGATGGAGGAATAAAATATGGATTAGAGGGGATTTACTGGTATTCTACTACAGAATTATTGTGATACTAGCAATGCAAGAAATTATATCACTGATGTGGAGACAGTTGCAACTGGAACTGCTGAGTGCAGGGAAAGGGAAAAGGAGGTGTGATATGGGGGCATTTTTGAGACTTTGAGTTGTCCTGAATGATATTGCAGGTACAGATACAAGACATTATATATACTGCCATAACCCACTGAATGGACTGAGAGAGAGTATAACTACTATCTAAATATAACCCATGTTATGTAGCAGTGCTCCAAAATGTATTCATCAAATACAATGAATGTATCACACTAATGAAAAAAGCTGATGTGGGAAAAATGGGGGTGTGGGGAGTGGAGTATATGGGAACCTCCTATATTTTTAATGCAACATTTTGTGTGATATATGTATATTTTTGAAATAAGTTAAAAATATATTATTATAAAAAATAAAATGTAAAAAAAACATGAAAAAATACATTAGAGGAGAACAGATATGACTCAAGCAATTGATCACCTGCTTCCCACATTTGAAGTCCTGGATTCATTCTCCAGTTTCTCCAAAACAAAAATGAACAATCAAGAAACAAATGAAAAAAAAAAAAAAAAAGAAACAAATGAAAAAAGTAACTCAAGGCAGCCGATGTGACTCAATGATTGAGTACCAAGTTCCCACATATGAAGTCCCAGTGTCAATACCCAGCCCTGGTACCTTAAAAAAATATACATTATAGTCACATAAAAGCAGATTTGAATTGCTCAAAGATAGAATTAGCATTTTGAAGAGAGAACATCTAAACTGGAAAAGACAGGAGAACAGAAAGAGAAGAGAAAGGAAAAAATGGAACAGAGTCTCAGGGAATTGAATGACAATGTGAAATGCAAAACATTCACATTGTCAGAATCCCATAAGGAGAAGAGAATAGAAAAGGAGCAGAAAGAATATATGAAAAAATAATGACTGAAAACTTCCCAAACCTTAGGAAAGACATTACTATCAATATCCAAGAAGGCCAATAAACCCACCACAGAATAAAAATGAATAGACCTACCCTGAAACACTTACTATTCAGAATGACAAATATCAGAGATAAAAAGAAGATTCTGAAAACAGCAAGAGAAAAGATAAACCTCAAATACAAGGGAAATTTGATAAGATTAAATGTTCACATCTCATCAGAAACCACGGAGGAGAGAAGAAAGTGGTATTTAAGTTAATGAAAGAGAAAAACTGCCAGCCAAGAATTCTGTATCCAGCAAAACTGTCATTCAAATATGAAGGTGAGATGTCACAGACAAACAAAAACTAATAGAATATTTTACCAAAAGACCAGAATTACAAGAGATACTAAAGAGAGTGCTGCAGGCTGAACAGAAAAAAACAAGGGCAAAAGATTTGGCAAAGAGTATAAAAATGAAGATTATTAGGAAGAGTAAACTAATGGGTAAGAAGACAGACAATATAATGGTATGACAACAGAGACCCAAAGGACAAAATGGATGAAGGAAGTACTGCCTTTACAATAATAACATTGAATGTAAATGGCTTGATCTCTCCAATCAAAAGTCACAGAACGAAATGGATTAAAAAAATATGAGTTGTCTATATGTTGTCTACAAGAGACCTACCTCAGACTTAAGAACACAATCAAATTTAAAGTGAAAGGTTGGAAAAAAGATATTCCATAGTAACCAAAAAGAGCTGGGTGGTTAGTAGTAATACTAATATTGGACAAAATAGATTTCAAATGCAAAACTCTTATAAGGGGTGAAAAAGGTTATTATATATTAATAAAAGGGGGAATTCACCAAGAAAAAATAGCTACATTAAATATTTATGCACCTAACCTGAGTGCCCCAAGATACATGAGGCACACACTGACAAAATTAAGGGAGAAATAGATATCTCTATAATAACAATTGGAGATTTCAATACACCACTCTCAGTATTGGATAGAATATCTGGACAGAGGATAAATGAAGAAACAGAGAGCTTGAATAAGATGAGTAAACCTAACAGACATGCCAAAACAGCAAGATATACTGTTTTCTCAAGTGCTCATGGATCCTTCCTCGAAACAGACCATATGGTGGGTCACAAGACAAGTCTCAATAAATTTAAAAAGATTGACATTATACAAAACACTTCCTCTGATCATAACAGAACAAAGCTGGAAATCAATAATGGACAGAAAAGGGGAAATTTTATAAATTTATGGAGCTTAAATAAAATACTCAAATAATCAGTGGATCAAAGAAGAAATTGTAAAAGAATTCACCAAATATCTTGATATGAATTGTATTAGTCCAGGGTTCTATAGGGAAACAGAATCAACAAGAGATATCCGTCAATAGTAACAGATTTTATCAGTCTCTCATGTGACTATGGAAATGCACAAGGCCAGGTTGTGCAGGCAAGCTGCAACCATGGGCTCCAATAAAGTCCAATGAAGGTTCTTCATGAGTTCTGGGGGATGCTGTCTGTCCAAAGACAAGCTGAGAAATTCTCACTCAATGCTTCAATCACTTCCCCTTTTAAGGCATTCAACTGATTGGATAAAGTATCACTCGTTGTTGACGGCAATCTCCCTGGTTGATGTAATCAGCTTTCTATGATTTACCACTGCAGTAAAGTCAATGGTGACTAAAGTCCATAAAAGTCCTTTTATAAAGTTAGCCCAGTGCTTGCTTGACCAAAAACTGGGCACATTTACCTGGCCAAGTTGACACATTAGCCTAAAAATCACATTAATGAAAATGAGAACACAACATATCAAAACCTATGAGACACAGTAAAGGCAGTGCTGAGAGGAAAATTTACAACCCTCTATGCTTACATTAAAAAACAAGAAAGAGCTAAAATTGAAGATCTAACTGCACACCTGGGAGAACTAGCAAAAGTACAAACTAGCAAAAGTACAAACCAAGTTAAAGGAAAGAAATATTAAAGATCAGAACAGAAATAAATGAAACATAGAACAAAAAACAATAGAGAGAATTTTTTTAAAAAGTTGGTTCTTTGAGAAGATCGACAAAACTTATACCTAGCTAGACTGACAAAGAAAAAAGAGAGAAGATGCCAAAAAATAAAATCAGAAATAAGAAGGAGGAACATTACCACTGACTGCACAGAAATAAGAGAGATCATACTAAGATACTATGGACAACTGTATGCCAAAAATCTAGATAATATAAAGAAGATGGACAAATTCCTAGAAATAAATGAACCACCTATACTGACCTAAGAAGAAATAGAAGACCTCAAAACAACAGAAAAATCACAAGTGAAGAAATTGAAACAGTCATCAAAAATCTGCCAAAGCTGAAAAGTCCCAGACCAGATGGCTTCACAGGTGAATTTTACCAATCATTCACAGACATTCTAATACCAATCTTGCTCAAGTTCTTCCAAAAATCTCAACAGAAAAGAACACTACCAAACTCACTCTAGGAAGCCAGCATCATCCTAATACTAAAACCAGATAAAAATATTAACAAAATAAAAGAAAATTACAGACCAATATCTCTAATGAATATAGATGCAAAAATCCTCACAAAATACTTGCAAACAAAATCCAAAAGTACATTAAAAGATTTATACACCATAATCAGGTAGACTTTATCCCAGGTATACAAGGGTGGTTCAACACAAGAAAATCAATTAGAGTAATTAACCACATTGATAACTTGAAGAAGAAAATTAACATGATCCTCTAGATTGATGCAGAAAAGCCACTTGACAAAATACAGCACCCTTTCTTGATAAAAACACACCAAAAGATAGGAATAGAAGGAAGCTTTCTCAATATGGTAAAGTGCACATACGAAAAACCTACAGCTAACATTGTACCAAAGGTGAGAGACTGAAAGCTTTGCTGCTGCGATCAGGAAAAAGACAAGATGCCCACTGTCTCCATTGTTATGCAATATTGTGCTAGAGGTTCTAGCTAGAGCAATTAGGTTAGACAATAAAGAAACAAAAGGCACCCAAATAGGAAAGAAAGAAGTAAAACTTTTACTATTTACTGATGATATGATCCTATATCTAGAAACTGAAAAATTCACAACAACACTAGAACTACTAGACAAGTTCAGCAAAGTATCAGGATAAAGATTAATATGCAAAAATTAATAGCATTTCTATATACTTCTGATGTGCAATCTGAGGAGAAAATCAGAAAAAAGAATCCATTTATAATAGCAATTAAAACAATCAAATTGCTAGGAATAAACTTAACCAATAACATACTAGATCTATATTCAGAAAAGTACAAAACGTTGCTGAAAGAAACTGAAGAAGGAAAAAAAATAGAATGACATTCTGTGTTCATGGATTAGGAAACTGAATATGGTTAGGATGTCAATTCTGCCCAAAATGATTTACAGATTCAATGCAATCCCAATAAAACTTCTAACAGGCTTTTATTGCAGAAATGGAAAAACAAATTGTCAAATTTATTTGGAAGGGTAAGGGGCCCTAAATTTCCAAGAAGATCTTTAAAAAGAACAAAGTTGGAGGGCTCTCATTTCCGGACTTTAAAGCATATTACTTAGCTAGAGTGGAAAAAACAGCATGGTGCTGGCATAAAAATAAATACATTGACCAATGGAAGAGAATTGAGAAATCAGACTCTCAGATTTACAGTCAAATGATTTTTGGCAAGGTGGTCCCCACCTCACTCAGACAAAACAGTCTATTCAATAAATGGTGCTGGTAGAACTGGATATCCATATCAAAAAGAAAGAAAGAAGACCCCTATCTCACACCTTATACAAAAATTAACTCAAAATGGATCAAGGTCCTAAATATAAAAGCAAGAACCATAAAACTCCTACAAGAAAATGTGGGAAAATATCTCCAAGATCTTGGAGTAGGTGGTAGCTTCTTAAACCTTACGCCCAAAGCAAGAGCAACAAAAGAAAAAAATAGACAAACGGGGCTTCCTCAAAATTCAACACTTTTGTAACTCAAAGGACTTTTTCAAAGGTTGAAAAGACAGTCAACTCAATGGGAGAAAATATTTGTCAATCACATATCCAATAGCAGTTTAATATCCATGATATACAAAAAGACCATATAACTCAACAACAAAATGGCAAACTATGCAATTAAAAAGTGGGCAAACCACTTGAAAATACAGAAATACAAATGGTGAAGAAACATATGAAAAAATGTTCAACATTACTAGTGATTAGGGAAATGCAAATCAAAACTACAATGAGATAATTTCACACCTATAAGACTGGTTGCAATTAAATAGTCAGAGAACTATAATCTTTGAAGAGGATATGGAGAGATAGGAATGCTGATTCACTGGTTTTGGAAACGTGGAATGGTATAGTGACTGTGAAGAACTGTTTGGCAATTCCAAAGTAAGTTGAATATATACTAGCCATGTGACCCAGCAATACCATTACTAGGTATATACCCAGAAGAACCAAGAGCAGAGACACAAACAGACATCTGCACACTGATGTTCATAGCAGCATTACTCACAATTGCCAAAAGTTAGAAACAACCCAGGTGTCCATGAACTAATGAACAGATACATGTGGTGTATATACATGATGGAACATTATGCAGAGGTAAGAAATGAAGTCATGAAGTATATGACAACTTGGATGAACCTGGAGGACATTATGCTGAGTGAAGCAAGCCAGACAAAAAGGGACAAATACTGTATGATTGTGCTATTATGAAATAAATATATTGTGTAAACTCATGGGGTTAATAATTAAAATATAGGTCACCCAAAAATAGGAGGGTAAAGAATGGAAAGCTGAGGGTTAATGTGCAAGAATTGGTAAAAAGTTTGTTTGTAAATCTTTGAAAATGATTAGAAATGGTAAAAGCATATCATATTGTTTGTAACTAGCACAGCTGTTATGTGTGTATGACAGTCATTGAAAGGGAAAGTCCAAGTCATATATATTACTAGAAGGAAAGCTAAAAAATGTAACATAAGACTGTATAAAATAGTAAAACCTCATGTAAAACAAACATACAGGTAATACTGCATATATAACACCATTTTTACAAAATATAAATACAAATATAGTAGAGAGAATGAAAAAGAATAGCAGCTATGTATGACAGGGGAAGCATAGCGAGATTGAGACGTGATGAGTTTTGTTTGTTTGGTTATTGTTTATTATTATTATTAGAATAATAAAGTGCTCTAAGAGTGATTAAAGTGACGAATACACAAATATGCGATTAAACTAAATACCATTGATTTTACACTTTGGATGGATTTATGCTTTATTAATATGTATCAATAAAATTGATTTGACTAAAATTTTTCTTCCCCTCCCCCTTCCCTGCCCTGCTGTTTTTGCTGTCTGTGTCCATTTGCTTGTGATCTTCTGTATCCATCTCTCCTTTTGTCTTCTCCTCTTTCTCCTCTAGGATTCAATCTTGGGGACCTCTGATGTGGAGAGATTTTCCCTATCAATTCTGCCACCTCAGTTCCTGGTTTCTGTTGTGCTTCACCTTGACTCTCCCCTTGGTCTCTCTTTTGTTGCATCATCATCTTGCCATGTGATTCACTTGTGCAGGCACTGGCTCATCACTCAGGCACTTGACTTGCTGCTTGTGTACTCAGCTCGCCACACGGGAACTTTCACAGGCACTTGACTTACCACACAGGCACTCAGCTCACCACATGGGCACCCCACATGGGCACTCGGTTTGCTGTGCAGGAACTCAGCTCCGCAGAGGCACTCGGCTCACCACACGGGCACTGGCTCGCCATGCAGGCATGCTTTCTCTTCCTCTTTTTCAACAGGAATGCTAGAGATTGAATGAGGTCCTCCCATATGGTAGGCAAAGGCCTTATCACTTAAGCCACATCCTAAAAATAAAAACTAGAAACGTAAAACTCTTAGAAGAAAATGTAAGGAAACATCTTCAAGATCCTGTGGTTGGTGGTAGTTTCTTGAAACTTACATCCAAAGCATGAGCAACAAAAGAAAAAATAGATAATGGGCTTGTCTCAAATTTAAATAGTTTTGTTCTTCAAAAGACTTTGTCAAGAAAGTAAAAAGGCAGCCTGCTCCATGGGAAAAAATCTTCAGAAACAATATATCTGATAAGGGATTGATCTCCATGTTATATACAGAGATCACTCAGTAACAAAATGACAAGCAACCTTATTAAAAATGGGCAAAAGATTTGAATAGACTTTTTTCTGAAGTAGAAATACAAATGGTCAAAACACATGAAAAGATGTTCAATATCACAAACTAGTAGGGAAACGCAGACCAAAAGTATAATGAAATATCATCTCACACCATACAGAATGGCCATTAATAAAAGAAAAATGAATTTCAAGTGCTGGAGAGAATGCAGAGAAATAGGAACACTCCTTCATGTTTGGGAATTAAAATGGTGCAATCTATGTAGAAGACAATCTGGCAGTTCCTCAGGAAACAAAACATAGAACTGCCATATGATCCAGTAATCCCATTAATAAGAATATATTCAGAAGAACTGAAAGCAAGGATGTGTACAGATATTTGCACACTGATGTTCATAGCAGCATTATTCACAACTGCTAAATGATGGAAAGAACCCAGGTGTCCATCAACTGATGAATGGATAAACAGGATGTGGCATATTCATATGATGGAATATTATTCAAGTGTAATCAATTGGGAAAGCACATGACAATGTGGAGGAACCTAGAGGATATTATGTTTAGTGAAATAAGCCAGACATGAAAGGATAAATTTTGTATGGTCTCATTGATATAAACTAAATACAATGAGAAGACTTATGGAATTGGACTATGAAGTATACGTGGTAGGAGATGGAATGTGGGATGAAAAGGGGGAGAAGATGCTGGAGGTATATAGATATGAAAAGGTATTCAATATCATTAGTCATTATAGAAATATAAATTAAAATTACAGTAAGATAACACTTCACACACACACTATAATGGTAACCATTTTTTTAAAAAGGAAAATAACAAGGGTTGGTGGGGCTGTAGAGAAATAGGAACTCTTGTACATTGTTGGTGGGAATTAAAATGGTTCAGATACTGTGGAAACAGTTTGGCGTTGCCTCAGAAAGTAAAACCTAAAATTACCATGACCCAGCAACCCCACATCTAGATATATACCCAAAAGTATTGAAAGCAGGAAACCAGACAGATATTTGTACACCAATATTCATCACGGCATTGTTTGCAATAGCCAAAATGTGTAAGCAACTCAAGTGTCCATCAACAGACGAATGGATAAACAAAGTATGCTTTATCCATTACAATGGGATATTATTCTTTCATAAAATGAAATGAAGTGATGGTAAATACTACAACATAAATGAACCTTGAAGATGTCATGTTGAATAAAATAAACCAAACACAAAAAGACAAATACTGTATGATTTCTCTTGTATGAAATACTTAGAATAAGCAAATTCATAAGGGTGGAAAGCAGAATAGTGGTTTCCAAAAGTGGGGGAGGGAGGTGTGTTAGTCAGCCAAAGGGGTGCTGATGCAAAATACCAGAAATTAGTTGGTTTTTATAAAGGATATTTATTTGGGGTAGGACCTTACAGATACCAGGCCATAAAGCTAAGTTACTTCCCTCACTGAAGTCTATTTTCACTTGTTGGAGCAAGAAGGATGCCAATGTCTGCAAGGGTTCAGGCTTCCTGGGATCCCTGGGCTCAGCTCTTCTGTTTTCTCCACAAGGTCAGCTGTAGACTATGAGGTTCTCTAGGCTTTGCCTCTTCCACAAGATCAGCTGTTGACTATCAGGCAAAGGCTCTGTCTCTCTCCCTGGGACTCCAGCTTCAGCATCAAACTCCAACATCAAAACTCCAACATTAAAAGCCCTCGACTCTGTTCTTTGCCATATCTTTTATTTGTGAGTCCCCACCCACCAAGGAGTGGGTACTCAACACCCTACTGACACATTATATTGGTTACTTGATTACTTAATCAAGTAAACCTCTGAATCCAATGTAATCTCATATGCCCAGAGAAAAAAAACAGTTTACAAACATAATCCAATATTTCTTTTTGGAATTCATGAATAATATCAAACAGCTACAGGAGGGAATGGGGAGTTACTATTAAATGAACATTAGTTTTAGTTTAGGATGATGAAAATGTTCTATAAATAGTGATAAAAGTTACACAGTATTGTTAGTGCATTTAATGTCAAAGAATTTACTTAGAGTGATTAAAATTATTACTTATGTATATTTTACCAAAATTAAAAATAAGTAAAACTGTTTTTTAAAGGCTTAGGAAGTATTTACTAATTACAAATACAATTAATTTACATGAATTGTTATTTCTGCTCTGGTTTTAGTAAAAGTAGACTGGATCTTTTAAAATGAAACAGTACATTTGAGGTATGCATGACATGACTTCTTGAAATGCTCTGACAGGTAAGTCAAGACAGTTTAAACTTCATATGACACTTTCACAAACCTGAGTCTTTTCTCCCTGCTCCACTTCTCTGTATCCATCTCATTTATAAAGGACTTCAGTAAGAGGATTAAGACCCACTCTAGGTCATGCCTTACTGTAGTAATCTAATCAAGTGGCTTTAACTGAAGTAATTTAACCAAAAGTTCCCACCCACAATAGGTTCATACCCAGAGGAATGGATTAGTTCCAAGGACATGATCTTCTGGGGTCTGCCTAGCTTCAAACTGTCACAGATATCATTAATTGCAACAATACATTTCAAAATCATTTGATTGCCAAACATTTGATTACTTTCCTCTTACTTCCTATTACAATTTTTTGCCAAATATGGTTCTCCTAATTCTTTCAGTAGAATCACCAAGGTTGGGGTTAAAATAGATTCCTGGGTTTTAGCCCAGTCAGACTGAAGCAGATTGTCCAACTGATCCTTATGCACCCTAAAATTTGACAATCATTGTTTTATTGATTTATTTTTCACCTTCCCAGGTTAAGCAACCATTACTCGCCTAACCTCATTATAGATAGGGGACATTTTGGCCTTTCTTAAGGTAGCCTGAACATATACAAACAGACCCAGAATAGACTGTACCCAGCAGCACCTCTGCTGCTTCAAAGTAACCAATCCAAATGAATACCAGTAGTTCAACCTTCTCTCCCACCAAAGGTAAGCCCCAGGTCCCTTCACAGTTATGGTTTCCCCCATTACAGTTTAAAGCTTTTTGCGCATCCCAGAAAAGATCATGTCCTTAGAGATAATCTAATTCTGATCATGTAAACCTATTGTAGGTGGGAAATTTTAATTAAATTACTTCTGTTAAGGGCCTTTGATTAGATTACAGGACCCAGGGAGGATCTTAATTCTCTTACTGGAGTCTTTTATAAGCAGAGAACTAAAAGCGCAGACACAGAAAGAAAACAGCAGAGACGGAAAACCCCAAGAGGCTGAGAGAGAGGTCCCAGAGGCTGGAGGTTGAAATCAGTGGAGCACAGAGGCACAGAAAGAGGTCGCCCCAGAGTCTAAAGGAGATAAAACCCAGAAAAGAGGAAAGAGCAGAGTGGCATTGTGCCCTGCCATGTGTTTGATTGCCTATTGCTCCAACTTGAGGAGAAAGCATTTTTTAATGACACCTTGATTTGGAAACTTTCACAGCCTCAGACCTCTAATATTTTAATCCAATAAATTCCCATTATGAAAGCTGACACATTTTTGGTATATTGCTCCCAGCTGCCTTTAAATTAGAGCACCCCACTCATCAAGGGACCAACTTATCAGCAGCTGAGGCATCCACAATGTCCTCCGATTCCACTGCACTAAAACCAACTTTCTTAAAGAACTTTGTTCCCAGAGGATATTAAGTTTACTGCAATGTTATCAAGATATTATACTCCAAATATCATTTACCCTATGTTCCCATTGGTTTGTTGGTTCCTGCCATGTAACTGTGGATAGTAAAAGTGCCATAGAATTTTACAGAAGTGGGAATTTATATGGGTTTACACCAAACTCACTCATCTTTCAACATAGCACATTTCCCAATTTTCCTATATTGGAACTTCTTTATGAAGCTGGGAGGAATCTCAGACCTGTCTAATCTGGTTTCTTCATTATCCAGATGAGAAAATTGCATTCCATGGACATGAACAGACCTGTACAAGGCAACACAACTAGCAAGCAGATAAGACTAGAATCCACACCTACTAGCAGAGAAAGGGAAGTTGCTTTTCAAGCATGTGTTTTTCAGTGCCCTAGGAATTATTGTTATTAGTACAAAACTGTTAAGGAGAAATGTTTTAATCATTTTCCTGTTACCTCACTTTTTTATAACTGTAGAGCACACTTCATTTGGTAAAAAAGCATACAAGGGAATGCAGAGATTATGAGCAAAGCAAGGATGTAAACAGCACAGAAACAATCTTTACGAAGGGGTGGTTGTTCTCATGAGCACAGGGATCACGCCTAGGCTAATACTGTGGCACTAATTTCTGAAGCAGTGAAGAGTCAATGCTTACAAAGGATACAAATGAATAGACATACTTTCAGAAATGGTCAGAAATGTATAAGGCCGTGAACAATAAATGAAATCCCACCTAATTATTAGAAAGGGGAAATGGTCAGGTTGACAAGGTCCTGGAGATTGAAGTGTTTTTGATCAGTACTATAAAATTAATGCATTTAAGAAGGGTTAAATATCTCTTAGAAAGTTTTCTAGAAAAAAACTTAAGTCTCAAAAAAATAAAATAGAAACATGCAGTTTTATAGATAAGGCACCACATTGAGTATTCCCTAAATTAGATCATTTAAATACTAATTTGAGTAAAATATGCATTCATTGTCTAATGTATTTTCTCAATAAATTTTGAGTTTTTGGAATATAGGGCTAAATGTTGTATCTTCCTTTCTCCTCATTCCCAGTAGAGTACCTTGCACATAATAAGTTAAGGATAAATGTTTGTTAAAACAATTATAATGGCTTTAAAATTTAAAAATGATGCCACAATCAATACAATTGCAATCATGATGTTGGGGTAAGCAGGGGGGATTAAACAACAAGAATTTGTCAAAACTGATTTTCTAGCGGGCAATATTTTGAGACTGCAAAATGTTTCTGTTGATAGAAAAGCATATTCTATGTATTAGTCAGCCAAAAGGGTGCTGATGCAAAGTACCAGAAATCTGTAGGGTTTTACAAAGGGTATTTATGTGGGGTAGAAGTTTATAGTTAATCCCATAAAAGTGTAAGTTACTTCTCTCACCAAAATCTGTTGCCATGTATTGGAGCAAGAAGACTCCCAATGTCTGCGTAGATTCAGCCTCCCTCGTCGTCCATGATCCCAGCTTCTTCCAGTATCAGCTGCAGGCTAGGATAAGTCTCATCTCTCTCCTGGGATTCATTCCTCTCTGGGCCCAACTGCTCTGTTCTCCTCACAATGTCAGCCGTAGACTATCAGGCTCTCCTCTTCCCCGGCCTCTGCTATGCCTGTGGAGCTGTCTCTATTCCTCTGTGTTGTTCTCCTGTGTGTTCACATCCCAGGGCTCCAGCATTAGAACTCTACACTCCTCTGCTGTGTAGCTTCCTTGGTGGGCAGGGACTCAACTTCCTATTGAGGTGGCCCAATCAAAGCCTTAATCATTATTTAATCAAGTAAAAGTGAAACATTTGAATTTAATACAACCAAATATGCTCAAGGAACAGATCAGTTTACAAACACAATCCAACATCTATTTTTGGAATTCATATACAATGCCAAACTGCTATACCCTATAATCAAGAAAAATAGTTTAAAAATTTATATGGCCTGGATGAACTACCACTGCAATTTTACTGATTTCATTTTTTTACATTTTCATGCTTAAATTTGCAAATCAAATAATTTGTGACTTTCACAAGAAAAAAATTGTATATTCATGAATATGCTGCAAAATAAGTACCACACTGTAAATTAGTAAATTGTTTTTCATATACCTAGACATAGCAGTAAAGTATACCTTTATTTTAGGACCCACCTTATATCCCTGAGAGGCTTGTATATAAAAGTTCTAAATCTAACCTTTACAGAGAAGAGACATTCAACCCTGAACAAGCCAAAATAATGCCTGCCACTCTAAAAAATGTTATTATATATTATTTAGGAATGAGCAAACTCATTTTACATTAGGTGAAAAGGACAGAAATATACAAAAGGCGTAACTCTATGAGAAAAAAAAACTATAAAACAGTTTTATTGTGAGGATATTTTCAGTTCTATCAGAGTTAGAGGAATTAATTCATGTAAGTACATAAACAGTAAGCTAATTTTTTTAAAGATAAAATTATTCATTGTAAAGATACAGCAATTTGTGTCAGAAAGAAAATGTAATTGTAGTATGCCACAAAAATTATCTAAAAGATAGTCAATAAATGTTGATTTAAGGAAAAATCATGATATAACTAATTGGAAAATGGAGGCAGCAGTTAATTGAGATATTTTGGTGGGGCAGGGCTATTATTAAAAAAAAACAGTCTTCATTATCAATATAGAATGTCAAATGATATATTTAAAATTTATAAAAATAGGTAAGAAATAGAAGTTTTGTTTTTTTAACTAAAAAAATACTTTAGATTACATAAATGTTGCATAAAAATATATAAGGAATTCCCATAGGCCCAACTCCCTATCCCTCCTACACTTTCCCACATTAACGACGTCCTTCATTAGTGTGGTACATTGGTTACAACTGATGAACACACATTGGAGCATTTCCACTAAGCGTGGATTACACTTTACATTATATTTTACACTCTGTCCCGCACAATTTTGTAAGTTATGACAAAATATAATGGTCTGTATCCATCATTGCAACATCATTCAGGACAATTCCAATGTCCCAAAAATGCCTGCATATTACGCCTGTTTCTCCCTCTCCCTCCCCTCAGAACTTCTGGTGGCCGCTACCTCCACATCAATGATAGAAGTTCTTTCATTGGTAGAATAACAATAAGTCTATGGTAGAATAATAGTAAGTCTACTCTAGTCCATCATTCATTCCACAATACTGAGGATGTTAGGAAGGTGATGTCCACTCCACCTCTAACTGAGAGACTTAGGTCCAATGGGGCTGATGGATGGCACTATCTTGCTTGCAGTTGCAGACACTCTCTGTTCCTTGGGATAGTCATTGTCCATCACCATTTCCTTGTTAGTTGTTCTGGGTGAGTCCAATGAACTGGAGAGTAGGTATTGCAACTCTGTTGAGATTCAGGGCCCAACTGGCACATGGGCAGCCCAAAGATTTAAGTAAGTCTCTTGGACACATACCTATCAACTCTAGTACTAGCTATAGGTTCAAATAGAAGGAGCAGAAGAGTCACGTGTAGGGAAACCATGAATGAGTCACACTCTATCACACTGGGGAGCATAAATTCCAAAGTAGGGCTTACTGGTAGGGCACCAAACTCCTGAGCTGTCAGCCCAGCCTATAGTGTCTGGATATCTCTAGAGCCCTCAGAAGTCCCACTATTTGAGGTACAATTTACTGTTGCAGTCAATAAGTTCCTGCTAAGATGTGCATAAGCATAACCTCCGGGATGACCTCCCAACTCACTTTGAAATCTCTTCACCATAAAAAGTCATTTGTATTTATCATTTCCCCCTTTTGGTCAAGGCCTTTTTCCAGGTGCAGTGCTAGTTGGTGCTTGGTAATAATACCTTGGTGCCAAGGTGTCTCATTCCCAGGAGTTACGTCCCAAGCAGGGGGGAAGGCAATGCATTTATATGCTGAGCTTGGCTTAGAGAGAGGCCACATTTGAACAACAAGGAGGCTCTCGGGAGGTAACTCTTAGGCTACATATAATACTAGGCTAAGTTTCAATTTCAAAAGAAAAGGTTCATAAGCACAGTCACCAATATCAAGATTCTGGTGCAATGGTCCATCCTCCTTCACTAGTCACTGCCCCTGTACTCAGGGGTTTGTACCATTAGAGAATGTGGCAGAGCTCCCCAGGATGGGAATTTTATATTCTTTCAGTTATTGTGTGGATCTCCACCCACCGTGACAATGCCCCATGAACACTTGAACACATTCATATGCCTTTTATGTATGCCTTAGGAGAACTCCTCCCATGCATGCCCCATCACTGACACCCTGCACCAATGATCTTCCTCTGCCACCGTTGTGACCCTGCTGTGATCCAAAACGTCTTTGAAAATGAAAACAACAAAATAGTCAAATAAAATTAACGAGAAGATGAAATAATAATGATAGTTTCAAAAATAATAAATAAAATGCAAAAAATGGAAAAAATTTGAAATAATTTTTCTTACATTGTATCTTTCATAACTGTACCATTTGTTGTTTTGTATGCACATTGACATTTTCTTCCGTACACTCCCCCAGTGTCTTATTTTTTTTTTCATTTTATCTTCAAAGAAGCTTTAGGTTACAGAAAAGTGACATACAGAATATAGGGGATTTCTCCCCCGTTTCCTCTCTCCCCTATTAATTACATTTTACATGTGGATGGTACATTTGTTACAATTGATATACAAATACTGAAGCATAGCTATTAACCATGGTCAATGATTTACATTATGGTTTACATTTTGGATAGTACACTTTTATAAATTTTGAAAAAATTTAAAATAGCCTGTATCTATTATTGCAAGATCATGAAGAACAATTCTAATGTCCTAAAAATGTCCTATGTTCCATCTATTCTATTCTTATGTTTCCCAACCCTCTGGACCTATGCTTCCACTAAGTTTCACTTTTTGAAGAATAAGATTCATAGTTACTTGCAATAATATTGAAGGCTTGACATATTTGTCTGTTTTCTTTTATTAAGCACCACCTGTCTCAAGAGATTCTTGCCCCTCTATTTGAAAGCATTTCAGACCTCTCGGGATGGGATTTTAGTATTTTCTTGTTTATCATGTGGGTCTCTACCCACTGATATAACACACTATGACAAGATGAACACTTACATATTCCACAGAAACTTGCCCCAGGTGTGCCTGTCCTGTATGCGCCCCACATCTAATACCCTACACCAGTAACCCTCCCCTGCCATAGTTGCCAAAAGAACATTCCCAAAGTTGTCATTTTATCCACAAACCTGCAGATTCCTAGAGTTCACCTGTTCCTTTCCCGACCCTCCCCCTTGTTCCATGGATAGTCCAACCCAACCCCCCACCCTACCCACTTCACTAACCAGCACCTCCGAACCCAATAACATCACTGTTCCACTGTCATGCCCATCTGATGCACAAAAAAGAAACAAAAAAAGCAAAATTAGAAGAAGTAGCTTGAAGAACTGAAAATACAACAAGTGTGATTTGTCATGAGAGGTTGGAGCAGGGGACCTTTATAGCTCTACGTAACCTTGACTTCTTAAGAGGAAATTTTAAAAAGAATTCTTCTGGAAATTTCAGTAAAATATGATTTGTATCTCCAAGCAAAAGATTAATCTTAATTTTTCTTCCCTATAACATTGGAAATTGTATACCTTTTATTAAGGGAAGAGAGGCATAAATAACAGTGAAGAAAATTTGCCATAGAAATGGTTAACAAATAAGTAAGACCAATTATTAATCAATTGGATTAAATAAGCAAATTATACATGGGAAAACACTCTGACATTCTTTTTTATTTAGAGTTCAAATTACATTTTTCTGACATGTTCTAAAATGTATTTCCACAATTTTGTTTCCTGCAACAGTCTTCAGATTTAGCCAGCCTTTTATTAAAAGTTGTGTTAAAAATTGAACAGAGTATTACTACAAGATGGCAGCTTTGAACATATTTCAAAATGTTGATTATGAACATCAAATGCCTCCAACTGAAGTGAACAGTGAAGACATCTGCTATTTCTCACTGGTTTGGAAAAAAATGTTCATGTGATCCTTTAAAACAGAAGGAATGCAATTTTCATTTTGGTGGAAAATGTCTTGTGAGATTAGTAATCTCCACATGGCTGAAAGTCTTAACCAAATAATAACAGGAATGTGTCTTGTTTATTGACTAAAACTCTCTCGTGTACATTATTTCCCTTCATCGTGATCACTGATCATCAGACCCTTTTAGGCCACAAAATGAGGAGTGAGTGGCATATCACCCAAATGGCTTCACATACAATAGATGATTACCCCAGCACCAAAGACACTGATGACTTGTGACAAGGCTGAAAGGGCTAGCCAGCTAAGGAAAGAATACCATTCTGCTGCTAAGAATACAAATAATGAAACTCATTGTTAACCTTCTACAAGTTGACCTAAAGCCTTCAAAGAAAACCTGACTTAACAGAAAGCCAATTCTTTTTTAACTAACTTTGAAAAAAATTCTAATTTATAGAAAAGTTGCAAGAAGAGAATGAACTCCCATATATATTGCACTTAGATTTACAAGCTGTTAATATTTTGCCAGGTTTGCTTTATCACTGTATTTCCATATATACCTATGTACAAATTGTTACTATTTTTTCTGAACAAGTTTGACAATATATAGCAGATATCATGACTCTTTAACCCTATTTCAGTATGTACCTCCTAAGATCACAGATATTCTTTTTCATAGCCACAATACAACTGTCAAAATCAGGAACTGTAACATGCATACAATACAATTTTCTAATGTATTGCCTGTATTTAAATTTCCCCAGTTGTCCCAACAATGTCCTTTATAAGGATCTGTTTTTTAAAAATAACAAATCCAACCCTTTGTAGAAGAAATAAAAATAATAGTAATATCAAAATATCAAAAACATAAGAGAAGGTTGTGAAATTCAAGATGGGTAAAGCCAAGTAAACCTACAGAGTAGAGAAAAATGGGTGAGAAGAAATCTATTGAATTCCCTTTCCTAAAAAAACTTCAAAATCTATTGAATTCCCTTTGTAAAAAAAAAAGTCAACATCTCTTTGTGGTAGGCAATATTACAGGATCAACTTTATATCCAAACAGCTGTAGTTGGCTTCTATCTCTTCCACTTCTTAGTAACATGTTTCTGAGCAAGTTGCATTAATTCTTTAAGTCTCGGCTTCCTTATCTCTGCCGATCTTCCAAACTAGGGATTTTTGGAACACTGAAAGAGATAATGTATGGAGCAATATCCCGAAAGCCTGGCTTGTAGTAAGTGCTTAATAAACCTTAAATTTTATTCCTAGAATTACAAAAACTTAACTCTTTTCAACCATTTCTTAAAAAAATATTTTGGAAAAAATAATCATGGTCGGAAGTTAAATCTTGTGGTTTATGATGCCATGTTGCATACTGGTTTCCAAATGAACACTCTCATCCCACTGCCATCGAGGGGCATGTCACAGCTAATTATCTGCCATCACGCCCTGTTGCATAGACGGTACCTTGCCTGCTGCTGCTGGGACCTTGGTGCTGTCTGTTGATTAATTTGCATTGCCTCCTGAGTGTCCCGGCTGTGTATGGATCAGACAGAATGAAGCCCAGGGGCCAAATGGCAGGCCCATCTGAATTGTGGAACATATCTGAGGCCCCTCCTCATTATTTAGTGAGTAATGTGGGGGATGTTCGCTGGTTCACACACCCTGGCAATGTAAACGGTCATCTGCTGCCTCATCTGCTTTTGCGCGTCTGGGGTGCGGGACCAGATCGGCTGAGGAACTTTGCTAGCATTTATGCAAATAGCTATGGGAGCTCCTGGGTTTGGCAACACTTCCTTTCAGAGGCCCCATTTGTGGCTGCACCGTCTGCCTCTTTTGTGCTTTCAGAGCTTATGAGGCAACCTCAAAATAGATCTCCCCTGTACTCAGGTTGTTCTTAAATCCTTTTACAATGGAAGAACTAAAACCATTTCCCATGCTTTAAATGCGTCCTTTTCAAAGTCCGAGTAAATGTAATGAGGTTTTAACGTAAACTCTAAAAGAATACATATAATATTTGAGGGAGAATCAGACTATGCGTGTCTAGATTTTCCAGATTTGGGGGGAACTGCATTTCCTTTAATTTCCCCAATTCAGATTTGAAATATATAAATTTAACTGTTATACATGCATGTATAATATTACAATTTTATTCCAATACAAACTTCATTCTTCAAAATATACAAAATGTGTAAAACATTTTTAAAATAAAATGAATTTGTTATCTGCAAAAGCACATTACTTAAGGATACAGATACAGTTTGGTCTTGGTATAAATTGTTATTCCATTGATGCATGAAGTTTCTTAATTGTTCCTTCTCTTTTCTCTACATTCTGCTATACTTTTTAGAATGAAATACTCCTATAGAAAATAAGTTCAAATTCTGCTTAGAAAAGAAGGCAAGAAAGTATTGTAAATCAGCCCTAACCATGGGAAATTTATCTAGAAGGGGCTGTGAAAACCACTGGAAATAAGAGGTACTTAAATCTGATTTCCTCTAGGTGTCAGTATAGACCTAGAACTTAAAAACCTTAGCCCTAATGAAAAATTAAGAGCACAGTAAAATAAGCATGTGTTGCCATCCCATACTATTTATGCAGTTGAAAGAATTTTCTTTTGACTATTGAGCTAAATTTGCTCAAAGATGAATGTTCATCTTTGAATGACAGAATAGATTTTGTCCTAGAAAGAGCAAAATGTAGCTATGATACATTTCTGCAAACACACATTGTTTTCAATATTTTTTATGGCATTGTAACCTATCATTCATTGATGGGTATCATAACCTACCCTGACCTTTATAGAGACATCAACTTTTTAGGAAATCAATAAATATCCTCTTAATATCCATTACCCTCTTGATATCCATTACAATAATTGGATTTAACTCGGCATGCCCAATAACATAGAGCCTTGAAATATACCTCTAGCACCAGTACAAATTTGTTTGATTAGACTAACACACAACTTAAAAAGCAATGAAACAGCATACAAAGATTCTAATGAGGGCATAATTGATATGTATTATAACATGTACTCTACTAAAAACACTGGAATCTCCATTCCTACAGTCATAGAGAATCCTTTAAATGACACCTTCTCTTTTGTCTTTAAATTCAGTTTCTTCAGTAGGCTATATAGCAGTTGAATGTCTCCCCATGATCAGATCAGGAATGTAATAGTAACACTTTTACACTTAGAGATTTAGTGCATTTCAGAAACTCATTACATTCTACCTCTTGATTTTTAACTCCAAACTTTATTTTGAAAAACATCAAAGCCCCAGAATATTGAAAGTACAAAACAATGAACACTCACATATACTTCATCTAGATTCACCAGTTATTAACATGTTGTGACATATGTTCTATCTAAATAAATACTTTGACACAATTTCAAGTAAAACATATTTCTGAGGAGATAATAGAAAATTGCTGTAAATAATAAACTTGGGTAATATAAATAATTTGATAACAAATTACTCTGTAAGTTTTCTGTGAGATCCTCAGTCTGATCCTTGTACTGTTTGACATTCGGGGCCCATGGATTCATGCATGTATGTATATATACATATACCTAATTACCTACTGTAGATATGAGTTAGAATACCCCCAAAAGTGAAAACAGGCTGGAGATCTAGTTCAGGCAGATAATCAGATACAGAGCAATCAGGAAGACCATTAAGATGACAGGATCTTTGAAGCTCATACTGCAAAGTCAACACAAACTCTACCTCCTCTGAACAATCACAGCAATGAGTCTCATATTGCTAATACTAACCTGTTATCGTAATACCTCATGAATATTGGATGAATGAACAAGTAGGTAAATGAATAATCAGCTCCCTCCTCCCAGACTGAGGAGGGAGCAAATTATGGGGAAGAATATATGGCCTGGGTTACCAATCCATAAGGGTCTGAAAGCCATCTCTGGAAAATTCAGAAATGTGATTCTAATGACCTCATAGAAAACTCTTTCCATGCCCGGCAAATATAAAGTGGTCCCTATCTGGTCAAAGGAGATAGAAACTTCAAATGAAATGCAGAACTCAACTCCATGAGTTGACCCTGTCTACTAAATAAATGAATATCTATTTATTCATTTACCAGTTTGAATGGGAGATAAATTATTAGCCTATCTTGGGCACTAAATCGTAGTTTACCCAACTTGTTTCCATAGCCTGATGGCCAACCCTACTGGCCATGTCACTGTCATAGTTGAAGATTAAAGTCCATCTAACAAAATTTTCCAGAGAATGAAAATGCTACTGAAGAAAAGAGAGAGAGGAAACGAAGAAAAATCAGAGTGAAAAAGAAATGGGCATATTGGGAATAGAAAGGCTGAAAGTTGTGGTTAATGAAATTTTGGAGTTTACTCTAGAACTAGTTCCTTCCTTAATATCAAAAACACTTCTAGCTCGATCAGCCATTCATCTGATTTAGTAGATAGAATTGCCTCTAGAATGAGTGCAAATCAAAGCCCCCACTCACTTATACCTTTATTCTACAAAATCACTGCTTAGTGGGCACTTTAGTCAAGCTGTCTGCCTTGTCTTTTCCTGTCCACATACTCAACGTCTGTTCTCACAAACACTATTGAGTGGCAGTCTCAATATCTGCATCATTCCTGACTGATTAAGCAGGAGAAGGGATTGAAACTGGGACATCTGACAAAAAACAAGCTTAGATTCTTTCTTAGAGGAATTGGAAGTCAGGGACTTTAATGTGTGTCTTCTGGGTTGGTGGAAGGATAATTAAGGTCAAGTCATAACAAAGGCAGTACTGCTGGGTTGTTTTACAAGTGAAGGAGAGAAAATTAAAAGAGTAAGAGAATAAATTAGACATGCACAGGAAATAGAGATAAGAGGTCCTGGGTTCCTGAGACAGACAGGGAGTAGCTGTCCTAGTCCTGACAGATTTACAATCCAGAATTCCATTTCCTGCACTTGGATTCAGAGAAACCCTCATAGGGACTTCCAACATGGTCTTCTATTTGATCACACTAGGTTGAGCATTTTCTTCTCCTTGTAGCAAATACTTTCTCATTATAAAAACTATTTTTCACATCAAGAGAGTATGTCAAGGGAGCACTTATTTGATAGGGTAGTGTTAAAATATAGAGTGCACACCTTAAAAATAAAAAGGCCCAAACTGAGTTGTTTTCAAATACCAATGCCAGCTATTTTGAGGCCTAATTTTATACTTTGTTAGAACATGGAATATTTTTTATCTCTACTTAAGTAAGGGCTTTCTTTTTTTAGAATATCTTGGAAGATATCTTGGAAGAGGAATTATTTCATAAATTTACAATACTGTGTTCATTTCCTACTGCTGCTTTAACCAATCACCACAAATTTGGTAAAAAAACAAATTTAGTGGCTAAAGAGCTATTTTCTTACAATTTTGGAGGACAGAAGTCCAAAATCAGTTGGTGTAGGTAGGGCTGCACTCGCTCTAGGGGAGAGCCCATTTGGTTGCTTTTTCCTGTTCCTAGAGCTGCAGTCTTTGCTTTCCTTGGCTCATAGACCCTTCCTCCATCTTCGAAGTCAGCTTCCATCCCTTCCCTGCCCTTCTTCTCTTCTGCCAAATTTCTTCCACTTATAAGGAAACTTGTGATTGCATTTAAGATCCACCTGGATAACAAAGGATAACCTCTCCCTTCTCAAGATCCTTAACTTAATCATCTCTTCAAATTCCACATTGCCTTACAAGGTAACAAGCACAGGTTGCAGGTCTTAGGATCTGTATGTCTTTGGAGGCCATTTTCGACTTTCCACAAATACATTCTTTTTGTGCCCATTTTGAGAAATTGGCTCAGTTGTTGCCAATAGAGAAAAAGAAAGCCAGTCCTAAGTTTTTCATTTTTCTTCATTAAACTGCCATTAAAAGTTTATCCTTAGCCTCTATTCTGGCAGTGATAGAAGACACTGAATTAAACCACAACACTGACTGAGGACTTCTGTTACATCCTCATCAATCTTCCATGAAATTTTCTGCTCCCTCCTCTCTGCCTGGAATCCTTATTTTCTCCTATCTGTCTATTCAAACTATTTCTATCATAAACATCTCAGTTTTGTCGTTTAACTGAGAATTTCTAATTCTTCCTCTAAATGCCAATTGTTTTTTTCCTTTCCTTTTTTTTAAACTTTCATGTAATCAGGAGCACATTATCTAAAACAGCTTGCACAAGAAAAGTAATCTACTTGCCATTGCACAAATATCTTACAGGCAAGAATTGTCCCAAGAAGGCAGCCTCAATTACCTGCTCTTTTTATTTTTTATTTATTTCTCTCCCCTTTCCCCCCTCCACCCACCACCCCCCCCCCCAGTTGTCTGCTCTGTATGTCCATTCGCTGTGTGTTCTTCTGTGACAGCTTCTATCCTTATCAGAGGCACCAGGAATCTGTGTCTCTTTTTGTTGCATCATTTTGTTGTGTCAGCTCTCCATGTGTGCAGCGCCATTCTTAGGCAGGCTGCACTTTTTTTCGCACTGGGTGGCTCTCCTTACAGGGTGCACTCCTTACTCATGGGGTTCGCCTACGTCGGGGACATCCCTGCATGGCACGGCACTCCTTGCGCACATTAGCACTACCTGCTCTTTTTAGTCTTCAAACTCTCCTCAGGTGATCTCAACCATTCTTATAGTTCAAATAACCCTCTCCAAATTGGTAATCCTCAAAGCTCTACATTTAGCCTTAGCCACTGACCTGCGCTTCAGGTTCATATATTTTAAAGCCATTTGACAAACTCTCAAGAACTTCAAAAACAATATAACCAAAATGGAACTAATTTTTCCCCTACATAATAAAAATGCCTCATCCTCCTTTATCCTGTTCCTCAGTTAAAAGTATTACCACCAGTAGGACAGTTAAGCAGAAACCTGAGAGTCATTTTCAATTTCTCTTTTCTCCTTCATTCACTAGTTGGCCACTCCATCTTTATAATTAACCCATGTCAATCTGTTCATTTGTCCTCCAAAATATTTTTAAATCCTCTTCCCTTTCTTGAATCCTTTTACCATTGCCTAGCTGGACCTCTCAAGAACCTGAGAGAAACCTGAAACACTAATTTTTAAGATTTTCAATATATTAACAAGTGAAAAACTGCCAAATCAGTTTTTGAAAATACAGTTACATTAAATACTTAAGTTGAATGAATTGCTGCTTTTCATACAAGTAAAACTGTGCTGTTCATAAGACAGTTAAAGGGCATAAAAATTCAGAGGGGATTATAGGAAATATGGCTAGTATTTGGAACACAAGTGAAAATTGATCATCTTCTTACAAACCTGTCAGTGTTTTTCTGAGACTGCAGGCATAAGCTCATGTGCGAATGTGGGTACAATACCAAATGGCCTTTCTATAACTTTCCCCCTGGCCCACCACTCATCATAGATCCACCTCTCTCTCCTTCCTTCTCTCAAGTCCAACCTCTTCTCTGGCAAGAGACTAATCTATTAAATCTTACAATCGCTCTACTCTGCTTATAACAGCCAGTAAAGTACTGTCTTCTTAGCTGGGCTTCCTAGGCCGTCTTTGACCAGCCTTTGTTACTTTTGCAAGCTCATCTTTGTCTCTTCCTCTTCCCAAATTTTAAGTTCTAGGAATACAAACTGCTCGCTTTTCTGGAAAAAAATTAAAAAATAAAAACATCTCTTTTCTTACTTCTGTACTATTATTGATGCAGTTCCTTCTGCCTCTAGACCAGGGGTTCTTAACCTTTTTTGTTCCACAGATCTCTTTGCCAGTCAGGTGAAAACTACAGACCCTTTATTAAGTCCATGCTACACTGTGTATTATTTAATAAACATATCACACCCACACCAACATGTCCCCACAAGAATAATGTTTTTTGACTTTCATTTCACTCTCGCGGACCCCTTGTTACAAAGCCCTGCTGGAGGGCCTGGGTCTGCCATTGTTGTATCTGACTACTTCTCAGGAGACTGCTCAGGCACGAGTCATAAGCCCCAGGTAGGTTTCCCCGAAGTCCAGCTTGTGCATGGTCCTCCTCTGTACTGCCCAAGGCTTCTGCCTGACTGTTTCCTCCCAGCCTTCCAATTTCATGTGTTCTTTGAAAGCAGAAACACCTTGTGGGTCAGCTGGCACAGGGTGGAAGTAAATGGATATTTATTAAATTGAACAAAATTGAAGTAAGTGAACTTAAAGGAGCTCTACCTCCACCAGGTGGCACAATTTTTATTCTCAATAGAAAGCAAATGACAGAAATGAAAACAAATGCAAAGATGGTGTCAGTGTATTTATATACACCTATACACATGTATTTATGTGCACAGAATGGAACTCTTCTCACAGCTTCCCAAGTGTACTAATGCAAAACAGAGAACTGTGTCCAGTTGGTGTATCCTTTATAATTGTTGCAACTGTAAAGTTGAAAAAAGTATTAAATAACTGTGCAGTTATAAACTCAATCTTCCTAATGACTTGGTGTCCTTTTCATTCATAATGTTATCACCCAGACTCTTTCAAGAGTGAGATGAAAGTGAATTTCCACTTTTGGATGATTTAAGTGCATTCACACATAGAGAGACAAAGTGATCAGAAGATTTGGGGTCTTACAGGCTTGGAGCCTGTTAATTTTTCTGGCTGGTAAAACAAATACCACATAATAGGTTGGTTGTCTTAAACAATGGGAACTTATTGGCTCATGGGTTTGAGGTTAAAAGAAGTCCAAATTCAAGACTTCAGCAAGGTGATGCTTTCTCCCCCAAAGCCTGTTAACATTTGGCCCTGGCTGCCAGCAATTCTTGGGGCACCCTGATTTACCTGTGACATGACCATGTCCTCACCTCTCTCTTCAGAGTTTGTTGACTTCAGACTTCTGGCTTCTCTCCATAACTTTCTCTATAAAAGGCCTCCAGTAATTTTTATTAAGATTCTACCTCATTCATTTGGGTCACAACTTAATTTAAAATAACCTTTTCAAGAGACCATATTTACAATGGGTTCACCTGCCAGAGGAAAGGAAATCTCTAAATTGAGGCACATAATTCTATCTATCACAGAGCCTGTAAAAGTTTGGCATTGTTTATAAATCCAAAAAATAGATATTGGATTATATTTGTAAACTGGTCTATTCCTTTGGGTGTGATTAAACTATGATAAGGGTTTGATTGGGGCACATCAGTAAGAAGTTGAGTTCCCACCCACCAAGGGCATGGGTACTCACAGAGAGAACCAGGCTGCAGAGACTTGGAGTTTTGAGATGGAGCCCTAGGAAGTAAACACACAGAAGAAGAACACAGCAGAGGCCTTGGGAAAAGAGATGAGCCTAATAGCCTACAGCTGCAGCTGAGCTTGGGGAGAAATGAGCCCAGGAGAGAGAGACAAGTCTTATACCAGCCTATAGCTGAGATTGGAAGGAGCTGGGACCACAGAGCCTTAAGCAGCAGAAGAAGGAAGGCTGAACTCTAGCAGACATCACCTGCCCTCTTGCTCCAACATGTGGCAGCAGACTTTGGTCTGCTTCATGGCCTGGTAACTGTAAACTTCTGCCCCAAATAAATACCATTTATAAAAAAACCAACAGATTTCTGGTACTTTGCATCAGCACCTCTTTGGTTGACTAACAGAGAATTTGGTAGCAGAGTGGGGTCGTGCTTGCAATTACCAAAATGCTGGAGCAGTTTTATAAATCAGTAAGGGGTATTTTTTGGAGGAATTGTGAAATCCTTGGTAGAAAGATCTACAGTGCTTTGGAGAGACAGTTGATAGTAATATGGACTCTAAAGAGACTGTTTATGAGGACTTAGAAGTAAATGATGAGGAGGTGGGGCAAGATGGCATCTGAGTGAGGGCACCTCATAATCTTTCCTGCAAAGAAGTGGCTGAGTAGGGTCGAAGTCCTGCTGGAGCAGGCTGTTTCAGGGGCTTGCAGGGCAGAAGGTGTCTGGACGTCAATTTGGTGAGAGAGTGACAGAAGAGGTTCTTGCAAGAGGTAGAATTTGGGGTTTCTGACCCAGAGGTCAGAAGTTATGGGTGGGATCCTTCCCCTTAGGGCTTGGATGCAACGATCCCTGAAAACTGTTTGTTGTGCTGCAGCATTCCCAAACTCCGTGTTTACCAGATATGTGGTTCCCAGGTCCATATCCCCTGTAGTCCACACTCCACAGACTCACATACCTTGAATCTGCAATATCGCAGACTTCCCATGCTTGAATCCAGTGCACCCTGAGGCCCGTCATCTGAGGTCCATGATTATCCTAACCCTCTGCATTTTTTTTTGTTGCTGTTGTTAGTGGGGTTTTTTTTGTCTTCTCTTTGAGCTTGGAGCACTATACCAGTTGGCTTGGGGAGAGCTTGGGAAGAAAGGAGAGGTGAATCTGCTGAGAAAGTTCAATTTACCTAAATGTCCTGGGGTAAAAAACTTGGTGTGGGAGAAGGTGGAGTCAGAATATCAATTAGACCTCCCCTAGCACACCTAAGGGGGAGGTACTGTAGGATCTGCTATCCAAGCTTCCAATAGCATATTTGGGGTTTTTTGTGAAGTGTAGGTGCTCTCACTTTGGAAATAAAGAGTCATTGTCTTCTGTGTTGAGTTGGTTCACCAAGGACCCACTTGAATCTCCTACCGGACACCTCATGCAGCTTTCCTGCTGCCATGGGAGAGAGGGGAGTGAGGAAGGGAGAAAGGGGGAATGTCAGATCCCTAAGCATTTTATTTAACTGCAAAGAGGATTCTTAGCTTGAAACTTTGGTTTCTGTTTTTTTGTTCTTCTGGTTGCTATTGCTGCATTGTCTCCTGGTTTTTTCTTCCATTTTATCCCCCAAAGCCCTTTTTCTTTTCTTTCATTTCTTTTCTCTTTTTTTTCTTTTTCTTCCTTGCTTCCCCCCTTCTTTGTCTCACCCCCCCCTTTTTTCTCTTTTTCTTCCTTTCTCTTCTTTTTTATTTTTATTTTTTATATAATAGGTGCTGCAGGGAGTGCTTCACATTTGCTGTGTTTCCTCATCCTCCATTTCCTCTTTTCTGTGGGTATTGATTTTGGCCACCTACACTATCCCCTTTCCTCTACATCTTTCTATCCTCCATCATCTACTATTTCTCTTACATTCCATCTCCCTTTGTTTGACCCCCAAATTGTCTGACTTTTTATTTCTAATACCTTCGTTCTGTTTTCTGTCTTTTATTAACTCTTTATATTATTGTCTTTCTTTTCTCTTTCCCTCTCTCATGAAAACACTGGCTTTTTAATTTATACTATATTCCTCCCATATTCAGTTGACCGTCTCATTATAGGTACTCTACTTACTGCTATAACTCTACACAGTTTACATGAGTCTAATATCCACTCTCCTAGATCTCACATCATTCTTCTGTTAACATTTATTATCAATACTACTTTATACATTTTCTTTTCTTACTCATTTTGCTTTTCCTGGTCCTAATATTTTCCTTCAAATTGAACTTAGCCAGAAACAAAAAAATAGAGTAAGAAGAACAAAGTGACAAAGAGAAGACATAACACTTATGCAAAAACAACAACTAATTAAACCCCAAGACTAGACAAAGAAGCTAAGACACTGATTGAACCCATCAAGATAAAATGATGACCAGACAGCAACAAAAAACTACAAACCAAACCAATAATCAGGAAAACATGACCCAATCCAATGAGCAAATTAAAAACCAGAAAGAGGAGCAGAACTTCGAACAAGTAATTAAAGCTCTCAAAACATGTATTAGTGACCAATTTAGTGAAGTAAAGGAAGAGATTAAGAATATGAAAAAAACACTTGGAGAGAATACAGAAGAAACTGCAATCATTCACAAAAAGATAATGGATATGATGGTGATGAACAGCACAATTCGAGAAATCAAAATACACTCTCTCAGCAAATAACAGCAGATTAGAAGAGGCAGAGGAGAGAATTAGTGATGTAGAAGACAATACATCTGAAATCAAACAGATAGTACAACTGTTTGATAAAAAGATAGAAAAAATCCAGCTGGGACTTAGAGATTTGAATGACAATGCAAAATGCACAAACATATGCATTATAGGCATCCCAGAATGAGAAGAGAAGGGAAAGGGAACAAAAGGGGTGTTGGAGGAAATAATGGCTGAAAACTTCCCAAATCTACTGAGGGAGATGGATGTACATGTCCAGGAAGCACAACACACCCTAAACATCACAAATCCCAACAGGTCTACCCCAAGATATATACTTGTCAAATTATCCAATGCTCAGGACAAAGAGAAAATTCTAAAAGTTGCAAGAGAAAAGAAAACCATCACATACAAAGGAGGCTCCATAAGATTAAGTTCTGATTTCTCATCTGAAACCATGGAGGCAAGAAGGCAGTGGCATAATATAGTCAAGGTACTAAAAGAAAAAAATTTCCAACCAGGAATACTCTATCCAGCTAAGCTAGCATTCAAAAATGATGGAGAGTTCAAAATATTCACAGATAAACAGAAACTAAAAGAGTATGCCAACAAGGACCCTGCCCTTCAAGAAATACTAAAGGGACTTCTGCAGGAAGAAAGAAAAAAACAGGAGAGGCAAAGTTGGAGGAGAGTATAAGAGCAACTAAAAAGACAAAAGGAGAAGATAAAAACAAACAAAATATGACAAACACAAGTCCAAAGAAAATATGGCTAACATAAATAATTCCTTGAAAGTAATAACACTGAATGTTAATGGATTAAACTCACCTGTCAAAAGTTTCAGATTGGAAGATTGAATAAGGAAATATGATCCATCCATGTGTTGTCTACAGAAACACATCTTAGACCCAGGGATTCAAGGAGGTTGAAAGTGAATGGCTGGAAAACAATCTTACAAGCAAACAATAACAAAAAAAGGCAGGAGTAGCTATATTAATATCAGACATGGCAGCAGGCTTGGCCCAGTGGTTAGGGCATCTGTCTACCACATGGGAGATCCGTGGTTCAAACCCTGGGCCTCCTTGACCCATGTGGAGTTGGCCTAGGTGCAGTGCTGATGCGTGCAAGGAGTGCCGTGCTACGCAAGGGTGTCCCCTGTGTAGGGGAGCCCCACACACAAGGAGTGTGCCACATAAGGAGAGCTGCCCAGCATGAAAGAAAGTGCAGCCTGCCCAGGAATGGCACTGCCCACATGGAGAGCTGACACAACAAGATGGCGCAACCAAAAGAAACACAGATTCCCATGCCACTGACAACACCAGAAGTGGACAAAGAAGATGCAGCAAATAGACACAGAAAACAGACAACCAGCCTGGGGGGGAGGGGTGGGGGGAGATGGGAGAGAAATAAATAAATCCTTAAAATAAAATCAGACAAAATAGACTTTAAATGCAAAACAATTGTGAGAGACAAAGATGGACACTACATATTAGTGAAAGGGACAATCTTCAAGAAGAATGAACAATCATAAACATTTATGTTCCTAACAAGGGCACCTCCAAATATGTGAGGCAAACACTGGAAAAACTAAGTGAAAGAATAGATGCCACTACAATTATAGTGGGGGATTTTAATACACCAGTATCAACTTTGTATAGAACATCTCAAAAGAGAATCAATAAAGAAACAAAAATTTTGAACAGTATATTAGAGGAGCTGGACCTAATAGACGTACATGAACATTACACCCAAATACAGCAAGATATATATTTTTCTCAAGTGCTCATGGATCATTCTCTAAGAAAGACCATATGCTAGACCGCAAAGAAAGTCTCAATGAATTTGGAAAGATTGAAACCATACAAAATAATTTCTCTGACCACAGTGGAGTGAAGCTGGAAATCAGCAAGACCCAGAGGCCCAAATTTCACACCAAGATATGGAAATTCAACAGCACACTCTTAGAAAAACAGTGGGTCAAGGAGGAAATCTCAAAAGAAATTAATAACTACCTTGAAACTAATGAAAATGATAACACAACATACCAAAACTTTTGGGATGCAGCAAAAGCAGTACTGAGAGGGAAATTTATAGCCATAAATTCATACACCAAAAAAGAAGAAAGAGCAAAAATTGAAGAACTGCACATTTGGAGGAATTAGTTAAAAAAACAAAAAACAAAGGAACCCCTTAGGAAGAAGAAAGAAAGAAAGAACAAAGATAAGAGTAGAATGAAATGAAATAGAAATTAAGAAAGCATTTGAAAAGATTAACAAATCCAAGAGCTGGTTCTTTGAGAAGATCAATAAAATTGACAAACCCTTAGTTAGACTAATACAGAAAAAAAAAGAGAGAAGATGCAAATACACGAAATAAGAAATGAGAAAGGAGATATCACCACTTGCCCCACAGATATAAAGCCTATCATAAGAGGATACTTTGAAAAACTATATTCCAACAAAAAGGACAATTTAGAGGAAATGGACAAATTCCTGGAAACACATAAGCAGCCTCTATTGATGAAAGAAGAAATCGATGATCTCAACAAACCAATCATAAGTAAGGTGATAGAATCAGTCATTAAAAACCTCCCAACTAAGAAGAGCCCTGGGCCAGATGGCTTCACAGGTGAATTCTACAAAACATTCTGGAAAGAACTAATGTGAATCTTGATGAAACTCTTCCAAAAAATCTAAATAGAAGGAACATTGCTTAACTCATTCTCTGATGCCAACATTACCCTAGTACCAAAGCCAAACAAAGACACCACAAGAAAGGAAAATTACAGACCAATTTCTCTAATGAACCTAGACGTAAAAATCCTCAACAAAATACTTGCTAATCATATTCAACAACACATTAAATGAATAATACACCATGACCAAGTGGGATTCATTCCAGGTATGCAAGGATGGTTCAACATAAGAAAATCAATCATGTAACACAGCATATGAACAGATTGAAGGAAAAAAATCACATGATCATATCTATAGATACAGAACAAGCATTTGACAAAATACAGCACCCTTTCTTGATAAACACTGCAAAAGATCAGAACACAAGGAAATTTTCTGAACATGATAAAGTGTATATATGAAAAAACCACAGCCAACATTGTTTACAATGTTGAAATCCTGAAGTCTTTCCCTCTTAGATAAGGAACAAGACAAGAATCCCACTATCACCTCTTCTCTTTAACATTGTCTTAGAAGTACTTGCTCGAGCACTGAGGCAAGAACCAGATATAAAAGGCATTCAAATTGGAAAGGAAGAAGTCAAAACTTCATTTGCAGATGACATGATCCTATACATAGAAAACCCCGAGAAGTCTACAAGAAAGCTTATAGAACTCATAAATGAGTTCAGTAAAGTCTCAAGCTATAAGATCAATGCACAAAAATCAGTAGCATTTCTGTACACCAATAATGAGCAAGCTCAGGAGGAAATCAAGAAACAAATACCATTTGCAATAGTAAATAAAAAAGTCAAATAGCTAGGAATAAATTTAACTAAAGATGTAAAAAACTTACACACAGAGAACTACACAACAGTGTACAAGGAAACCAAAGAAGACCTAAATAAATGGAAGAATATTCCCTGTTCATGGATAGGAAGACTAAATATTATTAAGATGTCTATCCTACCAAAACTGATCTACACATTCAATGCAATCCCAATAAAAATCAACACAGCCTTCTTTAAGGAACTAGTAAAACTAACTCTGAAATTTATTTGGAAAGGAAAGAGGCCCCGAATAGCCGAAGACATATTGAAAAAGAAAAATGAAATTTGAGGAATCACATTACCTGACTTCAAAACATACTACAAAGCTACAGTAGTGAAAACAGCATGGTATTGACACAAGGAGAGACAGACAAACCAATGGAACTAAATTGAGAGTTCTGATATAGATCCTCATATATACAGTCATATAATATTCGATAAAGCCACCAAACCCTCTCAACTGGGAGAGAATGGCCTCTTCAACAAATGGTGCCTGAAGAACTGGATATCCATATGTAAAAGAATGAAAGAGGATTACCAACTCACACCTTATACAAAAATCAACTCAAGATGGATCAAAGACCTAAATAAAAGAGCCAAGACCATAAAGACTTTGGAAAGCAATGTAGGGAACCATCTACAGGACCTTGTAATAGGAAATGGCTTCATGAACTTCACACCAAAAGCACGAGCAGCAAAAGAACAAATAGATAAATGGGACTTCCTCAAAAATAAAGCCTTCTGCACCTCAAAGGAGTTTGTTAAGAAAGTGAAAAGAGAGCCTACACAATGGGAGAAAATATTTGGTAACCATATATCTGGTAGGAGACATATCCTGTATATATAAAGAACTCCTATTTCTTAAAAATAAAAAGACAAACAACCCATTTAAAATATGGGAAAAGGTTTAAACAGACACATCTCCAAAGAAGAAATACAAGTGGCCCAAAGCACATACAAAAATGCTCCAATTCTCTAGCTATTAGGGAAATGCAAATCAAAATTACAATGAGATACCATCTTACTCCCATAAGATTGGCAACTATCAAAAAAACAGAAAACTACAAGTGCTGGAGAAGATGTGGAGGAATGGGAACACTCATCCACTGCTGATGGGAATGCAGAAGGATTCAGTCATTCTGGAGGACAGTTTGGTGGCCTCTCAAAAAACTAGCTATAGATTTGCCATATGACCCAGGAATTCCATTGCTGGGTATATACCCAGTAGAACTGAAAACAAGGACACAAACTGATATATCCACACAAATGTTCATAGAACCATTGTTCACTATTGCCAAAAGTTGGAATCAACCCAAATGCCCATCAACAGATGAAGGGATAAATAAAATGTGGTATATACATACAATGGAATACTACTCAGCTTTAAGAATGAATACACTACAAACACATGTGATAACATGGATGAATCTTGAGAACCTTATGTTGAGTGAAGCAACCTAGGCATTGAAGGACAAATACTACATGATCTCAATGATATGAAATAAGTAAATGAAGCTTCCTCAGAGAGCTAGAGATTGGATAATAGGCTTATAGGTATTTGGGGGGTAGAGGAAGGTTGTAAGCTGGCACATACATGGGTGAAATCTATGATAACCTGGAGGTAAGTATTTGTACAAGGAAGGGATAAAATGGGGGCATAGGGATACCCTTGGGTGGGGCTTTGTGGGCTTGAGGGGGGCTAGGGATGGGAGGATGGGTAATATTGACCAAGAAATTGGGGGGAGGGTGGGGGAACATATGAATATAGGAGATTGTCAGGTATGTGGTGGAGAGTATAATGTTGAGAAAACTTTTTCAAAAATATAATAAGGAAGGTTACCTGTTTAAGATGCTTAAAAGGGAGAATCTGACATGGGACAAGCTTCTAGGGAGAGTGTGAGTGCTCATTTTGTGATAGTGGGTTATATCATTGGATAGAGACCCATACAATGAGAGTGAAGGTATACCCACATCCTGGGGAGGATTGATGTTCTCAAATAGAGGGAATTGTATCTCTTGAAAGAAATGGTGGCTCCCAATGTATTAGGGCAGTTGAGCATGTCAAGCCCTCAACATTGTTGCAAGTATCTCTGAAAATGGCCCTACAAGCAATGAAGATTGATTGTCACTGTGGGCCCTGAGGGGAGGGGAAAGAGGTATTGAATAGATGGAATCAATGTAACTGTGGGGCAATGGAAGTGTTCCACAAGATTATGCAAGGATGGATATAGGACATGTTGAATTACACCAAAGATATATAGGGGCCTATAGGCTAAAATGTAAATCATAATGTAAAACATAAGATAGCTAAAATTTTAGAAAATTTCATAGTCTAAAATATAAACCAAAATGTAAACCCAGGCATAACCTTGTTTGAAAGCTATTGTCTCAATATCTGTACATCAGTTGCAGTAAATATAGGATGAACATGTAAAAAGATTATTACTTAGGAAGGGACAACGTGTTTTATGTTGTATATGTGGGAGTACCATATATTGTATATATGAATTACTATGATCTAAAACTTTTGTGAAGACAAGCTTAATAATTAGAAAAAAAGAAAGGACATAGACCCTGAGGAAGAGATGGAAGAAGTTGTCTCGCCAATGTGCATACAGAGCAATACTTACTGTAGTGATGGAAGGCAAAACATAAAAAACAAAGTTTTTCATTTTTTAATTTTTTGATACCCTAATTTTTTTTACCTTAATTTTTCTAAATTACTATGCATTCTATATCTAACCTTTAAACTCATCATTATATTCCATTTTACTATTAATGGAACCTGGCAATATATGAGGCTTCATTTTGAAGAAGTTTTGGATCACAGAGAGGTTCAACAATGGCAGGGGAGGAATACTGGTGTGGGATGTTATTGATAGGGGATACATGGTTGGCAGGAAGTTCTCCAGGGCATATATACAGGGTACATAAAAATGTCTGGATATGTTCATAGTGGTTACAGTTAAAAATGACAACTGAGGGAGTGCTGAGTTCCTAGCCAGGGGAGCTCTGTCACATTCCGTAATGGTACAGCAACAATCCCCAGAGCACAATGGCAAAAACCAAAAAAGAAGGACAGTCCAACAATGAGCCCTTGATACTAATGACTATGCTTGTGAGTCTGTGCACCTGAAATAAGAACTAGGCCTAGAGCTGTAGGATGCCTAAGAGTTACCTCCTGAGAGCCTCCGTGTTGCTCAAATGTGGCCAGTCTCAAAGCCAACCTCAGCATGTAAATACATTGCCTTCCCCCCGGCATGGGACATGACTCCTGGGGATGAGCCTCCCTGATGCTGAGGGATTACAGCCAAGTATCAGCTGATGATGTAACTAGAAAATGACCTTGAATAAAAGGGTCAACTCAGACCAGCAGAATATCTCAGCCTACATGTAATATCAGGATTTAAAAATGCTTTTTTACCCTGAATAAAAGGGGGAAATGGAAAGGACAAATGAGTTTACATGGCTATGAGTCTCCAAAAAAGAGCCCGAAGGTCATCAGAGGGGTCACCCTTGTACACACCTCAGCAGAGTCCCCAAGACAGCTAATGTAGATACAACCCCAGATATTGGTTCTTCTGAGGGCTACAGAGACTCACAGGTTCTATGGTCATGGCAGATGGAGTTCAGTGCCATGTCAATTGGACTTACTTTGGAATTTGTGTTCCTGAGTGTGATGGAGTTGAACTCAGATGTGATCTTTGTTCACAAACCTCTCCTGTTACTTTTATTGGACCTGTGGTTGGTGCTGGGATTTAGTGTATACTCAAGGGACCTGAATCCCTGGACTCTCCATGTGATAGCCAGGCCCTGAGCCTCAACAAACTTGCAACTCCTACACTCTGGTTTATTGAACTTACCCCACTCAGTGAACTTAGAGGTGAAGAAGGTCAACCACCACACCAGGGAGCCAAAGAGTGCCTACAATTGAAAGCAGGAGAATTGCATCCATCATCCATGTGGAATCTAAGCCACCTCTTGATATAGATGTGGAGAGTACATAACCATTCCAGGGTCCACAGGAAGGAGGAATATAGTATGGATTAGAGCGGACTTGCTGATATTCTATTATGGAACTATTGTGATTAGTAATTGAAGAAAATGTAACACTGATGTGGAGAAAGTGGCCATGGTAGCTACTGAGGGTATGGAATGGGAAGAAGAGATGTGATGTGGGGGTATTTTCAGGACTTGGAGTTGTCCTGGGTGGTACAGTAGGGACAGTTACTGGACATTATTTCCTCCCATGGTCCACTGGGTGGACTGGGGGAGAGTGCAAACTATAATGTGGACCACTGGCCATGTGATGCAGCAGTTCTCAGAGATGTATTCACCGAGTGCAATGAAGTCCCATGATGATGGAGGAGGTTGTTGTTATGGGAGGAGTGGGGTGAGGGGGTGGGGGGTATATGGGATCCTCATATTTTTTAATGTAACATAAAAAATAAAGACAAAAATAAAAAGTAAATGATGATACTACTATTGGAAACAGGAGGAAAAGCCATCCTCATTTTAAAATTGCAGAGAACTTTGTAAGAATAACTACTGGTGTTTTACCGAAGGCAGAATTCAAAAATAGTGAGCCTGGTCATTTAGCTAAAGAACTTTCCAAAGAAAACTCAGAGAATGCAGCTTGGCTTCTCCTTGCAGCTTATAGCAAAAATGTTAGAAGAGCAAGATAAGATGAGGTCTCAACTGTTGGGCACAAAGAAAACAGAAATTGATTCCAGAAATCCCAAGCTTCTGGAAATCAAGTTTCCTGATGATAGTGCCCCATTTGAGGATTTACATAAACTTGGAACTTGTAAATCAGAATTGAAGATGCAGTTATCTCAGAAGGACTTGTGGAAAGTCTTACTGGTTGATGACTTGGACCCCTGCATCTTGCATACTAAACCAACAAGCTTTTTGAGAGAGCTCTTTGAACAAAACCACTGTCAACTTGGACTAAAAGGGACATGGAAAGGAGAGATTAAAGGAGAAACAGCTTTAAGAGGAAAATGATGGAAGCTGAGATCTGGAATTAAGACATTGCCTTGGGCCAAGAGAGGAACCTCACCCATGTGTACAGAAAGGGTGAGTTTGCCCCACAGTGAAATAGAGTGGATGTTCTCATCCCTGTTCAGAAAAGTTTTGCCACCCCAGGGTACAGAGAGGGTGAAGCACATTCCCCAAGATTTAGGGAGGTTAAAGTCACCACCCAATAGGTCTAAGAGGGGTGGACCTATCCCCCATGGATTAGGGAAGGACAAGTGATAATTTTTTGCTGAGAAGGTTGAGCCTGTGTGCCAAAGTTAGGGAGGATGTTGTCTTCACTTCACTGTTCTAAGGAGGTTAAGACTCTAACTCAAAGATTGGGTAAAGTGTGGCAATCATTCCAGTGCTCTTGGAGAGTGAGGTCTAGAACTTGGTCATCACCCAGATGCTTGATGAGGGTGGAACCAAGAAAATGGTCATTGAGTAAGCCTGTGGAATGGGTGGGTCTCCATGTGGTCCCAAGGAGAAGGAACCATCATCTTATGAATGACTACAGAAACTTTCCTTGGGCCCCCAAACTTCCCTTTTAGAAAAACCCTTGCAGTTTTCAACAATCAAAACTGAGCTGCTGAGGAGGAGCCAGTCATAAGGCCCAGAAATAGGCTCACCTTTTAATGCTGGCATTAAAGGCACATCACCTCAGAGCCATCCAAATCCAGACTCCACATCAATATGAAGCTGGCCACAAGCTGCCTCACCCACCCAGATGGGACTTTGATCCAAGGGAGGAGAGAGGAGCCTTTGTTTATGGTTATTTCAGGTGTAGCCACACCCTTGCTTGTGCTTGCTATAGTAATGATCACTATAAACTGAATGTACCTTTGCTTATATTTACTTCAGGTCTAACTTTACCCTTGTTTATGCTTGCTATTGTGATGGTAATTCTAAACTGAGTTTGCCTTTGTTTATGGTTACTTCAGGTCTAGACTCACCCTTGCTTATGCTTGTGGTTATTTCAGGGTTGGTCTCACCTTTGTGATGATAACTTCATTTCTCTTCTGCATGTAACATGGCTACTTCTGCCACCTATGGTTCAGGGGAAGGTAAATTTGATACACCCTGTCTCCACTGATGTTAATCTTTCCACTGGTGTTAATAACCTTGCTTTCTTTCATGGTTATCCAGGTGTCATCTACCTTGCTTTCTGGTGGAATTCCTTTTTTTTTTTTGCCTTACAAAGATTTTAATTTATTTTATTTTTTTCAAATTCTACTCAATTTATTCATTTTTAAAAAAATATTACATTCAAAAAATATGAGGTCCCCATTCACCCCCACCACTCCCCCCACAGTAACACTTTCCCCCACATCCATTGTATCTGGTGAGTACATCTCTGAGCATCGCTGCACCCCATGGCCTGTGGTCCACACCATAGCCCACACTCTCCCACGTTCTATCCAGTGGGCCATGGGAGGACATACAATGTCCGGCAATTGTCCCTGCAGCACCACCCAGGACAACTCCAAGTCCCGAAAATGCCTCCACATCTCACCTCTTCCTCCCATTCCCCGCACCCAGCAGCCACCATGGCCACTTTTTCCACACCAATGCCACATTTTCTCAATTATTAACCACAATAGTTCATGAATAGAATATCATTAAGTCCACTCTAATCCTTACTGTATTCCTCCTTCCTGTGGACCTTGGCTTGGTTGTGTCCATTCCACATCTATGTCAAGAGGGGGCTTAGATTCCACATGGATACTGGATGCAATTCTCCTGCTTTCAGTTGTAAGCACTCTAGGCTCCATGGTGTGGTGGTTGACCTTCTTCAACTCCATGTTAGCTGAGTGGGGTAAGTCCAATAAATCAGAGTTTAGGAGCTGAAGTCTGTTGAGGCTCAGGGCCTGGCTATCATATTGTCAGTCCAGAGATTCAAATCCCCTAGATATATCTTAAACCCCAGCACCAAATACAATTCCAGAAAAGTAGCATGAAAGACTTGTGAAAAGAGATCCCATCTGAGTCCAGCTCCATCACTCAGAAACACCAGCTCCAAAGAAGAGCCAACCAACATGGCAGTGAACTCCATCTGCCATGACCACAGAACCTGTGGGTCTCTTTAGCCGTCAAAAGAACCAATACCTGGGGTTGTATCCACTTTATCTGTCTCTGGGACTCTGCTCAGGTGTGCATAAGGGCAATCCTTCTGACAACCTCCAGACTCTTTTTTAGAAACTCATAACCATATAAACTCATTTGTCCTTTCCATTTCCCCCTTACTTTAGGTCAAACAGAATTTTAAACTCCTGTTATTATATGTAGACAGGGATATTCTGCTGGTCCGCGCTGAACCTTTAATTCAAGGTCATTTTCTAGTTACATCATCAGCTGGTACTTGGTAGTGATCCCTCAGTGCCAGGGAGGCTCATCCCCGGGTGTCATGTCCCACGCTGGGGGGAAGGCAGTGCATTTACATTCTGAGTTTGGCTTTGAGACTGGTGGTGAAATTCTTGACCCTCAAGACTAAAGGCTGATCATCCTCTCTTCCAGTCCAGCAGCCACCAGAGTCCTGTAATCTCCAAGGATTGGGAGTGGGGGGCCTCCCACATCAAGTAGTAATATTCCTGAAAGCAGTAAATTATGAGAAAAACCAGGTTTCCCTGAGACTTCAATGACCTCATTGAGAATACACTGGAATTAGTGTTGCTCATCCAAGGTCTGACAAAGTCAAAATGGGAAATAAGCAAAGCTCTGAAGTAAAGGAAAATGTTGTAGATTGTATTTTAAAGCATTGGGAATAATTTAATTTATACACCAATAATTAAAGAATGAAATTCTTATGCAAAATTGCATGATCACAGTGCAGATTGATTAGAAATAGCCTTCAAAGAGATCTTTTAAATATTATTTTACAGTTAAACTTATTTTGTAAGAGAATAAAAATTACAGGTAATATTAACGAGTTGTGTGTTTTTGTGTCTCTCTATTTGTGCCTGCCTATTTGTTCAGTGTTTATCTTCATACATCAGGTGGTAATATCAAATTAACAAATGAAAATCCTTAAAAGAGCTCTATTCAAGTTGTTAGAAATTAACTATGTACTCATATAAGTGAATAAATATTCCTAGAGCCCAAATTAGGCTGAGCAGGATGGAAAGGTCATATAGAAATCTGAATATAAAAAATATTGGGAGGGAAAAGGTTTGTCCTAAGCTCTTTGACCTACCCAGCCCCCCAGGACCTTCTCTTTGCAAGAGCTATGATGGAGGGACTAAGTGTAGCAAATTCAAACTCTGTCTTCAAGACTGGTGAATTAAGAAACAGAGTGTGCCCTGTAATTCCCCAATTTAAACCTTTTAATTCTATTATCAAATTTCAGTAAGTAAAGGGAAAAGATCTTAAAAGCAATTGAAATATCTCTTCTAAATTATGATTAAAACAAATTAAACAATTATAATTATTCCAGAACCTGGCAGTTAGTATACTTATAAGATTATTCATAGTATTAGAATGTTATTAAAGAAAAGAGGTTTTAGCCTCCTGTAAAGGAAGGAAAAAGAACATTCCTTGCATAAACTATAATGGTTTCAATTTTATTTAGTTGAATGTAATTTACCTAGGTTAAAATACCAATTAAGAAAATTAACATTACATGTATTAAATCTTTAAGATGATGAAAGCTGCAAGTTCATGTCTAATGAAATTAAATTAAAGATGGAAATTTAGATCTGTCCTCTCTTAAATGGAAAAAGTAAAGTTCATTGGTTGCAGTATTAGTGAAAGGGATGCTGATGCAAAATACCAGAAATCTGTTGGTTTTTATAAAGGGTATTTATTTTGGATAGAAGCTTACAGACCATAAAGCACAAGTTACCTCCTTCACCAAAGTTTATTGCCAGGTGGTAAAGCAAAATGGCTACCAACATCTGTAAGAGTTCAGGCTTCCTGGGTTCTTCTCTTCCCAGGGCTTGGTGCTCTCTGGGTTCAGTTGCTCTGGTATCTCCACAAGGCCAGCTGTAGACTATTAGGCGAAGGGCTTGTTTCTCTTCCTAGGGCCTTCTCTCTTTCCTTAGGACCAAGTTCCTCCATGTTCTTCTTCTGTGACTCCAGCTCAAGACTCCCTTGTGTCCTCCTTCTCCATGGTGCAGTTTCTCCATGAGTTCGCATCCACCAAGGAGGTGGGGACTCAACATCCTACTGACATTGCCCAATCAAAGCTGCAATCATTATTTAATCAAATAAAAGTGAAACCTCTGAATCCAATATGCTCTAATATGCTCAGAGGGACAGACCAGTTTACAAACATAATCCAATGTCTATTTTTGGAATTCATAAACAACATCAAACTGCTACAACTTGGGTCACAGCTGAGGTCAGGCAGACAATATGGCCAACAGACAACATACACACACACACACATAGCCAGTGGAGGACATGGCCATGAGACCCTGTCTGGAAACCTTCTGAAGGATCTTGTGAACCCTAGCCATGAGAATCCCATTTGGAATGAGAACACCATTCAGGATCAAGGGAAAGCCCCAGATACCCTTAAAAGGCCTCACTATTGGCTATCTGAGAACTGACAGGTGGGCCTACCAATCAGAACAGCAAACTAGCTAGGGCCCTGCTTTAACATTATGAAGGGGGAGGAGGAGAGACTTTAAAAAGGTCTGACCGGAGTGCATGTCTCAATCTGCAGCATACCCATGGTCCATGCCTCGGACTGTGTACTTACCTCATTTTCTTGTTTCTTAATAAACTCCTTACTCCCTTGCTTACCGTATGGTGTGTTCTAAACTCTTTTATGTGACATAAGCCAAGAACCTAGAAGCCTAGAGCCCAGAGCTTTCTACTAACACAACCATGATAATCTGTTCAATAATCTTCATCCGTGGCTCAACTTTGTTTGCAAATGCAGTTTTCTAAAGTGCTTCTTCAGTCCACTAATCAAGGTGACACAAAAAACCTTTTCAACTAAAGAATTTAGAGGAGGTGACAGGGGTTTCATTAATTTATTCATTGGTCCAATCCATTCACCAAGTAATATATTACAAGCCTACTGTGCACAGGATGCTATGAATTTATTATATGTAAAAGACATAGGCCTTGGCCCCTAGAAACTTATAATAGAGGAGACCTACATATGAAAAACAACTATGCAAAGCAGTGTATGATAATCAAGTACCCAAATAACCTTGCTGTGGTGAATCCCAACAATCTATTTTAGGAGTGAAATATCCATATGATCTAGCAGATAGTGTGAATGTATGAAATACATCAGGAAACATGTGTCCTTCAAAAAGGGTAGCTATCACAGAATCTAAACTTACTGGTGTCATGCAAGAATGCAAGCCCAGTGTTCTCAGGTCTTCTGAGTTTTCTTAAAATAATTCAGATTTTTATTTGGAGGTTTCCCAATATTTAATTAGTAGCAGTTATAAATTTTTCTAGCACTTTGTAAGTTAAAATAAAAGACATATTAGCTAGCATATTCTGTATAGATAAGGAAAAATAAATCATACTTGACTAGCATGACTTAGAAAAACTGCATGCAAAAAGCAGTATTTTAAGGAGTAGATGTAGCTCAAGTGGTTGAGTTCCTGCTTCCCATGTCCAAGATCCTGGGCACCATCCCCAGTACCTCTTAAAAACAAAATAAACAAACAAGCAATTGAAAAAAATAACCAACTCTCATTGGGGAGTGGATGTAGCCCACTGATTGTCTGCTTCCCATGTACGAGGCTCTGGGTCTGATCTCTGGTACCTCCTAAAAAAAATTTTTTTTTACGCAGTATTTTAGTTGCATCAAAAATGGAGATAAAGTTTGTAAAAGACAGTAGGAAAGATAAGCATTTCAAATGGAGGCAAGTGTTTGAAGAAAATGTATTTAGTAAGCAGGCAAGTATTTTTAAAACACATCTTTAGAATTATTTGTGATGTGATATAGTGATCTACTGATCCTTTAAAAATGGATGATGATGGGAAGTGGATGTGGCTCAAGCCATTGGGCACCTGCTTACCACATGGGAAATCCTGGGTTTAGTTCCTGGATTCTCCTAAAGAAGACAAACAAGACAGCAAGCTGACACAACAAGGTGATGCAATGAGATAATGCAACAAAGAGACACAACGAGGAAACACAATGAGAGACATAATAAGCAGGAGTGGAGATGCCTCAAGCCTTTGTATGCCTCCCTCCCACGTGGGAGGTCCTGATTCAGTTCCCGGTGCCTCCTAAAAAGAAGATGAGCACACAATGAACAGACACAGAGAGCAGACAGCGAGTGTAAACAAAAAAGGGGAGTGGGAAGAAATAATAAATAAAATAAATATTAAAAAATAAAATAAATAAAAATTGATGATAAGGATACAGTAGTGAGGCAGGATAGTATAGGGAAAGGGAAGACTTGGGTCTGATGTGAGACCTGGCAGACCACATGACCATGAGACCCCACTTGGAAACATCCTGAGGGGAAGGCTGCCAGAAAGAACCCATGAGATCCTGGCCACAAAACCCCATTTAGAATTCTTTCCAGTGTCAAAGAGAAGCCCTGGATAACTCCAAACAGGCCTCCTTCTCATTGGGCCTCTGAGAGCCAAAAAGCAGGGATTGTAAAGCAACCAATCAGAACAGCAAACAACTGGGAGCCCTCCCCAACACAATGAAGGGAGAGTAGTAAATGTTTTAAAAGGCCTCACCTGGGGCCCCACATGCCTGAGTCACTCTGTAGCATGCCAGCAGTCCATGTCCAGGACTGTGTGCTCTTTTCTTGTTTCTTGATAAATTCTTCACTCCCTTGCCTACCCTGTGGTGTGTCCTTAAATTCTTTTACGTGACATAAGCCAAGAACCTAGAAGCCCAGAATCCAGAGCCTTCTACTAACAGTAGCACCTTAACCTATTTTGAAGAGTTGCTTCTTCATATTGTTGGAAAATCAAATGTAGAAAATAGAAATATGACAAGACAAGAAAATCATGCCACATAATATTCCACCACCTAAATATAACAACTGTTAATAGTTAAATATTGTAACAGTGAATATTTACTATGTTTACTATAATTTAGGTCCTTCATTAAGTACCCTTAAAATCTTCTTTTTAATACAAACATAGTTTTTTAAAAAACTGATATTATATATATCGTTTTATAACTCATTTAAATGCAAAAGTATTATGAATATTTTCTGTCACTGTATCTTCTTCTAGAGTGTCACTTTAGTTACTGCTCATTATTCCTTTGTATTCACAATTGCTTATTTAACCAATTATTTATTGGTGGCTATTGAGGATGTATAGTGGGTTGGATAATGCACCCATCCCCAAAATTAGTATCACCTGGAACCTCAGAATGTGACCTTATCTGGAAATAGGACCATGGAGATGAGGTCATACTGGATAAGACTGGGTCTAAATTCGATGACGCGTGTCCTTAAAAAAAGAGGAGAGGATGCACAGAGACAGAGAATGGAGGGAGAGGTGAAGACGGAGGCAGAGACTGCAGTGATATGTCTACAAGCCAAGGGGTGCTGGGAGCCACCAGAATCTTGGACGAGAAAGACTTCTCCCTAGAGTCTTCAGGAAGAAGCAAGGCCCTGGCTCCACCCCAGTTGTGGACTTCTAGCCTGTGTGAGATCTGTGTGAGAATAAACTTCAGTTGTTTTCAGCCACCCAGTTTGTGGTCATTTGTTATGGCAGCCTTAGGAAACTGTTACAGCAGTTTTGCAGGTTTTCCCTTTTAAAGTATCAATTTTGATGCACTTAACCAAAAGAACCCAAACTGCTTAAATAATATTAAGTGGGTTATGGACTCATGTAAGTGATTAAAAATGAAGGGTCAGGTGTTGTTTGACTGTGGTACAGTCAGAGCTCAGTCTCTATTTACTTGAATCCTCTTGACTCTGACGTCTTTCACGAGCCTTCTTAGTCCTCAGGTCTCACATCCAAGCACAGCATCACCTCTTCCAGTGCCCCCAGCAAATGTCCTCTTATGCCTCATTTATGAAGCATTTCCTGTTATGAGAGGAATGTCATCGATAGATTGAAATAGACATGTGTATCTGAATTAATCACTAGAAGGAGAAAGTAGATTTACACTATGATCAATAAGGCTCAATACCAGGACTGGGAGTGAGAAAAGATTAGCACAATAGCAATAAGGATGAGATAAATAACTGAATGCAAATCCAAAATTTGGGGGAAGGGGAAATTTTTATAATCAACCAATGATGTTCACTACAAAAAAAAAAATTACAATGCAACAATCTTTAGGAAAGGAAAGGTAAAAAGAAGATAAGGTTATATCCAATTATTATTTCCCTAGTATTTATTCCTAGAAGAGGAATTGTGAGAGCACAGGACATTTAAAAGAGATTTTATGTGTGTGCTATATCTTAAAAATACATAAAATTCACATTTTTAACCAGAATTGCTATACCAATTTGTACTCCTTCCAGCAGTGTCTGAGTACTAGGAAAAAAGTCTGTTTAACTGACACGAAAATAAAAGTGACTGATGGTTCATAAGACTAGAAACATAGGTTGAACTGAACTATGGACATTTGTAAATGTCAAAATGAGGGACTTGAACTTTAGTAATTATTTAAATATTTTAAATTATAATTTTTACTTGACGTGCTACCTTTTCCTTTCTAAAAGGAATCTGAAAGGACTTAGAGTATGTTTATGATTAAATATAAATGAGACCTTTTTTGCAAAAGAGAATGACGAATGGCACATGCTTTAGAAAATTAATCCTGCAGCATAGTTGAGGAAGACCTGAAGTAAATGAAATTTGTAGAAGTAGACTGGTAGAAATCTATTGTAATTGTCCAGACAAGAAGTCATAAAATTTTAAAGTAAGCTATTGTGAAACACTAGGATACAATGTACATGGGAAATAGAAGAAACAATAAGATTGGTCAACTGACTGAATGTTGATCTGTTTTGGGCAAGATCCCAGTGAATATTCATGGAACTTGATGACACCTGGGTCCAACTCCACAATTCTCAAATGGCAAGGAGTCACTTTGAGCTAACCCTTGTCTATCTTTTTAGTCTCCTTTTTGCAACTTTTCATTTATCTTTTTACTCAATACTGAATTACTTAGCATTCTCTAAACAGTACCATACTCTTTCATGCCACTGTACCCTGCCACAATCTATTCCCTTTAACTGAACCATCTTCCTCTGCCAGAGTGGGTTACAAATCAGAGCTACCACTTATTAATTGTGTGGTTTTGGGCAAATTCGCTTTTTGTGCCTCAATTTCTTTACCTATAAAATTAACATAAAATAAATATATATGCCTCACAGATTTGTTGAGGGGATTGAGGTAAAATAAAATACTAAGCAGAACTGCAGGAACATACTAAATGTACAAAAATTTATGTTTTTGTTTTTTTCTCCCTTGCCAGTGACCCCCTCAACACACACACACACACACACACACACACATACTCACACAGAGTCAGCATCTGGTGACCTTGTTACTCTCTCCCCAACTTCTCTCATTTAAAGTCCTGATAAATGGATTCATATAAAAAGGTATATAATTGATAACCCTTGAGGTATTTATCAGGTTACTAGGCTTTAAGACAAAAACAATAACATTAATTTATAACTGTGGAATTTAAGCATCAGGTGTTGACTATAGAAGGTATTCTTTGGGGCAGCAGATCTTTTCCAGTGCTCCTTGAATGTTCTCTACTCAGTTGCTCCCCCATCCCAAACTCACAGCAATTCTTCCTTAATAAGTCAAAGCCTTCAAGCCCATTCCTCTCCCTAAGCTCTCACTGACCAGTGTATGCACCACCTTTAGAGAAGGTGTAAGAATGTGTTTCAAAGAAATTTTTAAAACATAAAATTTTAAAAAAAAAAGAATGTCTTTCCATTGTTCATATGTGTCTCTCTCCCACTACCTGGGCTCTTTGAAGGATGACACCTTGCTTCCCAAGTCATCATTAAGGCAATCACTGGCTGCTGGCAATCTTTGGGTCCTCTGCCACATGACAAGGCACATGGTGGCATCTGCCAATCTCTCCCTCCTCTTCTGGATTTCATTGCTTTCAGCTTCTTGCTTCTATGGCTTTCTTTCTCTTTGCCTGAATTTCATTCTCTTATAAAGGTCTCCAGTACGAGGATTAAGACTCATCCTGCACCATGCCTTAACTGAAGTAACCTTATCAAAAGGCCCTACATACAACAGGGTTAAACACACAGGAATGGGTTAGCATTAAGAACATGACTTTTGGGGCACATACAGTTCCAAACTCCACACTCTGGACCCCAAAATGACATGTTCTTTCTATATGCACAATACATTCATTTCATCACATCTCAAAAACCTTAAATCATTTCTCTTGCCTCCTAATTTCAACTTGAAATTTTTACTCATGTAATTGATTTTAAGCCAAGGACTCTCTTTTCTTTAATCCTTACCATGTTTGTTCCTACCTCTATCTGCCAACTCATCTCATTCTTTCAAAGTTCAGAATCTTAAAAACTGAAAATAATTAGCCCAGCAGGACATAATTTACTTTGGGTTTGTTACTCTTGATTCAGATGTCCAGCACCACTCCAATTTCATGGTACCAACATGACTTCCTATAGTTGTTGCTCAGCATGAACTTCTTTAATATATAATTCCCCTTAAATATGGCTATGGATGTGACCTTGTGCAAAAGATACCTTTGATGATGTTTATGTGCAGAAGGTTAGAAGCAAGCTGAGAGAAGAATATTCCAGCTGTTGTCATCAGCACAGTGACTTTATATGACCTTTACACTACTGATGCTAAAAACAAAGGGAAGTTCTTTTAAATTATGCAACCATAATGAGGTTCATTTTCCTAGAGGCTTTGGCAAGAATTTTGCATGTGCACCACTAACATTACTCTGGCTAATCTACTCTGAGAACCTTTTAATTCTCATAGGAAGGGAGTGGACATGGCTGGTCAATTTATAACTAGGCATCCATGTCTATAAATGAATAGGCTCCAAGTTACTGTGAAAGTTTATGACTGAACACCAATTACTAGTTACACTTAAACACAGCTTTATGTTCTTATGATTTGATAAGGTCTTTTTATGAAAAGCTGAGTCAAGACAGGATAGGAGGTACTCACCATGTTTTCCTCCTTTCTTAAGATAACCTAAGTAAAACTTACATTTAGGATGTAGGGAGTTAGGAAAAATACTTTTGGGGGATTTCCTGAAAGTAGTTCCTGAGAACAATTTCTAATTGAAAAACCAGAAGTATTCGGCATAGGAGAGGAACAACAGAACACGATGCTTAACACATTAAAATCCCAGTTTATACACATCACCTGCACTTTAAATGACAGTAAATACGGGAAATGGGACACCTTTCCTGTTCCATCTGTTCACCCTCAATAGGTAACTTAAAATGCTTTACATCTGAAACCTGTAGGCTTCAAAGGCAAGGAAACAAGGATGGAAAATTTGAGGTTATTTAAAGTATAATTGCTTCAAAATTTGACAATATTTTCCTTTTCCAATCCACACATTTAATCACCAGTTTTTAAAAAATAATATTAATCACATTTTCCCTGTGTTGTTTCAAAAACTGCAAATTAATTTCATAATAAATAAATCATCATCCAAAAGAGTTTTAAGCACCATGGTGAATTACATTTCTTATCTCTCAGTGTAAGAATGAATGATCAGAAACTATGTCTGAATAATGAGTTTATTTTGATGAAATATAACAGGTTGTTTTGAGAAAATATTAAAGTTGTTCTATATTTACTTTGCCAAATTAAAATAAGAGTTCAAATAATTATTTTTCTAATGTTTTATGAGGTTACTCTGGTGCTCTGGTTATGAAGTTGAATGTTTGGTTTGATGTAAGCACAACTGCAGCTCCAAGTAAAGAGAAAAGAGCTGTACAGCACAGGGAATTTCGAACTCACAGCAGCTGGTCTGACCTCCAGCTTCCTCATTAAAGGCAAGAAATCAGATACCCACTGTATTAGTCAGCCAAAGGAGTGCTGATGCAAAATACCAGAAATTGGTTGGTTTCTATAAAAGGTGTTTATTTGGGCTAGGAGCTTACAGATACCAGGCCATAAAGTGTAAGTTACTTCCCTCATCAAAGTTTATTTTCGCATGTTGGAGCAAGATGACTGCCATCATCTACGAGGATTCAGGCTTCCTGGGTTCCTCTGGGCTCAGTTCCTCTGTTTTCTCCACAAGGTCAACTGTAGACTATGAGACTCTCTAGGCTTTGCCTCTCCCCACAAGGTCAGCTATAGACTAGATGAACAGCTCTGGGACTCCAGCTTAACACTTCAGCATCAAACTCCAACATCAAAGCTCCAACATTAAAAGCCCTCAACTCTGTCCTGTGCCAAGCCTTTTATCTGTGCCCTACTGGCATAGAGGTTTATATAATTACTTAATGAGGTAAACCTATGAATCCAATATAATCTCATATGCCCAGGGGAAAAGATCAGTTTACAAACATAATCCAATATTTCTTTTTGGAATTCATCAATAATATCAAACTGTTACACCCACCTCCCAATAAATTACCTTCTCAACATCTTGGCACCTTCAAGGTTAATTCTAAGAATGTAGATTCACCTAGAACTCCAAGGAGTGCTCTCCATCTCGCATCTGTTTTCCTATTCGAAGAATATATTATTGTGTTCTAATGGAGTGGCAGTTTCATGCTAGGTATATGGAGACTAACATTAAAGATTACAAAAAACTTACTGGAGAAAAATTCAAGTTAGGAAAAACCTATCCATTAACTGAGTAAGTTATTTCCCTGAGTATAAGAAAAAGCTCCCATACAGTATGTTTTTTAAGTTGTGGAATACAGCAATTTAAGTCATGTAGCACAATATTGCATTTGAGCATAGTCTGTGAATGACTACAACCTGATAAACAGAGCACCACACAAGGAATAATGGAGGCAGAAGGTGGAGAATGGGGTCTCTTTCCTCACCAAAAGTGGCATCTGTGAGATTAATTGAGAAATTATAGAACAAGAGTTATCTATCCTTTGCTCATAAGGGTAATAATTTTAGGGAAATGTGCTATATTAAATAATAGTTGATTTTCAGCATCAAAGTCAGGCCAAAACCCACTATCTAATAAAGTTCAGTTCTTGTATTTGGTTTTAGTAAAATGAGGCTCTATTTCCCTACTTATAGCCAATACGTAATTGTACCAAAGCAGAAAATGTGTAGTAATTTAGGCTAATAGGAACTTTTATGTCTAAAGACAAAAAAAATCTTAGTTTAGCTCATCTTAACCATAAAACTTGACTGGAAGGAAACTTGTTCCCTGAGTGAATCAGTTGATAATTCTGACAATATATTTTTTAGAGCTGGTTTTATTATTGCTTTTTATTATTATTGTTATGATTTATGGGATTAAATGCATTCCTCTCCATTAATGAGTTTATTCCTTAATGAATTTAGCCTGTCTTTTTATCAGAGATCCTTTAGGAATCTTAGCCATGTGGTTTTTATGTGCACCCATTGCCCATTTATAGATCTTCTTAATGGGACTGTTTCAGTAATTAATAATAGAAAATATAATTTCATTTGTAGTCTCAGCCTTCAATAAGAGCCTTTAAAAAGAATGTTTGAAAGAATTCTTGACCTGTTTGACTGTGCAAAGACTGTAGTTCTGCCTTATATTTACATATGGGCTGAATAATATCATAAACTAAATTTGGAAATTTTATCTTCTTATCAAACAATAGCTCTGTGGTTCCTCTTGACACAAATATGAAGAAAAAGGAAAGCTTTATTTACTTCAGGATGGGCATCAGTCTTCCTTTAATTATTGCTGTCACAGAGAGAAATTCTCTCAACCCAGCTCAATCTGAAGGATAGTTGTGCTTCTCCCAGGTCGCTGCCCTGTCTTTGGACACCCTGGAGTCATATGTGCCGGGATGAAGAAGACTGAGCTCTACACAGCCACCACAGCTGGGCTGCATGTTTCTTCAAGCGTGGTCCATAGACACCTGCATCAGAACCTCTTGGGGGTACTTGTTAGAAATGTAAAATATTGAGTCCCACCCCAGCTCTACTGAATCACAGTCTCTGGGGGTGAGGCTAGGAATCTGCTTTTTGCAGTCTCCCCAAGTGAATCTTATAAACATTTACTGAGAACCACAGAGGAAGGATTAGCACAATTATACAGCCCAGAGATGCCATCAGCTCTCCAAAGGTGGTGTTCACTTCTCCTTAGGAGAGCAGCTTGGTCTGAAAATAAATTAAAATGGAGAGAATTTTATGTTTCTTTCTGTTAATTTAGAAACTCTCTAACTCCATGAAATTCATGACTTCACGGCAGATTTAAACCTAGCAGATTGAATACACAACATCAAATAGAACAAAGACCTCTGTTGCACTTTTCCAGTTACATGTGCTCACTCTCAATAGGTTTTAGGATTTTTAATGTTCTTGCTTAAAATTACTTCAATTTGACTTTGCAGTAGAAATCTATAAAAGTACTTGATGACCAATTATGTCACTTAATCTGTTGTGTAACAGAATAGCCAATAGGATTGAACATCTGGGAACCAAGCTTTATTATAAATCATGTTTTATGTTTGTTGCCACTGGCACCAAGGAGCCAGTTTTATACTGCTCCAGGAGGCTATGAGAAAAATGTGAGTAGAAAGGATGCTTTTGTGGTGACATGCCCTTCTGTTCATGTTTTATAGCTCTCAGTACAATTACTTGATTACTTGTGGGGAGCTATACTAGTCTTTGCTTAGCAACCATTTTTCTTGTGTGGTCATTTTCAGTTAATATGCAGCTGGTTAAATATTTCTATAACTACCAGTGAAAAATAAACACTTGACACTGTGAGAGCATAGCCTATATAATTGTTGAGAGAGGGAGGAAGGGAGAGAGAGAATGGCCTGGGCAGCTCATTTGACACTTAGCTCAGAAATCTCATCTCTCAGGCCCTACTTTTGACAGGACAGTGTAGAAAGAAAACTGATGGAGATGGAAAAAGCACTGGACTACAAGACAGATGACCCCTGCATGGGTTAATTCTACTTTCCTATGACCTGTTTAATTTGGAAAAAAATATTTTAAATCTTGAGGGAGGGAGGGAGGGAAGAAAAAATATTTTAAATCTTTAACTGCCTCCTTTTCTATAACATAAAGAAGTTCAATTGGAGTAAATAGGATTGCTATTTAAAGGATTGTTTTTATAAATATTCTTTTTTATAAATATAGAAAGTTTTATCCAACTTAATAAAAAAGCAAAATACATCGTAGGAACTGAGTAATTTATTATTATTATTATTTTATTATTATTTTTTTAAACAGAGTAATTTTTAATGAAGTTTTTGCAATACTATCAAGCAGTTGTTTAGAACTATTTATGAATGAGAAAACATTATGTATTTGTATTTTTGTTATTTATTGATTTTAAAAATGTCAAAATTTACTATAAATTCAGAAATATTCAGAATAAATTCAGAATATTCAGAAATACATAAGTATTTATTTTAATAATCATAAATTTTCAAGAGTATATACTCCTGAAAAATAACATCTATGGATATAAAATAGAGCTGATTCAATGTAAAAGCAACCTTAAATTATGTAAAGATTCTTGAATCCCTTGCAGTGACTCCAAAAATAACTCCAAAAATATTTGGAGAATTTTTAAAATAAAATACTGAGATAAATTTTAGCAGCTCCTAAATAGAAGCCAGAGCTTATTCATCTAGAGAAGATTTCAAAAGTAGGGAACAACTTAAATATAATGGTCAGGAAAATCTTTCTGAGGGTGTGATATTTTATGCTGCAATCTAAAAGAACAGAAAGAACCAGATGGACAAATGGAAGAATATTCCTGAAAGAATATGTCAGGTAAAAGTAGAAATGCTCTTTGCAGTGGCAAAAATGGGTGCGACCCCAAATAATGACTTTGGGATCAGAGACAAAGGCTACAACCCAGAGTCTTATGGTTTATCACAAGGAGTATGGATTTAAAATCAAGGACAAGAGGATAACAAAATATTTTAAGGAAAGTCACCTTGACACAATGAACTACATTTTGAGAAAAATCACTTCTGCTGCTACATAGGTAATGGATTAGAATTACAAAAAAAAAAAAAAAGATAAATGAAAAGATCAGTAAAGAGCTGCAGTAGTCGAAGTCAACGATGATGATGGTCTAGTCCAGAGGTTCTTAACAAGGGGTTCTTAACTGAAATTTTTTAAAAAATTATTCTTGTGAGGATGTGTGGTTGTGGGTGTGATATATTTATTATGTAATACACAGTACATATGGACTTAGTAAGGGGTCCATGGTTTTCACCTGACTGGCAAAGGGGTCCATTGAACAAAAAAGTTTAAGAGCCCTGGTCAGACAACAGATGAAGATATTAGAGGTGGGAAGAATTGGAGAACACTGGAATTTACAAGACTGAATGAGGGGGTTAAGTACCTGGGATGAGGGAAAAGGGACAATGAGAAATTAATTCTTTTTTCTCTATTGTATTAATTATATTACTAGGTAGTTGGAAGATTTTAAATGAGAAGATAAATGGGGTGGAGAAAATGCATGAATGACATTTCACAGTTTTGTAATAAATTGTCTATGCAACTTGCCACTTGGGAAACAAATAAGAGAGTGGGAAACATGCTAAAGGAGAATTTAATTTACCTGACTGCAACTTTTTTTTTTCAGACTAAAAGCATTCTAAAAGATGTGTGAGATTTCTATGAACTCAGGCATGCCAGGTTCTTAAGGAAAAACCAATTCCCACAGTTTGTTAGCAGAAATGTCAACCTTAACTGTCCATACTGACCTTGATTCTTGTCCTTTCACTTGCAGCTTAAGTTCCTGGTGGGGACTTGTGTTTTAGCTACAGACTGCCCTAAGCCTAGAGGCAGTGTGCTGGAAGAGGGAGTGGCAAGAGACTGCTTATTAACTAGTCATGACATTATCCACCCACTCTATGACTTCATTTCTTTTCCTTTAATGGAAAGGAAGTGGGTGGATGTGGCTCTAGGGTGCCTTCCTATGAAATGTGGGACTAAAATATTATTCTAAACTAAGATATGCTTGGAAAAAAATACAGAAACTAATCTTTTTTGCAATAGTTACTATGAAAAATTTTAATACACAGCAAAGTTGAAAAATCTTTACAGTGAATACCTGTGTATCCATCAGCTAGATTCTATCATTAATATTTAGGAACAATGTTTTATAATCTATCTACTCATTTATCCATCCCTCTCTCCATCCAACAATTTATTTTATTTTTGGATACATTTCAAAGTGATTTGTGAACATCACTATATTTCCCTCCAGATACTTCAGCATGAATAAAGCTAAACAGAGTCTGTGGCAGGTTGAGATTATTTTTAGGAATCCTAAAATTTAAGATAATGTTTGTAAACTAGTCTAGTCCTCTGGGTGTGTTACCTTTTGATTGCATTAAATTCAGTTGAGGGGTCTTTGATTAGATTATTTGATAAGATCATTTTAAGATTTTTTATTGGACTACATCAGTGAGACATGACTCAGTGTAAGTCTCTGCCATCTTGCTGGGTCTGATATATATGGACACACAGACAGACACAGAAAAAGAATGCTGCCATGTCTGATGTTTGCATGTGAGAAAAGTTTCACCCCACAGCTGAGCTGCAAAGAGGGAAGCCCCTAAGAGGCTCAAGGAGCTGAGGTCCAGAGTCAGAGAGAGAAAGAAGGCCTGGTAAGAGACAAATCCTCTGCCAGGTTTGTCACAGCTGCATAAAGGTAGAGACCTTAGCAGAGATCAGCAGCTGTCTTGCTTTGCTGTGTGCCTGGACAACAGAATCAGTAGTAACTGACTTTGGTGAGAAAGCATCACTGATGGTACCTCGGTTTGGACTTTTCATGGCCTTGGAACTGTAAACTTTTACCCCAAATAAATCATCTTTATGAAAGTCAACCCATTTCTGGGTTGACTGTGCATCAGCAGCCCTTTGGCAAACGAAAACAGTCAATATTTGTTCAGTTTGTTCTTTTGATGAAAAATTTATTTATGATTAAGTGCACACTTTTAAGTGCACATTCGCTGAATTTAACAAATGTATAGGTGTTTAATCCAATACCCTCTCAAAATATAGATTACCATCAGTTCATAAATATTCCACATTGTCCTTTTCATTCAATTTCTACCTCCACTTCCCCAAAGGCAACCACTATTCTGAGTGTTTTCTGTTCTAATACGTCATAAAAATGGAATCATACAAGATGCACTCTTTCGTGTTTTTCCTTAACTCAGTGTAATGTTTTTGAAATTCATCCATGTTGTTTTGTGTATCAATAGTCCATTTCTTTATATAGGTGAGTAGTATTCCAATGTATGGCTATACCACAGTTTGTTTACCCATATTCCTACTGATATACAGCTGGACTGTTTCTAGTTTTTGCTGTTATGAATAAAACAGCTAAAAGGTTTTTAATTCCCTCAAATAAACTCCAAAGGATGGAATTTCAGGATCACCATGGTGATGTATGGTTAGGTTTAAAGGAAACTGTCAGAAACTTTTCCAAATTAGCTGTACCATTTTACATTCCAACCAGTAAGAGTTCCAGTTGCTCCTCATTCTTACCAACATTTGGTTTATCAGTTTTTAAAATAGTAGACCACTCAGTATGTGTGAAATGGCATTTAATTGTGGTTCTAGTGTAAACTAATGATTTTTAACACTTTTTCTTGTTTATTAACCATTCTTAGAACTTCTTTCCATGATTTGTCAGTTCAAATATTTTCCCTATTTTTTATTGGTTTTTATCTTTTTATTGTTGAATTATTTACATATCCTGAATATCAGTTTTTTGTCAGATGCATGTTTTATAAGTATTTTCCCCATCTGTGCCTATTGCCCTAATGGTGTTCACAAATAATTAGATGTTTTAAATGTCTATGAAATCTAATATATCACTTTTTCTTTGATATGCTCTCTATGACATAAGTAACCATTGTTTTATCACCAAGTCAGAAAGATATTCCTCCATGTTTTCCCCTAAAAACTCTATAATTTTAGTTGTATGATCACAAGTACATGACCCATTTTGAATTCATTTTGATGTATGGAGTAAGTCAAAGTTTTTCTTTTTTTCTAATGTACGTCTAGTTATTCAGTACCATTTTTTGACAAGCTGTCTCCCAAGTAAGCAAATACCTTTACGATAAGCATTGCTTCCCTTGAATAGTACTATTTTAAAATATATTTTTGCATATTTTATGTTAATTGTCTTTAAATGACAAATGTAAAACCAGCAGTTTTTACTTTGTGTCAGTACCATAAAATTTGCCCCATTTTCCCTAGCAAAAGTCAGTCAGCCAGACATAATAGACAAGTTGTATCTGGTCCATATTGTCATTTCTCTTTCCTAGACAAAGGTTGTTTATCAAACAGAATAGGACAGCAACTTTGTATTCTCTAATGATTCAGAGATCCAGGAAAAATATTTAACTTTGATTCATCTGGCACATCCTTCAGTGCTGTCTGTCTAGCTGTAGTTTGTGGCTCATCTCCTACCACTCCCTGACACGCATCTAGCCTTCAACAATTCTGAAGTACTCTCAGAAAACCCAGGCTTTTCTCTCCTCCAGATAATTGCACGTTACTGTCTTTAACCATCATGTCCTTATTATGATGTCTGATCAACTCTAGTTATAGCAGGGAAGCTTTCCTTGATCTGCCATCAATGTTAAATATTGGCATCAGGGTAATTCCAAGCTAAGCTCCCATGGGACCTCGGTCAGGGATGTAAAATTACTCATCCATATTCCCCTCATTATTCATTCTAATTTAGATATATGATTGTTTTTTGTATGTTAACATTGAATAGTTTCCTGAGAGTTTTAATCATGAATATGTGTTGATTTGTGTCAAATGCTGTTTCTGCATGAATTATTTTCATCCTGTGGTTTTTCTTTTTATTCTGCTAATATGATGCATTACATAAACTGGCTTTCAAGTGTTAAACCAGTCTTGCATCTCAGGATAAATAAATTCCACTTAAGTGTAATGTATTGTTCTTTTTAAATGTGGATGGATTTATTTGCTAATATTGTTGAAGATTTTTGTAACTATGTTCATGAGGGATATTGGTTTCTATTTTTATTTTCTTGTACTGTCGTTTGGCATCAGGGTAATTCTGCCCTTATGAAATGACTTGGAAGTATCCCCTCTCCTTTAATTTCCTGGAAGAGATTGTATAGAATTGGTGCTACGTCTTCTAAAAGGGTTTGGTAGAATTAACTACTGAATTTTCTTGTTAGTTTGTTTTTTTGTTTATATTATTATTATTGAAACAATGGAAATGCTGTAATGATGATTGAGGTGAAGAATGCACCACTATTTGATTATACCAAATACCACTGCTTGTACACTCTGGGTGAAATATATGCTTTATTAATATGTATCAATAAAATTGATTTGTTTAAAAAAAAAGAATTCACTACTGAAACCATCCCGGGCTGGGAATTTCTTTGTTTTGTTTTGTTTTGTTTTTTGGAAGATTTTAAATTTTAAACTCAATTTCTGTAATAGACATATCTATTTTTTTCCTACATGTTGTCAGCTACTATCTGGTGAGTTTTGACATTTTGTTGTTTTCAGAGAATTGATCTATTTCATCTACATTGCTGAATTTATGTGCATAAAGTTATTCTTGGTATTCTTTATTAACCTTTTAATGTCTGTGGATTCTATAGTGAAATACCTGCTTGGTCGTTCTAGCTAGAGAGTCATTAATGTTATTAATCTTTTCTCAGAAATAGCTTTTTAAAAAAATCAATTTTATTCACACATATTACTAAATCACACAATTAATCCAAAGTATAAAATCAATAGTATTTGTTATAATCACATAGTGTTGCCTTCATCATTTCAATCATTATTAAAGCATTTTCATTATTTCAATAATAATAATAAACAGAAAAGCAAACAAGAAATTTCTTCACCCCTCAGTCTGTGCTTCCCCTGCTGTACATAGCAGATTTGTGGCTATTCTTGCACATTTATTTATTTATTCAGCAGTTTTATTGGGAAATATTCACATACCATATGATCTATCCAAAGTGTTTAATCAATGACTTTTAGTATAATCACAATATTGTGCATTCATCACCATAAAAATTTTAGAAACATTTCATTACTCCAAAAGTAAAAACTCCACACCCTTCTCCAGCCTTACGTAATCACTAATCTAATTTCATCTTTATATATTAATTTATATTTACATTTTATATAAATGGAGTCATACAATATGTTACACAATACATTTAGTTCATAGTAATGCAATTATACAGTATTTGTCCTTTTATGTCTGGCCTGCTTCACTCAACATAATGTCCTCCAGGTTCTTCCATGTTGTCATATGCTTAGCAATTTCAATTCTTCTTACCACTGAATATTCCATGTGTGAATACACCATAGTTCGTTTATCCAATCATTCGCTGATGGACACCTGGGTTGTTTCCAACTTTCGGCAATCATGAATAACAACACTATGAACATGGTGTGCAGAAGTCTGCTCCTGTCACTGCTCTCAGTTTTTCTGGGTATATACCAAGTAATAGTATTGCCGGGTCATGTGGCAAATCTATATTCAACTTCTAAGAAACAGCTTTTGATTTTGTTGATTTTTTTCTCTATTGCATTCTGTTTTCAATTTCATTGATTTCTGACCTTACATTTATTATTTAAACTTTTCTGCTTTCTTTGATTAATCTTGCTCTTCATTTTCTAAAGAGAAGTGTTGAAGTCTCCCTCAGAACTTCAGGTATCTGCTGGCAACTGTCACCCTCATTGCCCTATCACCACCCCAGCCACTATAAGTTTGCAGCTCTGGACGTAGGGCTAGCCTGACTGCTTGTGTGGGATAAAAAGGAAATAGCAAAACAAAACAGAAAACGCAGGTTTTTCCCAGTCTTTCTGTCTCCAGGGATGCCCTTTCTCACCTCAGTCAGTCACCCAGTGCACACTCCAGATTGGGGTACCATCTGAGTTCAATTCTGGAAATATACAGAAAAACAACAAAAACAAACAAACAAAAAGGAACATTTTTACTTTGTATTCTGGTTTGCTTTCCTAATTTGTCTGTTCCCATTGACTTCTCAAATAGCTGCTCATGCATTCTGTCCAGGTTATTAATTGCATTCTGTGTTAGAGATATGGTTGAGTAAGCTTGCTTCATCTTATTTAGAATCCAAACTATAATACATAATTTTAAAAGCAATAATTTACAGGAATAAATCTTTTGCCTCTTACAAGTTTTCTTTACTTATCTTTTCATGTGATCTTGCATAATTCAAAATGAAGCTGTTCAAGCTGCATAATTCTAATGTAAGTATATTCTTCTATTATTTTGATGAAATGTATGTAAAAATTTATTTAACAAGTAAGATTCCTAATTCTACTTTTTTGAATCTATGTTTCCCATTTGCACTTAAACTATGTGGGGTAAGGAGGAGAAGCAATATAGCTCATTGTCAAGATTATTATTAATTTGTTTTAAGAAACCATCTTATTATTCTGAATATCATGCTTACCTAAAATTTTATGACAGTCAAAACCAACTTATGAATCTAATATGGATCAGAATACATCTATTTACTCTACTGGATGATTATAATAAAGCCTTGGTAACTTAGAATGGGGAGTATCAGATGAACCTTAATCTGTTTATCACAAAGAAACAGAGCTGTTTATCCGGAGAGCATTCTTTCTTCATGACAGCTACTTATATACAGGTAAAAAGAGAATAACTGTATTATATGAACTATAAAAGCCAAATGCATTATACCTGGACTAAGCTTAAAAAAAAAAAAGAGAGAGAGAAATACTCAACAAACTTCACAGTAGAATTTTGGAAGAAGTGTTATACTTGCCTATTGAGTTAAATGATTTTTGTAGATTTTTCTGGGACCCTTTCAGTAAATGTTTTTTATTTTAAAATTAGGTGGATTGCAGTCTCTTTTTTGTGTGTGTCTAAAGAACAATAGCTAAGTACCCTTCATCATTTAGAGATGCAATGACTAAACTATATTTCCATGACATTTTTCACTCTAAACTTTTTTCTGAACCTGGTTCCTTGAAATGCTAGAGGGGTCACTGATGAACATTTGGAGTTTATGATCTTGCTGAAACTGCTGACTAATTTTTATGAAAGTGTTCTTACGTACTTTTTTTTTTTTTGATGAGTGGCCACATATAATCATCAACTATTTGTAAAGAGTGATTCAAAGAGTATTATAAACAACTACTTAGAGGCAATCTAGAATGGCAGCTGGTTCACAGACTAAGAGTCTTTTTTATTTTCTGGGATCCAATTGTCCATGAGGTTTTTGGAGAGTTACTTTTATAGGCTTTCATTTCCTCTTCTGGAAGCCCTGAAAAGCTCTGATTCTGTGGTTCTGGAACTTTACCTATTTTCAGTTTTCTCTTTCCAGACTAGACCTATAGCCCTTTGTTTCAACTTCACTCCTGACAATATTCTCAACTTCTTTGTTTTTTTCTTTAATCACATTGAACTAGAAAAATATCAGGCTAACTATCCTTGTTCTTCACTTCAACTTCAGTTCTACTGAGGCTGTTAGATAAACTCACCTGAACTTTCTTATCTGTCCATCAGGATCTCCCACACAATTGAGCCCTCAGTGCCTCTTGGGAACTTATCAGAAGTTTCCCTAGTTAGCTCCTTTTTCATTTCACACTCTAGAACTCTCTCACAGAACACAACTGGGCACTACTCTCCTGGCCTAAGGACTATTTTATGATTATGTTTTAAGCTCAAGATTCCTTGACTGCTCAAGCAAATATCATTCAATGGGTTGGCTTAAACAATGGGAATTTATTAGCCCATGGTTTTGAGGCTAAGAAGTCCCATCAGGGCAGTGCTGTCTTCCCAAGGCCAGCATTCTGGGGCTGGCTGCCAGTCATCCCTGGTCCTTGGCTCCTCTGTCGCATAGCAAACCACATGGTGGCCTTTCTTGGCCCCTCCCTTCTCTTCCAGTTTCCATTGACCTTCAGCTTCTTGCTCCCTATGGCTTCCTCTCTGTCTCAATTTCATTCTGCTTATAAAGTACTCTATTAATAGGATGAAGGCCTATCATGATTGGGTTGAAGCACACATTAACTGAAGTAAGCTCATCAAAAGGTGTCCATTTTAAATAGAACCTTTTGATGAGCTTACTTAAAGCATACAATTTCTCCAAAAAAAACCTCATCTTCAAATACAAAGAGTTAAGGAAGATTAATAAAAACGTACAAAATTTTTATGCAAAATAAATATTGCAGGGACAGATGCTGGACATTACATATCCTGCCATAACCCATCGAATGTACTGGGGGAGAATGTGAACTACAATGTAAACTATTATTCATGCATTGCAGCAATGTTCCAAAATTTATTCACCCAATGCAATGAATGTGCCACAATGATGGTGGTGTGGGGTATATAGGAACCTCTTATATTTTTTAATGTAACATTTTTTGTGATCTATGTATCTTCAAAAAATACAATTAAAAATTAATTAATTACTTTAAAAATAGTCATTCTATTGGGAGTGAGGCAGTATCTCATTGTGGTTGTGATTTGCATTTCATTAATGTTTAATTATGGTAAGCATGTTTCATGTGCTTATTGACCGTTTGTATATCTCCTGGACTAGTATAGTGTCTGTACAAGTCCTTTACCCATTTTTAAATTGTATTGTCTTTCTGTTGTTGAGTTATAAGTATTCTTTATATATATTGGATATTAAACCAGTATGAGGTATTTGGTTTCCCAAAAAAAAAAAAAAAAAAGGTTCTACTTAAAATGGGTTCACACTCACAGGAACGGATTAAGTTTAAGTACATGTTTTTCTGGATACGTAGCTCCAAACCAACATACCTCGCTTTCTCAAATCAAGTTCATCGGAAGAAAAGTAAAGGACAACCTTTCACCAATTAAGTTCTAGAGAAAAGTTATATGTTCTCTGGAATTCATAGACAACTCAGAGGAAACAACTTTCAGAATGGAGTGGTGCTCATGCAGTTAAAGGAGAATCAGAATCTCTAAGAAAAATTGGTTTTTAAAATACTCTAGTTGCAATAATTTTTAATAATGAACTATGTTGGCGGCGGACTTGGCGCAGTGGTTAGGGTGTCCGTCTACCCCATCAAACCCCGCGCCTCCTTGACCCCTGTGGAGCTGGCCCATGCGCAGTACTGATGCGCACAAGGAGTGCCCTGCCACGCAGGGGTGTCCCCCGCGTACGGAAGCCCCATGCACAAGGAGTGCACCCCGAAAGGAGAGCCGCCCAGTGCGAAAGAAAGTGCAGCCTGCCCAGGAATGGTGCTGCACACACGGAGAACTGACACAACAAGATGACACAAGAAAAAGAAACACATATTATCATGTCGCTGACAACAACAGAAATGGACAAAGAAGACGCAGCAAATAGACACAGAGAACAGACAGTCAGGGTGGAGGGGGGAAGGGGAGAGAAATAAATAAATTTTTTTAAAAAATGAACTATGTTATTATTCATGCACACTATAGCTGAACACCCCTACTATCTTAATGCTAGGACTGGTCTGAAATCAAAGTGTTAAAAGTAGGATATTTGTCTTCACTTGCCTACTGCTCTCTGTCTCTGCTTGCTTTGCCCTCTTTTGCATTCTCAGGGCTTAGCTCAAACTGTTAAACTGGCCAGAGTCCACAGGCTTGCTTGCCTGATCTCTTGTACAAGAGGGGAAATTATTAGAATAAATGAACTCATAAGGAAAGCTAAAGTTATACTACTTAAAGGAACATTTGCATTTTTAAATAAACTGCCAGAACAGGTTTCTTCTTTGCCTTAAAAAACAAACCTTAATTCTGGATTTTATAGCACCCTGACATGTGAAAAAAGGATTTAGTGGTGAAAAGAGGAGAAGAATCATCCCTAAAATAAAATCTTTAAAACTCCTGTGCTAATGTAAAAGTCATAAAATCAGAAAAGTACTTTGTTTTGTTTGATTGTTAGACGGTCTCTGTGAGTGAATGGAAGAATGATTTCTTTGTTTTATTGTTTACAATATTCTAAGATTCAAGATACTTATAAAATCAGATGGAGAAATGTCTGACAGAAAATTATTAAATTTCCTATTAAAATTCCTTGAGATGCATGCTTAATTTACCTACTGAAACTACACAAATAAAAACCGACCACATGCATGCACAGTGATCATTTAATTTAATAATGATCCATAAAGATTTGTGAAAATGTAGTCACATTAATAGTCTGATACTAAGTTCAGAGAGAAAATCCCTTTCACACACAAATAGCTATATGACTGATTACATATGCTTGTACATAAACTGTAGAAAAACATTTCACAAAATGTTTTATGTAGAACAGTAGTCCCACAAAATTTCTAAATCCTGTGGCTAAGTTTAGGAAAAGTTGCAAACTGCATCTGTTTTTGTATGTTTAAAATAGATTTTAGCATATAAAAGTCTCTGAGTTGCTCTATAGTAAAGAAATCTAACTTTGGCAGGACTTTTCCCAAATTTATTAGATCACTGAACTCTTCTTTTCACATGGTGGCCATTAACATTGTAAGCCAGTATAACTGCATAGCATATTTTGGAAAACATACTGGTAGACACTTGTCAGTTGAAAGGGATATATTCTGTAGCTTTTACAAATCCACAAATTCATGAATTCCATTGTAGCATAAAATTTCTACCATAAAATACACAACTGTTGACCTTATTAAGAAAGGCACTGAAGCAGTTTGTTGAATGATTTTTCCTGTTCCTGGAAGAAGTACATGGTGGAATCATTTATGTCATAAATACTATATTAGTCAGCCAAAGGGGTACTGAGGTAAGGTATCAGAAGTCTGTTAGCATTTATAAAGGGTATTTATTTGGGGTAGAAGCTTATAGTCACAAAGCCATAAAGTGTAAATTACTTTCCTCACCAGAATCTTGCCACATGTTGGAGCAAGATGGCTGCCAGTCTCTGCGAGGGTTCAGCCTTCCTCTTCCTCTAAGGCTCCTTGGTCCCATCTCCTTCCTTTCTCAGCATAAGTCCTGTCTCTCTCCCCAGGGCTCGTTTCTCTCCAGGCTCAGCTGCTCTGCTCTCTCTGCAAGGACAGCTGTAAATGTCAGGCGAATGACTCATCTCTCTTCCGGGGCCTCTGCCATGTCTAATGGAGCCTTTCTCCTTCCTCACATGTCTGCTGCTCTGTGTGTTAACTTCCTGGGGCTCCAGCATCAAAAACTCCCACTCTTTCCTCTGCTGTGTAGTTTTATCTGTGAGTCCTCCCCCACCAAGGGCACTCAACATCTTGCTGACGTGACCAAATCAAAGCCCTAATCATAATTTAATCAAGTAAAAGTGAAACCTCTGAAGTTAATACAATTTAATATGCCCAGAGGAACAGACCAGTTTAGAAACATAATCCAATGTCTATTTTTGGAATTCATAAACAATATCAAACTGCTACAGATCCCAACTACTTTCCACTGAAATTAGGTCTTAAACTCTTCATTTATCCAAACATCTTTGGTTAAAAATACCACTTCCTTCAACTTCTTTACAATAGAGGCTATTGAGTGTGGGAGATAAGTTCTCTGTCTCTGTCTCTTATTCTCCCTCTCTCTCACTTGTTTTTACATACACACACAGTTTTGTTTTATTTTAAACACAAAAATCTCTGCCTTCATGATAATAACAAGCAGCAAAATAATGTTTAATAAGGGTGTTGCGCGTACCAGGTTAACTTACTAGCTAATTGATTTGCTCCCGCATGCCAATACTCATGGCAGATGATCAAACGGTAGTGATAATCATGTAAGGAACATTCATGGCAAAAATGCCATTAAAATCTAAGTCTTAAAGAATTACTTGAGTGACTACTTGTATAGATATTAAGGTTGTAGTAGTTTAAAGCTGTAGGTATCCCAGAAAAATATGTTCTTAAATCTAATCCATTTCTGTGGGTATAAACCTATTATAAATAGGATTTTTGATGGGGCTATTTCAGTAAAGGTGTGGCCCACCTCAATCAGGATGGGTCTCAATCTTATTACTGGAGCCCATTATAAGAGAATGAAATTCAGACAGAAAGAAAGCCACAGGAAGCAAGAAGCTGAAACATAAGCCGGAAGAGAAGTAAGAGACCAGGAGACACTGCCATGTGCTTTGCCATGTGGCAAAGGAATCAAGGATTGCCAGCAAATGATCTTCGGGAAGAAAGCATCACCTTGAAGATGCCTTGATTTGGTCGTTTTCCCAACCTCAACACTGTAAACTAACAAATTCCCATTGTTTAAGTCAACCTATTTAATGGTATTTGCTGGAGAAGCCTAGGAACTAAGGCTAATAGCTTGTTTGAGTTTATCAACATTTTTCAAATGAGTTCAGATCCATGACACTTTGAAGATTCAGTAAACATCTATTAAGATACTCTTTCCCAGCCTTAAATAGAGATACTCTGCCCCCAACTTCCTGAAGCAAATAGAGAATGGCCAACTTACATTAGCCTCACTTTACTGAGTAGAGGCAAATTTGGACACTAATTTTATATACTTGTCCTTATCTTATATTTCTTTAGCAATTAACAATAATTTTCTTTCTAGAGATACCTGAACCTCAAATTCCTTCCTATTCATATTTTAGGTCAGCACTAGCACTAGGTAGGTATTTTTTGAGTAAAGAAATGGATATTAGATGAAGTTATTTAGCAAGGATTCATCACAATAACTCAGAAATGACACAGAAAGAAAACAAAATCACTCCCATATGCTCATTTTCCTACATACAAGTTATGGATTTTTTTTTCTCTTATCCTCTATTTGACTTCTCAAATGCTCTTTATTTGAACTGAAACAATGTAAGATATGAATAATAAATATATATATATAATATATATATATATATAGTAGGAAATCTTCACATTTAATCCTCCTTTGTTAAACTTCCCTCTCTTGTGGCAGTGAAATGGGGTGGAATCTCTCTGATACAATATGTCACAAACGGCAAAAATGCATTAGTCAGTGTGCACTTACTTCTCTCTGCCTTACACAGTGAACACACACACACACATGCACACAAATGGAAGGAAACACACGGCACAGTAGATGGGGCTTTGTGTGACTGAAATCAAACCAAACACAAACAATGGCTGGATTACTATGACAACAGAGTCCATGCCATGGTTTCTGGGAATCTTTGGCAGCTGTCTTTGATTTTCAGTGTTTGCTCTGCTACCTTATATTATGTTAATAGCTCCTTGGGCCTCAAATATGTGCCTTGGCCATTGAAAGAAATTCCACTTACTCTGTGTGCTTCTAAACATAATCAAAATAAGGATACAACAAATGAGTAATGCTTAGTGCTGAGCCACTTCACAATCTCTCTTAAAAAGAATCTAGGTCTTCTCACTTGTCCTATCAAGTATGAAAAAACTGTAGTGGTAAGGCTGTGCAGATCATCCTTTTTAAAATTAATGCAGAATTCCTTATTTCTAAGGGGGAAGGCATGAGTTTTATCCCTGACCTTTTTTTCTTTCATGGAAAAATATTTCTGATATGAAGGAAGAGGTCACCTTTCTTAAACAAGGTATTTAGACATTAAAAAAAAAAAAACAAAAAAAAACCTGAACTCTCCAAACAATCCTATGAGATAGGTATTATTGTTGTTTGTACCAGACTCATAATTTGTAAACAGGTGAGCCTAGATTAAAACACAGGCACTCTGAAACATGATTCAGTTCTCAATTTGGGCCTTTCTCTTTCTTTCTACTGCATTCATGAGCATGGTTCAGAAAATGATGCTTAGAGAACATCTTGACCTGAGAAATATTTAATGAGGGCAAACAGTACAACCAGAATAATGCCATTGTTGTCAGCCTCTGCTATGTCTCTTTGTATAGTATGAGAAGGTAAAACAATTCCATGAGCACTGTGAAGGCTGACAGATACATTTAAAAACAGAATAATAATCTCCTCTTATAAACATCTCCAAAGGTTCCTAATGAAGAATGGGAGAGAATCACAGAATTCCGCTACCTCTACTGAAAGATACTTGACAGATTATTGAATCCATTCATGTATTATTTTTTTCTCCAAGTATTAAATCAAAATTGTACAACTTGGATAAATTGTAAAGAGTATCAGTAATTAAATGGTAATAAAATTACATTCACAACCTTATTACCTATGTAATTTTATGCTTCTACATAATCAACTCATAATCCGTTATTGCGTGGTTCACTTGTAGATCCTTTAGGAGATAAAAACAAATGTATTACTGATGAATCACCCTTGAGGAGGCTACCAGGAAGTTGGTAAAACAGAATCTACAGACATAAAATAATTAGAACTGCACTAGAAAACAATATAGAATCAAATGATATGAAGCATCTTTCCCCCAGTTAGCCACTAATGATAGTCTGGCATTTTTTCCGAAAACCAACTAAAACTCGGTTTACTCTGTGACGCCTTCCCTGAGTTTTCTGACTCATAGTTTCCCCCATTTTCCTCTTTTAACCCGAATCCCACCTTTATAAATAATCGTATATATATGTATATATATATATATATGTCTTTGAATTTTTAATTTTTATGTACAACCTGCTCTCTCAGTCGAGTTCCTTGAGCACAAGAATTGTATCCCACCTCTTCATCCTCGCTTGACACCTGACACTAGTAGATATGGCAACATTTGAGAAAGAAAAGGAAACAGAAAGGGAGGGAGAATTGAAAGGAGAGAAGGATGAATCAGAGTATTGAGGAAGGGGTTGAAATATGAGAAAATATAGGAAATTCTAAGCAAGAAGCATAACAGCAGCCAAGGTTGAGTGGTTGAAATTGGTAGTGTATGTGTGTGTGTGTGTTTGTGTGTGCACGTGTGTATGTATGAAACTATGTGGAGGTCATTCTAAGTGGAACAAGGAATTTGCTTTATGATGCCAAGGGATAATACATTGAATAGGTAAGACACATTCCTGCTGTGGAGGCCATACTGTGAAAGTTAAAATGAATAATTTTGAATTAGGGCTGGAGGTAATAGAGCAGGTTCTTTAAGACGATGAGAAATATTTTTAGAAAAACTAGTCAGGATCAGCATTATGCAAGGCAAATGAGAAAAGAAAACATTAAACAAGGAAAATCAGTTTAAATCCAAATATAATAATGTAATCATGGGGTGACGAACTTGAACTACACCAGTGCCAACGAAATAGAAAACTTTTTCTATTAAACACATCAGTGAGGGTTGATGAGTAACTGAATGTAAGGTAAAAGAGAGAGACATAATAAATGTTTCAAAACTTCTAAATACTGAGGGGGGTTGAGCTAATAAATCATGGTGCCATGAATTAAAACAAGGAAGTATGGAAAACAGTTGGTTTGGGGGAAATGATAATTTTCATTTTGGACATGATGATTTTATGGTGTAATGGATAATTCAAAGAGTGGTATAATTTAGACTTTAGAAATAAAGGGATTGAAAAAGTGAAAAGCCAGAGAACCAGGGACAGCGTGTCTGGTAGAAAGGGCCTCATCTTAGAGATAAAATAAGCAAAGTCACTAGTCATGTCCAGAGTGTGAAGAAGTTACTTAGAATATTGAATTATTGTTTTCCTATGTCACTTAACATCTCTGGATATTTATGTCTCCTAAAACATTAAAAAGGCACATTAATTCCTGTCCTAGTTACTACATCATGAGTATGTAAAATGGTGACTGTTAAAATTCTTGGAAATTATCAAATCTTACATCGGTTATAAATCAGAAGTAGAAATGTACATTTTTGCCTGATCTAGATAAAAATGGTTTATCCATTCCTTCTGTGATCTACAAAGGAGTGTTACCCTCCCATGGCCACTCCTGAAAGGATGAAAGACAGCAAAACTGTAGAGAACACAAGATTTATTTTCTGAAAAGCAAATCCTAAGATCAGCTGGTCAGTCTTCTGTCAACCAAGTTCCTCTATTTTCCTAACTATAAAATAAGAACCAGAATATCCTCTATCCATTTAACTAATCTCTCTACAAACTTCAACAAACACAACAAGAAGGTGGCTGATTAGGTATGAAAAGGAGAAAGTGGTGTTGGGTGGCAAGGATATCTGGCCCTCCTTTTTAGAAGTGCTGGAGCATACCTAAAGTGACAACTGTAGATCTACAAAGAGCTAGAACCACGTGGATGAAAGGAGCCTGATCACAAGGGATTTTTATTAGGAAAGCAGAGAAAGCATTCACTAGTGATTAAATGCATGGACCCTGGAATCAGACGAGGGGAGTTTAGTTTTGAGATAAAATACAGCTCCTAGCTGTGTAGCCAGGGGGAAATTGCTGAACTTAACTAAGATTTTAATTGTAGCATGGGTACAATAAAAGCAACCTTCTAGAGTTATTGTGCAAATATAATGAGATACGGGGTAAGAATTCAATAACTCTTAGCTAATATCCTTAAAACGACCAGTGTTAATTCATCTTCAAGCAGTATGAGGACTCTGGTTATTTCTAATTGTACTCTGTTGAATATAAGAACAAAAAGAAAAATGGAGATAAAAGGAAAAAAAAGGAAGAGGTGGGGGAGAGGGAGGGAGAAAGAAAGAATGAAAGGAAGAAGGGAGTATGAGATGAAGGGAAGGAGGAAAGGAAAGAATGGAGGAAGGGATGGAGAGAGGAAGGGAGGAAGGGAAAGAAAGACAACAGTATGAAGGGATAAATAAAGGAGAAATGGAATAGAAATGAGGGAGGATGAGGGAGGAAAGTGGCAAGAAAAGTTGAAAAGAGCAATAGTAAAAGGACCCTTAAAATTAGTACATCTAGTTTTAAATTTTCATATATGGTTCCTTTCATCCAAATAGAAACAGAACAAACTGAAATATAATTCTGAATGATATTGGAAACACATTTAAATGGAAAACTCATTGGGAATTTCAGTTGGAGAGTGTTGGACATATGGATATTGAACGAAAGTCTCAGTGAAATATGGCTTCATTGAATTCCTTTCTGTCTCTTCTTTTTCATATCATTATAGCTATAGAAAAATGCTTTTTAAAATAATGTGCAATACAAACCTTCTTAGTCAAATATGGTTTGCACTTTATACACTATTTTAAACAAAGTACATTTATATAATTAGGAATGGTACTCTAATACAAAGCAAAGATATTATATTACACCAGGAATCTTAAGTTCTATAAAAAAAGGCTACATTCCAGCAAACTAGCAAACTATTAATCCCTATTCATACACAATTCACAATGATGTAATGCCAGGTTATATATCAACAAAACATTTCTTTTAATGAATCTGTGACCAAGATGCTTTAGGAATCCATCTGGACTTGATGTCATGTTAAAGAAATGAATACACTCTGTGGCTTGGTTATCTATTGTGTATTACTAATGTTCTCAAACATGAACCAAAGATAATTCAATTTAAAACACTCATATTATATTTAGAAAATGAATATTAATAAATAATGCAAGCTCATTGAGTTAAGACCATGCAATTTTCCTTGAGTTGAGAAATCCTTTGTACAGACTGAGGTTTACAGATTTCATGAGCAAGAGACTTTTAGCATGAACAATGTGTACACTCAGGATTGGCCACAGGCAAAATTGTGTAGAACCTGCAGTTGTATTTCATAGCCCATCACCTCTTTACTTCCACTCCCAACTACACAAACAAAAACACTTACACACAGACACATCGAACTCCCCCCACAGAGTACTACCAAACAAGTTCCCATGCCTTGGTTTTGGTTTTGACCCCTTCATATAATATTGTTTTGTACCTCCATCCGTACTGCCAATTATTTGCTACCCAGCATGGGATATGACAAAACAGGTGAAAGGTTCCTGAATGTTCATGGATTAATGGACTGGATTTCTTTCTACTACTAGAGCCCCACTGAAATCACCTATAAGCCCATTCTATAAGCGAAACTGGTATAAATCCAGAGAAGCAGACCAAGGTATACCGGAGGTTAGCTCTTTCACTAAAGAGCTCTTTTCTAGGCTCCTCATTACACCTTTGAGAAGGAATTCAGGCTCAGGAAAGCAAGAAAAAGAAAATAAATGACTCTATTACAAATAATGAAGGCAGAGAGATTTGACAGGGATTGTGACTAGGGGATAAGGAAGACTTAGATGCTGGTGACCTACTTTTAGTATTAGCTGCTAAATCTCCCAGGGAAGTGTTTAGGTCTGCTTATAAATATTAAACAGATTTTAATCAAAGTACTATTTAAAGGGTATGTGTTCCTTAGGAAGGGAATGTTTAGAGATATAGATGATAGATAGATAGATAGATAGATAGATAGATAGATAGATAGATAGATAGATAGATATAGAGCATACATGACAAGTTGTTCAAGTTGATAATAAACTAGATTTTACCTCGTAAAACACATCCAACCCAGCTACAAAAATATAGGTGAGTTACATGACTCTATAAACAGGCAGGGTTAAACCTTGGTGGCTTTAGCAGATAAAGAATGGCACCATATATGCTCAATATTCTTTAGCTTTGCTATGACATTTTCCTTGTTAAGCACATGACACGCTGAACAAAAATATTTATAGGAACAGCAGCTCTACTCATTTAAAAACGAAGATTTAAATAACCTGATACACATTAAATGGTTATTTCCTAAAATTCTTCAGTGTAATTTGAGGCTATTGGCACTTGATATTATTCCGCACTGTGGAGAGTGGAGTCTCAGGTTAGCAACTCTGCCCTAGTCCTTGAACTCTGTGCCAGCAAGAGTTGGGAATGCTGCACACTTTCAGTCAGTGCCAGAGAGAAGGTGGAAGGCCTTTCTTCTTTTAACCACAATTCCAGCAGCAGACTAAGGAGTGGCATTACCCACTCCACATGAAGTCTTTTATTGTAAGTACTGTATCTCATACCAGGAAGTGTTCTAAATGTGGATTGTGTAAAGCCTGCATCACATCAGACTTTTTTTGTGTCTGAAACATTCTTTTAAACACTGTCATCTAACAATGTTCCTACTTAAGATTTTTAATGATAAATAGGTGGCTCCTTTTTTTTCAATCTGTAAATACAAACCAACTGGGGAAGAAACGCAGTCTCTTAAAGTTTTCCATTGTTTGAAACTCATTCCTATATTCCTTATGCATTCTAATTAGGAAAAAAAAAGACAAATTTAGTTTATACATAAGGTATTCACAAACATAAACAAATGATAAACTGGGTCTAAAAATTATACCACAGAAACACTATAATAACCCTTTATAATTTTACCTTTCAGTATATTAGGCTTGGGGAAACACACCGAGTTTAAGTTGTTACTGGCAGATACTATTACTCAAAGAAACTAGAGGTAGTTGGCGATGGACCAAAAGGTAAGGGCAAGGAGGGAGTGTTGCTAAGAGTGAGGGGTTCAGCAAATAGAAAAAGGTGCCCTAAAAAGTTTTTATCTCTTTCTTTATCAGTTCTCCCTGTGTTCCCTTTCCTACTTGTTGCTGACCTCACACCCACCCAAGACCCCATTCTGGACTCATTACTGCAACGTCTTGTCAACTAATTCTCAAAATCATAACATGTAGTTGACATATAAGGCTAACATTTAGCATTTTCTCAAACCTCTGCACATTTTTTAATCATAGGAGAATCTTGAAAGCAAAGCAAAATTGTATTCTCAAGACCCAATGGAAAAAGACCCTTATTGTAGAAAATATAAGGAAGGCTGAGATCATATAAAACTGTACTGGTATAGTTAACACTATTATAGATCAAATACAAATTTTGTGAGTCTAAAATTTTATTCTACTAGCTAAACTAACACTCAAAATGTCTCTATTTTAAACTAAAATATCAAAAAGCATTAGGAAATTTTAAAAGGCATATCATAATTAAACTTTTCTAAAAAGATTAATTTTTTTAATATTGCATTTAAGCAAAGTATTACCTTACCTGTAGGTCACATTTTTCACTATGAGAGGAGTTGTGTTTTTTGTGGATTTTTGTGGGAGTTTTTTCCTGCATACTTAGTTGAGCAGGAAAAAAAAAAAGGCTTTTTATTTTTAGTGTTCTTATCTTCAGCATCAAATACTAATTTTACTGTGTCCTAAAGCAAAGGAGGTATTCCATTTTGGTACATTACATTGAGGGTAATTTGACAAACTTTTTTTTTTTACTAAGTTTAAGTTACATAGCATATTTGTAAGCTATACTTCTCAGCCATGTCTTTGCTGACTTTTGTAAGACTTTTATAATTAAAAACCAACATACACACAAAACTCATCTTAATGTTGCAGTATAATTCTCATCCAATGAACTTGTGGTTTGCCAAATTTAGGACTAAGTAGGTAGTTTTATCAGTGAGTTGACATTTAGTTTTGTTCTCCTTTGATCCCATAAATGATGTCTCCAGCTTTGATGTGAGTCTGTTTAAGGTGGTTTTTTTTTTCAATTCATTTAAGAGTTAGGAAAAAACATACAAATTGTTGGCATGTCGACAAAGAATATCAGCAACTCTCCTCATGACATGAAATATATAATTCATAAGGCCTATATTTCCTATCCTTAGGAGGTTTCCTAGATGAGGCTAGGATTAAAACAAGCTCAGGGATATATCTGTCTATGTGCTAACAAGTGTAAACCCCAAGTGATGCCTCTAAGAACAGAGCCCAGAAAAGATCAAGAACACAAATATGTATTTGTCCTAGAAATAAAGGGGTCCACGTTTTGAAAGAGTCCAATAGAAAACATGTGTGATTTACTGGATTGAAAATAGTATCCTCCAACTGACTCAGTGCTGATGCAAATCTATAATCTCCACAGCTCTTGTAAATCATTTAGTAGGAGGATATTGGACCAATAGATTGCAAACCTTGAGTTTCTTCTAAATAGTTGAAAAACTAGACAAATTACGAGAGAAGAACACGTATTCACTCATTATGCTTAATCTTTTTTCCTCCATAGTTAAAACAAAAGTATCTCAAGTACTGCCCTCTTTTAAAATGCCACTGCTATTTCAGCACTCCTGTAAACTAGTCTGGCTACTTAATTCTTTACTTTTGCTGGCTACCACATCCTACAAGATTTGGTAAGACAATTTCGGTTGTACTTTTTCACTGAGCTTTAGGTGAAATCGTTTCCTTCTTTTTATTAGCATACTGTTTATTTAGGCAATGCTTTCAAAGACAGATTCTTTCCTTTTATGAAGATGGGGGGGTGGGAAATGACATCAAATTGAAAGTCATTCTTCCGCATCTAATTTTTAAAAATTGTTGAAAAGGTTGTAACTACCAGGCAGATTCGCCCGGGAAATCGGAAAGTTTAATACCTGCCCGTAATAGGTACTCCAACTCAAAACAGCACGCTTAAGCTATGCTAACTAACCTCAAGTTTGGGGAAATTCCTGTTGCTCTTCTTGCCTGTGATATACGGTACAGGGTTGGCCCTGGTTTGGTCCACCTGCCAGCTGAGTTTAAAGTTTCTGAGACTCGGAGGAACACAATGACTTGGATCAAACAGCCTAAAAGGGAGGAAGGGCAGTTCTGCTGCATCAAGGAAGCCGTTAAACTCCTGCTAAGCTAAATCTTTCTTTCATGCGTCCATGCACACGACCGACCTCTTTTTTCCACTGACCAAAGATTATTTCTGACAACCCAGGATATGCAGAAAGCTTGGAGACACAAGGCTGAAAAATGAAACGACCCAGGAGTGTGGCCACATCATTGTGTTGTCGCGTGGTACCAGAGGGGCAGTCAGTGTTTGGCGCAGGGATGTGAACGGACAATTCTATAATGTGACACCCCGCCCCCCAAAAAGCTAAAACAGATTTCATGTACTTGCCTTTTCCCTTTCTCTGCAATATCAATTAACTCAACTTTGCAGGGAGGTGGCCAAAAAGGAAAAGAAAGGCGATCTCGATAGTCTTGCAAGTGTCGGAGGAGCCGCGGCGTTCAGGGAGCTGGGGCTGCGACCCGCTGCGTCCAGTGCGGATTTCAGGGCTGGAATCGCGCAGGCGGTTAAGCGGCGGACGGTTCCCCCCATCCGCCGAGGCTAGAGACCTAGGCATCGGGACAGGTCTGCTGATCTCGCGGCAGCCTCCGACGCCGCTGCTACCTCTCATCTGCAGCGGTTTTGTTTTGTTTTGTTTTGTTTAGCATTATCACCGTTCTAGAAAAGTCATGGAAGACGGCGCGCTGCCAGACCTCAGAGACATCGAGCTGAAGCTGGGGCGTAAAGTGCCCGAGAGCCTAGTGCGCTCGCTCCGTGGGGAGGAGCCGGTTCTCCGCGAAAGGGACAGGGACCCCTGCGGGGGGAGCTGCGGCGGCTGTGGCTGCAGTAGCAGCAGCAGCTGCTGCAGTTTCCCTCCTTCACTGTCGTCCTCCTCTTCTTCCTCTCCAACCTCTGGCTCTCCACGACGAAGCCACTCCAGCAACCTGGAGAGGCTGGAAACTAAGCTTCACCTCCTCAGGCAAGAGATGGTGAGTGTGGGGCACCAGCCGCAGGGGTGGGCGTCTGGGGTGAAAGATGGGGAGATCGGACGATGGGGCCCAGGGGAGAGGGTGGCAGGGGCTGCAGAGCTGGAGAAGAGTGCTGGGGGCGTGGGAATTGCGGGGTAAAGGAGCGTCTAGGGGGCGCGCGTCGGGAGGCAGCTGCGACCAGACTTGTTTACCCCGGACTTTGTTCCGTCATGGTTTGCTACAACAGCAGAGCCTGCTCGCTCTGTGTACTTTCTGATATCGCGGTCTGTCAGGCTGCGCGCAGCTCTGACCAGCCCTCAGCCAGTCGGTGGCTAGCCCGCAGAAGGTTTGCATTTACTGCACCCATATGGGGCCTGCTGTGTGTCGTTCACACTTCCCCCAGGTTCTAAAGGTGGCTCAGTTCATTGCACTAACAGTAAGGATGCTTCCGGGTCTGCCGCGAGGTGGCGCGTTGGGGGCCATGCAGCCCTACTCGCTCACTCACTACCCTTCCAGCACACCCACCCCCACGAGTCCCCGACCTCCACCCCGCCCCGTTGGTGCAGCAGCCGCAGCTGTTCCAAGGCCACTCTTGAACTGATTTTCCACAGCTGGTTCTGAAAACAATGGCCCACTCGTCCCTGATGTCTTTATGAATAGCTTGTTTCACTGTTTTGATCCAAGCAAACAGGTGACCTCCAGATGCAAGGATTTGTTAATGACCACCGCCCTGTCCTGCCCGCTCATTCCTCCATCTACAATTGTTTTCCCTGCTGTATGCAAACTTTAACTTAAGAATTGGACAATGGGACACATACAGGGTCTGAGAATCAATGTTATTGCCGACATACCTAGAGGGAGACACTTACTTACTTGCCATGAGCTCTTGGGCAAATCATTTTTCCTCTGTGGACCTTAGTTTATTCGTACAATGAACTGATGGGAGGAAATGATCTCTTCCTAAATCCTTTGAAGAAAATGACCACAAAACAACAGCATTTTTTACCAGCTGGGAGAAGAAAAAAATTGAAACAGTGGGCATCAATTGCCCAGAGAATGGTGAGAAGGATTTTCTACAGAAATGGACAGATATACTAAGTATTTGCACTGAAAAGAAATAACCAGAGGTGTTTACCTAACTCCTCTTTTTCTGCAGTTGGAAGACGCCAGAGAGAATAAGTTCCATAACATAAAATATTCTTCAAAAATATATTAGTGCCAAAAGTCCTTTGTGTGGAGTTTTCTCCCAAATATCTACACAGAGACTCAAGGACATCACTCTAAAAACATATAACAAGATCACGAAGGTTGTTCGTCATAAGAACGCCATAAGGTTGTTCTTCCAGATATTGAGAGCTAGAATTTTTATGTATAGACATACCCTGTGTTATACAAATGATTTTATTGCTGTTTTCATTTTTCACTCTCTAAATACACACATACACTGGTTATACATTTCAGTCATTCACAAGTATTTATTAAGCATTTACTATATACTGGTAATGAACTGGGTGCTAATATAAAATGAAAAAGTCAAGGGACCTGTCCATTAAGGTCTCTCAAATCTCTTGTACCCATTTGCCAATTATTGTTTGTAGTATCTCAAGCCAAGTGTGTTGAACTCTATAAAGTAAAGAAAAATATCTGGTATTTTCAACTATAGATACCTTTTAGGCTTATATATTATTCTTAATTAAAATTTCATATAGTTGACAAAAATCTGTTCCCCCATACCAGATGTTGCCATGGATAATGATCATGCATGTTAATTAAAAAAGAAAAAGCAAACACCCAACATCAATAAGCTGTGGCAACATGCTAAATTGACTACTAATTATGTTTTCAATCTATCAATTTCTAAAATTTGGGATAATTTATGCTAAAACAGATGTTAATGTGTCAAACGTTATACTCTAATAAAGGTCTCCGCTGAGTAAATGTTAACATTGGCTATGGGAGTTTAGAGGGAAAGGATTGAAAACAGGTATATTCTCTTGTCAATGAGACAGATTCTCCCACTTTACAGAACTCTTGTGGATGCTAAAAACTCCAGCTTCAGCACAAATGCAAATCAACAGATTTGTTTTTATATAAACTTGGCAGTTTTGTTATACACATTGAACAGATGCAATTCTCTAGTTCTTCCTGTCTCCCCTGAGCATCCTTATATATAGAAGTTAGAGATCTAGAGCTGGGCTTTGACCTAAACATGATTTTCATGTTCTCTTCTACTCTATACTCTGGGCATTGTGTTAACCTCCTGGATATTTTGCAAAATCCATATTTCAAGCTAATTAATTTGAGTCATTTACAAAGTTTTCTTCTTCGCTGGTCTGGGATTATCAGGCTTTGGGCTGCTCTCAGAAGTCCTTCCTCATAGCCTGCTTAGCCATGCACAGCCTTTCTAGAGATGTCCTTATTTTCCTATTAGGATGAATGCATGTACCCTTGACATAGTACAGCATAGACTTACATGGAGATAATCCCAACATTTAGGGTTTGTTATATACAAATTATTTCACCGTTATCTCTCTTTCTTCTTTATTATGGATAAATTCCTTCAGTTGTACCTGTGATTGTTTTAATCACTGAGATTACAGATCCTTAAGACCCAAATGTAAAGGAGGTAAGTTTAAAAAGATTTAAGAAGACTGACAAAAACTTCAATGACCAAACCTCTCAATTCTGACACCCTTATGAAAAACACAAATAGCACCATACCCAATAAAGGGTGTGGGTTCAAGGGAAAATATTAGATAAGAAAATTTGCAGGTATGTATTTGGTTCATTAGGTTAGTTCAGAATGTTTTGGTGAGGAAGGGAGCAAATTTTACTAGCATGAAGTGCTTTTATTTTGACTTTAGTGAAGAGGGAATTTGACAATGAAATGAGCAAATGCACAGATGCACATGGGAAATTTATGATGAAATCAGAAATAGGTGTCAGTCTTCTTGTACAAATTCCGTGCAATAATGTCTGTTCACCACTTTTCCGTTCCGAGTTTTTTCATACCAGTCCTATCATTTCAGCCTAATATCACATTGGGAAAGTGGAAGTATCTTTATCCACATTTTGTCAATGAGATATTGGAGGTTTAGACAAGGTTGAGAAAGCAGGCAAAGGTTGCACAGCTAAGTAGTAAGCAGAACCGCAACTTGAACTCATATCACCTGATTCCATATTCAGTGCTTTTTCCACATTACCATCTGTATCTCAAAAATTTCCCTTCAAAATAGAGTGCACTTCTTATAAACCTGTGATACTCAGCACCCCCTAAGGTGCTGAGGGACTTGCAAAAGGAGGCTCTCAGTGTATATGTCAGTGGTTGTTTCGGGTATAGGTTTATTCGATAATCAACGAATGTGTATTGAGTTTCTGCTATGGTCCAGACCTACTTCTAGATCTTGGGAGGATAGGCAAAAAGGGTTGCTTAAAAAGTCAGTCTTCCCAGGTCACATCCTATGTGGAATTTTCACCCCATTGTCTACAAGAAAACCTAGCCACAAATTTCTCAAGAATGGGAATTTAATTCTTGATTAACAAATAATATTTAAAAGCTTTTTCTAACAAATATAAAAAATCTGTCCAAACCTGTATTTGACATCTAGTAATAAACTTTATATTTTACTTTTCTATTATAAGATATTTAAAATATGTTCGAACTATCTCAATTTGTCCATATCATACTTCTAGTTTGAAAAAGACATTTATTTCCATCATTTTACTCTGGAAGAAGTTAAAACTGCATAAGATTATGAAAGCAATCTCTGAAAAATATGAATTTGGAGTTAGAAAGTGTCCTCTCACGTTTGCTTCCCGGATAATTACTGTTCAGAAAATTAAAGTTTAGTTTGGGATGGAGTATATACTACCTGTTGATGCCACATTCTGCATTCTAGTTTATTCTTTATTATGTAAAGATGGTTTACCAAACAGATTTGAAAGTACTCTGTCCTGATTGATTTCTATATTTTTGGTAATACTTTGCATAGCAGCTATGTAATAGTGAAACATAAATATCCTCAAGTCAATTCCTTGTCCTCTCTTACTACTAAAGGATTCAAATACCCCACTCAATTTCTCCACCCTTGCTTTTACAAAGTTTTCTGGGCAATACCCAGGCCTAGACACAAACATGCATATATACACACAATTATATAAATAATAATACAAGTGCCTAAATCAAAATATTAAAAGTCTTGAAGATGGTTTATTCTTGTTTTTTATTGATGCTTTTTCTTATTGATCTTTTCCATGCTTTTCCCTTGTTGTAAATGACTTGCTTACTTTTGTTATAAAATAAAAAATAACAGTTATTTTAAATTCACTCAAAAAGAGATAATTTCATGAAATTAACTTCATGATCACTTTGGACATGCTTCCAAATGGACTAGGTGGTGTCTCTGGAGTACTATCATATTTATCTTCCCAAAATTGGACAGAAATTAAGGTATATAATTGAGAAGATGTAAAGTGGAAAGCACCATCCTTCATGAGTTCACAAGATAACCAAAAAATAAGATGGGAATATAATTAGCCAGAGGATGATTGCAAGCCAGTACATAAGTGGATGTGTGATGCCATAGCAGAGATGATAAGTAAGTGTTGAAAGTCATAGATAGAGCTGAGGAGATTTCTAAGAGGAAGTTTGTCTTGGAGAGGGAATTAAGAGGGCTGATTACAATGCAAATTAAGAGCATAATATTAAGGATGAAGACATTAAGGAAATGACTAGCTCTGATTCCTACCAGTGGCTTCTTCTGCCATTTTATGCATGGAATGTTATCCTATTTACTTAATCTAATAAATAAATCTTGTTGAACCGTGTTTCCTTACACAAGTGGTTCATAAATTGACAGTTAATGCAGATGAAGGGAGCGCTGTTACTTTCCTAGAAACAAATAGATATAATTTAAAGGATTTATTGATAACTTGAAGTCAGGGACATTTTCAAATCATGATGAACCCAGCCCCCTTCTATAAATGTACATTGCAAATGATTGACGTGTGTGAAGAGCACTTTCTGACCCAAAACTATTACCTTTCATTCCATTCAGTTGCACAGCCAAACTGCCCTGATCTTGAGACATCACAAATTTATATTAAGACAGTTTTTTAAGACATTATTTCTGAAACTGGAGCTCATGGCTGGAATCTCAGGATCCTAGAATTTGCTCCTTTTCTTTGTTTTTCTTTTGAGGGTGTTTCTTTATTTTTCTTTAAAGCTTGTTCATTCACTACTTAAATTTGTGGACCTCTGGTTTAGTGGGAATTTCATAGACTTTGGAACCAGATGAGCTAGAATTCCAGGCAAGTCTGGAGCAGGTTGTGGTACAAATCAGCAGAGCCCACCAGGCTGGCAAGACTGGTAGAGATTATTAACTGGTGGAAATTTTTAACTTAGCCAGGCTGAGATCAGAATCTGAGCTTTTAATAATGACTGTGCTATAATTTTCCATGCTTTAGAATACGTTGATTCTCATGTTAACATATAGGGTTAAATGTCTGTCTGTCTGTCTGTCTGTCTATCTAGTTAGATAGCTAGCTATACTCTTCTTCCAGAATTTTGAAGCATTAAACTGTATGCTTCTTTTCCATGAGCCCACCAAGAAGGAACAAGAACTAGAGATAGTCTCTGACTTGGGAACAGTTAAGATTGGATGGAATTGGGGCCACATCAACCTGTAACTATTACTAACGTTTATTGAACGATTATAATATGCCAGTAAGCAATAACCAATTTTCATATATTGTGGCATTTCATTTTCATTACTCACCGACTTTCTAGGTAAGTGCTATCGTCACCCCATTTTACTTAGCACAGGAGTGGTAGGTAATATAAATAGATTTCTGATAGTTCTTAAGAAATGTTTAGTCAAATTTTGTCTTTTCTGTCACTTCTTCTATATGAACTTCAACTAGTTACCAATTGAAAATAAAGTTGGGGAGCAATGTGGCTCAAGCAGTTGAGCACCTGCTTCCTGCGTGGGAGGTCTTGAGTTTGGTTTCTGGTGCCTCCTAAAAACAAAGACAAACAACTGGTGAACAAATGAGAAAACTACTCAGGGGAGCTGGTGTGGCGTCCCAATTACGAGGTCTTGGGTTTATGCCCCAGCAACTAAAAAAAAAAAAAAATTACTTCAGTTTTTATATTAAATGATTATCCAGACATTTCGTAGTTCTTTTAGAAAATAGATTGTGCTCATAGGAATCTGATTTAATCAGAATACTTCATTCTTCAATTGGAGATATATTAATGATTTTCAAATTGGACTTATAAAGATGGACTTCTCTTCCATCTTATTCAGATGGTATCTCTCACTGAGTTTTTTAAATAGTACTCATATCAATAAAACCTCCAAAAGTTGGACTAAAAGGCCAGCTTGGCACAAGGTAATATATGTCACATGAAGAAATAGGATGGTCACCACAGAATTGAGTGTGCCCTCTGTATTCATGGCACAAAAACGTCTTAGATTTATTTGTTCAGGCTTGTAATGCTCACGATAACAAAATAGATTCCATTCACAGAAATCAGATATCATCAGGACATTTGATTTTTCAATTGAAGAAGTAATACCCTTCAGACAGACTTATAAAAGAATTAGTGTGAAACTAGAACAATAATATATTTCTAATGAACCTCCTCTCTGACGGCCCCATTACATGGAACACCACAAGGTTGGGGAAGCCTGGAATCAGGGTTATGGGAGTAAGATATGAATTTAACCATTTCCTCACAGTATCAAACTCAACACGTTGTTTGGCAGGGTCAAGGCAATCTCCTTCTTACCTGCTTGGTTGGGCTTGTCAGTGTATTCATTGGCAGTTCAGCCTATATGAGAATCAACATTTTTTTCTTCAGAACGTTAATCAGGATTTGTTCTTTAAGTAGTGAGTTTTCATTCTTGAGCTCTGATGCCTTATTACTTGATTTCAGATTTTCAAAGAATAATTGTTTTCCTCATTTCAAAATTCTAGGGGGTGCATTACATTCACTTGCATGTATAATATATATATTTTATCCTCTGCCCTCAGCCACTCATTGATTTTGGAGAATAACTTCTAGATTAAAAAAAAAAAAACATTTCCTGAGTGTTATGCCTTATTTTTATGTTAAGTAAAAAGTAAAGAAACAATTACTAGTAAGATTAGCTATTTGGAATTAAAATTATGGAGTGCCTTTTTCATTTGAATATTTTAAGTCAGACCACCTGAAGTGAGATAGAATGAAGTCTTCTGATTTCCCGTATATTCAGTGAGCAGAACAAAGTTGTTGCTATGTTAATATCCACCTCAGTAAACTCATAGAAAGGTTTTGGCACCAGCTTCCCATAGAGCAAGATGTGTCTGTTACAACTCGGGGATCTCCTGAGCACAGGCTGTTATTCTGAGTTTTCCTGATTTTTTTTTTTAAAGGATGTTTGTTTGCTAAACTTTGCTAAATCAATTGGTTGTTTTGGTGCCAACCAAGCAAATTCTGAGACCAAAATTAAGAAGGAAAGTCCCCAGCCACTCACCCGCATAATAAAGTTCACCTTTCAAGGCTGCCCAGTACAGAGAACTGCCTCTAGTTCCTCTGCGGGTGAGTTAATCATAAGTAGGTCCTAATGGCTTTTTAGTAGTGTGAAGATAATTTCATTTCCAGGTTTTCTTTTGATTTTAAAAAACTTTAAAATTACTGTTATTAAAATGGTACATGTTATTATTAAAACATGCAAACAGTACCAAAGGATCTAAAGTAGAAAATAAAAATAACTTATATTCTTTTCCCAATTTTCACTCCTTAGAAATAGCTACTATAAATAATATTTTATGTATATCCCTAGATATTTTCTGAGCCTATGAAAGTATATCTGTGTTTCCTTCTATATTTTAGCTATAACTATCTATGTATATATAATTTTTAAATTGAGATTCTAGCAACTTATGATGCAGCATTTTTTTCTAAATGCAGCAGATACTCTGCTATTGTTCCTCTTATTTTTATTTTCTCTCTCTATACGTCCACTTTGCTTCAAAGCACAACTTTTAGTATTATGATGTTGGATAGATTACTGGCAAAGAACAGCAGTAACAAAGTCACTCCATTTATGTGAAATAGTGCAGTTGCTGAGGCAAAGATGTACGGGTTAATAATCTCTGGAAATAGAAAGGAGGATCATAAAACTGTAGCATGGGAAGAAACTTCAGAGGACATCTAGTCCAATACCCCACTGACATCCTCACCAGCTGTCTTCAGTGATGGTGACTTAACTGGCTCACAATACAGTCCTTTCTGTATTCAAATACCTCTATTCATTATATTTGTTATTTGGCAATTCCAATTGTTCTTAAAATACAAACTAAATAATTACAATGTAAAAAAGAAATGCTTCAGCTTCTATGTCTGTAAACCATGTATTTATAAACTTAAGGTGTCTGTTCTAAAATAAATATCTAAAATACAGAGCTTATTGAATTTATATGCATACATGTGTATGACTAAAATAAAAGACTTTCTTGCCTTTTTTTGCAAAATGAAAAAAGAATGGCATTGCTCTGCTTTGGCAAGGGTGGGGAGAAATGGGCATTTGTCAGCATTGCTGCTGGAGGTGTATACTGGAAGGCTCATGTAGAGGAAAACTTCATACTATATTAAAAAAAACCAGAAGGTACTCCTTGACCCAGCAATTCTGGTGCCAATAATACCACAGAAATGTATCTTAAGGTATTAATAATTTCTGTAAAAATATAAACGTATACATTTGGAATAAATATAATAGAAAAAAATGGAATAGTATAAATGACCAAAATGGTAGGTAGGTTATTTATGTGCATATGATGGAATTTGTATAGTTATTAAAATTATGTTGCAAAAATTATTTATGGAAGAGAAAAATAGCTATGGATATATACACGTATAGAACAAAAGGCTGTCATGAAATATCCTGTAATATTAGCAGTAGCTATCATTGCATTGGGATTGTGGGTGCCTTTTTTTCTCTTGAGCTCTTTTGTTTTTTTTCCTGTTTATTACATTAAGCTTATATTATATTTAATAAGAAATATATATTATATGTGTGTGTATAATAAAAATCAGGGAGCATAGACTTTGGAATAACATAGATCTGAATTCAAAGAATCACACCTTGCCTCTTACTAGCTATGCGACTTTAATCAATTAATGAGATTGATATATGTAAAGTAGCTGGGATTCTGACTGCCAAATCCTAAAAACTCTTTATGCTTTAGGTTTTTTTGCCCTTCCCATTTGGCTAGGATAACTCTTCAATACAGGAAAATATAAGATTAGAATTTTTCTTATCTCCATCTTTTCTCTTTCTTCTATTATTTTTCATAGAAGAGGATGTGGGACTATGTGAGATAACTCATTTTCTTGTGCATACCACGTGTGAATCACTGAATTTGATACTGAGCATCCCCACAAAGAAGCAATACCTAGAATGATTAGTGCCCAAATGAGAATTAGCCACTGCACTCTGGAATATTCTCTCTGTAATGTGAACTAATAACCAAATAAGCCCTCAGAATTTCAGTCATAGTGGCTAATGCTAATCGTGGATGGATCCACCCTAAGAAGTTAATGAAATTAATGACTACTCCCAGAAATATTTACAAAGCACTCCATAGTCGCTCCACATGACCTAATGGGAGCCTCTTGTGCCTCTTTCCAGAATTTAATAGGTAAGTAGATAATATTAAGACTCAAATAGATGTTCATCTAGATTTTTAGAGAGGAAATTAGCCCTTGCCCAAAAAGCAGAAATGGATTAGAAATAATTGAGTTAAGACGATAGACATAAATCTCTTTTGAGGATTATACAAGAACCAGAGCCAAGAATCTGAAACCATACTCCAGTTTTCTACCATATTAAAATTTGATGATAAAATTGTATTACAAAGAAATAAGGCACAAGAAACAACCAAGTATAACTAAATTTTATCATTTAAACAGATCAGTGATTTTAGTCACACCATAAAACTTAATGACTTATTGGTGAGTAAATACTATGCGTTGACAAAAACCTTTCTGCAGTAAAGGCACATTATTGTTTTAAAATGTTTGTCTCAGAGGCTCATGGTTTGCACAGGGTGAAAGTCTGACATAATTCTGTATACATGACTTCATTTTTCATTTTCCTATTGTGCCAAAATTTTAGGCTGTGTATTCCAACTTGGTTAATAATCTTGTTCACTATCTCTCCCTCAGTATAATCACCTGCAGGGCAGAAGCTGTGACTAATTAGTGCTTATATTTCCATAATTTCTGACCAAATAGCTACAGACTCAGCATTTGTTTAATTTGTGAACTGAAGTATGCTTTAACCCTGCCTCTCTTCTTTGAGTTTGGAGTGCATTAGCAACATTTCTTTTTTGGAGTGGAAAACAGAACCCCAACCCTTTCTCTACCTCCAACCAGCCACTTGCAGTTGCCTTCCCAAACTGTCTACTGAGATTCCTGGTTAAAGAAAGACATCTAAAAAGTCTTCCTACTGTTACTGTGAGAACTGACATAAAAAAAAAAACATAGCAAAACTTTTTTTTACCTGCTTCGAAGTGGTACAAAGGAATTCCTTCTCGGTTGCAGGAATTACTGTTTACTCAGATATTGTCAGTCTTAGGAACCATTGTTCCCAAGGGTGCTGGCGGAGCATAAAAATGAATGGTAGTTGTTTTTATTCTCCCATAAATGCGGAAAGAATACATACATTTTAGTTTTTGCCATCCTATTTTACTATTTTAGAATGATGTTTCAGAGTAAAATGAAAGAAGTTAGAAAAAGAAACTTATTTATAGTATTGTGGACTCTACATACTGATACATGGTATAGTTTATGTGGTTTGGGTTAAAAATAAATAACCACTTAATTTAGTAGCCTCATTTAGTTTGTTTTTGTTTTATGTTGTACTTGTTCCAATTATACCTTATTTAGAAGTTTGGAAATGCCAGAAGAAATATGTGAGAAGAAAGCCAGGAAAACTGAGAGACTCATGGTTGTCTCTACATGTGTGTTTTTGCCAGTGAGAAAAAATAACTAGAAAATGACAAGGACTAATCTGGTAGACATTGGATTCACACTGATTAACTCAGATTGCCTGCTGTTCTAACAAGGACCAAACTTAAATAAGGACTTAGAAGTGAACTTTGACATCTCCCCTACTCCAATCACCATGTTTTAATTAGCTTGGAAAATTATATAAAGTACCACCATGGCTACCAATATGTGTCCTGATTCAAGGTAATCGTGTACCATAGGGAGATGAAATCTGGATCTTCTACATCAACAGGCTTAATATAAAACAGAACTATTTCTTTAGATATCCATGCTAATATGAAATTATTTTGTCTACATAATCAAGTTGATTCTTATTAGCATATATATCTGTTGTTTAAGAATTTGATGTGTACTTTGTGTGAAGTAGAGTTATACTGATACACATCTTAGATCTCCTGCTAGGCATTATTTTTAGACTTATTTAGTTACTCAGTGGCTGTGCTTTTTTTATTGTGCATTTATGAGTGGGGTTAAAAGAGCCAAATTTCATAGAAGGTGGGAAACGAAGCAACTCACTCTTTCTACTTTGCTGAAGTCAGTATCTTGTATGGATCCATTCATGATAAGATCTAGATTTTAAGAGAATATTGATGGTTATCATGTATTGTATCATCTATTATGAGTGTAAAGAACAGATTTAAAGACACCGAAGAAGCTGCTTCATATGGTAGTCTTTCAAATCATGGTATAGAGCTATCTTTTTTACTGAATCATAACCTCATTTGGTATTAGATCTTGAAAACCAACTTTCTTTGAAGGGCGGTGCCAGCAAAAACTGGAACTGCCCAAATATTTTTATTTAATTAGTGAATCAAATGAGTTCAGAATATGTCATCAGCACTCAACACACATAAATAACAAGGCTGAACTCAAAAATGGATGCTACTTTGTATGCTGGAAGCCTTTAAATAATCCTAGCACAATCATCTCACCTTACTAGCATTAATAAGCAGTGGTGTGATGTAACATTAAAAAATAAATAAAGACAAAAATAAATAAATAAGCAAATGGGGGAAGCGGACTTGGCCCAGTGGTTAGGGCGTCCGTCTACCACATTGGAGGTCCGTGGTTCAAACCTGGGGCCTCCTTGACCCATGTGGAGCTGGCCCATGCGCAGTGCTGATGCGCGCAAGGAGTGCTGTGCCACACAGGGGTGTCCCCCGTGTCGGGGAGCCCCACACGCAAGGAGTGCGCCCCATAAGGAGAGCCGCCCAGCGTGAAAGAAAGTGCAGCCTGCCTAAGAGTGGCACCGCACACACAAGAGCTGACACAACAAGATGATGCAACAAAAAGAAACACAGATTCCCGTGCTGCTGACAACAGCAGAAGTGGACAAAGAACACGCATCAAATAGACACAGAGAACAGACAACTGGGCAGGGGGCGGGGGCGGGAAGGAGAGAGAAATAAAATAAATAAATAAATCTTTTTAAAAAAACATAAAAAAAAAAGCAAGTGGGTTGAAATGATCATTGTTAAGAATCTGTAGCACCGTTTTATTTAAAGCCACAAACCATTAATTAAGTCTCCTAGGATCATTATCAAATGCTCACATTGCTAAACTGGAAATGGAGTTAGAGACTGAGTGATTCACAGTAGATAGATACGCAGGGACAGCTTTCTCTCACTTTCCAAAACTGGTTGTTTAGGGTTCCGTGGCACTGCCAATGTAAATAGAGGAAATGTATTTCCATTTACACTTCAATTCCAAAAGTCCAGTCATCATGACTGGGAAGGCTCAGTAATTTCATAACATTATGTGTTGGGTCACTTTTGTTTGCTTTCTGTCTAAAGACAAATTGAGTTTATTTGAATTTCACCCAATTTTTAAAGGAGAATTAATGTGTTGACTCTTCTGAGAACAAACAATATTAGCTAAGTATATACCAAGAGGAGAATGTCATACACTCAGATACATCATATACTCAGATACATTCATACACTCAGAAGTGAGTCTAACAAAGATCTATTTGCCATCTATGTTACCTTACACATGAAATTAACTTTACCCCATCCAAAAATCTTGGCTGATTTAATTGAACACTAATGATGCAAACCTATGTAGAATATACATATTTCCAAAACTTCACACATTGTAGGCCATAAATAGATTGAAACACTCAGCTGCACACCATTTAACTGTGAAAATACCCACTATGGACATTATTTCTGTCTGTTTCCAGAAATGTTTCTATTATAGGCATCAAGTAAATATTACATACATTTTTTGGCATTGATTACATCCCCATTCCTGTGATAAGCCCCAAAAGGAATATGAATGAAGGTGACGACATGGATTTCAGGTTACTTTTAAATCAGTCAAGTAGGCAAGACATGGCATGACATTTTTGCTAAAACAATATAAATAGTTAACCTCCATGGTATTGAAAAGTTCTAGTCTAATGCCAAAGATCTGTGATATGTAATAAAATATAATTTTATAAGAAACAAAGTATATATAGCCATATAAAGCAATGCTAGGAGGTGGTTATTTACATAGTAACTACAACCCCAACCCATCTCAATTCCTTAGACGTTTGAGGTGGTGTGCACTCATCTCTGGAAATTTGTTGATGGTGGTCTTTTGCTTTAACTGTTCTTCCTCTCCCACTCCCATTCCCACACTTTGAACCTTAGCTTGTTATCCTTCAGGCCATACTACTGATCATTTTATGTTTTGTTTTTTTAACTCCACTTTTTTCTATCCCTCACTACACTATATTGTCTAGGAAACTGTAATGAGAAAGATTGAGAAAGAGTGAAAAGTTACACTGGAGTTAATGAAAATGATATTGAAAAAGTAAAATAATGCCAAGTAATAGAGAATACTGAATGCCACGCAAAGAAGTTTAAATATGGTTTGAATGACAATAAGAACCAATTATAGTTATTATTTTAGGGATGTTATATAATGAAAGTTTCACTGTATTTTTGCATACTTATGTTTTTTCTTACATTTCCCTTCTTGAAAATGAAACAGTTTCCATGTGTTTTATATTATGGGATGCTTAAAGTATGTTGTGCTTTTGAAATAGTCATAAACAAGATAGTACACACTGTTGATTGCTGAGGAACAATTAGGTTATTTCCTTAATAATGTCGAAGCTTGGGTCATTCCTTTTACATGATATTTCAATTCTTGATTTGTTTCTCTTTTATCAGACTGAATACTCAATTAGTTTTTGGGGCTTTTTGTTTTTGTTTTTTTTTTCCTTCAAGAAAGAGCATGGATTCTGTGTTTTCTGACCTCTTGCCTAGGAAGCCAGGTAAGCATGTGGGCTTTGGAGTCAGATAGAGCTAAGTCTGAACCCCAGCTCTACCACTTTTTCGTTGTGTGACTTGGGCCAATTACTGATCCTCTCTGAATTGCAGTTGGAAGATAATGAGATCTACCCCTTAGAGTTTTTATGAGGATTAAGTAAGAAAAAATGTCTGTGATGCACTAGTGCCTTTTTAAAGGCTGACTATTATTGTTTATGATATTATTATTATTGTTGGGCTTGCCAGTTGTCCCTGTGTAAGTCAACTAAGGTTACTTAACTTCTGTGTAACATTACAAGACAGAAACAATGGTAAAAATCTAAACAACAAATACATTATCAACAGCAAAAACCTATGCAACTTCTAAAATGCAACACTACCCAGGCTTTTCCTATTTCTGTTCACCTACCAGACAGTTTTACTTACAGAAACTATATTTCTCCAAAGTCAATACATCACCCCCCAGCTTCTCCTTACCCTACGTCCTGAGCAGTGAATTTTGATCACTGCAATTCAGCCTAGAAAGGAGCTACTGCTATGATGGAAGCATGGTGATAGGAATCACACTCCGATTGTCTTAAAGACAAGGCACATACAAAGTGATAGGAGGTACCGATGTCAGTTTTTGGTTTGTTGCAAAAATTACATTTCTGAATCAAAGGATAGGGAGTGGAGAAGGAAAAACAGGCTCTCTTACTACTTTGAGAGGAGCCTAGGTACAAAACAAGCTATATTTTTAAAAACTGTATTCTCAGGGAATTTAGTGAGTTAGAAAATCATCTCAAATTCTAGTGATAGGTTGAGTGACAGTTTGAACTTTCATTGGTATAATTTTGTCTTTTTTCTATATTATAATTTAGGTTAAGCTTTTGGGGTTTTGGTTTAACTACAGAAAATTCTCTAAGGATTTTATTTGAATCAGAATTACATATTTATTTTAATAGGAGTACATAGAATCAATCTAAACAGAGCCTTATTTAGAAAATTTACAACCAAGAGATAGCACATGATTTGGCATCATCTTTGCTAATTATATGACAAACAATTATATCCCCCCAAATCCAGCCATTATTTAGTATGACATATGTGTGACTATAAATATATAGTGTTGTTTTGCTTTTTTTATCTTCTGAGTTTCTTGCATTTTTGGAACCAACTTTAAATGGATAATGGAATATTCCTTTTAAAATGTGATGGAATTTAGATGCTAGTCCACTGAGCAAGTATACCATCTTAGGATAGTTCTGCAGTGTTTTATAGGCATTGAGTCAAAGTTTTATCATAAGCATCATTCTTATTTCTAAAATATAATAAAAAGCATGTGTAATTATAATATAAAATTGTAAATGATTCCTACTGAAATTTTCAGTGTAATGTTAGATTAGGGCATCATCTGAGCAAGAACTATGTCTGGATATATCCTAATTAATTCATCATTCACCATCTGCTCCAATAATTCTTGCCATCAGCAGCCATGTTTTGCTCCTGCCCAGTGTTGTTTGTTTTCACTATGAATTTTTCTCCCTGACTATGGACTGCACTATGACATGAAACATAGAAGCAAACAGTAAGTCCTATAGTTTAATAAGACACTTTAAAACTATTAGGAAAATTAGAACAAATTAAGTCTGCATTGCCTTGTTTCCTTCCCCTTTCTTTCACCTTTCATGATAATCATTGAAAAGAGTGAACCATCCTATTCCCAGTAGCTCTTTTTAAATGCAATGACCCATCTGTTGCCATATGCCAGGCATCTGCTTTTATCACCCTCATTTGTGGTCCTTCAAAGTAGAAGTGATGAATTAACATTGAATTTATGCTAATTTTTAGTGCAAGAAAACAACTATTTGCAAACCATTTAATCTGGCAGCAATAATTTTCAGATATAAGCAAGAGAAGAGGCTAAGAATAGAAATCAGAAATTTGTTTGTATTCCTAGCCACATTTTTTGAACCAGTGTTTGACTTCGAGGTAATTATAACACAATCCATGACTTCATTTCCGAATCAGCAAAGTATGAGGTGTGAATCTTACTTTTAAAATATCTGTTGAATTTACATCAAAGTCAGTATGAACCTCAAATATAAGAAGGTAGAATTTTTCGTGAATGCTTGTGCAGTCATTGCCTGTTTAATCCAAGTTGCAGATATTTTTTCTTTCCTGGTAAAGATGATATAGTTTTGTCCACTCCTAAACTGTCTTCAGAAAGTGGTCATGGAATTTTAAAGGCTCATATGATACTACTCAGACCATAATAAAATTATTTCTAAATTATTTTTGATATTGTGGAAGAATCAGTGTATTGGAATCAAAAGATCAAATTGGCAGTCCTATTTCTAACACATAGTGGTTACGTAATTTGGGGCAAGTCATTGCATCCTGGATTTGCATGTCTCATAGAATATGTTAGTCTGACTTAATTACTAACTGTAGTTTTCTTTTAGCACTAGAAATCTGTGATTTTCATGCCTGTCTTTAGGGTTTATTTTCATTGTTGAATGGAAAAAATCACTTACACATTTATCAACACAGTTTTTCAATATATACATGTAATTCTTATGTGCAATATTTATAGTAACAATATATTAGCCATTTAGATTTAAATAGTATTGTTTATGAAAATGAAAATAAAATTACTGAAGTAATGTGTATTGTGCAGATTCATTACTGAAACCAACACGTAAATATCTTAGTACAACCAGATTTTTATAGGAAACAAATTGGGTCAGTTTTCTTGACCCACTTAATTGCATTGAATTTCAGCAGCATCGAACGTGGAAGACATTTTTAAAATTTATGCCATTTTAAAAGTCAAATTAGTAACTAAATTTTATTGAGCACCATTAGACCAGGACACCATGCTACAGGCATACATTATCTCAAGCAGTTCTCCAAACCATAAAATTGTTGTACAGAAAATGTTAAATAACACATCCAACTGCCCAAAATCAAAGATCTAATTAGTGGAAGAAATGCATTTTTAACCCCAGCCTTTTGAGATTCTTTCTAGGTACCAAAGTATCTGGAATACCATTTTCCTATACTGCCTGTACTTGAAATTTCACAAGAGCTTAGCAAAGAAATGCCTGAATGTAATGAGTCAAAAAGGAAAGAAAGAATAACATCACTGGCTCCTTTGTTGTATTTAGAGAAAATTTTTTAGGTAAACTCTTTCTGTAAAGTCGTATAATCATTATCTGAGCAAGAATTCTGTCAAAATCGCCTGAACATCTGATATGTTTGTAATTTCCACAATGGCAAAAAATAGTGTCCAGATATCTCTCTTGACATGCTTAAACAGAAACTGAACCCTTTAATAACTGCTTGCTTTAATTTTGACTAAGCATAAAGTTAATTGTAAAACCTAAGGTATAGAAGCAATTGAAAATATTTAGGGCCTTTGTATAATGATAAGAATCAAAATTCTCATCCTTGGTATAAAGATGTTTTCCCAGCAAGTTGCATAAACTGAGAATGTGATCTCATAATTATAGTAATCATAGTGTAATACCACATGGTACCTTTCATCCAAGAACGTCTATAACTACTCCATCAGCTATAACTAAGTCTAGCTGCATCTCTCTGAAGTAACATCAGTATATTTTTTTAAAGGTGCTAAAGGAAATTAAAGATGGTTAAAGCAGCTAAGAAATGTTCTTGTGGTGAAGTTGTGAATTAGGTGTTACTGGAAATAGAACTATTTCCTATGAATGGAAAACCAGGCTATTGATTAAATGATTGATTGATTCTCAAATCATCCATCATCTTAAGAAGGGTTTTTTCCTGCCAATTTCATTAAAATATTCTAAGGATATAATTTTTTAAAGAACTCTTGCTTTAAGAATTTTTTTAAAATGAACAACCTCCTTTTGTGTTCATTAAAAAAAAATGTCAGGTTAAACACAGACTTCAGAGGAAATTAAGAATATCCCCAAATAAGAAGAATGAGTCAAAACCCAAGAGGAATAAGAACATATTTGTCATGAGAATTTTAAGGACAATAAGACTGCGTTTATGAGGAGGAAATGGGAGATCAGAATAAGAATTTGGAGTCAAGCCCTTTGGGCCTTTCTGTGTCATATACTTGAAAAGCACTTTGCTCCTATCTTTGCCTCTGATTGAAAAATAGAAAGCATCCATGCTTAGCATATACAAATGAATTCTTTCTGAATTCCCAGACCGATTCAGGATGATGAAATAAGAAATTACGTACAGTTAAGCAAAATGAGTCTGTTAGCCTTGCTGAGAGATTTACATGATAAAGTTGAGCCTGGTATCAATCTAAGCCGTTGTCGTTATCTAACATCTCTATGCAGCCAAATTATTTTTTCTTTAAGATCCGCTTTTGTTGCCATTAGGACATTTTTGCCCACACTAAATAATAGGCCTGAGATGCTAAAGAAACTGTCTTAAGCTTTTTTTGAGGGCAGCTTAGCCAGTAACCAGAGCCTAGAGGTGAGCTATTGAAGCTCTGTTTAGGATACTCTGATGAGCATTTCTACTAACTGGACTGTCACACAATTTCTCAGAGTTAGCCTTGCTCGACTCTCTAGACTCTTCATAATATGCTTCCAAATTACCTTTCCGATATCATCTCCCACCTCATTCTAGATCCCCAGTAGCTCAAGTTGTCTTACCACTTTCTGAGCACAAATGAACTTGTGTCTCTGGATCTTTGCTTATTTTTCTCATTCCAAGTCCAAATTTTAATGTCCTTCTTACCATAGGCAACTGTATTAGTCAGCCAAAGGGGTGCTGATGCAAAATTCTAGAAATTGGTTGGTTTTTATAAAGGGTATTTATTTGGAGTAGGACCTTACAGATACCAGGCCATAAAGCATAACTTACTTCCCTCACTAAAGTCTATTTTCATGTGTTGGAGCAAGATGGCTGCCAGTGTCTGCAAGGGTTCAGGCTTCGTGGTTCCTCCCTTCCAGGGTCTTGCTTCTCTCTGAGTTCAAGGTTCCTTTCTTCCCAGGGCTTGCTTCTTCCTGGGCTCAGGGTTCCTCTCTTCCTGGGGCTGGCTTTTCTTTCCTCTGTGAGCTTACTTCCTGGGTCTCCAATTTAAGGCTTCAGTATCAAATTCCAACATCAAAACTCCAACGTCAAAAACCCTCACCTCCGTCCTTTGCCATGCCTTTTATCTGTGAGTCCCCAACCCTTGGTGCCCTAATGACATGGCCCAATCAAAGCCCTAATCATAACTCAAACACACCCAGGTACAGACCAGATTGCAGATATAATCTAGTTTTAGAATTCATAACCATATCAAACTGCTACAGCCACCTATATCCATCTTTGGCAACCAAAATCCATTTTATTCTCTATTACTCAACTGACAGATATCTTCTTTTCTCAGGGAAATGTAATCCACACTTACCCTCTGCTGCATTACCACATATTGCATGTACCTTTTTTCCTCTCTTATACAGTTCTTCAGCCAACATGCTTTTATTGATATACTATGTACTGTGTGATACTCTAGCAGTACTGGGCAGGATACAACACTGCCCTGGAGGAGTTCATTCTAACATTTCTTTGCCACTCATCTTTGTATTTGGTTGTCAACAATGTGTTTTTTACTTCCATATCTTAAAAAATTCTCTAAAGTTAAGGTTCCATTTTACTTTTCCATGTTCATATGTTCATGTGTAAATCTCAATGCAGTTTTCTCCCAGTATCAAACTCTCCCACTTAGATCATTCTGTTGGTGCCCTATTGGACATGTGGAGTAAACTTTGCTAACTCTGTTAACATGCTGTATTAGGGAATCATGTCATTTTAGGGCTAGAATTCACACCTAACAGCAGGAAAACAGAGGCATGGGAAGATGACTTGCTGCAAGTCTCAGATGAAGCTGCTGGCAGAACAAAAACTAGAATCAAAGTTTTAGGTTGCCATTCCATTCCCATTAAACTATGCCATCAATGGTCACACGTCTCCAAAGGTGTAAATGACAAATTGACCAACACCTCTGTTTTACATTTCTTTGCATATTATTCTTGCTGGAAATGGATCAATGTACATAAAAATAAAAAAAAATGACAAAGAGCATCACATTTAAAAGAGAGCAAACACTCACATGTCCAAGTGAAATTATCTGCATTATTGGGTGAAATTCTAAGAAAATGCTAAATTGGAAAAATGAATGTAATATTTTAGCCAGTGTTTCAATGAATGTAACTAATTTAATTTTAAATAAATCAAACAGTAATTGTTCATAGCAGCAGAGATTTAAAAGGACAGCTTGAACACTTTGATTTCTAAAAGACTGAAGGCAGAAGCACATAACCTTAATCACTGATAATCTGTAGTGCCAGAGACTCACGATGCTATTTGTGGAAAATAGAAAGTAAATGGCTAAATAAGAATATGGACACTGAATCATTACAATACTTGGCATGTGCTGAATCACAAATAATCAATTTTTAAGATAAAGACATAAATCCATAAACACATTCTTTCTTTCCTCATGGATTTCATCCTGGTTCAATTGAAAAGACAAAGCTTATTTAGTCCTGTTTGAGCTATTAAATTCAGTGTATGAGTATTCTTTTATGTAGTACGAGTGACTTTCTTTCCTAATTAACATGAGATATGAAATGACTAAACAAAGGTAAAAAGGAGTTTAAGGCCTTGAGACAAAAATTTAACTGAAGCTTGTGATGGCAGGGTCACATTTTTAGCTTCCTTCACATCCTCTTCATTTCCTATACTATACTGGGCCCATCTATATTTGTGCCACTTTTAATAAGGTTTTTACCTGTGACTCTGTGATTTGATTGCATCAAAGTACTTTTTTTTTTTAAAGTCAAAATTGTAACTCATACCAATCTGAAACAAGCTTATGCTAAAAAATTTATTTAACTCATTAATTGAGGAAAACTCCTGAATGGAAACGTAGAGGAGAAACATTTAAATAGACCATAAGGAAAGATATACTGGATTACATTCACTTGGAAGTGTTGTGTTTTTTTCCTAAAATTATATGTAAGCCTAGTACCCCAGCAAAACTTTGCCTGCAACCCAAAACCAGCCCACCTCTTTTTGTAAGTAGTTTTATCAGAATGCAGCCATGATCATTCATTTACATATCGCTTATGGCTGCTTTCTAGCAGTTTTCTTATAAGATGCTTTCTTAGGAATCTTAGGGAAATCCCAAAGATAGTTTGGGTGTAAAAAATCTTTTTTTTCCCCCTGAATTAGAGTCTTGTCTTGGGAAGGCAAAATTAAAAGTATTATCAAAGAACATTTGTTTACTTAATTAAGCCTGGTAACAATGAATGGTTGTAGTTTAGGGTGCTAATACAACAGAATTTTAAGGAAAGTTTATTTTATTTTATTTTTTAAATAAACAAGGCATGCCAAAGTCAGCAGAAAGCACAGAAAATTATTTGAATTAGATAAGGTATCTCTGCTATCTGGATGGTTTAAACAGAAGAAAATAATCTTTAACTATCTCTTATAGGAGCAAACTGAATTCTTCCATAAAAATATCTATAATGAAAGTGTGTTTTTGTTTATCAAAAGGGAGAATAATTTTGTTCTCAAGTAAAATGTCTGTACCAAAATCTGCAAAAAGATGAAGAACAGAACTTGAATTTTTACAGAAAGCAGAATAAGTATACAAAAACAAACTTTATTTGCCTTGGATTATAATAATGCAAATATGAGTCTAAAAGAACCGATCAAATCTTTTAAAAATGGTAGTTATATTTGCAGTTTTTATCAATATTTTGATAAGATAACTTTTAAAAGGAGCTTGTAAATAATTTACTTCCAAACATACTAATGCAAAGCTAGAATGATACCTTGATCTAGTATTGGTGTAAATTCTTAAAATTAATAAAGATCTTTCAAGTTATGTTTGTCAACATAGTACAGAACATAATTACAGTTGAATTTAAAAAGTTGTCATAGTTGTAATTCAAATGGTTGAAAGCATAATTTTATATTTTCTTAATCTTAAACATATGGAAGAAATATTAGCTTACCTGATAGTAAACTTGTGTAAGGAATTGAAGAAGTTAAAATTAATTCATTTCTTCATGAGAAATAAATCCAAATCTTAAAAAATTTAATTAAATTATACCATTATTCTCCATACTGACAAAAGCAAGGAAAAGTTATTTGGCTGTTTTTAAGCTAAAATCACCAAAACCAGAATGATTTATCTAAAAGTTCACCTTGATTCATATATAAAATGATTCTGAGTAGGATTTCCTGTGAGAAATGCTTTTTTTCCCTTGAAAGACTAACATATCCAGTATCTTAGAGTGCAGTTTCTTAGTTTTCCCAGAACCCTGGGAATATTAAATTTATGGAAGGATTTTTTAGTCTCTATAAACTAACTAAACAATACTTCTTCACTTTAAGTAAACTTATAATCTAATTATTGAGGCTCTCTAAAAGTAGGAAAATATTTTATATTCTTATCAATGAGCAGTAAATGTTTTTCTCAAGTAAGTACATAGTCCCATGCAAGACTTGCAGCTTCAGTTTTACAACTTCAGGGACAGGGCACTACAAAACATGTAACATGCAACTCATTGATTCAGTTCTCAAAACTTAGTCTCCTACTCAGTAGAAATGGGATATTTACTTCTTTGAGCAAACAGACACACAAGCAAACAATATAGACTAATTAACCATATTCTCTGTCATCTCTCACCCAACAGAGAATTGATCTCCATCATCCTGAGATAACCATCATGAAACCAGATTAACAATCATTGCTACCCCAAATGGGGAATGACTTCTAAGCTATGTGGCCTTGTCTGGCCTAGTTGTTGAATACCCACCAGTCTCTGGAATTGACTGTTTTACATACATGTTTAATACACAGATGTTCTCTTGACTACATAATCAAGACCAGCCTAGGGGTCCAATATCCACTTAAGGAAATGGACATGACCTAAACCACGAACTAAACAAAACATGGACAGATGGTGCCAAAAGTGAGAAACAACAGCAATAGAACAGGCAAAGATACCAAGTCAGAAGAAGAAAACAGAGTAAAGAAGGTAAAATTCTATTGCTGCTTGTGATTCAATCTCTCCAGAAGCCACTTCTTGGACAATCTGCTTAACTGACTCCAGGAGGTGAGCCCACTGGGTATCTCAAAGGCAACATCCAAATCTGTCAAAGTGTAATTTTCAAAAGTGAAAACATGACTCATACAAATACAGAGCAGGCACATTTTAAAGATGAATTCAACTCATTTAATGAGAGAAACAGCAGAATGGTAAAGCTGATTCAAAGGAGAATTAGAGGAACAGGATATACGTATATATTTACGCCCCACCTCAGGAAAGGCACATGAAATCATTTCGTAAGTTAGAGACAAAACTGTTTAATTTTGGGCAATAAAAACATAACCTTAAAATTATTTGCACCTTCTCCAGACACAAATCTATTAAGTTAGCTTGTAACTTCTTAAGTCTGGGTAAATCAGTAGTATATATCAGGTTATACAAATGTATATCACTCTAAATAATTAAATAATCCTTCAGAGTATCTCCTAAATTTTGGTTCAGTATATTATTAAAGAGGTATTCTTATATTCTCAAGGAATTTTGGAAATTTTTGGAAAAAAGGAATTATACTAATTTACTTTGTAAAATTTGTTATCTTTTTGGTAGACCTAGGAAAAAAAAGAAAGTTCTGAGATTTCATTCATCTCAAGGCTCTTCAGTGACAACTGGAGAATTATTCTTTAATCATCCCCTACATAGTAAAGTTCTTCAGTTAGGATGCCGGGCAATGCCATTGCTATATTCTGCCAGGGTCTACCCACCAGAATGTCATTTACATAGAGTCTCTTCAGTAAGTGCTAAAAGCTTTTTCCTACTTCTCAGTCAGCCCTTTCTGGTGCAGTTCCACTATATCACACTACTTCTCTGGACAACTAGTTTTAAAAACAACACTGAAAAGGACAATTGGCTATGAGAACCTGATGCAATACTATTAAGTTTGGGAAGAGATTGGTTCTTTCTCATGGTGTGGGGGAAAATGCCTTTCCTAGGTAGTGCAGCTGGGAGAAAGAGTAGAAACTATGTAAGTCATTAAACTTTAGTCCAATTCTAGCTCTACCACTTAATAGCTATGAAAATTTAGACAGGATGCCTTACCTCTCTAAGCCTCATTTTCCTTGCATCTGCATAATGAGAATCATAATCAACTTCATCACAAATTTGTTAGACAATTAGTTACAGAAATTAATATTTAAAGCATCTAGCTCAGTACATGGCGCATAGCCTTTGGTAAATTGTATATAGTTAGTATAATTAAGCCAATTTTAAAAAATAATACTGAATAAATCACTAGATTCATTGGATGTTGGCCACCCTTCAGGGTTTTTAGATCACCACACCCAACTAATGTCATCTGGAGAGTCCCATCCTAAATATGTGTTTCAACCCAGCTCTTGAAGGGGATGAAGCTGGGGAGCCACAAGACCAAAGGAAGCATTTGGCACAATGTCAGGAATAAGCTTTATTGGGACAGGAGAAAATCTTTGGTAGTGGCAGCCGAAAAATGAAAGTAGTGCTCCACAAGTAGGCAAGAAAATGATAGGCAATATAAAGGGTTTCAGAACAAATACATTTGTAATACAAATACATTAGATAAATGGGGTCTGGTGATGTTATTTTAGGAAGGAAATGTACAGTTGGAGAAAACTAGTCTACATACCACTGTACATTGCTTCCCTGTGGGGAGGTCTGTTACATTTAACTGAGTCTTGGTGCATGCAGGCAGCTTTGCCCTACAGCTGAGTTTCACTTAGCAAAGAGGAGCCAGGGCCCAGGACCTGCTGGACTCCCACAAACCAATCCCATGCAGCAGCTTATGCTGCATCCACATTCCACAAAACAGTACAGCGTACAAGAGTCTTTCACCAAAAGCTAGTAAACCTATAAAGACATGTTGCCAAGGCCAAGAAAGGTAATTAAACCAGTTAGATAAGGTGTCAATAGCTAATTTATCAATATGACTTATGTATTCTTTCACATGACTTAACTTGTGAGAATTTATACACAACACTGAGCATTATTCAATGAGAAGGTCTTATTCCAAGCCTGTCGATGGGTCATATTCTGCCATGCCAGCAAGGTGTTCCATGCTGTCTGGTTTGCAGGAGTTAACATGGTCTGTGGAACAATAAGGAGCAGATCATGCTGGTCTAACAGTAAATAGGCAATATTTTCATTAGTAGGTAACAAAGTTCCAGTTGGGGGAGTCCAATGAGAAGGTTCTAATACCACACATTTTCCCCTTCTAAATTCTCTGAGTTTTTGATGAGTCTGCATAGACACACTTAGGGCCCCAGCTATTTGCTATCCTGATTGGTTGCCTGTCTACATTTACCTGTCAGTTTTCAGGGAACCAATGGGGAGGCCTTTCTGTTTAGAGTTATTCAGGACTTCTTTTAACCTAAAACTGTATGACTAGGGTCTTTGGTGGGCTTTAGCCTGACCAGCCACCTTCCCTGTTCCTTTTTTTTTTTTAAAGATTTATTTATTTATTTTTAAATCCCACCCCCCTCCCCCAGTTGTCTGTTCTCTCTGTGTCTGTTTGCTGCGTCTTGTTTCTTTGTCCGCTTCTGTTGTCGTCAGTGGCACGGGAAGTGTGGGCGGCACCATTCCTGGGCAGGCTGCACTATCTTTCGCACTGGGTGGCTCTCCTTACGGGCGCACTCCTTGCGCGTGGGGCTCCCCTACGCAGAGGACACCCCTGCGTGGCAGGGCACTCCTTGCACGCATTAGCGCTGCGCATGGGCCAGCTCCACACGGGTCAAGGAGGCCCGGGGTTTGAACCGCAGACCTCCCATGTGGTAGACGGACACCCTAACCACTGGGCCAAGTCCGTTTCCCCTTCCCTGTTTCTTATACTAATTTGCCTTAACTCCCCCCTCAGAGAGTTTGTACCCTCATTCTTAAGGCGGAGCTGAAGGGTGATGGTAATGTTTCTGTAGCTGCTTCATGCTGGATAGGAGCAGTAGTCCCTGCCTGATGGAGTGTGAAACTCTTTGGCTATTGTGTTGAAGTTGAGGGAAGGTGGGTCTGGCACCATGGTTGGACCTGAATGAAATCCCCACATGACTAATACCTTGTTCTGGAAGGCATTGATTCTGGAATAAATAGGCTTAGAAGATTAAGTTTACAAAGACTTTTAGCATGTTTGATATTCTTCTGACTTAATATTAATCAATGCACAATTTCTTCATTGAGCTGCAGTTAATAAGTCTAAGCTCCAGGTTTGCAATACCATATATATTGTCTCTCCATGGGAGCAGGGCATAATGCCAATTGTGTTTTTAAGTTCTACTCACATTGCTTTGGTAATTATTGCTCCACTTAGTATGACCTTCACACAGCCAGCATGCTGCAGCACTCTTGGCCCTTGGAGGGAAGCTCCAGTGTTCCACTGGCCTGGTGTATAGTGCCCTTCAGTGCTATGAAACAGAGCCAGTCAGGAGGTAATGTTATCGAGCCATTGTTGGCTGCCACAGGATCTGAAACAGCAACATACTTCCCATCTACTTCAGGAGCATGTATAGTGATGTGGTAGATCCTTTTATTGTTTAAATGAAGACTCACCATGCAGGGTACTGAGGGCCTAGTTGGAATGTACAAGAAACTTTGACAGCACTTTCTAAATATTTCCAGTGCAGTTTATAACAAATTAAATGAACTTAACTATTTTTAGTACTTTATTTTTATTTTGACCCTTTACCATTATTACATTAATTAACTGGTATTTTACTTTAGCAGTGTAGGGAAAAACTATTTTATTATTTTATGAAAACCTAAGATTCCCAATGGAATTAAGATTATTTTCCCCTACCACCACCTTAATATGCAGATTGAGGTGGTCTCTAATAGGTTTCTTTGTTATGAAGTTATTTTTTGTTACCATCAATGTTAATTTAGATTTCTAATTAATAATGTCTTCCTGGAATTAGCCATTTAAATATTTCAGTTTAGAAAATGCTTTTGCAAACTCTCTATATGTTACTTTTACCTTTAAATAATCTTAATAAATTATAATTAGCAATCAATGAAATTTATCTATTTAAGTCTTGTTTTACATTTCTCATTCTGTTCTGTGAAAAGTATTCAAGTAGTCATTTCATTTTAGGGCAGATCTATATTTCATTAAACATGAATTTACAATTGTCATCATCTTAAAGATTTAATACATATAATGCTATTTTTTTTATTAGTATCCTGTTATCCTAGAGTGATTACAACCAAGCCAAATAAATAAAATTTGAACAATTATAGTTTATGCAAAAAATGTTCTTTTTTTTTTCCCTCCCTCCATAGGAGGCCAACACTTCCTTTTTTCTTTAATAAAATTTTAAATTTGTGAATAACCTTAAAAGCCTACAGACTGCCAGGCTCTGGAATATATATTATAATTGGCATAATCTGGAAAATATCTTTCCATAGCTTTAAAAAAATTTACATAAGCAATAAGTGTATAGTAGAAGTTGTGATCTTACAAAACAAACATACATAACATCATACTGGGCTCTCATACCTCACACTACCACAAATACCTTGCAGTATTGTGAAACATTTTTTAAAAATAGTGAAAGAGGATCCTCAAAATTTTACTACTAACCAAAGTTTCTTACATTTGGTGTATTTTCCCCCCAACCCACCCTATTATTATTATTATTATATCATTCATACATGAACATACATAAAAAGTATATAGTAAGAGTTGTGAACATACAAAACAAACATGCATACATCATACAAGGATCCCATACATCAACCCACCACCAATACCTTACATCGTTAAGATATATTTGTTACACATTATGAAAAAACATTGTAAAAATCTTGCTACTTTAATCCATATCTTACATATAGTGTATTCCCCCCCCAACACACCCCATTGTTATTACCTTCTAAATATTTTTATTATAGAAGTTGTAAACTTAAAAAACAATCAGGCATTTGTTCAGAATTCCCATACAACACCCCTCCACCAACACACCACACCATGGTGGAACATTTGTTACAGATTATGAGATAATACCATCAGACTATTACCAACAACAACCATGGTCACATAATGTACATTTGGCACACTTTTCATACTCCTCCATTATCAACACAGTACATCTTTGGCATAAATGCATGAATATTACAGTATTGCTGTTAACCACAGTCCCTAGGTCACTCCAGTTGTATTTTTCCCATGCTTCTCTATATTCCCACCACTCAGATAAAGTGGTGTACATCTGCTCTAGCTCACAGAAGGACACTCTTGCATCTGTACCATCAACCACAATTCTCATCCACCCCTGGGTTCACTAGATTATTCTCTAGCTTTTTTTAAATTGACATTTACATCCCTAGATTACCCTTTCCAGCAACTTTCCCATTTATAAACCAGCTGTTACTTACTATAATGTGTTACCATAGACTCTATATATTTCCACACTTTTATGGTAAAGTAAATTAAAACTTCTATATACATTAAGCATCAGTAGTCCATCTCAGCCCTCCTCTTATCTCATTTAAGAATCTACCACCTACCACCAGGTCTTGAAGATGTTTTCCTATGTTTTTTCCAGAAGTTTTATGGTTCTTATATATTTAGATCTTTGACCCATTTTGAATTATTTTTTATATAAGGCATGAGATGAGGACCTATGTCTTTCTTTTGGATATGGATATCCAGTTTTCTCAGCAACATTTGTTGAATTGACTGTTCTGCCTGAGCTAGGAAGGTTTGACAGGCTTGTCGAAAATCACTCGATCATAGATGTGAGGGTCTGTTTCTAAACCATCAATTTGGTTCCATTCATCTATGTGTTTGTCTTTAGTGCCAGTACCATGCTGTTTTTACCACTGTAAATAGGTAATATGATTTAAAGTCCATAAGTGAGAGTCCTCCAAATTCACTTTCCCTTTTTAAAATGTTTCTGGCTATTTGTAGGGTGGCACCGTGTGGGAGCGCGGCGACAGCAAGGGTTGGCTCGTCTCCAGGCGCCGGTGCGAGTCGGACCCGGGTGGTGGGAACGGGCGTTAAGGCCCTCCGCTTGGGGTTCGGGCATACTGCCCGCCCCTCTGCCCAGCTGCACCCGCTTCCCCCTTGGTGGCCTAACCCCGCCTCTCCCCCGAGGGCCACCACCGCGCCATGACAGCCCCGCCTCTCTGCCGCCGAGAACCCTGGCTACCCCGTCTTCTGCCCGCAACCAGTGATGCACCCCTGCACGAACCTATCAGCCGTCTGCCGCCCCCCGGCCACGCCCCCTGCCCCTCCCCCGTCTACGCCCTATATTAACCACTGTACTTCCTGAATAAATCAGACTTGCGCACAGATCCTGGTCTCCTCAGTAGTCTTCTTCCTACCGTGCGTCCTCTGCACCTTGCCGGCCCTGGAGCGCCTTCTCGGAAGGCCCCTCCGTGTGTTGCAGCCCTCCGACCGAGCCCACACTGCCCCAGCAGTGGCCCTCCGGGCAAGCCCACACTGTGACATTTGGCGTCCAACGTGGGGGCAACAACTTCCCCGCCGGACCCTCACCCGCCTCGCCCGCAAGGTAAGGACCCCCGTCTTCGCTAGGCCCCACCGTCGGCGCCATGGGTGGCCGTCTTTTCTCCCGCCAGGCGCCTCAGGTTAGGGCCCTTGCAGGCCTTTTAGACACCAATCATATGAATGTCTCAGTAAAGCAGCTCCAAACGTACTGGGACCTTTTGCTGCCTTTCAACCCCTGGCTCTCCACTTGCCAGCTGTGGGACCCAGACACGTACACTAACCTCATTGACCGCGTCACGGCGGCTATGGAGTATGAGAACAAGCGTTTTCCCCCCAGCCTTCTCCCCACGCTCATCGCCATTCGCTCGTGCCTCCAGGGCACCCCCGTCAATCGGGACGCTTTCCACTGCACCTGCGGTAAGAGCAAGGGAGAGGGGTCTCAGTCAGACAGTGATTCCGACACCGAGTCCTTGTCCAGCCGCCTCAACAACGCCCTGGACTCTTGCCTGCCCAAACCGGATGCGCCTACCTCGCCCCAAGATGGCGAACTTCTGCCTTCTTCTTGGGAGGATAAAGGGAAGTCCCTCCCCCTATACCCGCCCCCTCCGGCCACGGCGCCATCTTGGCCCCCTCCGGAAGAGGAGCGGCCGCCATCTTACAAGCCGCCTACCCCCTGGGGCAGTCCGCCATCTTGTGAGGCGCCGCCATCTTGGGACGAGCCACGTTCTCGCCCCCCACCCCCTGGGCACTCCCTGCCACGGATCCCTCATCCGCCAGAGGGCCCATGGGTACTTGGCCCCCACGGGCAGAGGCCCCCACGCATCAGACGCCGCTCTTATACCCACTGAATGCCGCCCCCTCACGGCACCGTCTGCAGGATTGGTACCCCTTTACAGCCGACGAAATAAAAAACCTCCGCAAGGCTGTTAAAGAGGACGGCCTCGGTAGCCCGTACGCCCAACATTTGCTTGAGGAGCTTAGCACTCAGCTCGCGGTTCCGTATGACTGGGTTTCCCTCGCTCGGGCCATTCTAACCCCCGGCCAATTCATCGACTGCCGTGCTCACTTTACATCAGAGGCAGAAAAGCAAGTGGCACACAACGCCCGTGTCGGGGCTCGCCATCCCCCGGACGCTTATACAGGCACGGGCCAATTTGCCAATCCGGCCCAATATCACAACGCCCCCCCCCCCGAATTCTGGCTCCAACATCGCAAGCTGGCTTTCCGCGCTTTCCGCAGCTGCTCCGCCACCAGACCTGAGCCACTTGCCAAGCTAGTCCAACGAAAAGACGAAGACTTCACCGACTTCGTATCCCGGGTTCAGGAGGCTGCAAGCGCAAGGTCTCTGGCGAGCGTGCGCAACAAGCCCTTGCCCGGGAATTCATTCTGGAAGGGGTCACCAATGCCTGCCGACAAGCCATCCTACCAATGAAGGAAAGGGGAGTACACGACTGGATCCTGGCCTGCTCCCACATAGACCCACAGGCCACCGCGCTGGCTCAGGCTATAGCCACGGCCATGTCCCTCTCCTCCGACTGCTTCAAATGCGGAAAAACCGGACATTTTGCCCACGAATGCCCTCATGCCGTCCGACCACGACCATCCACGAACACGCCTCGAGACACCGGAGGAGCCAGACCACGCGCGCCTCCCACCCCATGTCCCCGCTGCGGCAAAGGATACCATTGGGCCCGTGACTGCCGCACCGCCAACAGCCAACGGCAGCCTTTAAACGCGAGAGGGGGCAGGCCTCAGCCCCGCCAGCAAGAGGCCGCCTACCGACATGCCACCACCGCCTTCACTGACGCCTCCAAGCACAAGTTCGCAGCTGTCATCTACTCGCCTGGTACGTCAGAGCCTCAAATACTCATCCACATCAACGTGAACTCTGTCCAGGTAGGAGAGCCCCAAGCCGTCGTCCTAGCTCTCCGCACCTGTCCCGACAGACCCCTCAACATCTTCACCGACAGCCTGTACACCTTGCAAGTCTGCCAAGTCTTGGCTTTCGCCACGTTTTTTCCTGCCAAAAGGCCTATCGACCAAGCACTCCTAACTCTCCAGAGTCTCTTGGAAAACCGCACGGCACCCTGGTACATCGCCCATGTGAGGAACCATTCTGGCCTTCCTGGACCTATCGCTGCCGGCAATAACCTCGCCGATCAAGCCGTCCAAGCCCTCCCAGCCTCAGTAGAGCGCTCGGGAGGCCGACCGCCCGCCCCTCCACCTGGCGACCTCCTCAACCAAGCCAAGCTACTCCACTCTCGATTTCACTTCTCTGCCAGGGGCCTTCATAAGTTGTTCCCGGAACTTTCCATCCAGACCTGCAAGCACATGGTCAGATGCTGCCGAACCTGTGTACCCCTTCTGCCCCTTGGGCCGCTACAGCCGCAAGGAGTTAATCCTCTCGGGCTACGCCCCAATGCCCGATGGTAAATGGACGTCACCCACGTGCCCCAGTTCAGCAGGCTCAAGTATCTCCATGTGGCCATCGACACCTTCTCCCACCTGTGCTATGCCGTTCCCCTCCCAGAAGAAACAGCCAAGCACTGCATTCAGGCCCTCAGACAAGCCATCCTCTTCATGGGAGTCCCATGGGACCTGAAAACCGACAATGGACCAGCATATCGCAGCGCTTCCTTCGCGGCGTTCCTGAGGCTATACAACATCACTCATCACTTTGGAATTCCATTCAACCCCCAAGGTCAAGGCATGGTTGGACGCACTCATCTCTTCCTCAAGCATCTTATTCAAAAGGAAAGGAACAACCATCCCCGCCACATACCTGGAGAAATTGTCACCTCTGCCTTAATCCACCACAACCTCCTCTGCTTTGATGAGGATGGCCTTTCCCCAGTACATGCTCATTGGGGCCCATCCTACCGGCCCACACAGGCCCCCCTTGTTCAGTGGAAAGACCCCAAGACTAACATCTGGTCAGGGCCTGCCCCCCTCCTTGCCCAGGGAAGGGGTTTTGCTTGTGTCTTTCCAGATGACGCCGCCCAGCCCATCTGGATCCCAGGACGCCTCATCCTTGCCTGCCACCGCCGAACCGCCTGACCTGGAGAGAGAAACGTCGCCAGGGACACCTCGCCCCTCGGATGGCCATGATGACCCTGAATGCCGAGCCAGACCCTCTCCGCCAACAAGTTCTGCGGCTACTCCACCTAGCCCAAGCTGAAAGGGCCCGGCGGCCGCCGCCACCCACCTTTACCCCCCCCAAGACAGGCTTCTCGAACGCGCTGCCTGGCGAGGCCCCCCCCAACAAAATGAGCGCTGGCCCTTCCTCTTCCACCTTCTTCGGCGCTTAATAAAAGAAAAGGGGGAAATGTAGGGTGGCACCGTGTGGGAGCGCGGCGACAGCAAGGGTCGGCTCGTCTCCAGGAGCCGGTGCGAGTTGGACCTGGGTGGCGGGAATGGGCGTTAAGGCCCTCCACTTGGGGTTCAGGCATACTGCCCGCCCCTCTGCCTAGCTGCACCCGCTTCCCCCTTGGTGGCCTAACCCCGCCTCTCCCCCGAGGGCCACCACCACGCCATGACAGCTCCGCCTCGCTGCCGCCGAGAACCCTGGCTACCCCGTCTTCTGCCCGCAACCAGTGATGCACCCCTGCATGAACCTATCAGCCGTCTGCCGCCCCCTGGCCACGCCCCCTGCCCCCCCCCCCCCCCCCCGTCTTCGCCCTATATTAACCACTGTACTTCCTGAATAAATCAGACTTGCGCACAGATCCTGGTCTCCTCGGTAGTCTTCTTCCTACCGCACGTCCTCCGCACCTTGCCGGCCCTGGAGCGCCTTCTCGGAAGGCCCCTCCGTGTGTTGCAGCCCTCCACCCGAGCCCACACCACCCCAGCAGTGGCCCTCCGGGCGAGCCCACACTGCGACAGCTATTTGGGACCCCTTACCATTCCAAATAAATTTGATAATTGTGTTTTCCATTTATTTAAAAAATCCTGGTGGAATTTTTATCGTGATTGCATTGAATCTGTACATCAATTTGGGTAGAATTGACATCTTAGTGATATTTAGCCTTCCAATCCATGAGCATGGAGTGTTCTCCCAATTATTTAGGTCTTTTTTAAAAATTGCTTTTAACAATGCCTTGTAATTTTCTGAATACAAATGCTTTATATCCTTGGTTAAGTTTATTCCTAAATATTTGATTCTTTTAGTCATTATTGTAAATGGAATTTTTTCCTTGAATTCCTCCTCAGATTGTGTATTACTAGTGTCTTTTAAAGTCTGTTTCATCTGATACAAGCATAACTATTCTGGCTTTTGTTTTGTTTTTGTTACTGAATATATGGAATATCTTTTTTCAGCTTTCACTTTCATTCTATTGGTATCTTTGGGTCTAAGGTGAGCCTCCCGCAGACAGCATTAGGTGGCTCATATTTTCTTATCCATTCTACCAGGCTGTGTCTTTTGACTGGGGAGTTTAACCCAGTAAAATTCAATGTTATTTTTCTAAAGGCAGTTCTTATTTAACCCATTTTGACCTTTGAGTTTTATCTGTCATATTTTATTTTCACTACTCTTTTGAAAATTTTAGTTACTTTTACTGATACAATCTTCATTTCTAGACTCTCTTCCAAGCCTCTCTCTCTCTCCTGTCTTTTCTTTTCAGACTATAGCACACACTTTAGCATTTCTTGAAAGGTCAGTCACTTTGTTATAAACTCTCTCAGTTTCTGTCTATCTGTAAATATTCTAAACTCATCCTCATTTTTGAAAGACATTCTTACCAGATATAAGATTCTTGGTTGGAAGTTTTCCTCTTGCAGTATCTTAAATATATCTTGCCACTGCCTTCTTGCCTCTGTGGTTTCTGATGAAAAGTTGGCACTTAATCTTATTGTGTATCCCTAATATGTTATGTATTAATTTTTGCTTGCTGCTCTCAGAATTTTCTTTGTCTTTGGCATTTGACATTTTGATTAATATGTATCTCGGAATTGGTCAATTCAAATTTATTCAGATGGGAGTATGTTGTATTTCTTGGACACAGCTATCTATGACCTTCAACAGGATTGGGAAATTTTCCACTATTATATCTTCAAATATTCCTCTTGCCCCTTTACCCTTCTCTTCTCCTTCTGGGACACCGAAGACATGTATGTTTGCTTGTCTCTTGCTATCATTTAGTTCCCTGACACCTTGCTGAATTTTTTCCATTCTTTTCTTCATTTGTTCTTTTATGTGTTTGTCTTAGAGGCCATGTCTTCCAGCTCATCAATCCTTTTTTCTGCCTCCTAAATCTGCTGTTATGTAACTCTAGTGTTTTTTTAATTTAATTTATTGCACCTTTCATTCTTCTAAGATCTGCTATTTTTCATATATGCTTTCAAATTCTTCTTCATGCTCATCTAATGTCTTAATTTCCTTAATCTCTTTAGCCATTTCAATGAATTTATCAAGGAGATTTGTTTGAATATCTATGATTAGTTGTCTCAAATCTTTTATGTCATTTGGAGGCTTTTCTTGTCCCTTTGACTGGGCTGTATCTTCTGGTTTTCTGGTATGGATTGTAGTTTTGTTGTCTTGGCATCTGTTTTATTAGATGTTTTCATTCTAGGAACAGCTTCTCTCTTTAGTTAGGACTTTCTTACCCTTTCTCCCTTGCTAGTTCTGAAGTAATTGGTGCTGTGGAATCTGAAGCTGCCTACATTGCTCCAGGCACCAATGAAGCTTCTTCCTCCTTTCTTCTTTGCCAGGGATAGGGAGAGAGCCATGACTGTGTGTAGTAATCCAAGTCATGCAAGCGTAGAGTGTAGTTACCCAGAGACTTCACACCCCTTCCTCCACTGCCTTGGCAGTGATGGAGCTGCAGGTATGAGCAGCAATCTATGACATACAGGTCCAAAATGTCCATAGTTGCCCAGGTAGACTTCCAACTCTTCAGTCTGTGCCAGCCACATGTACCTGCAGTTACCCAGAAAAGTAGGTGCAAGTGCCACAAGCTTCCTCCCTGCCAGAGTTGGGGCCGAAGCCTAGGCTAGGGCTACAGTTTGATCTGGGTGGAAAGAAGCTGATCCCTACCAGTACTGTGATATTCAGTCTGCCCCACTTCCCCTCAGGCTGGGGGTGGAGTTAAAATTTCATCCACTGGCCTCTTTCTATCTTGGACAGGTTCAAATTTTAGATGTCCTTAGGATTATGCCTTAGCCAGCTGAATTTACTGATCAGTAGCTGAAGTTGGTCCCCAACCATCTCTTCCTCTGCCATTTTTGGAAAATGGAGCTTCCAATTCTAGCCACGGAAGAGTTTCTGAAGTGGCTTGTGCGGCCAGTGGAGGATGGACCATGGCCTCCACAGCATGGAGTGTTCTACTTATGAATCTTCTCTGAAGATGGGCTGTCTCCTCCTTTCATTCTTTCAAGGATGCTGCAGGATGCTCTTCTGGTCTCCTGGAGCTCCCAAACAGATGCTTTAGATAGCTCTGGGGACTACTAACTGCCCTGTGGGAAGACTGACTCAAGGAGCTCCTTACTCTGCCACTATTCTGCTGGTTGTCCTCCATAGCTTTTAAAGATTTTTTCTTTACTTACTGAAATTTGGTAATTGGATTAATTACCCTCTTATAAGGCTATTAAAAGGTTTAAATTAGGGAATTACAGGATAAAGTATGATTTTTAAATCCCCAGCTTAATAGATAAGAGTTTTAAGCTAAGCTTATATTTTCTTTTTTGTTACACCAGCCTTTTTCCCATTCATCCTCCTTTTCCTTATCTGAGAAGGAATCCATAGGATCCCATGCCTATAGGTGGCTAATAACTTCTGGACCTGGACTCGAGGCAGCCTGCCACCCCTAGCCCAAGCACATCTACAAACCAAGGCTTCTAACTGATCATTAACTTGGTGCAGCCGATCAGTTAAAGAATCTTGCATCTTTGCCTGTGCCAGATACATGTCCCTTTTTAACTTTAACTCTTCTTCTAAATGGCATACAGAGGCCTTTGCCAATTATTCTGCCTCAGTAGCCATCTGCAAGACTCCTAATAGGGGCCATGCTATAGCGGCTGCTATCCGGCAGTCCCTCTTTTTCTTATTTAAGTGCAGCTACTCCAGTATACCTGCTAGAGTTTTCAAGGTTTCTCTGTACTCTCTCGGCAGTCCCCACTCATCTAGGAGGGCGGCCACCCCTCCTCACATGCTCGTTGTAGGCCACCCCAGGATTTCCTTGTGGATTCTCCCTTCCCTGAGCTCATGCCTGCTACTGCTCACAGTCCTTCCGTCTCCTGGCTAGTGGCTCACCAATGGTTACAACCCAGCTCCTGAACGGCTTGGAACTGCAGCTGCAAGACCAGAGGATGCACTTGGCACAGTGTCAGGTATAAACTTTATGGGGACTTCAGGACAGGAGAGGATCTTCAGGAGCAGCAGGCCAAAGAATGAAAGTAGCACTTCACAAAGAGGCAGGGAAATGGTAGGCAATATAAAGGGTCTCAGAACAAAGACCTTTCATACAAGTTACATAAATGGGTTCTGGTGAGGTTATTGTAGGAAGGAAGTGTACAGCCTGGAGAAAATTGTAGTCTACCATACCATCTATATGTTGTTTCCCTGTGGGGAGGCCTGTTATATTTTAACTTGTGGCCAGGAGCTTGCAAGCGGTTTCCTGTTGCATGCTGCATTTCCTGTAGAAAGGGGGAGCCAAGGCCTGGGACACCCCCTAACCCCCACAATATGAAAATATTTAGTCAATATTTAGGCATCATTTGCAAAACAAAACAAAATTCACCATCAGCCTCATAAAACAAAGCGTTTTTAATATTGCCAAATTATTAAAATGATAAAATGGTAAAATGAATACCTGTAATAAAATTTCAGTGCCTCAATATCCCCCTATGATCATTCTTCAAGGGACATTTTCTAAGGAGAATGAGTTAACATAGGGAAAAAAATGGCTTCATAGGAGACACTCAATAAATATAACTTTTTTCCCTATCCTAATCTCCTTACCCCTTTTCCTGATAGAGGCCAAATTAAAGAGAATTCTTCAAATTTAACCAGGAATCCTGAAAAGTAAAATTACAATTTAGTAAATTTGCCAAAATTGACAGTTCAGTGATGGCGGTATAATCTCAATGTATTCTCAACTCTTTCAAATTACATCTATATATTATTATCTAACTTTGGCTTATTTTATCAGTTTATACTCTACTTCATTAAGCCTCAAGTTTTAAGGACTATCATTTAAAAGTGACCTCCATTTAGAGCATCATGTGTACTACTGAATACCGAACATATCATCTGTTATTTCTCCTTTAGGTAATAAGCCACCATCACTTAGGGGGAAGAAAATTTGCCCTGTGGGAGATGTAGACCTTGACGTCCCTTGAATGTTTTTTGTTTCTTATAGTAGTTTACTGCTTACGTTCTCTGTTACTTTTTTCAAATTACAAAATAATATACCAGTAAGTAGTATTCCTTGAACACAATGGTCAGCATCCATCACCCAAAATGTCTATAGGTAAAAAGATCTCTATACTCTTACTACTCAAAGTATGGTCCATATATCAGCAGTGTTGGTATATATTAGTTATTTATGCTGCATAATAAATAGCCTCAAATTTAGCAACTTAAAACAACAAACATTAATTAACTCACAGCTTCTGTGAGTCAGGAATCTGGACACAGATTAGCTGAGTGCCTCTGGCTCAGGATCTCTCATAAGGCTGCATCAAGGTGTTAGTTGGAGACTGCAATCATCTCAAGGATCAATTCAGAGAGGATCTACTTTCATGGTCACTCATGTGGTTGTTAGCAGGCATAGGCCCTTGTCGGCTGTTGTCTAGAGACATTGGTTCCTTGCTACATGGATCTCTTCATAGGGCAGCTCATAGCATGGCAGATGGCTTCTCTCAGCAAGAAAGAGAGAATGCCTAACACAGAAGCCACAGCTTTTGTGTAATGTTTTCTCAGAAGCAACATCCCATTCCTGTGTCATATTCTATTTGTTAAAATAAATTCCTAGACCTAGCCCATGCTCAAGGGGAGGGAATTATGTAAGGATGTGAATCCCAGAGGACTGGGATCATTGGGAGTTATTTTAGAGGCTGATAATTATAACTGGCATCAGCTGGGAATAAGTTAGAAATGCAGAATCATGGAACTAGTGAACAGAATCTGAGGTTGAACAAATTCTGAGGTGATCCATATGTACATGAAAGTTCGAGAAGTAATGCTGTGGGAAGTAAGGCCCATGCACTTTACAGTGTTGCAAAGGCTGCTTCCTCACTTAATTTTGCTCGCTATTGGATGGTACTTTCTAACAGGTGCAAATGATCAAGTTTTCTTACAATTCAGTACTCCTTTATCAACAAATAGGAAAGCAGTTAAAATTTCTGAAGCACTCCTGGGCTGCAGATATTAAGATTAGAAAGAAAGTTGTGGGAATGAGGGAGAAGGGGATGCATAAGCTTTCCCTTAGGTGGACTGTGAGAAACAGATTGAATGACAGCATCAAGAAATGACCGAAATAAAAGATTAACCATTTTGGTGGGGGGAGGGGTGTCTGGGGCCATAAGAAAAATGGAACTACCATCCTACTGACTCAATACCCTTAAGGGAATTGCTGAATAACTCTGTATTACAAAGCCGATTGTTTATAATGATGACCCTTTTCTGTGTTCTGCTTACCAAAATAGAGAAAGTACAGCACATTTTAGAGATATTTCTATCAACATTATTGTAAAAAAAACGTAAATCCTCAAAAATAGTTCAGATATCTTAAATATTCCCTTTCCCATTATATTTTATGTCTCAATGATGAAGGAAGAATAATCAATATTCAGGATTTGAAATTTTTCTATAAATGACACTAATAATTTTGGTATAAATATTTTCTCATTTACCTCAAATTCTAATTAGTGGAAAAGATGGGAAGCAGATGTGGCTCAAGCAGTTGGGTGCCCACCTACCACATGGGAGGTCCTGGATTCAGTTCCCAGTACTCCCTAAAGAAGATGAGCAAGATGGCAAGATGACATGGCAAACTGATGCAACAAGATGACACAGCGAGTGATGCAATGAAGAGACACAGCGAGGAAACATAAAGAGAGACACAACAATCAGGGAGCTGAGGTGGCTCACGTGATTGGGTGCTTACCTCCCACATAGTAGGTCCTGGGTTCAGTTCCCTGTGCCTCCTAAAAAGAAGACAAACAAAGAGCAAACTGCAAGCCCAAACAATTGGGGGTGGGGATGAGGGGGTAAGAAAAAACACCTTAAATAAAGAAGATAACATTACATTCAGCTTTTAATAATACGCAGAAAAATAAAAAGAGGGGAAAAGAAAAGTTCTCTGAACTACTTATTTTACACTGTACCTTCAGTTGTGTATTAGAGCCAACTCCTACTGGGGTATGCACTCTTTGTTAAATTTTAAAGAATTTTGTGCACAGGTTGTTAATCACAACCATTATTAAAACTTAAAGTATGTACACTTACAAATTAAATTATATTTTTAAAATAATAAGTATTCAAAACTCACCACTTTCTAAATATTTTGCTACCTGTTATTATTACTTACATTCTTGAGATTATTTATATCTTTTTTTTTTTTATCTCAGGGAGGAGAATACAATATAATGGTGTGCTACAACTATGTGTCTTTTCCCAATTCTACATTTACGACCCCACATATGACATCATGTTGTTAACTTGACTTTGGCCACTGTAGGAGAACTTACACCATAGAAATTGAAAAACACTGTCCATCAGAATTTGATTTTTTTGTTTTTGATTGTCTAGATTTTAAAAAGTGAAGGAGAAAATGTTAATAATGCAAATTAAACTTTAAAATGTGTGTGTCTTTAGTTGTTACATTGTCAGTAGCACAAAAAATGAGGACATATTCTTCAAGTATTCTGAAATGATTAAGCAGTTCAACATAGAAGTTGCTCACATCATTGGCAAAACTAGTAAAGTTCCTACATAAATAGTACTGAAGCTGAAAAAGTTTTCAGTTTTGTGAATATATTAATAATTTGTACTAGAGTGATAAATAATTTACCAATGAATCAAAAACCAGAATTGATTAAAATAAATTTGTTCAAGAAAAGAAGGAGATTGGAACCAACTCTATTTACCAAATATGGTTGAACTCTTGTGGATATGAGTTCAATCAAAACAACAACAAAAGCATTCTGTGAGCATCAATTAAATATATGTAATTTACAATACAAGGTATGTATATTTCATTATTTATAAATTGTGCGCTACACATTTTTTATTCGTACACTTTATATTAAATACACACCCAGATTTTTCCCAGGGAGCAGGTTGCTAAATATTTACCAGCACACTGCCCTGTACCCTTCTTCCCTTCTGGTGTCAGCATTGCCACTATACATCACAGAGGGATGGATTATCATAGACTACTCTTCATATAAAAATACTATTTTCTGTTCTAAATTGGAAAAACTGACATGCAAAGCATTTATTACAAACTAATGGGAACAATTCTCTGGTCTGTGAGTGTAAGCTTTTTTGCTGTAGGCCCAAAACCTGAAAGAAGTCTATATTTTGTTAAATCATTGCAAATAAATCTGACTTTGGGGATTTACAATCTCTTGCATTTGCCAAAATTACTCTTGGCATTTGCATATTAAAAGCATCCCAAGGGGTAGGTTTCTCCTTTCAGAGGGCAAGTGGGGCTTGTAGGTTTGCTATCTACCTAAGCTGATTCTCAATCTGACCCTCCTTGAGAGACCAACTACAATGAGGATGGGATCTGTTTCCTTGCTCTTTTGGATCCTTTGTACTGTTTTGGTTCAGAAACTTCCAAAAGATGAAAAGCCTGGACCAGGAGGCTACCAGTCATTCAAAAACAATCTAATGCCAATCTTGCTCAAGCTCTTCCAAAAAAATTGCATAGGAAAGAATGCTACCAATTTCATTCTATGAAACCAAAATCATCCTAACACCAAAACCAGATAGAAAATACAGGTCAAATCTCTAGTGAATACAGATGCAAAAATCCTCAAGAAAATACCTGCAGGAGAAATGGACTTGGCCCAGTGGTTAGGGCGTCCATCTACCACATGGGAGGTCCGGTTCAAACCCCGGGCCTCCTTGACCCGTGTGGAGCTGGCCCATGCTCAGTGCTGATGCGCACAAGGAGTGTCCTGCCACGCAGGGGTGTCCCCCACGAAGGGGAGCCCCACGCGCAAGGAGTACGCCCCGTAAGGAGAGCTGCCCAGCATGAAAGAGAGTGCAGCCTGCCCAGGAATGGCGCCGCCCACACTTCCCATGCCGCTGACAACAGAAGCGGACAAAGAAACAAGACGCAGCAAATAGACACAGAGAACAGACAACCGGGGGAGGGGGAGAAATTAAATAATAAATAAAAGTAAATCTTAAAAAAAAAAAAAAAAAAAGAAAATACCTGCAAACTGAATCCAAAACCACACTGGATTAATTATACTACAATCAAATGGGTTTTATCCCAGGTATGCAAGCATGATTCAACACACACAAAAAAAATCAATTAATGTAATAAGCAAAATTAATGAATTGAAGAAGAAAAATCACATGACCCTCTCAATTGATGCAGAAAAGGAATTTGACAAAATACAAAACCCTTTCTTGATTAAAAAAAACACCCCAAAAGATAGGAATAGAAAGAAGCTTTCTCAATATGGTAAAGTGCTTATATGAAAAACCCACTGTACTCAATGATGAAAGACTGAAACTCTCCCACTGAAATCAGGAACCAAGACAAGGATGCCCACTGTCACCACTCTTACTGAATATTGTGCTAGACGCTCTCCATAGAGCAATTAGATTAGATAAAGAAATAAAAGGCACACAGATAGGAAAGGAAGAAGTAAAACTTTCACTATTCGCTGATAATGTGATCCTATATCTAGAAAGTCCTGAAAAAATCAACAACAAAGCTACTAAAAATAATAGATTATTTTGGCAAAGTTGCAGGATATGAGATTAATACACAAAATCAATAATTTCTATACACTATGATGTGCAATCTGAGGAGGAAATCAGAAAAAAATCCATTTTTAATAGCACTAAATATATCAAACATTTAGGAATAAACTTAATTAACATCAAGGACCTGTATTCAGAAAATTACAAAAAATTGCTAAAAGAAACCAAGGATGACTTAAATAAATGGAATGACATTTGGTGTTCATGGATTGGAAGACTAAATATCATTAAGATGTTAATTCGATCCAAACTGATTTATAGCTTCAATGCAATCCCAATAAAGATCCCAACCCTTTTTTTTTTTCAGAAATAGAAAAGCCAATAATCACAATTTTTTTTTAAAGGTAAGGGACCCTGAATAACCAAAAATGTCCAAAAAAGACTCTCACTTCCTGACCTTGAAGTATATTACTTAGCTACAGTGGGAAAAGCAACATGCTACTGGCATAAAGACAGAGAGATTGACCAATGGAACCAAATTGAGAGCTCAGAATAGACCCTCACATCCACAGTCAAGTGATTTTTGACAAGGCTGTCAAGCCCACCCAGCTGGGCCAGAACAGTCTATTCAACATATGGTGCTGGGAGAACTGGATATCCATATCCAAAAGAAAGAAAAAGGACCTCTATCTCATAATTTATACAAAAATTAACTCAAAATGGATTAGGAACCTAAATATAAAAGTGACAACTATAAAACTCCTAGAAGAAAACATAGAAAAACATCTTCAAGATCTTGTGGTAGGTGGTAGTTTCTTAAACCTTACTCCCAAAGCACATGCAACAAAAGAAAAAATAAATGGGAATGGAGGGGCCTCAAGCTCTTGGGCACTTTCCTCTCATATGGGAGGTCCTGAATTCAGTACCCAGTGCCTTCTAAAAAAAAGAAGACAAGCACAAAATGAACAGATACAGAGAACAGACAGCAAGCACAAACAACAAATAAATAAATAAATAAATAAATAAATAAATAAATAAATAAATCTTAAAAAAAAAAAGAAAGAATAGATAAATGAGATCTCCTCAGAATTGAATGTGAAAAAAAAATATGCACCTCAAAGGACTTTGTCATAAGGGTTAAAAGGCAGCCAACTCAATGGGAGAAAATATTTGGCAACCACATGTCCAATAAGGGTTTAATATTCATGATATATAAAGAGATCATACAACTCAGCAATAAAAAGATAAACTACGTTTTTAAAAAATGGGCCAATGACTTGGAAAGACAATTGTCCAGGAAGTATATGTAGTTCAATCAAGAGATTGAGCACCTGCTTCCCATGTACAACGTCCTGGGTTCAATCCCTGGTACCTCCTTAAAAAAAAAAATTGTCCAAAGAAGAAATACAAATGGCAAAGAAACACATGAAAAAATGTTCAACATCACTACTGATTAGGGAAATGCAAATTAAAACTATAACAAGATATCATTTCACACTTACTAGACTAACCAGTATTAAAAAGTCAGAAAATTGTAAATGTGGAGAGGATATGAAGAGTTAAGAATGCTTATTCACTGTTGGTGGGAATGTAGACTGGTACAGCCACTGTGGAGGACTGTTTGGCAGTTCCTAAAGAAGTAGAATGCAGATTTGCCATGTGACCCAGCAATACCACTGCTAGGTATATACCCAGAAGAACTGAGAGCGGTGCCATAAACAGATTTCTGCACACCGATGTTCATAGCAGCATTATTCATGACAGCCAAAAGTTGGAAATGACACCTGATAAATGGATAAACATTTTGTGATCTATACATACAAAGGAATAATCAGCTGTTAAGAAGAAATGAAGTCATGAAGCCTATGACAACATGGATGAACCTGGAGGACATTATGTTGAGTGAAGTAAGCCAGTTACAAAGGGACAAATGCTGTATGATTGTGCTATTATGAGCTAAATATATTTTGTAAACTCAGGAATTAATAATTAGAATCTAGGTCACCAGAAATTAGAATGAGGGTAGAGAATAGAAAGCTTTTGTTTAACCTGTGCAGAATTGTTTAAAAGGTTGCTTGTAAATCTTTGGAAATGAGTAAAAGTGGTAAGAGCACATCACCATGTCTGTGACTAGCAGAGCTGCTACTGGGTATGACAGTTGTTGAAAGGGAAAGCCTGAGTTCATGTATATTACTAGAAGGAAAGCTAAAAAATGTAACATGGGACTGTATAACAATGTAACCTCATCTAAAATACAAATATGGGTGATATTGCATAAATAAGATTGTTTTTACAAAATATAAATACAAATAAACTATAAAAAAGGAAAAACAATAGCAGTAATATATGGCAGGTGAAGCATAGAGAGATGAGAGGTGATGAGTTTTGGTTTTTTTGTGTGTTTTTATTTTTTTGGTATCATTATTATTATTAGTGGAATAATGAAAATGCTCAGAAATGATTGAAGTGATGTATGCACAGCAATGTGATTATACTGAATATCATTGATTGCACAGTTTGGATGGATACCTTATTAATATGCACCAATGACACTGATTTGTTAAAAAATAAAATTATATAAATAAAATTAAAAAGTTACTGTAAAAAAAGCACTCAGGGAAACCATTTTCACTATATTAGTATACAGGAAAGGAATTGGCATCTTAGGCATCTAAGCTTGATTGAACCTAGAGCCAGATGGAATGAACCTGGAAAAGCTTCATGCCGGAATTTGGGGAACAGAGACTCATCAGCAGAAACTGTGCTGAACTTACAGGCAAGCCTGGTGGCAGGAATTTTTGATTAAGATTCAGAGGAGTCATGGGTGCCCCTTTCAAATAAGCCAGACGCAGCTTTCTAATTTATCAAAACAACATCAGTCAGTCAGCTGTGCTGATGACAGTGTTTTTATGTACCTAATTTAGTCTTTGGGGAAATTACTCTTCTATAAGGTTTTGGGAAAAGAGTGAACTATTTTAGTTATTGTTCCATTCCACTTATAAACAGCATAAATGGAGAAAGACAAAGCTCACTGATATAAAAATGGAATCCTCTATTACCCAATTTCATTCTAAACTGTGAACTGGCTGAGAAAGTGGAGAACTTTGGCAGAGCAGCATTGATTTGTAAATGACTGCCGGCTTTTCTCCTGAAACGTTCCAAACCAAAACATTCTGCAGAAATGTACAATGTCGGGAAATGGACTTGGCCCAGTGGTTAGGGCATCCGTCTACCACATGGGAGGTCTGCGGTTCAAACCCCGGACCTCCTTGACCCGTGTGGAGTTGGCCCATGCGCAGTGCTGATGCGCGCAAGGAGTGCCCTGCCACGCAGGGGTGTCCCCCGCGTAGGGGAGCCCACGCGCAAAGAGTGCGCCCCGTAAGGAGAGCCGCCCAGCGTGAAAGAAAGTGCAGCCTGCCCAGGAATGGCACCGCCCACACTTCCCGTGCAGTTGACGACAACAGAAGCGGCCAAAGAAACAAGACGCAGCAAAACAGACACAGAAAACAGACAACGGGGGGAGGGGGAGGAATTAAATAAATAAATAAATAAATCCTTTAAAAAAAGAAAAAAGAAATGTACAATGTCTTCTGCCCCTGCAAAGAGACAACAATGTGCTTATGGATTCTTCGGGTAAACAGAACAGTGCTTTATAAATATAGCTGTTAACAAAACTGCCTGGAATTTAAGGATGCGTAGGCAGAAAAACTTCTGTAATAATCAAATTGAAAATGTGGTTAATTTGGACTTACGGTGGTTATGCAAGGGGAACATGAAAAATTGGTGGAAAAACAACACTTCAGTAGCTTTATAAAAATGCTTTGATTTAGTATATGCAGATGCCCTTAAAATGCTCTTAGGTATATTTGGAAATACCCTATGGCTGTAAAAGAGGACTTGCCAAAGCTGAACACTCTTCCAACAATTATAAATCTGAATAAATGCTGGGTTTTTTTCCTAATTAGAAACTAGAGAAAAAGTATCACATTGATGGGTAACTATAATGTCTTTTCCTTTGTTTTTCTTTCCTCGTGTATGTGTTTATGCACTTGCAAGATAGTTTTCCCCCTTCTAATTCATATTTCAGCTTGCTTGGCATTTGGGAATTATCTCATGGAGACTGTGGATTTTACAGTAGGAATGCATTAGTGGGAGATGGCCTGCTTTTATCTTGTTGGTAGATGGTCATAAATAAAAGGATAAAAATATTGAGGGAGGACTTTGGGAGAGATATGAGTGCATGGTGCTCTCCAAGCTCTCAGTATGACAAGATATAGTGAAAAATGTCCCTAGTTGGAAAATACATTCAACTGCTTGTGTGAGCATTTCAGTAAATAAATAGATGCATTAAAGTTGATATTCACGTTTGTCTTGGAGCAGAACACAAATATGATTTTTGTTTAAACACAAATGATGAGAGCAAAAATTACCATACAATTTCTGATAAGGTAATTAAAATTCACTTAGAGCTCAAACTTCTGGCTTTTGCCATGAGTTTCTACCAGCTAAATCTTTTGCTGGAGCTTTTGTGCAGCAAAATTGATTACACTCTCTTCCCTGTAGCCTGCCTATTTTCTCATAGCAGAAACAATTTAGTAATCAAACTATCACAGGCATGTCAATGAATCAGAGAATATGTTAGAATGGAAGGAAATCATGAGAGTATCTGATCCATAACATCTTCTTACCAAATAACATCTTAAATGAAACCCCAATCCAAAAGCAAAGTAATAGGTTTTTCCCTCATTTGAATTAAATCTTCATTATTGGGCAGAAATTAGTCTTTGTTCACAGAACTGCTCTTCCACCTCCACTGAGTCCTCTGGTCCAGTGGAGCACAGAATAAAAACACATTATTTCTCCTTATACACATGGAAATCAAGGTCCTGTGAGGTCCTGTGTGCCAAGCCACTCTGTCCACATCACATAGGCAGATGGAGACAGTGGCAGACCAGAACCTTGTACTATGTTCCTGAATTATCACCAGAGAAACTTGTTTAGTAACTCTCTGATTAATAGAAAATTCAACCATATTCTTCCTTTCTGAATTTCATTGTAGCAAATAATAACCTTCATATTCTCTTGTATTAAAGTGACTATTTCTGGAAGAAAATGTAGATCTGGAAAAGTTTATGATTTGGAATATTTTCACTTTCTAGATCCCTCATTTCAAGGTCTACCATAGACCAAGTTCATTACCTGTCAGAAACTGACACAAAATTTCAGATTCTAACTAGATTACCAAAACCCTGTTATGCCAAAATCTTGAAGCATGAGAGACAGGTTAGGTGTGAAGGATGAACTACATAGCACTAACTGTCAGGACCAGAATGGAAGGGAAGAGGAAAAGAGAAAAAGACACCCACATCTCTTTGAATCAGTCGGTCCAAACCCATTTCTTTTGGAAAATGTCCTCCTTGTTTGTTCCTTTGGTTCAATTCATTCCACCAAATGTTTACAGAACACCTGTGCTGTGCTAGTACCAAGTTATCACCTCTGAACAAACAGAACAATGTTTAGAGTGTGACTCATACCTTGAAGTCCACTTCCTTTTAGAGATACTATCTCATAATTTGTAAATTTAAGCTAGGAATAACCTTGCGCCAGTTACTCAGTATTTGGATTCTGTGCGTGAATGGAAATGGAATTGCATGATGCGAATTCATCAATACTGGAATGCTCTCTCCTGAAACGTCCCTTTCCTTCCTTTGAAGTCACCTATTACTGATCTAAAGCAAACCTTAAGAGAGAGATATTCCTGACAGTTGAATCTGAAGCAAAACTGGTAATTCAGTCGTTTGCCTAATAGTAATTGAGCACCTACTATGTGCCAGATACTCTTCTAGATTTTGAGCTTAGAGTGGTGAAAAGGACAGACTAAGTCTTCTGCATTCTGCCACACTTAAATTGGGAGGCAGAAAACAATAAATAAAAAATAAGCAAAATAATTTCAAGTAGTCGTAAATGTGATAAAGGAAGCAAAATCTATGAAAATGCAGCATAATACTAGGCATGGGGATTGGATACCATGGCTGATCAGCAAGGGCATGTCCAAGGAGGGGATATTTAATCTCAGATATGTGGAACGGTCTCCCAACTCTGCAAGTATCCATGGAGAAAAGTCACTGGACCTTATTTCAGTATTATTTTCATGTTGGGGCATAACTATTCTCTTCTTAATTGATGGCTAGACTTCATAAAAATTGAAATGAGTAACAGTGAGGAAGGGTGGGGCAGCTGCTGGAGACAGAAGCAATATTGTAATTTAGTTCCTTGGTGAATTGCTCATACTTTCAACGTTCATCAGTAGTATAACCGCTCCTTAATTCTAGGAGATTGCAGTGTGAGGCAACAGGGCCCACAGATTGCCCTCTGCGCTGTTCACTTGGAGCTTTGGTCTGGTGTTCCTGGTAATGGACCAGTAGCCGTGTGAACTGGCTGGGCCGGCGCTCCCACAGTGGGAAGCTGTTTACTCTGTAACTGTGAGGACATAGGGTTAGGCACAGTTAAACATGTAATCATTATCTGCCAGATCAGCTTGCTGTAGCTGACGTGATTTCATTTCCCCCCCAACAGTGGTTCAATAGCCTGTGAATGTTTTGCCTTTAGAAGGAAAAGATTTTTTTTTTAATTTAAATGAATCATTTCATGGTCAAAGAAAGCTTTGTTTATTTCATGCATATACTCCCATTTTACTCTTATTGCTCAATACAGTTGAATAAATTTCATTGCTGCAGCTACTGTGTAACTCAGACAAAAATTAACGACAAAAAATGTATATGTATGTTTTAACCCTCAAGTGATATATTTCCTGAGAACACATGTATTATTTCTGTTTTAAAAGAGCTGAATTTTCACTGATCCTAAAACTTTGATTATTTCTAATAAGATATGGAAGAAATATATAATATGATTTCTTTCTTTAAGGAATTTACAGCTTAGTTGAAGAAAAAGCTAAAAGACACAGTAATAGGTAGCAATATAAGGCAGTACAAAATTAAGATATATTGTAAGATGCAAACTGCAAGGAACATAGGAATTAAGTGGGCCAGAGGAGGCTGGAGTCAGCAAGTAGTGCTTGATGGAAGATATAGGACTTGAAAAATGTGGAGGCTTTAGAGAGGAAGAAAGTGAAACATTTCAGGTAACATTCAGGGTAACATTCCCAGAGCTAGGCAGGGGAGGAGCATCTTCATGGGACAGGATGGGGATGTGAGCAGAGTCAACTGTGGATCTTCTGGGAAGCTGTTGGCAAATGGTCACATTCATACTACACTACACTTCCAACGCACAAAGCAGGTTTTATCAGCTACAGATGCCCAACCAAAAAAATTTGCAAGACTTTGTCAAGAGTGTCTTGAAGTTTTGTGGGGGGTGTAAGTGAGTTTGACCTTAATGAAGGCCAGAAAGTCTCCTTCTCAAACCCAAAGTCATCGCAAGGTCATTGAGATGATGGCACATACAGAGAAGTGTCTCGACACTTATTAAGTTCACATCCGTCTGTTCATGTACTTCTCAGAAAGAAATGATTTTCACTGTTACCTTCTTTGCAATTTATTTTTGGTGTTTTCTCAGAGACAATAAGGAAGTCACCCAAGTTATTTTACTATCCTAGCAAATCTAAAACGTTTTTAATTGAACTTTATTCTTTTTATCTTAGTATTTTTATGTTTTTAAAATATCTAATCTTACATCTACTGGAGTCATTAGTAGAAATCCCATCTCTCCTAATGTTTGTTCATCATAAAGTTTACCTTCAGTTATGGATTAACTCCTAACCAGGACACATTTTTACAATATGAACGCATACTTTTGAAGACAATAGGCTCAATGTTTGAGTCACTGAAGACTGAGTGCCTTTGATAATTCTAGAAACCCACATATCTGAATTAGCCATGGATTTTAAAGAAAGAATTAGCATAGCCCATCTTCTTGGGTTAAGGTTCCACGGGAAGGAACAGGAATCCATGTTTAAATCATAATGAGTGTGACTAGGACTTCTAGTGGTCAAACATGTCCCTGACTCCCAGTCCAGGGACTAGAATATTTACAGGAATCAAATCTCTTCAATTATAAACAAGGGCAATCATGAGAGTTTTTACCCACTCCACGATTACCACCTGAATATTAGTAAATGTTCCCATTGAAATTTAGCACCTATGAAGAGATTCTACTCCATGGCTGTGGAAGCAGATTTGAATTATCCAGGTATGTAGTCCTGGAAGGCACTTAGGGAAGTTCTAGAACCTTTCCAGAGTCTCATATCCAATTTTGACTGGAAGTACCCCTGACATAACTGAAGAAACTAATCATATACGCAGAAATATCTGTACACTTCATCTTGTAAGTTGGATCAGACTAGTGTATTAGCACCCTTTTGGGCTCAGAGTGGTAGAAGGTCAAAGGGAATAATAGAGCAATAAGAGCAATTTGGTTCTTTTTTCCTAAAAATAAAAGCAATCATCACTATGCCAACATAATCATAAAAAGTGTGCAGTCCTTTTCTGTACACTTAACTCTTGTCCACAGATTTCAATTTTCTCATAAGTAAAATGGGGATAAAAATAATAATACCAATGGTTTTAGATTTTGTTAGTGAATGTCAAGCTTTTATAATGATACCTGGCATACTATCCAGTCAAGAAATAGTAGCTGCTATAAAGATGATGATTCTTTAATTTCTACATCTTCCACTTCTTCCCAGTGCTCAGCATTCACATTCATAAACTTTTAATCTGGCCAGAGAAAGAATAAGTTTTTAGGTAGAAAACTTGACATTCAATGTATTTCCAGGCAGCTTGGTTACGGACAGGGATGCAGTGGGATATTTATCATCCTCTTTAAAGCGTGATGCATTTGGCAAGAAGTGAATTCTTTGATTATGTTTCATTCCATTAGTTAGTGATTGTCATAAAGATTCAGAGATCAAGTGCACCTCTGTTTTATTCTGTGAATTTCAAATAGTGGACTGCAGCAGACAGGATCCAAATGAATTTTGATTCTTTCAAGAATGTTGACTAACTGATACATCTTTCCTCTCTCCCCCTTCTCCACAGGTTAACCTCAGAGCCACAGATGTAAAGCTTATGCGCCAGTTGCTCGTCATCAATGAGAACATTGAGTCCATCAAATGGATGATTGAAGAAAAGGCCACCATTACCAGCCGAGGCAGCAGTCTCAGTGGAAGTCTGTGTAGTTTACTGGAGAGTCAGAGCACCTCCTTACGTGGCAGCTACAATAGTCTACACAACGGCAGTGATGGGCTGGATGGCATCTCTGTGGGGAGCTATCTGGACACTTTGGCAGATGATGTCCCAGGTCATCAAACCCCCTCAGACCTGGACCAATTCAGTGACAGCTCCATAATAGAAGACTCACAGACACTGCACAAGCATCCCAAATTGGATTCTGAGTACTACTGCTTTGGCTAATGACTCAGTTTTTTTGCATGGGACTGGTGTGCAATTAATTTGTTATCCTTCTTCTCTGCTGCTATATTTTTGGTGTGATTTTTAAAATATATATGTGAAGCAGCCTTTTTAAAAGAAGCTTATTTTGAATCTGCTTAATGTTATTTCTTTTGGCCCTAATAATTCTCATCAGGACTGTTTTCTTTTCCACCCTTACATCTCTATTTTTATTTATTACAATGATTTTTCTCCCTTCTCTTACAGAGGCACAAGTAGGTCAGGGGAAAAGAATAAGCAATAATTAATTTTTTGCTTTTGTTTTCAGAGCAAGGGGTCAGGGATTACAAGAAAAACTTTGCTAAATTTTACAATAAACCAAAGTCTGATAATAGTTAATTTTGTAGCTTGTGTTCTTAAATAATTCAAAGTTTCATATTCCAGAAGATACTGAAGTATATTACTGCTGTATATTAAGCTCAACAAAGTGCTTGAAGGAAATTGAAGTATCATTTCTAGGCCACAACTTACTTGGATAGAGAAAATCAATGCTACTCTTAGTCATTCACATCTAACATAGAAGTCATTTGGAGGTCCTTAATTATACTGTATACAGTTTTTTCATCTCAATTCCATTTCTGCACTAAACAGTTTAAAATATGGATCAAAAAGTCTTCCTATTTATAATTGACAAATGTTGGTACTCAACGAGTAATTCCAAAATTTCCTTTCTTATTAGTTACTACACATTTGTCAAATTGTTTCCAGGACATATTATTTAATTGTCAATTAAAATCTACCAAGGCCTTTATTTTGCATTAGTCCCTTTCTATAAATTGTTTGATTGAATCCTCATGGCAACACTCTAATGCTGTGGTCACCATTTTAAAGTTGAGGAACAGAGGCCCTTAGAAGGAAGGAACTGGGTCAAATCTTCCAGGTAAGTTTTGAAGCTGGGATTTCAACTCTGTATCTGTCTGATTCTTAACAGTAATATTCAATAGCCCCTTTGTTACCTATTGAAGTTAAATTTAATGTTGATGAGAAGGCAAATTTAAGACCTGACAAAACAAAACAAAAAACAGTAACCAAGCATTTTCCCTCCAATCAATTGAATTCTGGGTTGAGTCCGTTATTAAGAATGTCTGGAGTCACTTTTATGCCTCTAGGTGAAGTTAGGAGTTGGCCACAGAATATTCCTAATATATTTTCCACTTTCTGCTTACTTTTACTTTCAATTTAGTTAAGACTGGATGATTGGTTATTTTGTTTGGTTTTGAGATGGAATTAAGCCAAGTAATTTTTTTTAACCACCAATTGTTTACCAGATTATAACACAAGAGCATGCATTATGACCTAGTAGAGAAAACATTCTTACAACCAAGACGATGAATTTCTAGCAGATAACTACAGCATTGCAAGGAGAACATCCCCGACAAGAGCAGTGTGGGTAGACAGCAAGAGACTGGGAAGCATTAAAGGAAAATTCTGACTCTTCCAAACCCTAAATTTGCCTAGAATGAGCCATGCAAGTGAAAAATGATTTCTCAGATCCAAGAGTCAGGTAGTGAATTAAGATTGTGAATTCTACCTGTTACCATATTTTACAACTTCCTTTTCTAAACAGCCTCCTCTGCTTTTTGTCCATCCCATGCCCTCTATAAATTTCTAATCCTATATTTCACATGTAAAAAGGAAATGCATAAATTGAGAGAAGGTGTGGAGTAGGTTTCACCTATACATTGTATTTAAGTGAACCTGTAATGAACATTGACAGAATACTTGAAGAAAAATTTTATTGGCTCTATGAATTTTTATTTGTTACTTTTCATATTTATTCCAATTTTTTTGCAAGATAGCAAATGTAGGTTCTATGATTTAATTATATGGAGTCATATATCAACCAACGGTGTTTCAATCTTTGATTTTTACTCAGATAAGGGAAATAGTCAATTAAATAACACTAATTTCTAACATATTCATTGGTCTCAAGAGAATGAAACATATCAGTGTCTCACTTGCAGTTAAGGAATCCCCATAACTAATCTCTGACCTGGAATATTTGACTGATATTTGATCTCTGTGAGCATCATGAGGAAAGGGGGTAAAAAATTAAAGTAAAAATATCCTTCAAACTATATTACCTCTGTGGAGTTGTGTTTTCCAAGAGAAAATGGAACAAACACTTGAAAATGTGGAAGTGGCTTAAAACTTGAGTAACGAGCTAGTACAATGTTTTGGAGCCTGATAGAGAAACCTTGGATTGCCTTGAATGTACTGTTAGTAGAAATCTGGATGTTAATGACTACTACAGAGAACTCAGAAGGAAATGAGGATCACAGTAAAGAAAACCTATCTTGTCTAAGAGACTAAGTCATTTTAAACTGCTGGTAGAAATACACTGTTGGTGAGCGTTTTGAGAGAAATGAAAGAATACGTTATTGGAAACTGGAAGAAAATTTAGATGAATTGTTACTGGATTTTGTTTAGGTTCTTTGACTATGCTGGAGAAATGAATTTCAAGAGCATGTCAGGTGAGTAAGGCCAGTAATTTAGTCTAGTAGGGAGAGAAGAGAAATAGGAGAAAATAACAGATCAGGAGTCTCAGGTAGAGAGGAAGCGGGTGAAAAGTGATAAAGCGGGCTGATTTACAGGCTATGATTCCCCATTATAGGTTATAAATGCCCAGGTTTTACTTCAGTAGTGATCTAAGTGGGAGAGAAGGCAGCTGGAGTCTGGGTTCAGAGGCAAGAGTGAAGAAGAGAGCAAGAGAGAGCTCATTCAGGCCTTGTGCCAGGTTTTGGAACTATTAATTATCCCACCCCTTTGCTAATGGCAGGGGAGGAGTTCCAGCTGTTTACTGCTTTGATTGCTTATCTCCCCCATCAATCTCCCCTGAAGATGCAATTATAAAGTCCTTAGGGAATATTAGGCTTCTTCTGGCTTCGGGAGGAATTCTTCCTCTGAGTGGCAGAATTTTGGGGAGGGTCTTCCAGCAGCCATCATGAGGTGGCTGATGTCCACATGGACTTCTTGCCAGGTTTCAGATTCATCTATTATTTCCCTATCTTACTAGCCTGCTTCAGAATTGCATCCTACAGTTATGTGGAAAGCAGAATTGTAAGTGATGAACTTGGATATTTAGCTGAGATTTCCAAGCAAAGAGTCGAAGGTGTAGCTTGGTTTCTTCCTGCTGCTTGTCATAAGATACAAGAAGAAAGAGAAAAATTGAGGGACGAACTTAATTAAAAAGTAACCAGGACTTGAATTGGGAAGTTCTCAGCCTGTTCAGATTGGAAAAGACACTAACAGGATATTCACAGTCAGGAAGGATGGTCTGGAAAGAAAGCCAAGGGTGTGTCTGCATGACCTTTTCACTAATGCCTCAGAAGGACAAAAGGTTAGAATATTCAGTCACAGACAGCGAGAGTTCTCTTTGAAGAGATTAAGCATATGACTCATGGATCCCTTCAGCCATTTCGGCAGAAGCCAAAAGTAGGGCTAGGATTATCTAGGAAAGATGTAGGAAGGAGCCTCTTGTCTAATGGAGTGAACTTCTGTGACATATTCAGGAAAGCCACAGGGTGTTTGACATTTTCATACTAGCAGAAACAGTCTCAGCTTGGACTGAAAGGGACAGAGATCCAAATGAAAGAGCGCTCCAAAATTCTGTAGATAGGAAGCAGACTGATAAAACTATTCAACTGCAAACAGACAGCACTTGATGAAAATGGAAGTTTGACTCTGAGGATGGAGCCTCAAGCCACAGAGTGCAGTTCAGCCTGGAAGGCAGAACTGAGAACTAGAGGATTATTCCCAGGCCTTGAAACCGGATGGAATTTGCCCTGCTGATTTCAAAATTGTTTGGGACTAGCAACTCCTTTTTCCTCTCCTTTTCTCCTTTTTTGAATGGGAACACCTTTAATTTATCCTTGCCTGCCCCACCATTGCATTTTGGGAGCAGATGACTTATTCCTTGAGTTTCACAGGCCCCCACATGGAGAGGAATTGTGCTTCAGAATGGATTATACCCAGATATCACCAATATGTGATTTAGATGATTTAAACTGATGAGATTTTTGGGCTTAGAGCTGATGCAGTAATGTGTTGAGACTTTTGGAGATGTGTTTTTCATGTAAGATAGACATGAATCTTTGGGGGCCAGAGAGCAGACTATGATATATTAATGACCCTAATGAAGTCCACCTCCTAATCCCAGAAGCATATTTATGTGTTACCTTATGATACTTTCATAAACACAGTAGCCTCTGCCTAAGTCTTTCTCTGCTCTGATTCTGTGCATTTTACTGTAAAAAGAGAAAGTAAAGATACCCACCCAGACAAGGAGTTGTGGACTAAATTATAGGAAAGAGAGTACATTATGATTTAGGTCAGATGCCCACAATTTTACAAATCATGTTCTATGGCTATTCATGTGGAGCCAAACTCATTCTTCATGAACTCATAAATGAACGTGACAAATGCTGTGACTACACCTGGACTCCTAATAGCAAAGGGAAACCAGCAGAAGCCTCCACTCTGGTAGGAAGCCCTAAAAGTTGTGTCTTCCTGGAAAGTACAGTATGCTTTGCAGACTTGCACCAGAGTACACAGACTGGTCAGGAGTGTGCTCTGTGACCTTTTCCCCAGCACTCGGATTAGAGGGAGTGCAGTCATCCTTTGAAACTGGGTATTTTAATTTCCACAGGGTAATAACTTTCCAGCATTTGCTTAGGACTTTAGTAATTCTAATGCTCATTAAGAGTTATCTGTTATCGTCAGGAGTTTGCTATTATATTTAATGGCCACATGTTTGAAGAGCTACTGAGCATTAAATCCATCTTCTTGACTGCCTAAATGGATGTCATGAAAGTATTTACAATCATTAGTTTCAAAAAAGAACATTTCATAACCAGTAAGAATGCCTCCTTTTCTCCCTATTTTAAATCTCACCTGAGCCCCAGCTCATAAAACAAAAATTTTCTAAAATATTCATATTCACTGATGTTGAAAAGTCTTGGCTCTTGCTCACTTGGAGCTTATAATCTAAGGAGGAATGAAAGCAAACAGGCAATTACAAATATAGTGTAATCATTGCTGAATAAGAAGTATGGTCTAATGAGGAAAGAGATATTCCAGATTACTGCAAAATCATCAAAATAAATCACTACAAAATTTCAAAAGCATATTTAGGAAGTTTTATTTTATTCATTATTTCATTATTAAAAGAGATATCTTATAATTAAGTTATTGCTGCCTAAATCTTACTCACCGGCATTAAATTGTGTTTTAATTCTGGACCATTGTAAGAGAACTATTTAAGATACGGCAAAGAAATTGGTTGTTTTAGGCTTATCGTTGGCTCTCTTGTTAGCAGAGCATTTACCTGTTACTGTTCCAGAGAGATGAGTTTATTGAGGTGAATCAGTGTAAATTCAAAAGGAAATGAAAATATCTATGTCTTTAATTAATACCACATATTGAATATACGATATTACAGGACATGGAATTGAGAGCAGCTTACATTGCTGGGGAGCCTCAAGACCTCACGTACAGTAGAAAATCGTTGTTACTTACATCCTTGGTAAATCTCTCTTATTCATGTTTATAGAGGGATTTTTAAGGTCAAAGGGTAATATTTTTTAATACCTAAAGACTCAGAAGAAAAGAGAATGCTTACACCCTTTTCTTTGAGCAGCCTTAACAGCCTCCGACGCACCCTCTTACACATGATCTTTCAATCTTCTACCCCACACAATTGATCAAAACTTGAACATCTCCAGAGCCAGATTATTCACTTCTTTTTTGGAACACATGCAGGCAGTCTTTATTGTCAGGCCATGGGAACTGTGTAAATAAGTGTTTGCTTGCTGCTAGGACAAGTATATCAGGAAGAAGCAGCATGTAACTAGGAGGTAATGATCATTCAAGGCTTTTAAATCTCCCTTTTCCCTTTTGTGGAACTCTCTTCTTCCAGGAGACTTGCTTCCCTAATATGTCCCATTTCTGAATGCACACACATACATGGACCTTGTAGCTTCTGAGGGAAGAAATGGCTCTTTTTATAAATTTAACATTCCCATGCTGGTCAGTACTAGGATTCACAATGTACTCTACGTTCCTCTGTCTAAACTCTGTAATTGTAATTGCTTAACAATCATATATATACACATATATATTCTTTTTTGAGTTAAAAGTGAATTTATCTTAATTATAATATGGGAGAAAAAGTAATCATCAGAACGACCATTTGTTTCAAATTTGAATGAAATTTAAAATACTTGCAAATGCCATTGCCATAAAATTGTACTCACAAATATCTTAGGAATTTCCTTAGAAATTAAAATATGGTAGCTATTATGCTTCCTATGTGTTAAGCGTATACCCAACTACTGGCCTTTCTGTGGTTTATCAAGTCATCTTTATAACAACATTATAACAACAGTGGGAGACAGAATTATAAGTTGATATTTTTCTTTTTAGTAAAGAAATCTAGGATCGACAAGTCTAAACAAATTACTCAACTAAAGGCCAGATATAAGATTCTAAAATTAAGATTTTCATATTTCAAAACTTCTCCTACAGCATGAGGATTATAGTACAGAAATATTGTACTTGACTAAAACTATGTCTTCTAAGCCTAAATATAGCAGGAGAAGATTCATCTGCATGTATTTTATCTATAGCCAACATCCTTTTGTTAAGGTCACATATTGTGTTATCTGGTTTGGAAGTCTTAAATTCAGTTCTGCATAGCAGTAGGAAGATTTCCCAGGGTAAACGTGGAAATGAGAAAGAGGTCTGATCAAGGGTGAGAGGAGGAAGTAGACAGGATTGGATTTTATACAGTGCTTGAATTCCTTGCACAGCAGTATACAGTTTCTATTTCTTGGCATGAATTTTATTGACTAGTGCATCGACTTTAGGCTATTTCTGAGTTTTCACAGTTGTCATTGGAAAATTTAGTAGAGCATTCCTATTAAATGCTAACCAACACTCTATTTCAAATCTTCTCAGCTATCATTGTGGATTACTTTTGTGTAACATGCTTAACCAAAGGCCTGGTCAAGCAAAGCAGTGCTGGGATAGTATCACATCTATATATATTTATGAGTGCTAAAATTCCAAACATTGTCCAAAGTTGGCATTCCTTCAAGTCGTTATCATCATGTGCAGGGCCTGTTTGTCTAATGTGGGAGGAAGAATTTTCAGAGCCTGCATTATTTCATTCTTTACTAATGAAAGATCATGTTCCAATGGGGAAACACATACATTCTTGATGATTTTAGATTATTCTCAGAGTAATTTACTACAATAACTTTTACATCAGTCCAAGCCACCTATAAATCAAATATAGTTCTAGCCATCAACTCTGCATTTTTCTCATCTCAAGCAAAGGGATACATGTAACGAGTCAGATGATCCTTTACTCCTTCATTGCTGATGTATTCCAGCTTCTTGTCATTTTGCCTTCCTCTCAAAGCATTATCCTTGTGATTATCATTGAGGAGTCTATGCAAACTTGGTAGTGGTGGCTTCTTCAAGCAATTTCTGAAAATTTTTTCCATCATAAAAGGTGGACTGAAGTAATAATATTCTGTTGGACCCTTAAAGTTCTGATTTTTCTCAAAACAGGATTTTCTGGTGTTAGTCTTGTCAGGGATGCTAGATAACTTCTAGAAACAAACTATTATTTTACAAATAAGGAAAATGAGGCCCTTTTTGGGTTACTTGTACTGTATGATAGACAGTGTTGCCAAGTTATCTTTCTAAATTATGCTTTGGAAAATGATCTCACCCATACTTGTGGTAAAGAGTGAATAGCCCAGGTTTTTCAACATAAAACAAACAAAACAAAAATAATGAATTTTATTTAAAATACAAATAATTTAATATAAAAAGGAAGAAAGAGAAGCCATTACATAGTTTACATGGTCATTCCCCCACAATTAGAGGGGTGGTATAAAGTGTAAAGCATCTGATTTTAGAGTGTCTTTGTTCTGCCAATTATTACTAGATAAATGAATTCAGAATAAGTGACTTTACTTCTTTATGGCTCTATTTCCTCACTTGTAAAATGGGCATAATAAAACCTGTCCATAGAATTATTGGAAAATTAATTACTACTTGGAAAGTGCTTGGAATACAATTATCACAAGGAAATGCTTAGTAAATTGTATTATTACAATTACGATAAATATTTGAGTAAGTAAAGAAAAATGTCTTATAACTAAGAAAAAAGAAATTAACACTGGTTTAACAGAGTGTTGTCTGACCAGTTCAATAACCTGTTCCAACTGTTTTCTCCCTGTATAAAGATTTCAGAATCTAAATATATTTGCAGACACCCTTGTAGCTAGGATGACCACAGGACAAAGTTTTGGTCAACAAGCTGTGAGCAGAAACCTGGCAGGGGCTCTGGAAAGCCTTTTGCTGACTTTGAGCTGTTTATATAAACCATTCCTGAACTCAGAATATTTTGAGTTTCTCACATCCTTATTTCCTATGGCAGTTGTAAAACTCTTGCAGGAAAAGGCATTAAAAGTGCAACTTGCATTTTAAGACTATTAGAACACAGTGCCAGCAGTGAATTAAACAAAATGAACACAGTTGTTTTGCTCCTGTCTTCAGGGTCACCAGGATACAGCTAATGAATCTGGATTGTTTTTGTTTGTTTTGTTTTTTTAAGCAAATAAGTATTTACCTCTCCAATACAAGTCAGGTCTTCAGAATGATGAGAAGGTACTAAATTCAGGTTCCATTTTCTCAGATGTAGTTTCTGAAAGCCAACCAAAATGCAGAGAATTCCTTAGACTTCAAGGCTTTCTCAAGTATTATTAATTTGATATCTCAAATTTCACTTGGACCTACATTTTTTAAATGAAGAAAAATATTTATATAATGAGTCATTTTCTTTCTCTAGATCTCCTACAGATGTAACACCAGATAAATGGTGATGACTTGCAATGATAGATCTATTATAAACTGGAAAAATGATAACTAATATAAGTTAGAGTAGAGTTAAAAATGAAGCTATACTTGAGCCACATTTGCCTGCAAGATTCGTTCTATAAATAACTGAGAAAATAATAACTGACAAAATGATGGCTAGTGATAACCATATATTACCATTCACATTACCATATGATAATTTATCATAGAGATAATTTTAATTTAAGAAAAGTCCACCAAGTGATTTATCAAAAATCTGTCATAAGCATCCAAATTGGAAAGGAAGAAGTAAAATTTTCCCTATTTGCAGATGACAAGATCCTATATTCAGAAAATACTGAAATACATACAACAAAGCTCGTAGAAATAAAAAATGAATTCAGCAAAGTGGCGGAGTATTAGAGCAAAACACAAAAATCATTAGTGTTTCCATACACCAGTAATGAACAATCAGAAGAAATCAAGGGGAAAAATGCCATTTACAGTAAAAACTGAAAGAAACAGTTATCTGGGAATATATCTAACCAGAGATGTAAAGGACTTGTACACAGAAAACTATAAAACATTGCTTAAAGAAATCAAAGAACTAAATAAATGGATGAACATTCCATGTTCATGGATTGGAAGATTAATACTGCTAAGATATCAGTTCTACCCAAAGCAATGTATAGATTCAACAAAATCCCAATCAAAATTCCTATTATCTTTGCAGTAATGGAAAAACCAACCATCAAATTTATGTGGAAGTGTAAGGGGCCCCAAATAGCCAAAACCATCTTGAAGAGTGAAGTTAGACGACTCATATTTAAATTAACAGCTTTTATGCCTCAAAGTGCTTTATTATGAAAGTAAGGCAACAACCTATGCAATGGGCAAATATATTAGGAAACCATATATCTGATAAAGGTTTAATATCCTGAATATTTTTAAAAATCCTTCAACTAGATAGCCAAAAGAAAATAGCACAATTAAAACATGGGCAGAAGACTTGAATAAACATTTCTCCAAAGAACACATGTGAATAGCCAAAAAGCACGTGAAAAGAAACTCAGCCTCATTAGCTATCAGGGAAATGCAAATCAAAACCGCAATGATATACCATTTCTCACCCACTAGCATGGCTCTTATTTTTTTTAAATGGAAAATTATAGGTGTTGAAGAGGATTGGAGAAATAGGAACACTCACTTATTGCTGGTGGGAATGTAAAATGGTGCAGATGCAGTGGAAGACAGTGTGACAGGGCCTGAGAAAGTTAAGTATATAATTACCATATGACCCAGCAATCCCCCTTCTATGTATATAACCAAAAACATTGAAAGCAGGAACTTGAACAGATATTTGCACATTAATGTCCATAATGGAATTATTCACAAATGCCACAAGATAGTAGCAACCAAGTATCCATCAACCTGTGAATGGTAAATGAAATGTGGTATATATACACAATGGAGGAATATTTTCAGCCATAAAAAGGAATGAAGTTCTGATACATACAACAACATGGATGAACCTTGAAGACATCATTTTAAGTGAAATAAGCCAGGCACAAAAGGACAAATATTGTATGATCTCAATGATATGAAATAATTAGAATGAGCAAACTACTAAGGTCAAAATCTAAAATATGGATTACCAGGGGATGAGGTGTGTATCTTATAGGAAGTTAAGGCTTAAAATATACAGGGTTCCTATTTAGGTTGATGTAAAAGTTTTGGTAATGGATGGTGGTGATGGTAGCACAACATTGTGAACTTAATTAACAGCATTAAATTATATATTTGAATGTGGTTAAAAGGGGAAATTTTAGATCATACATATGTTTACTAGAATAAAAAATCCAAGAAACTGTACAACACAAAAAGTGAACCCTATATTAAACTATGGTCTATAGTTAATAATACAATTATTTCATCAATTGTAACAAGTGTACAATATTAATAATAGGGTAGTATATGGGAACTCTGTAATTTATGCATGATGGTTCTGTGAACCCACAACTTCAGGAATTAAAAAATAATGGGAGCCCCATGCGCAAGGAGTGCACCAATAAGGAGAGCCGCCCAGTGCGAAGGAGGGAACAGCCTGCCCAGGAATGGTGCCGCCCACACTTCCCGAGCCGCTGACGACAACAGAAGCGGACAAAGAAACAAGACGCAGCAAAAAGACACAGAAAACAGACAACCGGGGGAGGGGAGGGGAATTAAATAAATAAAAATAAATCTTAAAAAAAAATGGTAAAAAAAATTTATTATGACTCTGCCTACTTCCATACTTCACTTCTGACAGAACTTTGAAACATTAAAATCCTTATGGATTCTCATTTGCATAATTCGAGGCCTAAATTTTTGCTAGCAGTTAGGGTAAAAGTCCTCATCAAATTGACCACTAAATGCTCCCACTTGAATTAATGAGAAGCATATTGTTAAGTATCTCCAAATTCCAAAACCTGCTGGGTGTAAGAAAACTGCTGAAATGTCACAGTACATTCCAAGGTAACTGACTAATTACCAACTGTTTAAAGCCCCTGAACCTCACAAATTAGCAGTCAAGGTCCTGAGGCCAAGAAGATCAAGAGGCCAATTTGGAAAGTCAAGATACAAAACAATGAAGATGCAACTCTGATAAGGAAATCCAGGGAAAGAGGTCTGGTTTAAATGAAAAGAGGTAGACACTCATCCAATACCCAAAATATCAGGTCATTAAAGAGGCCAACAGAGGCATGAGCTTAGAGAGGGCAAACACCATTTTTTTACCATGGCCCTAGTCTCCCCCCTCTTCTCTGAATGTGCCTTGTGTCTTACTACATCCATAATCTTGCTTTCCCTTCTCCATACTCAACAACAACTTTCCCTTGTTCTCTATCCAACCAAATCCATTCATCTTTGAATATCTTATCTTCTCCATGTAGCATTCACCTTTTCTTTAAGTATTCATTGAGAGTACCATATATTTTGTCACTGAAGAATTTGTTGTAATATGGTGTCATGTATGTGTGTGTGAATGTACATATATGTAAGTAATTTTATGGTAGGAATCATAAAACTACCAATTTTTAGCTCCTTATTGCCTAGAGTATTGGATATTTCATAATATGCATTCTCAGATATTTCAGCAGATATATTTCTAATATTAAATCAGTTGAATTTATCATTTAAGTCTGGCCAAATGAATAAATGTAACTTCATAGATATTAAAATCAATATAAAAAATATTCACACAATCACTATATTACCAGTAAAAAAAAGTGAGAATATAAAGAAGAGGTATTGAAAGAATCATTGAAAAGTAATAAGATATTGTGACTAGAAAAGCCAAAGTTATCAAATAAAATATTTTTAGTTAATAATTGAATTAATAAAATAAATAGGCTATGGTGTGGACCATTGACCATGAGGTGCAGCGGTGCTCAGAGATGTATTCAAGAAGTGCAATGAATGTCTCATGATGATGGAGGAGGTTGTGTTATGGGGGGAGGTGGGGGGTGAGGGGGGTGGGGAGTATATGGGGACCTCATATTTTTTTAATGTAACATTAAAAAAATAAAGACAATAAAATAAAATAAAATAAATAGATGAATATTTCTTTAAATCTGTAGTTTTCCTATTTGCCATTGTCTTGAGAGCTATGACAAGAAGATCCCATTCACAATAGAAAAAATACATAAAATATTTAGGAATAATCTGCATGAGAATTTATTTTGCTTACATGAAAAAACTAGAACACCTTTCAAAGAGATATAAAACTTGGAAAAATGGAAAAATATTGTAAAATGTCAATGTTTTCAATTAATTTTTTGCAACATGTTTCCTTTTCTTTATTGTTTACTTTTAAGTAAACTTTTTATTTTGGAGTACTCTTAGATTTATAGAAAAGTTACAAGGATAGTGAAGAGTTCCCCCTAATGTTAGTACCTTATAGAACCATGGTACATGTACATTACTATCAACTAAACTCCAGATTTTATTTGAATTTCACCAGTTTTTCCACTAATGTTAATTTTCTGCTCAGGTTCAAATCCAGGATGGCACACTCCTTTTAGTTTTCTTGTCTTAGTCTTCTCAGGTCTGTGATACTTTCTTAGCCTTTCTTTAATTTTCATGGTCTTGATAGTTGGGTTTTTTTAATTAGAGAAGTTGAGAGTTTACAAAACATTCATGCATACTATACAGGATTTCAATTAATTTATGCTTAATAAAATTAAGTAAGAAGATAGTGTAGATTAGCTTAGAATTTTTAAAAAAAGCAAAACAAAAACACCAGCTCTGAATTTCATCTAGATGTAAGATATTACAGGAAAAAATATGGAAGAAAATAGTCAACAAAGTAATAATAAAAGGGAAATTTTCCTACCAGATAATAAATCCTTTTATAGCTAGAAAAATTAGCAATGTGTTACTGGAGGCAGAATAGATAAAAATTTTTGTAAGGAGCTGATCTCTATTAAAGAAGCATCTGAAAACAATAGGGATATAATTTATTTAATCAATGGCAATGAGATAACATGTTAGGATAAAAATCTCTTTTACACCTATGATTCACACTATCAGACAAAATAAATCCTATGTGTATTAGAATGTTTCTTTTAAAAGTAACCACAGGGGGAATGGATGTGACTAAGCTGTTGGGTCCCCAAATACCACATGGGAAATCCTGGGTTCGATTCCCAGAGATTCTAAAGGAGATGAGCAAGATAGAGAGCTAATGTGACAGGCTGACACAAGATGACATAACAAGGAGACACAATGGATACACAACAAGGCAACACAATAAGGAGACTCAATGAAGAGGGAGTGGATGTGGTTCAAGTGACTGAGTGCCTCTCTACCATGTGGGAGGCCCTGGGTTTGGTTCCCAGTGCCTCCTAAAAAAGAAGATGAGACAGAGTGTGCACAACAGACACAGAAAAAAGAAAATGAGCACAAACAACAATCAGGAGGTAGAAATAAATAAATAAATAAATAAATAAATAAATAAATAAATAAATAAATAAATAAATATTTTTTAAAGTAACCACAAAAGAGTTAGAGAAGAAATTCTTTTTTAGTTTAAATATATTGAGGAAAAATTTAACTACAATGAAAATTTTTATATGTAAAATTTAAAACGTCACAAACAGAAAAAAATCAAATGGCTTGGTGAAAAACTGTAGCAAATAGGATAACATAAGAAAATTATCAATATACCAATAAATAAATGAATAAAGGATATGAAAGAACAATGCAAATAGGAGCTCAATTAGGAAACTAATACATGAAAGTAACTTTGGTTAGTTAAATAATGGCCAAATATAAGGTTCCATTTTTGCCTATTACATTTTAAAATTTTCAAAAACATATTGGTATGCATAAATTGTTGTGGTCTAAGTAAATGTATGTTATTCTTTATAATCTGAAAGTGTCTAAATTTAAGTTTTGAGAGTACAGACAATAGAAAATAATCCCAAACAGGAGAAAGCCAAATGTACAAAGAGGTTTACCATAACATTAGTTAAGCTACTGAAGTGGAAATACCGTAAATGTCTAGTAGCAGTGTAACTTTTAATTAAATTGTATTATATGCACTGGAACTAATGTTGTTAGTGAAACTCTTAAAATTATAATTATGAAGTTTGCATAATAAAATAAAAATATTTATGATTAAATATAAAGTGACAAAAATTCATACTTTTTATGCAGAATAACTCTAATTATATAAAGAAATATGTGCATATGTGAAATTGGTTACCATGTGCATTATTTTAGTTTTCCCCATTTGTATTATGAAACAATGTAACAATGCATTTACATTTTTTGCTTTAACGATAACAAAAATCTAACAGACATTACTATATTGCCCTCTCAATAGGTTGCAATTTATCAGTATTCATCAATTAACCCCTATTTTAGCACCTTCACCATCTCTGGATATTGTATTTCTTTTTAAACTTTATTGGCTTAGTTTTAAAATCTTTTCCATTGTTATTTTTTAGTTCTGTTTTCTTACCAATTAGTGAGGTTTAGCATCTGTTCATTTTAACTGACCATTTACTTTTCCTCTGTGACTAGACTGTTTATCTCTTGCTAATTTTTATTGGTAATTTTTTTAGCTATGTAAATGATTTCTTTGCATTATAGATAAAATTAAGATACATTAGGTTTTATGAAGACTTTTTCAAGCGTATAGACTCTTTCAGAATCCTGTTATCATATGTCGATACCTTGTTCATTGGCTCACATATAAGAATGCATGTCTCTATCCTGTTTTACAAAACATTTCTACATATATTGTTAATTTACTCTTTACAGGTTAGAATTCATGGATTTGGTATTAGGTTGTTGATTATTGAAAATGTTAAATTGACCCTATTAGATATGGGATGTTCTTATACACTTGTGAGAAGATCTTTAGACTTGTAATCCACTGTCATGGATTTAAATCTGAAACGTCTGCTTATGAGATACATGATCACCCCCAAATCTATTTTCAAGTGCATTAATTTAAAAATTTATCTTTCAAGGTTGTGTGAAGAATAAATCATACAGAGCTATTTTAACTGTAAAGTCTAAAAATGTTAGGAAAGATACTTATGAAATGACTGCAGTTCAACACAGCAGGCAGCTTTACAGGGAAGCTCTATATGATGGTTTAGTGATTTTGATGTTTATTCATGATTCATCTGAAACATTTCAAATGAAATATTCTATAAAGAAAGACTACCTTGAAAATAACATAGTTCCTGGGAAACTTGATTAGATAACCAGCTATTAAGGAAACCTGATATTGATGTGTTTTGGTTTTATTCTATAAACTTGTCACCAAAGAATATTTAATATCTACCCATGGAAAATCTTTTAAATCAGTCAAAAACTGTCAGAACTAAGAATTGAATCTGCCTAACATAGTGCTGAATAAATTGTAGATTATCTAATAAGCCATCATTATTTGATTAATACAAGAAAAATATACTACTGACTGGTCATTTTCCAGAAAGTCTTTTAATTTTGCTTCATTAATTTCAAATCAGATGTAGAATTTATTTTGTATAATTCGATTTTTTAATAATGTTTTTTATTTCTCAGACTAGCACAATTACTTTGTTGACTTGTGCATTATTTGCATATGACACTGCTGGGTTTCATAAATAAAGTCTGAGTAAAATTACTCTCACTGAAATTGCATTCATTTGAGAATGTAAATTTCTAACTACTTATGGATGCTTTCATTCTTCTTTTAAATCAACTTAGCAAGTTAATGCCTCAGTTTTCCAGATTAGTCTATAATTTAAACTTGGATTTAGTCCAGGTTAAATTCTCACAAAAGAAATGAAAACTTCATTTTAACAACATAAGATTCCAGTAAAATTCCTTGAATTTTTAAAGTGAAAAATATGTTTACATATCTAATAAAGAGGCTGTAGGAAGCTGAGGTATGTGTGGTTTTATGGATTAAAATATTTCACTACTTTAAGGTTTCTGATAAATTACAGAATATACAAATAATCTACTCTGGATCTACACTTAAAGTTTGGAACTATAGTGAGACCATATGGTAATAAGAGACTTTTTTTACTAAGACAAATCTCATCTTTAAAGTGGCATTCATTCAACAAACATGCTTATGATATTCTCTAACTGAATTGAGTGCTCAATTGGAGGTAAGGCTTAAAAGAAAAAGAAGAACCTGTTTTCAAGAGTTCAGAGACACAAACAGATAGAATGATTAAGTATGATAACTTTTATAATGACTATAACAGATATCACACAAGTAAAATAACAATTCATAGATATTCGTTGCCTTTCTTTCTCTCTACCATTGAGGATCATTTGTAAGCAAAGTCTGATAATATGGTCACAGTTTTTCCAAGAAGAATCATGGATGGAGTCGGTGAGCCCAAAGAAACACTGACTAGCTTTGAGGTGAGGATACAAATATTTGGAAAAGGTATTCAAGGATTGTGAGAAGGTTGGAGGATTGGAGAAATTGACAGGAGAAAGGAATTTAAAAAGATTAACCAAATTGCAGTGTAATATAGAAATATGGAGAAAAGGGGGAAGAAGAAAGAACTATAATCAAGGGTGGAACTTCAATTGGTAAAGAAAGAGGAAATCTAAGTCAGATTATTAAGAAATATTGTTGTGAGATATGTGGTGTAATCCTTCTTCTGGGTTCTCAGAAACCCTTCATTAAAGACAGTTGTTATTCTTTAGAGTTTCCTAGGGCTGCAGTAACAAATTACCACAAACTGGTTGGCTTAAAACAATAAATTTATTCTCTCAGTTCTGGAGATCAGAAATCTGAAATCAAGGTGTCAGCAGTATCATGCTCCCTCTAAAGGGACAAGGAAGACTCACCTCTTGCCTCTTCCAGTTTCTGGTGGTCCCAGGCATTCCTTGACTTGTGGCAGCATAACTCCAATCTCTGCCTCTGTCTTCACATGGCTACTTTCCCCTGTTTGTCTCTGAATCTGATGCCTATTTCCTCTTCTTATTAAGAACTTGTCATGGAACTATAGTCCACCCTAATCTAGTATGGCCTAATTTTAACTTAATTACATCAACAAAGACCATTTTTCTAAATAAGGTTGCATTCTGAGTTTCTAGGTGGACATGAGTTTTAAAGAACACTATTAAACCAGTACACTCTAATAATGCATTTTTTAGATGAATTTATGCTTTTTCCAGATGCATCCACATTTGAGATTGACCTTAAAGATAGCTGTCCAAAAAAAAGAGGAAGAATATATGTAAAAGTAAGCTAGGGAGTATCCAGTTTAAAGATAGGTGGAGAAATATGATCTTATGAGCACAATGATGGCATGAATTGGAAGTGAATAGCATTTCAGGAACATTTATTCTAATAAAACCTCTACATCTAACTATTATAGGAAATATATGGGAGGGTAGAAGTTGTAAGGCATGTGAAAATGTCATCACCAAAAACTATGATATAGATTGTCATACAACAAATGACCAGATTTCTCCAAGGTATCAGTGTCCTGGAAACAAGGGGAGAAAGGGAAACTCTTAAGGAATTAAAATGACTTATGATACATAACAGCCAAATACAATACATAGATCTTGTTGAAGCTAAATTGAAACAAATCAACTGGGGAAAGTTTTAAAAAGCTTTCTTTGATAATTGGAAATTTCAACACAGCAAGATAGTATTAATAATTAATGTTAATTCTCCTGGTTATAAACATGGATATGATTAGATATTTTTAAAAGTCCTTATGAGAGATGCTTACTGAAATACTTAAGGATTAAATAACAAGATGACTGAAATTTACTTTACAGTACCCCAGTTAAAAATATAGGAGGGGAACTGTGTAGCTTTGTGATTGAGTGCTGGCTTCCTTCAGACAAGGTCCTGGGTTCAATAACTGGCCCTGGTTCCGCAAAAAAATAAAATAAAAAATAGGAGACAGAAGATAGATGAAAAATTAAATGGTTACCCAATTTTTATATTTTATATAATTGGATGAGGAGTACATGGGTGCTTATTATATACTATTCTTTCCTTGTGTGATATACATATGTGTGTAAATATATATGTAATTTTCAAAACAAAAATTGAATGAAAAGTAAATTAAAATGTAAACAATGGAGTACAGATAAATGTAACCATGTCCCTTTTGCCTCTGAGACCACAGTTCTAGAATTTCTTTTTCTCTAGTTCCAATCCTCCAATAATATTCTCTATCTTTTCATTCACCATGAGCATATATTTCTTTACAATCTTGAACATCAAAAGAACAGTTGCTTTAAATTCCTTGTTTGCTAATTCCAACAAGCTATATTATTTCAGGGCTGTTCTCCATTTATTTGTCTTTTCTCTTGAGAATATGTCATATTTACTGGTTTTGTATGTCAGGAAATTTTGGATTGTAATCTAGGATTTGTTGATTTTATGCTGTAAAGTTTCTAGATTGTGTTATATTCCTTTGCTGAGTGATGTGTGTTTAGTATTAGCAGGCAATTAATTAGGTTGGACTCAAGGATAAACTTTGTCCCTTGAGCTGATCAACTCTCATTGCAATCTTTTATCCCTAGCTGGATTTTGTCCTGTGGCTGGTTCAGACAGATTTGGGCAAAATGACAGAAAAAAATGGATTTAACAAAAAGGAATATATATATATATAATGTCAATTGTGATTATGGTATTGAAATGGTTGAATAATTCCACACATAAGTGGATTAAATTAGGAAAGAAATATCCTTTATATAAGATTCCCTTTTTAATATGGAGAATAAATAATACAAAATTTGAGAGGGGATCATTTAATTATTTTTATCACCTTGCCAGGCTGGATTTTACTGACATATACTCTCTAAGCACAGATAATTAGTTTATCCATTTTCTTTGGAAATTATTATCAGAGCTATATTGGTGGAAGTGAGATAGTCAAAGGGACAATGTAATTTATAAGGCTGGTCTTCTCTTTTGGAAAACCAACATGTTTAATGTTTATAGTTATCATACCATTTTGTCGTTTAAGTGAAAAAACTCTGTATAACACTATTTATTCAATAAAATGTTCACTTCATTTGATTCTTTAAATATTATTATTATTTATTAGCCATAATTGTATTAAAGAAATATACCTCTCTGCCTTCTAGAATCCCACCCCCTTATTTTCTAGTGGCTATTGTTGTCTCAAACTCTGTCCTTTGATTTTTCAGTCCTGAAAGTTTGCAGGTTTCTAAAAAAACGGCACCTCTTAGAGAATCAACTTCAGACGTACTTAGGCTAAAAGGCACTATAAAGGTAAAATCATCATATGCCATTTCTCTATTCCAAGTGTCAACTTGTCTTTAAATCTGCCTGCTTTTATTTACTCTCAGTGATTCACATCACTTTTTAAAATATTACCTGGAATTTATTGTTGTTATCCAAGTGTAAGGGGATTTGGTTGGAGTTTACTCAGTCATACTGCAAAAGAAATTATTTAAGGCTGGAAAAAGTCAGCTAGTAGAGTTGTAAGAATATTAAAGGTCTAAAGATAAACACTAAAAGAAATAAGAAAATGTAATAAGTGAAAAGATGTTTGTATTGGTAAAGAATGGATGTGGGAAGAAAGGGAAGTATACTAAAGGATGTAAGGGAGTCAGTGGAAAGCAGGAAAGCTCCTCGCATGACAGCTAGAGTTCATCAGAAGATTTGCAGAAGCCCCCAAAATTATGTAATATGTTTCCCTAAAGTAGAAACAAAGTGAAATGCATGACCAAATGTAAATCAGTAATTTTTTGTAAACAAACCAAAAATAATTGCTTAATTGCCTAAGTTTATTTTTTAAGCAAAAAAAGAAAAGGAAAAAAAAAATATGTCCCTGACATTTTGGACCTATCTCCTAATAGTGTGTCTAAAAAGAAATTGACATTTTTTAGACAGAAATTTTGCCCATATTTAAAATAAAACCAAATGTTACTGAGTTACTTCAAATCTGACTTTCTCAAGATAGTTTTGAATTTACCATAGCAACAGTGGGCTACAAACATCCTCCCACAAAACAAATAAACATTCCACAAAAGGCTAGGGGGAAAAAAGTGACATTAATATTGCCCTTATAAACTTTCCTCATATAACCAAATTGAATAATAACCAAATCAAATAATAATAAATGAATGATTTACCTCTAAAAGGAAGTATGGCTTTAAAAAATGGGTTGTGAATATATGGAATACATAATATGGGGTCATGATGGAATTTGAACTACCACAACTGCAGGCTTGGTACAACGTAACGTTGATGTTAACTCTTCTCGCTGCATCTTCTCCAACTATATGAATCAGTTTTAAGTCCCATCCTCTAAAAATGATAGTAGCGATTTCTTTGCTACTATTATTGAACACTAATGATGTATTAGTAATCATATGACACATATTGCATTCATTTTAATTCTTGCCATGAATTTACAAGATAAATATAGTTGCCTCGTTTAACTAATGAAATTATCAGGAAAACAAAAAGCACATAATTATGTAACCTAGATCATAAAGCCAGGAGGCAGCAGAGCTGGAATTAAGTATTGGATCAGTCTGGCATTAAAGTCTTCTATGACCTTCACACAATTGTGTGCTGCCCTCCAACATGATACTATCCTAATATTGCCTCCTCTAATATGAATTCGAGATTTGTGTTCTGGGTTCTTTGTTGCCATGTGAAGTAGCACATTACCTTCAACCATTCCTCCTACTACTTTGCTAATTCTGTGCACATCCAGAAAATTAAAATTATATATGATTCATCTTTCTAATAAGTGTGTTACTGCAGCAAGGCAGATAAAAGTGACTTATGGTTTGGGTAATAAAAGAAAATGGCCATTTAAATAACTACACGGCAGAGAAATATATGTTCTCCAAAATGTAGTGTTCTGAAAAGCAATGAGTCACTTCCTAAATTATCTGTTTAGAATTTATCTGTTAGAAGTTTGAGTAACAAGGTCTCTTACTGTTTGGTATCTTTGGAGTCAAAGCTGACTCTCAATAATATTGTGACTAAAATGAAGTTGGTCCTAGTGTACGTCTGTCTGTCTTCAGCAGCACCAGCTGTTTTTTTATATTTAGTAATCTGTTACCCTGCCTGCAGAGCTTCTACTGCAATCTCATGGGAAACTATTTCCAATCCTAGGTACTCATGCTTTAGACCAGAGAGTCTTTCATTTCAAAAAAATAAAATGTTTATTTTTGAGGTAAATAATTGATATGCAAAAAACTCACTGATTTTAAGTGCATAGTTTAATGAGTTTTAACAAATATTTATACCTGCGGAACTACCACCCAAATCAAGAAACTGATCATTGCAATCATTCCTGAACATTCCCTCATTCCACTTCGCAGTCAATATCCACTACTACCTCAAGTTCATGGCAACCACTTAACCTGTTTTATCACAAGACATAAGTTTGCATTTTCTTGAATTTTATGTAAATGGAACCAAACTACATGCTCATTGTGCCAGGCTTCTTTTAAACTGCCTAGGTTTTTGAGGGTCATCTATATTATTGTGTACATCAGTAGTTCATTCCTTTTATTGCTGAGTAGTATTCCATTGTATGGATCTATGGCAATTTGTTTATCCATTAATGAACAGGTGGGTAATTTCCAGTGTTTGTTTAGAATAAAGCTGCTATAAATATTCGTATGTAAGTCTTTGTGAGAACATGTTTTCATTTTTCTTGGATACGTAAGTGTGGCATTTCTTGGCTAGAGAGTAAAGTGTATGTTTTAACTTTCAAAGAAACAACCAAACTTTTTTTTTTTACACTTATATATATTCTCTTTTGGAAATATCTGTTCAAACATTTTATCCATTTTCATTCGGTGAGTACTGATGTTATTCAGTTATAAGTGTTCTTTACATAGACTACATAGAAGTTTTTTATTCAGTGACATGTTGCTTAAATATTTTTCCCCATTTTATGGCTTTAATTTTCAAAAAGCAAAAGTCATTAACTCTGAAAAAGCCCAACTTATCTATTCTTTTTCTTTTATGGTTTGACTTTTGAGTTTATCTAAGAGGTTTTCTTTTGCCTACAGCAATATTGCAAAGATTTCTTCTGTTGTATTTTAGAAGTTTAACAGTTTTATCTTTTTCATTTGAAGCTATGATCCATTTTGAGTTATTTTGTGTATGGTGTGAGGAAAGAATCAGGATTCATTTTTCATTTCATGTCATTCCACATTTTTCAGCACCATTTGCTGAATAGTCTTTCTTTCTCCGTTGAATTGTTGCATCTGCCCTGAAGAAGAATGTGTGTTCTCCTGGTGCTGTCTGGAGGGTGCTACAGATACCTATTAGGTCCAGTTGGTTTATGTTTTTCATTGCTAATTTCCTTGCTAATCTTCCATCTACTTGTTCTACCCATTATGAAAATGGGTTATTAATTCTCCAAAAATATTGTGGAGCTCTCTATTTTTCCCTTCAATTCTGTCAGCTTTTGTTTCATATATGTTGGGATGCTGTTGTTAGGTGCATATTTATTTATAATTGTTACGTCTTCTTCATGGATTGACCCTTCTGTCATTATATACCATCCTTCTTTGTCTCTTTCGACAATTTCTGTCTTAAAGTATATTTTGTCTGATATTAGTATAGTTACCCTAGCTCTCTTTTGGTCACTGTTTTAATGAAATTGCTTTTTCCATCCATTCACTTTAAATCTATTGGTGCATTTGGATCTAAAGTGAATCTCTTATAGACAGAACACAGTTGTATCATGTTTTTTGTCCATTCTACCAATCTCTGCCTCTTGATTGGAAAATTTAATATGTTTATACTTAAATTAATCACTGGTAAGGAATTACTTCTGCAATTTTGCTATTTGTTTTCTATATGTCATGTCTTTTTTGTTCCACATACCTCCATTAGTGCCTCATTGATTTTCTCTATTGTTTATATGTCTGCTATTCAATTGACTACTGTTTTCTTACTTTCTAAATTTCTTTTAATTCAATTTTCTTTAACCCAAAATTGAAAACTTTACAGAAATGTTTATTATCTTAAAATGGTTAAGGTTCCTTTTACTTTTCCTCCCTTAAACATCCAAGGCCTGGTGAGTCTTTTGTAGACTCATTTATCTTAATCCCAAGAGACACATGATGATCTCGCAAATCAACTTTTCCCAAACAGAAATCCCTTTATCAATAGGGCCAGTGTACTTTAAATTAATTTTTGTGATGGTTTTAGATTTTAAAAACATCTTTAGTAAATAAATAAAGGGAGATATAAAATACTGTGGCTTGCTTGGAGAAACTTAGTTGCAAAAATCTTTCAAAATTTCTTTCCTGCTGCATATGCTGCTCTTTCAGCCATGATTTCTGAATACTTTCTTGGGTTATACCTTTTGAATTCAGAATCAGCCAGCAGTTTTTCCACAGTAATTCTTTTTCTTTGCTTCTTGGGAGTTCATGAATGGTAGAAGTCAGCTGGATTGTCAACAGTGGTTCTAATCTGGAAATACCTGGTGAAGCCATATCAATCTTTATATATATATATATATATATATATATATATATATATATATAATTTTTTTTCATATATATATAATCTTTTTGGGTTCATGCTAGCTCTTATCTTCAGTGCTTTGAGATCTTTTTTTTTTAATTTATCTCTCTCCTCTTCCCCCGCCCCCCACAGTTGTCTGCTCTCTGTATCCATTCACTGCGTGTTCTTCTGTGACTGCTTCTATCCTTATCAGAGGCACCAGGAATCTGTGCTTCTTTTTGTTGTGTCATCTTGTTGTGTCAGCTCTCTGTGTATGCGGCGCCATTCTTGGGCAGGCTGCACTTTCTTTCATGCTGTGTGACTCTCCTTACAGGGTGCAGTCCTTCACATGGGGTTCCCCTACGCGGGGGACACCCCTGTGTGGCAGGGTACTCCTTGCGCTCATCAGCACTGCGCATGGGTCAGCTCTACATGGGTCAAGGAGTCCCAAGGTTTGAATCATGGACCTCCCATGTGGTAGATGGGTGCCCTATCCTTTGGGCCTCTGCTTCCCTTCTGAGATCATTTTTAAGTTCATCTGTCAGTTCTGGAGCGTTCATTCCAAAACAGCCATCACCTGCTGTTTTTTTGTCTCCCTTCTCTGTGTTTTTTCTGAAGTTGAAACTTGGATTCACTATTTGGTGGGACACAGTAGTTTTTATCAGAATTAGGCATAATAATGGTTTTCTTTTAATGTAACATTGTGAGTGATCCATGTATCTTTTAAATTTTTTTAATTAAAAAATAATGGTTTTCTGTAGAAATTCATCTTTCTTTTTCTTAATATGTGTTAGAGTTCTCTTGTTAGAGCTTAGTTTGTCTGCATTGAAATTAATATACAAACCACCCAACTACTTGATACTCAGACCAGGGTCTAGGCTGGTGCTTGCCAACTTCAAAAGTTATTATGATGTCTTTTAAGACCCAGCAGATGATATATTTTGTTGAATGCTCCATAGGACCTTAAAAAGAATATTTATTCTACAGTAGTTTAATATAGAGTTTTATAAATGACTACTCAGTTAAAGTGGTCTGATAATGTCAAAATCAATTTGATTTATTATATGTTTTTTATTGACTACTTATAGAACTGGAATAAAACCTTGAACAAACATTGTGGAGTTGTCAATTTATCCCTTTAAATATATTATGTTTTGCCTCATGTAATTTGAATCACTGTGCATATATATTGATAGCGATTGTATCTTCCTGAAGTACTGACTCTGTTATCATTATGAAGTGTCCTTCTTTGTCTCAAGTAATACGACTTATCTATAACTTTATTTTTTCTGGGTGGTATGTAGCCCTTTAGCTTTATTATACTTACTGCTTGCGTGGTACATCTTTGTCCATCCTTTAATTTCAAGTGATTTGTGCATTTGTGTTTAATGTGAGCCTGTTATAGATAGTGCGTAGTTGTTTCCTGCTACTTTTAATGGAGTCTGACAATCTCTGCCTTTTATCTTGGAATGTTTAGCTAATTTGCATTTACTGTGATTATCGATAAGTAATTATTCAGGTCTGACCTTTTGCTATTTGGATTACATTTATGTTATCTGTTTCCACTTCTCCATAGCTTCTTTCCTGTCTTCTTTTGCATGAATTTTAAAAAAAATCCTTTTGTGCTTCCATTTTAATTCTTTTATTGACTTTCTAGCTTAATCTCTTTTCTTAGGGGATTGAAATATTCATCTTTAAGTCATCACAATCTTATACTTAATACTGAATAACTTCAGGTAGTGTAGGGAACCTTGCAGAAGTATATTTCTTTTTACTCCCTCCATTATTTTTTCTATTGCTATTATATATATATATATATATAATGCACGTTATACATGAACTATAAGGTCTTATCAATTTTAATTATAAAAGCCATCTCTTTTAAATAAATTGAGAAAAGAAAACCTTTTTTTATTAACCTAATTATTTGTAATTTCCAGTGCTCTTTATTCCTGCCTGAGTATTTAATTTTCATTTGTTGCCATTTCCCTTTAGCTTGAAAAAATTACTATAACATTTCATGTACTTGGGTTTACTGGTGAAAATTTCCTCAGTTTTTGTCAGTTAAAAATGCCTTTATTTTGCCTTACTTTTTGAGGAATAATTAAAAATTCTTAAGTCACTTTTTCCCCCTTTCAGCAGTTAGATATTCGTTCATGATTTTGTTGTTTCCATTGTTTCCAATGAGAGGTCGGACATTAATTGTAATGTGCTGCCTTTTTTCTCTTATAGTTGCTTTAAAATGTTTCCCACTATCGTTAGTTTTAGAAGTTTGACTTTGATTTGTGTAAATACAGTTTTCTTAGTGTTTCATTGATTGGGGTTTGTTGAAATTCTTGAATATGTAAGTTAATATTTTTGACCATACGTGGGAAGTTTTCAGCTGCTACTCAAATATATTTTGCCCCTTTCTACTGCTCCTTTCATACTGGAAACTCCAATTACACATACGATTTGTTTGATATTGTCCCACGGGTCTATGAGTCTTTCATTTTTCTGTCAATCATCTATCTCTCTGTTCTTTGAATTGCATAATTGCTATTGATATATTTTCATGCTCCCTGACTCTTTTGTGTGTATATATATATATGCAGTTTGCTTTTGAACCAATCTGGTAAACTTTTCATTTCAGATATTGCATTTCTCAGTTTTATGCTTTCTATTTTGTAATAGTTTCCATTCTTTTCCATTGAGATATTTTAACTTTTCATTCATTAAGATCATTTTTTTCTTTTAGTTATCTGAACATAATTTTTCTTTAACTCTTTGGACATATTTTTAATAGCTGCTTTGAAGTCATCTTCTGCTAAATATAGTAACTACAGCTATGCTAAGTCAATTTCTATTGATTGTTTCTAAATTTTCCTTTGTTTGGGTCACAGTTTTCTGTTTACTTGTAGGACCAGTTTAGTTGAAAATTAGATATTCTAGATAATACTCCATAGGAACTCTGATTTTCTTGCAAGCTTTTGAATATTGCTTATTTTTGTTCTAGTAGATAGTTAACTTGCCTGAACTCAAGCTTCAAACTGTATCTCTCCTATTGAGTACAGTAGCTGATATATCTGCTCAATTATTAGGACTTCAGCTTCTGATTTAAAAAAAAAAATGCTTCCCTAGTTATTTCCCCTGGGTCTGTATAATTTAGCACTCAGTCAAGGATTTGGGCTGTGTTTATACTCAGATTTTGGTACTCATCATCTCTGTATTTTCTTTGCTTCTGGGAAATCCCTTTACATTTCTCCCTTCTCATCTAGCCTTAGACTATGTCTTCTGAAATAATTTTGCTGGGACCCGATTATGAAAAGCCTTGTAGCCTAAAGGAATATATTCATTTAAATCAATAAAAAACTCAAAATAATCTCACTTGCGGGAAACGGACTTTGGCCCAGTGGTTAGGGCATCTGTCTACCATATGGGAGGTCCGCGGTTCAAACCCTGGGCCTCCTTGACCCGTGTGGAGCTGGCCATGCGCAGTGCTGATGCGCGCAAGGAGTGCCGTGCCACGCAAGGGTGTCCCCCGCGTGGGGGAGCCCCACGCGCAAGGAGTGCGCCCGTGAGGAAAAGCCGCCCAGCGTGAAAAGAAAGTGCAGCCTGCCGAGGAATGGCGCCGCCCACACTTCCCGTGCCGCTGACGACAACAGAAGCAGACAAAGAAACAAGACGCAGCAAATAGACACCAAGAACAGACAACCAGGGGAGGGGGGGAAATTAAATAAATAAATAAATCTTTAAAAAAAAAAAAAAAACTCACTTGCATGAGTTTCTTTCAGTGATAGATTCTTCTCTGGTCCCTGTCTCTTTTTCACTGCACTTTTTTGTTTGTCCTCTGAACTGCACAGGTTGTCAGTCAGCCAGAAGGTTGCACAGAGATTTTACTTAGATTTTAGGGCTCCCATTTGGTTCTCTTGCTTCAGGGATTACCAACCCAATTCCTAGCTGCTCTTTCAACACTGAACACTGTTTTTTTGCCACCATGAGCCGAGACAGGAAGGCTAGTGTTTTCTCCCATTGTAGTTAGGGGTATAGAAAGTGTTCTCAGGCAAGAAAGCCACAAATACACAATTCTCACTCCTTCCAGTTGTAGGTTTTCAAGAGTACATTCTTGTCCAGCTTCTGTCTGATTTTAGACTCTTTTCAATGACTTAAATAATTGTATTTAATATTTTGTCCAGATTTTATAATTTTGATATGGGGAAGAGGTTATGCAGCCAATTCTCTCTACCACTAATTCCAAAGTCTTTTATGGACCAGAGATTCTTTTTTCTTTTTTCTTTCTTTTTTTTTTTAAAGAGTAAGAAAGGGAGTAAAGAGTTTATTAAGAAACAAGAAAGACCTTCTTCACCTCCATGTTAGCTGAGGGGGTGAGTCCAATAAACCAGAGTGTAGGAGTTGCAAGTCTCTTGAGGCTCAGGGCCTGGCTATCACATGGTCAGTCCAGAGATTCAGGTCTCTTGGGTATACACTACAGATCTGGTAAAAGTAACAGGAGAGGCTTGTGGACAAAGATCACATCTGAGTCCAGCTCCATCACCCATTGGTGTGGAGAAAGTGGCCATGGTGGCTGCTGGGGGTAGGGAATGGGAGGAAGAGATGTGATGTGGGGGCATTTTGGAGGTTGGAGTTGTCCTGGGTGGTGCTGCGGGGACAGTTACCGGACACTGTATGTCCTCCCAAGGCCCACTGGGTGGAATGTGGTAGAGTGTGGGCTATGGTGTGGACCATTGACCATGAGGTGCAGCGGTGCTCAGAGATGTATTCACCAAGTGCAATGAATGTCTCATGATGATGGAAGAGGTTGTTGTTATGTGGGGAGGTGGGGTGAGGGGGTTGGGGGGTATATGGGGACCTAATATTTTTTTAATGTAACATTAAAAAAAATAATAAAGAAAAAAAAAAAAAAACAAGAAAAGAGTAGTACACAACCCCATACATGGGTGTGGGTACGCTACAGGTGAAACACATGTTTGCAGCCCCAGGTTAGGCCTTTTTAAGGACTTTCCTCATATCCCCTTTCCAAATGTTGGGGAGGGGCCCCAGCTCTTTGCTATTCTGATTTGTTGCCTTAAAATCCCCACCTGTTAACTCTCAGGGCATCAGTAGGGAGGCCTTTTGGGAGTTATTTTGCGGCTTCCCTTTGACCCTGGGAGAGTTCCAAATGGGACCTCAAAGCCAGAGTCTTGGTGGGGTCTTTCCAATTTTGTTCTTAGTAGCAGCCTTTCCTCAGGGGGTTTCTGGCAGGGTCTCAAGGACACATTCTCTGTTGGGTCCCAGCTGTGACTCAGTCTCCCCTCTTTCCCTATACTAACCTACCTCAACTCTCTCTTCAGAGAGTTTACACCTTTTTTCTTAAGGGGGAGCTAAAGGGCAATTGTCATTCTTCTGTAGCTTCTTTCCGCTGGTTAACAGGAGTAGTCCCTGCCCGACATATGAGACACAAAGAGGACTCTAGCATTAAGTTTGGAGGGGACAGGGATTCATAAACATTTTTAATAGGTTCAAAATTGTGTGTGGATATGTATGCATATTATTGTGATGACAGGGACCATTGTTTTCTTCAGATACTCAAGAGGTTTGTGACATGAAGAGAAATTAAAAACTACCACCTGAGGCTCTGTGAGCAGAAGTCTTGTGCCTCTAGCTGTACCTTTTCATTTCACTATAATTATAAGTTACTAAATTAGCATTCATCTTAGTTATTCCTTTATGTATAATCCAAGTTGATATGAAACTATTTTGATGGACTAATTTAGCTAAAAGTTTAAATCAAAGAAGAAAACTAAAGCACAATTGTTTCTAATTTTTTATGATCTGAATGCCATATTTTTTTCATCTCTGTACCAAGTATAAATACAGAAAAAAAAAAACATAGAAGTTTGGATCCTGCATCCCAGCCTCCTCCTGTGAGAGAGGAAATGGACAGGGTTCTGAGAATATATAAAAAGCTATGTGAACTTCTATTTACATCATGACATAGTGGTAATGAAATTTAAATTTGCTGGCTGATTTCTGGCCTTGAATGCATCATGCATAATCAGATTCACTAGAATGGAATGGTGACTATTTACTGTTTCTCTCGAAGATTATTCATAAAGATTCATTTTAATCTCACTAAATAAGAACTGCTCCATTCCATTTTCAAGACTTGAGAAAATGAACCACTTTCAGAACTAATTACACAGACAGCTCAAGTTGAATCCATATCATTTAGTTATTGGATTTTAAAGAGTTTACTTAATTAAAAACAGGCAAACAAATACTTTGGTTCTTTATTTTCAAACTACCTGTACCTATATCTTATATTGTGAGGTTAGAGCTTTGTTTTCTATTATATTGTGTCTGGTAACTTTTATCCATTCATATATTTTTATCATCTTAAATACCTTTTCTGAAATTCTTGACACTGTTGTGACAGATACAGTGTTTGAGCAATGGTGAGCAGGGACAGAAGAACAATATTATATATTGAGATAACCAAATTAACTGTAAGCACAGGGATTTGTGGGCTCACATTAAAGAATAAGCTAAGATTATTAGGGAATTCATGTGTGTGTGTGTGTGTGGGGTGACCCCTGAGAAGATCCTTACATGATTAGAAATGAGTGGCAGGGCATTTATTCTTACATGACTAAGAATGGGGAATAGGGCATGTCAGAATGAATATGAGCAAGATAATAGGTCAGTTTTGGTGAAACCAGAGTCATCTGTGTAGTTAAATTATGGGGTACAGGTGTTGGGAAATGTGGCTGATGAGTTCTGCTGGGACCAGATTATGAAAAGCTTTGCAGCCTAATGGAACTCTATGGCATTCAAGAATTTTAGGTGGGGATGTGATGATGACATAATAAATAATTTGTAAAATCTCCTCTTGTGTACAATTTCAAGACTGGTTCTTGAACTGAGGAGAAGAGGATCCTGCAGTCCTTCGTAGAAAATGCCACTGCTAACAAAGTTATTGCCAATATTAAAGAATGTACATGAGCAATCAAATAATTAATCCATATTTAACATGCAACTGATGGGCAGCTTTAAATATGTTGTCATTCCAGTTCATTTCATTCTTGTCCTCAGGTAAATTTTATTTCATTTAAGAGAACTGTTAAAAGCCAGAAGAGAGTCTAGAGGTTGCCTGGAAAAGAAGAGAGGAGAAGATGAAACAAGCCACCAGTGTTTAAAATGTCTGGAATCTCTACTGGGATAAGATTGGTGTCAGGATAATGACTCCTGCCTGAAATCAAGCTAGAAATCCCATATAGAGCCCTCTGAGCCCTTTACCTTTTAGGATCACCAGGAGGCCCCACTAAAACCAGCAAGTTACGTTCCCTACAAAAAAAGAATCATGACTGCTGTCAGAGATATGAAAACCTCTAGACATAAAACTAGGGTCCTATTAGTTAGAAAGAATCCCTTTCGATAGGGCTAGAACTAAAAATATAAATCTCATGTTTTTAGCATTAACTTATGAGTCTAAGAAGTTAGTACGGATGATGTTATGGTGAACATACCAAAAAAACACATTTCCCATTTTTTAAAAAAGATAGTATCAAAACTTATTACTAAAAAGTGTTGCTTTGTGTATGCTCCCCCCCCCCACACACACACACACATATCTATCCATTTACTATAACACACAAGAGATAGTGTAACAGACTGATACAGAAGTGGGACATGTTTTGATTGGGAAGCACAAACGTAAGATAAATGGACCCTTCCTGTGTGAATTCCACAGAACAATTTAGAGGCAGAACTGCTGAAATCACCCAGTTCACATTATTAGGAGTGGATTTGACACTTTTTTTTAGAATGATTGTTTCATTGCTCCTTTCCACGAATATAACAATTGCATAGACTCAAGATGTTCACAATGGTTTAGTTTTGGGGAAGAAGTAGTATCATTTATCATCTTTTATTTCACCTTTTTCTATGGTGGTTTCAAATCACTGAGGGAAGTAAACAAGAAATATGGTCACAGACAGTCAAAGTAACTTGGTATATGTTTCTATAAACTGGCAAGTGAATTTGGGCAGAATGTAATCAGATGCTGAAAAAGGCCAAAATAGACTCTAGATTAATACTAATTTTCATGCTTTTTTTCCTTCCCTTTCTTTAAGTATGATTTCACATGTGTGGGTGTATAAATACACCAAGTTTTAGCAAGGAGTTCTACATTAGTGGTATTTACTAAAAGTTAAGTATATAATTGCTTAACAGACAATCATTATGCATATTTATCCTAAGTTATTTCTTTCTTACCAAGATGATTAAATTATTTTAAGGTTATTAGTTATAATCAATCTAACATTCTTACTTTCCAAAAAGAAAATTGGTTGAGATAAAACCAAAGTTTTGTTCAGATAGAAAATTAGTCAAGTCCTAGTGACCTAGAGGAAGAGTTAATCACTTCCTGACTTATGTAAAAAAAAGAATATGTCGATAAATGGCTAAAATATAAAGATCATTTGATTCTAAATTCAACTGATAATCTGGGTCACCTGCCTGAAAATAAATGATCAAAGTAAATGTGTGTAACAACCTTGACAAATCATTTGCCCCTTTCGAATAAAAAATATTTAAATGGCCATATCCTTTGATCTGAGAATGCCAGTAAACTAAATATTTTCTCTAGAAATAATGTTACAAAGGAAAACAATGTATTCCCAGAGGTATTTACTAGAGTTTTATTTTTAATAGAAAGAAACTTGGAATCATCTAAAAGGTTACTTAGAGCAACAATGACGTACATTTTGCTACAAACACAAACTCTAGTTTACTATACAGCAATTGAAATTATTTTTATGGTAATATTTAAAAATATGGAGCAAACATTAGCTTATGAAGTTAAATAAAAAATTAAGTTAAAGAACTCACCCATATGGGCACTAGGATACCTACACAAGAATAGTCATAATAGCCCCAAACTGGGAGCAGCTCAACTGTCCATGAACAGTAGGATGGATAAATACATTTTGGAATATTTAGACAAGGGGACCCTAACCACAAATAAAATTAACTATAGTTATAAGCAACAAACTATATGAAACATTAATATAATGTTGAGCAAAAGAAGTCACAAAATCATACAATGTTTATAAACAGACAAATGTCTTTAGATTTAGAGATGCATGCATCGACAGCAAAGACCAAAAAAAAAAAAAAAAAGAAGATTGTGATTATGATAGTGGTTACTTTTAAGAAAGAGCAAAAGGGATGTGATAAGAAGGTACAGACCAAATAAGGAGTTTCCAGGATGGCCTGTTTCTTGATCTGGACAGTAGCTACATGGATGGTTCTTACTAAAATTAATTGTTTTCTATACTCTTTGGTCTGATAGGATATATTTTATAATAACAGTATTTTTAAAAAATTATTCTGAAAACCTAATTTTTTTATCACTGTGGAGAATTGGAGGAAATAAAACTGGAACTGGAACTTAAAGAATAGAATCAATACAAGTAAAGGTGGAATGGAAGGAATTACCAAATCATGGAGCAGCAAGACCAAAGGCAAAGATGTAGAGAAACAAACACGCATTGTAGAGGCAAACACACATTATGCGTGTATGAAGAGAGCAAAGGGAAACTAAGCTGGAATATTGCAGGAAAAAGAAGCCCCTGAATGTTACACAAAGTTGCTATAGTAGTAGGAGTTACAAAATGGTATTATATCTAAGTAACAGATTTGGAATATTTCATTTCTTCTGCTTTCTTTGTTTCCCACCTGAAAACTCAGTGTCATCCCAGTACCTTGAGCCACTGGGACATAGATCAGGTAAGAGTAAATGACCTTAGCAATTCCCTCCTTCCCAGACTGAAAGAAGTTTAATGTATTGACTTTCCAATACCATAAAGTTTAAAATCTTCCAAATCCTATTTGTTCTGGTCTGTAAGACAAATTCCTCTTTGGTTCCTGTGTGCTGTTTTTCTTTTGTTCATTCCTTTTCCAAAACAAACAAAACCCCTTAAGTGGTTGAGCGGTATAGATTACAATGACCTAACTCAGATTTTGCCTCCATGCTCCATCTGTCTACTGGGGACTCATAACCTCACTTGGAATTTGGTGGTGAAGATAGTTCGCCTTTTGACAGGCTATGTGCTCACCTCCTTGACAGCCCCTGTTATTTAGGTACTGCCCTCCAATGCCTCTTCCTTCCTAAGCTTGGCCCCAAGAAGTGTGGACAAGTCAACGATTTGTTTACATCTCCATCTTCCACTTTCAGAATGGAAATGATATTTGCTCAACAAACAACAAATGGAAATGAAAATTAAGTGCTACATAAGTAGAGAATTAGCATTATTGTCTTGATATTTGTATGCTAAAATATTAATATCACTATTCCTAGAAGTGAAGGGAAAACTGAATGTCTATAGGTAGCAATTGACTACTGAGTAATATTTTTTTAATTGTCTATTTCATTTTTCAGTACAAATAAAATCATGCTTGCCTAGTCATTCAGGTCTTTTAGAAGTACCCTTGCAGTCACACTCTTTGATAAGAAATGAGAAAAATCCAATAGAAATTTCTAACGACCATGTAATGTTCTTCTATTCATAAGAAGTGATGACTCATTGATAGCATTTTTCCTTTCCCCTTAAGAATAAAGGGCTCTTTGTTTTCAAATACTTTTTCTTGATGACATTTTCCTAATAAAACAATCATTAAAGAAAGGATGGCTCAAATCAATTAAAATAGCTTTGACTATAAATTCTCTCTTCAAGGTCTATAATTTGTAAGTAATACATTTGTTTTCACAAATGATTATAATAATCTTATATTACTGAATTTTCTTCTATGTAAATATTTGTTCCAACACAAATTATCCTGAGTTATTCTCACTGAAGATGTTGATATGTGCTGCTGAGCACATTCTTTTTGAAAAGTCTCCTGTTCTCTGCTTTCCTGATGGTTGCATGAGCCAGTGTGCAAACAAGGAAGTCAGCTTTCAGTTTTTGTGCTTCATGGACTGCATATTACTACAGCACAACTTTCCACAACTTTCCACTTTGGTCATTTTCTGTGCAAAATTATCAATCAGTTCCAATTTCTAAATGGAAAAATGAAAGGGTAGCTAGCTATATTACTTATGTATTAGCATTAGTCAAGACCTCAAAAGAAAACCTCTTTGATGCAGGTGGGAAATGGTTTTATAAAGTTCAAATGCCTTAAATGTTGGTGCTGCAAGATGCCTGATCCAAAGCTAGCTTTCTTGTTTCTTATTTATACCACACAAGGAACACAGTAATTGGGAACTGACAAATTGCTTGTTTAATTGAGACCTAGAGTCTGAAAAGATGCCTATGAGCCTAAATAGATATATTTTGTAACAAGTCAGTCCCTGTAAGAGAAAATACAAAAGGCTTACTGATGGACTCTGTGATTCAGTTCTCTCAGGCAGCTGTGTCACCTTCCATGTGTAGCTTTTCGACGCTGTTGTTTCAATTCTAATATACATGCTTGCTAAAAAGGTAGACAATTTGAAGGAAATGCCAGGAATGTATGATACAAGGAAGAAGCTGTGTGAGTATTAGGTAAAAACAATGTGCAATTCATTCCTCTTCAGGCTAATTATTTCACCAATGTATGATAATGAAGGGCTTCAGCCAGACCTTCTTGACAAATTGGACATGTTGTTGGACAGGTGCCACTGTCTTGGAAATAAACACAAGGCTTTTTCAGCAGAGCTTTCTCACGAAGCAACCTGGAGAGAGAACACACAATTCCATCAGTTCCAGATTATCTGATATGAAACTTCAGAGGCTTTCCTTGTGGGATCAAGAAGACAAGAAGGTATTTCGGAAGTAAAGGAAAACTACAATTTACAGAAAAGGAACAAAGTCAAAGAGAAAGTTAATTAATGGCAAGATACTGAAAAGTCAGAAACTACAAAAAAAAAAAGGTAGAAGTATTATCCTCTTAACCTTTTTATTCTGATTTTATAAAGTCTATAGCTTTGAGGAAGTAGATTTGGAAAAATGAAATCATGTAGTCAGTACTGCAAAGTACTGAAAAAGCTTAATTTTGGAGGTATTGCTTAAAAAAAACAGCAGATTTAACAGAGTAAACATTTTCAAGGGATCAAAATTCTTATGTCTTATACAAAATAGGCCAAATCTAAGAAAATCATCTTCTTTGCTACAACTTAAAAAAAAATTTAACAAAGCATTTCCCCCAAAAATTCTTTTATAACATCATTTGGTAGATGGGGAATTAGTGGCACTAACCAGAAATATTTGCTTAAAATGGAAGCCAGAAATATTTGTTTAAAATTTTACCAATGGGGGAAAAAGATTAAAGCACTACAGGAAAGGAAAGAAGGAAGAAGGAAGAAGGGAGAAGGGAAGAAGAAAGAAAAAGAAAGAAAAAGAAAGAAAGAAGGAGAGAAAGAAAGGAGAGAAAAGAAAGAAAGAAAAAAGAGAGGGAGGGAGGGAGGAAGGAAGGGAGGGAGGGAGGGAGGAAGAAAGAAAGAAAGGGAGAAAGGGAGAAAGGGAGGGAGGGAGAGGGAAGAGGGGGTGCTGGGAGGGAGGGAGGGAGGAAGGAAAGGGAAGGCAAGAAAGAAGAGGAGAGAAGAGGACAGAGAGAATCTTCCATTATTGCTTTGAGGAGTCCCACAACAAATAACAATTTGGCTGCTTCTCTCTTTGTCCCATTTTATAATATTTTATGGGTTTAATCACTTTAGGGAATGAAGTGCAATAAAAGAGCAGTGTGATTTTCTAAATACACAGAATCCAGTAATTCCTATGAGATCCCTGTCAGGATTTTGGAATAGAAATCACTACTACTTTGTGAAAAGTATCCACTAAAGAGAGCCCATTTATTGCTTTGATTATTATCACCAGCATTCACATTGTGCCAAAGAGAACCAAGGTGCTAAACCACAAAATGAGCCGTGTTTAATAGGTGCCTTGGCAGTCATACAGACTCAAATTCAGGAACCTGATTCAGATTAAATTTAAGCTCCAACTTTCATCCTAAAATTCTATCACTGTAACCATTGAGGTATAATATGCTAATTTTTTAGCCCATAGGATTTTCAGCCTCACATCATGGGCAATGTTAAAATATTTCAATGCCCAGCATAAAGAGGGAAGCTAATTCCCTTCCTCACTTACAGCCTCACTCCAGGACAGGATAGAGAATTGACTCAGTTCCACCTTGCCACAGAGAACTAATTCTATGTGAAACTATTGCAAAATTAGAGGTTTAGACAATAGCATTGTATCTTCCTTCCATATAGTGTTACTCTACTGCTGGGAGGCCACATTGGATTCAATTCTCTCTCTTTTTTAATCAATTAATTAATTTATTTATTTATTCCGCACCCCCCCTCCCCCCCAGTTTTCTGTTCTCTGTGTTCATTGGCTGTGTGTTCTTCTATATCTTTTTCTATTCTTGTCAGAGTCTATGCTGGGAATCTATGTCTCTTTTTGTTGTGTCATCTTGCTGAGTTAGCTCTCCATGTGGGCGGCCACCACTCCTGGGCAGGCTGAACTTTCTTTTGCGCTGGGCAACTCTCCTTATGGGGAGCACTTCTTGCACATGGGACTCCCCTATGCGGACAACACCCCCGCGTGGCATGGCACTCCTTGTGCGCATCAGCACTGCACATGGGCCAGCTCCACACGGGTCAAGGAGGCCCGGGGTTTGAACCCTGGACCTCCCATTTGGTAGGTGGACACTCTTATCTGTTGAGCCAAGTCTGCTTCCCTGGATTCAATTCTCTTACTCTCAAAAATATTCTGCCAGGAAAACTGCCCAGTATTCCAGCATAGTTCTAAACAAAACCTTGGTCTGGTTTTTATTTAGAACTAGAATCCCTCTTCTGGGTTATACCATTATAAAATAAGTTATTCCATATCCCTCATTTGCAAATTATTTTCCTAAATGGTTTTGGTGTTTATAGCAAGAAACGGTTTCTGCACTGGATTAGAAACTCTTTGTAGTGGGTGTTATGTCTAGCACAACACTTGGCACAGTAAGAGGCTCAACAAATTTTGAGTGGAAAAATGGACCCCAAATGAAGAACTACATGGAAAGAAAAGGAAGACCCCTGCTGCTCTCCCATTAGACAGTGACACTATCTAGAAAAATAAAACCCATTTTGTATTAAATTTGCATTTTTGTACTTTCTCCACATACCAAGATCACATGAAAACAACACACGTACGAGATTTCCTCATGCCAAAATCCAGAGTTAAGCCTGGGTTAACTATTCAGAAAGTGCTGACAAGGCATTCAAAATTAAGCTTGGTCATTGTAACAATGTAGTAATAATAAAGAGGAAATAACCTAAGTGTCTAACAATTGTAGAATTATCAGGGCACATCAATGAAATGAAATATACATCTAAGGAAACTTTGTTTTAAAGCATCTTTAATAGCATGATCGAATAGTGTCTCAAATTCCTCGTGCAGCTCTTCAATCCTGTTGACCTGTTGACCTTGACTATTTCTTCTGTCAGTTCTGTTGGGGTGATCAGCTTTGCTGAGTCCTAACTTTGCAGAAACTCAAGGTAACAGAGATTTGTTTCATATCTATGCCAGAACCTCCTAAATCAGCTTCAGGCTCCTCCCATTAGCAGTGTGGTGTGGTTCACCACAAGATTCTGATACTCGCAGTCACAACTGTCTTTTGTTCCAGTTGCCACTGTGATGGCAGGTATATGTATGTTCCGATGAACTTAACATAGGTGAATCCTGACAATTTTGTGCCTATGCTGTGTCCTTCTGTCCCCCTGCCTAGAACCTTTCTACTTTTGTTTACTTTTATTTGTGTGTGTGTGTGTTTCTTTGTTGGAACTTCCCTGTTGATGCTAAGGTTTGAGACACAATAACAACCACTGAACCCCTTTCTATGCAGGTACAATCCAGAGTAAAGGGGAATTCATCCTATGAGGAAATGGTCAGTAGGAACCAGTATATTAAATTTTTCCTCATTTCCCCCTAGATGAAAGTTAAATGACTTGATAGAATGCAGATTTGCCACATGACCTGGAAATACCACTACTGGCTATATACCTAGCAGAACTGAGAGCAGTGACACAAACAGACATCTGCACACAGATGTTTATAGTAGTGGCATTATTCATGATTGCCAAAAGATGGAAACAACCCAGATGTCCATCAGCTGAAGAATGAATAAGCAAACTGTGGCATATACACATGATGGAATACTATGCAGTTGTAAAAAGAAATGAAGTTGTAAAATATATGATAAAATGGATGAACCTGGAGGACATTATTGTGAGTAAAGCAAGACAGACACAAAATGACAACTATTGTAAGATTATGCTATTATGAACTAAATAAAATATATTGTGTAATTTTATGGAGTTAATAATTTGAATATGGATCGCCAGAAAATAGAATGAGTTTAGAGAATGGAAAGCTGAGGGTTAACTAGTGCAGAATTGGTAAAAAGGATGTGTGTTAATTTTTGGAAATGGATGGAAAAAGTGAAAGCAATCATAGTGCTGGTAATAGCAATGCTATTATATGCGTATGATAGTGGTTGAAATGGAAAGTCTAAGGTCATGTATATTATTTTAAAAACAGCTAAAAATGTAACTTGGAACTATATAATATAGTAAAACCTCATGTGAAATATCAATATGGGGACTGTTGCATCTATAAAAGTGTTTTTCTTTGAAACTGAACAAATGTGTGTTAATGTTAAAAGATGTGAATATCAAACAAAAAAACATTATGTTAAGTAGGAAGAACTCGGACACAATATTGTATGATTCCATTTGTTTAATATGTAAATATACGTCAAGTTTAAAATGTAATTAGATTAGTGGTTATGTAGGGCTGTAGAAGGATAGAAGGACTGAGAGGTGACTACTAAGGGGTGTGGAGGTTTTCTTTTTAGAATAATGAAATTGTTCTAAAATCTTTTGTGGTGATGAATGCACAACATTGTAATTATACTAAAAGCCATCGATTATTTACTTTGGAAAGATTGTATGGTATGTAAATACATCCCAATAAAACTGCTTTAAAATAAATAAATAAATATGCAAGAATAGTCCAAAATAGCAGCTATGAACTGCAGGGGAAGCATAAAGAGTTTGAGAGGTGATGAATTTTTTTGTTTGTCTGGGCTTTTTTGTTTGTTTATTATATTGTTGAAATAATGAAAAAGCTCTAATAATGATTGAAGTGATGAATTCACAACTATGTGATTATGTCAGATACCAATGATTGCACACTTTGGATGGATATTGTATGCTTCACTAATATGTATCAATAAAATTGATTTTTTTAAAAGATAGAATACAAAATTATATATCAGAGTGAGTCTAGTTTTATAAAATTGATGTCTAGAAAAAATATTAAGAAAATATATTAAATATTAGAGTGTTAGCAAGTGTTGTTTTTGGGGAGAAGTATCAAAAATGTTTTTAGTTTTATTTTTATTCCATTCTTAAAATTTCCCAAATTTCTTACGGTGACCGTGTATTGTTTTGAAAACCTGAAAATAAAATTTCTATGGGAAATAACTGTCAGCAGGTCAGGTTTCTGTGATAGAAAGAAATCCAAGTCAGGTATAAAGCAAACCAGATTTCAAGAGGAAAAAGTATGCAAATGAAAACAATCAAACTCAAGGTCAAAATGGCAAAAATTAATTCAGTGATAGACCAAGGGATAGGGGAATTTTTACAATGGCAGTCTCGTTTTGGGGTGGGGTCTCTTTCAGTGTGCTAACTATTGCAGAAAACCTGTTGTTTGGGTCAAGTATCTAACAGAGGTATGGTACAATGAAAATATATTTAAATTAAAAATCAGACAACACTTCCGTGTATAAGTAGAAGATGCTTATGGAGGCTATGAGACAGAATATTTGAAATTTGAAAAAATCCAGAATTCCTGATTGGTGAAGTTATAGAACACAGGAGAAGCTAATTTCAGTAAGAGGAAATTTTTATATAGGTGTAACTAAATGAAAAACATTATTATATTAATATTTATCATGGGAATACATTTTAGGAAGGGAACTGTGCTTAGAAAAATAAGTTGATGACGGCTTGGAGATAGTAGATAAGACCCCAAGGGAGTAGGACATAGGTAAACTTTTTGTTTTGTACAGGAAGAGAAAGAATTTGCTTGTGTTTTAGAGGAGGGGTGAGGGTGTGAGTGTTGGGTGGCTGAAGTAAAATGAGAATGAGCAAGGAGGCAGATGGGTGAAGACAGGAAGTAGGATGTGGTCTTTCCTTTAATCTACAAGTCGCCAGACAAGTCTGCTGAACTTTGGAATGCTGCAGGGGAGTAGGTTTCTTGTAGAACAATGAGTAGGGTTGACTTCTGGGACAAGTTTAGTTTGTTGCAAAACAGAGTTGGCACTCAAAGATGCAGGAATCCAGAAGGAGAGAGAGCTGAGAGACTTGCCAGATGTAAGGCGGGCTGTGGACTCACCCAGGAAGGAGGTAGGGCTATGGCGGAGACAAGTACATTTAAGACAAATACTAGATGTACTGACATCATGGGGCTGGGGGCTGCTTGCAGGACTCGCGAAAGCAAGCTGCTATATAAGTCAGCATATGTTTGCGGGACCTGGGGTTCAGGGTGAAGAAACTCAGCTTGAGTTGTCAGCTGGGAGCAACAGGAAGAACTTAGACGCCAGAGAAGATGGTGCTCCCTGAACTACTTCTCATCACCTCCTGCTCCTCTCTGCCAGATTTAGAAAGTAGAACCAGAAATACACAGTAGTCATCCTGAAAGAATCACCTGGGAATAACATATTAAAAATTTATTTGAAAAAATAAAGCTAGCTCCCTATAAATGGGCTACGCAAGTCATTAACACTTGGAAATCCATTCAGAGAAGTAGTTTTACGTTTATATAACAAATCCTTGGTGAAACTGGTATTCATTTTACTCAAAAACTCAATTGGACCACAAGACCTATAGTTCCAATTTTTATGTTTACTTTTTACTTTTATCTCAATTTGATTCCAGTTTGCCTAATCCAGGAGTTGGAAATATTCATGTTAAGAAGAAAGAGATGGTGATATTTGTCAGAAAGAGAAGGTGATAGGCAAAGGCGAAGGGACCTGAGGAAAAGAAGAGACAGGGTTAAATTCAATGGAGACAGGACCGCCTTATTGGACACGTGACTTACATAGTTGCAAGGACCTTGTACTTAGAAAGATTAAAGCGCTGATGTCCCTGCTAGGGAAGTCACAGACACACACAGCCATTTCCCAGCCCTTGCCTACCCTGCCTCCTTTTCTGCTGTGTGCAGGTGTTTCCATTCTGCAGCCCAGGGGAGATGTTAGGTCTAATGAAAAGGCCTGCCCATACCTTAAACCCAGATCAATCAGCCCAAGCTGCTTATCAGGATAGAAGTCTCAGTGGCAGGGCCTCTACCCCCTGAGTTGTATAAATACTCTGCCCTTAGGCAGCACAGATTTGTCTCTCCTCTCTGATGTGAAGGAAAGGGGTGTGGAGCTGCCGTGCACTGACCTGATCTGAGCAACTGGCCTCCCCAGGAGACCAGCCATGATGGAATCTCTTTGCCTGCTCCCTTGGACCCTTGGTGCTATATAAGAAATAAAGCAGTCATTTGCTGAAAGTTTCTGTTGTGCCTGAGCCTGGGTTGCCACAACACACCATATAGCAAGGCACTGTAGAACAACTCACTCCACAGTCACAGTCTTGAAATTCTTAATTTCTAATTAGGGGCCTTGAATTATCATTTGGCACTAGGGCCCACAAATTATGTAGCTTGTCCTGAGGAGTAAATATAAAGGAAGAAAAGTTGAAGAGGAAAGAAATGTAAAAAATCATTTTACCATTGTTCAAATTAAAGAAATAAGAGGTGAAACTAGCTTTCCATATAGCAGGTTTTGGTGAATATGTAAAACATTGAATTGAGTGGGATGGGGAGAAATTGGGGAGTACAGGATATTAACTGCTGTTTCATTATCATTAACTAGGTACTCAGTGAAATTTATCTGTGCGTTGTCAGATTTTCTATGCCCTTTGACAAAAGAGAAAAGTTAAAAATATATGCAAATACAATGAAGTGATATAAATGTGGATGCTGAAATTGGACGTGTACAAGTTGGGAGAAGTTGTCAGCATTGTGGGTGCAAAGGATGAGGCCTGGGGGCGTCTATGGAGCATTGAAAGTAACAACCTGGGAGAGTATAGGACTGGGGACAACCAAACAATAAATTGAAATGCCTTTGCACCATGCAATGCTGATAAACTGAAATATCCAATTCCAACCTGAAATGATCTACCTCTTTCAAAATTTGTTTACAAATGGATTACTGCAATGGTTTGGAACAACATGCATGTCAATTAGCTGTAACGTTGCTTGGAAAAGCTTCAACCATCAGAAAATGCCAAGGTGCAGGCCATGGTGCTGCCTCAAGATGCTCTCTTTATTTTCTCTCCTTATGATGCCAGAAGGGGGCTGGGTTCTATTCAGAGCACAGGGAAGGCCTTCCTTCTGCCTCGGTGCCACACATGACCTCCTCTGTGACTGGCTAATTTTCAGAGATGCAAATATTCTTACCGAAGAGCTTCAAAAGCTTATAAATAACAACACTTAATAATCATTGTGGGAGCTTGGGAGGAGGGCTGAAGAGGGAGCAGATGACAGAACCATTCTTTATACAGTCTCCCCTTCCTTTTTCCTAGACTTTTCCTCCTTTCACTCCTCAGTGACAAAACATAAACCCCCGACATATGAATGGAGGTAAAGAGATATTATATATAGGTTGCTCTAAGAATCTAATACCATTAGTATGTAGTCAAAATGTGTAGTTATATTATTCACATTTTTAAGGTAACATTAATTTGGGACATGGTTTTAATCACTTTACTTCATACCCAATATCATGGTCTATATCATGAGATGCAAAGGATCCCAAAGCTAGAGAGGAATAGGGAAAGAAAGGGAGATGTGGTTTTTACTTATGGCCTTCTATAGTATATGATTTTGGAGATGATTCTTGAAAAATGGCTAAAATTATATACAGAATTAATAAGTGAAATCATGAAAATACACTGTGATGGTTTGGAGCTATGTACCCTATAGAAACTTGTTCTTAAACTTAATTCACTCCTGTGGGTATGAACCTATTGTAAGTAGGCTCTGTTGTTGTTGTTTTTTTTAAGATTTATTTATTTATTTCTCTCCCCTTCTCCTCCCCACCCCAGTTGTCTGTTCTCTGTGTCTATTTGCCACATCGTCTTCTTTGTCTACTTCTGTTGTTGTCAGCGGCATGGGAATCTGTGTTTCTTTTTGTTGCATCATCTTGTGTCAGCTCTCTGTGTGTGCAGTGCCATTCTTAGGCAGGCTGCACTTTCTTTCACACTGTGTGGCTCTCCTTACGGGGTGCACTCCTTGCATGTGGGGCTCCCCTATGCAGGGGACACCCTTGCGTGGCAGGGCACTCCTTGCATGCATCAGCACTGCGCATGGGCCAGCTCCACACGGGTCAAGGAGGCCCGGGGTTTGAACTGCGGATCCCCCATGTGGTAGATGGACGCCCTAACCACTGGGCCAAGTCCACTTCCCTGTAAGTAGGCCCTTTTGATGAAGTTACTTCGGTTAATTTGTAGTTCAGTTCAATCAAGATGGGTCTTAATCCCATTTCAGGAATCCTTTATAAGCAGAACAAAATTCACACACAGAGAGAGAAAGCCATGGGAAGCAAGAAGCTGAATGTTAGTGAAACTTGGAAGAGGATGCATAGGCTAGGAGAAGTCACCATTTGTTTGCCATTTGACAGAGGAGCCGAGCAACAGGGATTGCCAGAAGCCAGTCTCAGAAAGCCAGTCTTAGGAAAAAAGCATCACCTTGATGATGCCTTGATTTGGACTTCCTAATTTCAAAACAGTGAGCCAATAAATTTTTTTGTTTAAGCCAACACATCATGTGGTATTTGCTTTAGCAACAAGGAAACTAACAATTGACAGTATTTTCTTTGTTCTAGGCACCGTGCTAAACTCTAGTAATCTAGTGACAAGTAAGACAGACCATGGTGCCAGTCCTAAGAGAGCTTACATCCTAGGTAGTCTACTTACACAAATAACTACATTATTAAAGTTGTAATAAGTACTTGGAAGAAAATAAAATGATTTATGAGGATATAATATTGGAAGCATAGCCTATTATTGGGGAATAGATTGAAAACCAGTAAAGGAATTGAAGGGAATATTGCAGGCAGAGAGTGTAGCATTGTGGAGAATAGCATGAGGTCTTCAGGCCTCCCACAAAGAGGTAAATCTCCTGAGAGCAGAGATGTTTGCTGTTCTTTTTTCTGCATGTACCCCAGCATCTAGGGCAGTGCCTGGCACATTACAGGTGCTTAATAAACATTTGTTGGGTGAATGAATGAATGAATGAATGAATAAATGAATTGTTCTAGGATAGCCTTTAGATTGAAAAGCCCTGAGCCATAGGGAACATGATACAAGTATCCTTCAGGAAGTAAGTGGATTATAGTCAATAACAAGTTGAGGTGAAAACATTCTCAAAATGATGTAGAAGATACCATTATTCAAACATCAAGATGTGAAACTCAATCACTACTCTTTAGAAACATAATCCTTAGAGCCCAGCAGTTTTTCATAGGCCATATGTTAAGGAAGACCACACTTTAAAAAGTTGCATACATTTCTGTAGTAGTTTGAAGCTATAAGTACAACCTAAAAACATGTTCTTAAATCTAATCTATTCCTATGGGTGTAAACCCATTTTAAATAGGACCATTTGATGACGTTGCTTCAGGTAAGGTATGACCCACCTCATTCAGGATGGATCTCAATCCTGTTACTGGAGTTTTTTATAAACAAAAAAAGACAGAAAGCCATGGAAGCAAGAAGCTGAAAGCAACAAAACCCAGAAGAGAAGGGAGAGACAAGCAGACACCACCATGTGTCTTGCCAAGTGGCAGAGGAGCCAAAGATCTCCTGCAGTCAGTATTTGGGAAGAAAACATTGTCCTGAGGATGCCTTGATTTGGACATTTTTGCTGTACCTTAACTGTAAGTGAATAAATTTCTATTGCTTAACCTGAATCATTCAATGGTATTGCTTTGAGCAGCCTAGAAAACTGAAATAGATTTTGGTATCAGAAGAGTGGAGTGCTGCTATTGCAAATACCAAAAAGTGGAATTGGCTTTGGAATTGGGTAATGAGTAGAGGCTGGGAGAATTGTAAGATGCTTCATAAAAAAGGCCTAGATTGCCTTAAAGACACTGTATGGTAGAAATATGGATGATATTGGTACTTCTTATCAGGCCTTAGAAGAAAGTGATGAATATGCTATTGGATACTGGAGGAAAGGTGATACTTCTTATTAAAGTAACAGAGAACTAGGCAAATTGAGTTCTGGTGTCAGGTGGAAGACAGAATTTGAAAGTGATGAGCTTAGATATCTAGCTGCAGGGATTTTGAAACTAATTGTACAAAGTACAGCCTGATTTCTCTTTGAGGGCTATATTTAAAAGGGAAAGGAAAGGGACAAGCCAAGAACTGAACTTCAGGCACAAAGAAACCATAAATTGATGGTTTAGTAAATTCTGAGTTTCTGGGAAGCAAGACCCCAGGGATAGTGCTCCATGTGAGTATTTAACTGAACACAGACCCAGTTAGCCATTTTAGTACAAGTCAGGATTGGAGGTACAATTATCCAGGAAGGGTCTGTGGATAGTCCTATTGTCTAATAGTTTGGACCCCTGTGTACAACATACAAAACCAAAAAGTTTTTGCAAGATATGTATGAATAGAACCACTTTCATCCTGGACTAAAAGAGACAGCAAAGGGACAAATTAAAGGGAAAATCCCTTCAAGGGCAGAACCACGGAAGCTGAAGTCTGGACTAAAGACAATATTTTCAGGCCAAAAGAGGAGGTCCACTCATGTGTGAGGAAAGGGTGAGTCTGCCCCCATGCTTGGAGAGGGAGGGCCTTCCACCCTGATGTTCAGGAAGAGTGCTAACACCCCTGTGTTCTCCAAGGTTGTATTCTGTGCCCTGGATACCAGAAGAGGCTGGTGCTATCCCAATGTTTGAAAAGTATGTATCCTTAACCCCTGTGTTTGGGGAGAGCATGGGAAATGGTGGGGCTGCACAAGCACTAGGGAAAGGTGGAGCTGCCTCTTCATCAGGCTGGGTGGGCAAAACATCATTCCATATATGACTCTTAGATCTTGAAATCTAATGTCATAGACCCTGCAGGGTTATGGAATTGTTGGGAACCCTTGAACTTCATTTTCCTTCTAATTTCTCCCTATAGGAATGAAAATATTTATCCTATGACTGTCCCTCCATTATATATTGGAAGCAGATAACTTGTTCTCTGGATTGCACAGGTTCACAGCCAGAGGGGAATTGTGCCCCAGAATAGACACACAACTGATATCGATGAAACTTTGTACTTAGAGTTCTTAGTTAAATGACTTAAAGTTTTTGGGATGTTGTGATGGAATGAATGTATTTTATTTGTCGAAAGAACATGTCTTTTTGGTGTCCAGAGTGTTCAGTGTAGTGGTTGTACCCTATACTGTGTGTACCCAGAAAAGCTGTATGTACCCAGAAAAACATGCTCTTAAAATCTAATCCATTCCTTTGGATGTGAACCCATGGTAAGTAGGACCTTTCAATGAGGCTACTTCAGTTAAGGTATGACCCACCTCATTCAGGATGAGTCTTAATCCTGTTATAAATGGAAGCAAGACAAAGAGAGAAAGCCACAGAAGCACAAAGCTGGAAGCAACGAAACCCAGAAAAGAAAAGATAGACCAGCAGACACTGCCACGTGGCAGAGGTGCCAAGGATCGCCAGCATCTTCTTGGTGATGCCTTGATTTGGACATTTTCCCTGACTCTAACTGTAAGCAATTAGCTTCCCATTATTTAAGCCAACCCATTTCATGGTATTTACTTGGAGCATGACTTTGAGTAACCAAGTAACACATTGCTGATAAGTAAGTAATGCTTGAACAGAAGTGATTCTCTTTTGTTTTCTTTCAGTCTAAGATAGGCTGAACAATGATCAAGGCAAGAACTTTTACTGCCTAACTCTTAAATCACGTTGCTGGATTGTTTGACTTGGCCAGAAATTTAGGGCATCACAAGAACTTGCCATGGTGAGTGGTTCAGGCTTTGCCGCTCTTTTCTTTTCTATGATTCTATTGTTTTTACTAAAGAGTCGCCACACCCACAGAATCAATTTTCTGAAAGAGTGACTTCAGTCTTCACAGTAGAAAGAAAAAGAATATTAGTATCCTACTTAAATTGGTTGCTCTTTCAGAATTTATAATTATCTAAAATGAGAATTTCCTGTTTTAACCATTTAATCTTGCTATTTCCAAGTAAGCATAGCATAACTCAAAATATTTATATTTTAATTGGTATTCCTTGCCTTTCACATGTAATAAATCATAAATTCCAATTGGAATTTATTCAAAATCATCATATCTATTAATTATTTATTTGAGGAAGCCCAGGAAGTATAGTAACAAATAGACCAGGAGCTCCTAAAGATAAGAACTATGTGTTATCCATTCTTAAACTATTTTAAGCTCATTTTCAGTGTGCTTAGTGCATATTAGTTTCCTGTCTTTGGCCTATTTTTTATTGAACCACTTTTTTTTTATCTATTTTTAGGTACTATTTATTTTGTGACCAACATTGAGCCCAGCACCACACACATTATCTCACAGATTAAATTTGTCAATACATAAAAGTCTTAAGAACTAAGGTGGAAACAGAGTAAATACTTGCTAAACAATAGCAATCATTTTCACATTAATCTTCACACATCTAATAATATCTGACAAGACAGGCATTATTATCCCACACCACAAATGAAGCCTCAGTCTCAGCATGGTAAGTGCATGAAGCAACTTGCTCAAAGTGGATCCAGTTGGTGTGCAGCTGAAGTAGGTTTCTCTCCTCTCCTGCAGCCACTTCTCACTGTACATGATTTCAGAACATTTTTGGAAAGAATGTTGTGTCTTGTCAAAAAATATCTGTACTGGAAGCACAGAAATCTAAGCTCAGTTCAGACTAATGGCACAATTTAGAGTCCATGTGAGCAGAAGAATATTGACTCATTCTTGTGGGGAACAAAAGGAGATGAGCAGGATAAGAAACCCTGATGCAGAGACTGCCATAAACCTGCAGGAGAACCGGTCCTTTCCTGTGAGTGACTTATCTGTAGCACAAGATGCCTAAGACTAAGAGGGCTTATGCCTCCAACATATTTACTTAAGTGCTGGCTCTGTACAAGGCACTGTGTTAACACTGGGAAATCAGACAAATTTGGGTAAGCCAGAAATGCTCACTGCCATTGTGGAACTAACAGGTTAATGGCAGACCAGACCCAAGACAAACAAAATAACTGCGAACTGTAATAAGTACTATGAAGACAGAAAACAGGATGCTGACATTGAGACTGGATTATAAATAGAGATACATTTCCTATTTCATATTTTATTTTAAAAGTAAATACAATTCACACACACACAAAAATACATCCAGAATAAGTAGAGATTGTCCCCTAATTACAAGAATATTTCTAGTTTTCCAAATCCATTAATATAATCCACCATATTGATTGATTAAAACCAAATGTTCTTAATAGATTCAGGAAAAGTAAATCCATAACATGTAACATTTCTTCGTAACAGAAACACTGAACAACATTTCACCGAGGAAAGGCTCTTAACACAACGAAAGGCATTGGAAGAAATTATCTAGAGCAGTGGTTCTCAAATTTTAGTTTACTTGAGAATCACCTGCAGGACATGTTAAAATACAGATTGTTGGCACCATTCCCTTCTCCTCAAGGTTCCTGATTCAGTATTTCTGGGCTGGGCTCCAACTGAATTTCTAATAAGTTCCCAGGTGATGCTGACGCTGCTGGTCTGGAACCATACCCTGTGCACCACTGACCTGTACTCGGAAGGGTGAAATGGCAGAAACACTCATTCTGAAGTTAGGACTAAAATTAAGAATCTCCATGTCTATTTCATTATGTTGTCTAGATCGCAAATTGAATAATAAGCAAAAGGAAAGAAATTGTTCAAAAAAATTGAAAAAAAGAAACACAGTTACCTTTATTTTCAGACAACATGATTAACCACAAAGATCATCCAAGAGGTTCATTTAGTAATAACAGCATTCAGTGTACGTACACAGATATGCGTACCTACATACATACACACACACATAAATAAATATACATATTTGTTAGTGCTCCTATATGCGGCAAGAACCCATCAAAAAAGTAATTAAATATATATTTTATTTAAAATTGCCTCAACAATTATGAACTATTTAGGAATGTAGCTAACAAAATAGGTATAAGTAAGATCTACATGCAGAAAATTTTTTTAATTTACTGAAGCATGCAAAAGGGGACCTATGAAAGTGGTGGAGAGGTATGCAATATTGTAATGATGTTATTAGTCTATGTATTTAATTAATCTATGAATTTAAAGCTGTAGTACTAAAAATCTCAACAGGCTTTTTCATAGAACTTAACAAGTTCATCTTAAATTCATTTGTAAAAATATAGAAACCAGGAATATAAGAACATTTAGAGGAGTAGGAGGACTTATAAAAACTAGAATTGAAGGTATAAACAAATAGACCAATGGCTCAGAATAGAGTCCAGAAATGAGCACGTACACAAATGGGAACTTAATGTATGAAAAAGTAGCATGGGGAAGGGCTGATGCTTTCAGAAAATGGAGGCAAAAGACTTCCTCTAAAGCAGGGGTTCTAAACCTTTTTTGTTCTTCAGATCCCTTTGCCAGTCATGTGAAAACCACAGACCACTTACTAAGTACACACTATACTCTGTATTATTTAATAAATATATCACACCCGCACCAACACATCCCTACAAAAATAATGATTTTTTAAATTTCAATCAAGCTCATGGACCCCTGGTTAAGAGCTTCTGCTCTAAAGAATAAAACTTAAAAACTTAAGGAATAAAAAATAGAATAGTTTTATAAACTTGGGTTTGGAAGAGATTTCTTTCAAAAGACACAAAAAAGAGACACTATAAATAAAAGGATTGGTAAATTCAACAACATGTATTTCAACCTTCAAAACAAAAGACCCATAAACAAAGTTGAAAGTTAAATCACAGGTTGGGTCAAGGTAATCTAAATGCATCTAATTGACATAGAATCACAACTAAAATTCCAACTAATCAGCAAGAAGACAAGCAACAAACAAGATAAAGGACAAAGGATATGAAAAGTCTCTTGACAAAATAAGCACTCAAGATGGCCAATAAACTCATGAAGTGATGTTACACTTCACTGGCAATGAAAGAAATGCAAATAAAATAATAATAAAAGACAATTTCACACCTTTCAGATTTACAAAAATTTCAAAAGCCTGGCAATGCCATTTATTGAAGAAATGGCATCTCATCCTGGTGAAAGTTAAAATGGGTACACTTTGAAGAGCAATTTAGCTGTATCTATTATGCATCTCTAAGAGAAAGAGAGCAATGCTTACACATAAGTAAATGAAGACAAATATTAGAATGTTCAAAGTAACACTGATAGCAATAGCAAATAAAATGAAGTAATTTAAATTTCCATCAATGTGGGGGAAATCATATAATGACCAATGCAAAATTATCCATTAAATATTCTTGTTTGCATAGATACATTGTATTGAATGAAAAAATCAAATGACAAAATTGAAATTCATAGAATTTTTTTAAAAACCTAAATATGAGTATGTTTTAATGAACTGATGCATATACGTAAAAAATAATACGATCAAAACTAGAGGGTTAGTCAATGACTTCAGAATAGCGGTACCATTTGGTAGATGGGAGTGGACCCTCAACATGCCCATCTGCATTCTCAACACAGTGTCTTGTAAAGTTTACATTCATCAGTAAGTACACTAATGAATGCTTGTTAGCAAAGACCCTACTGACACAGATGAATGAATGAATGAATGAAGTAAATAAATAAATCCTTTCTACTTTATTAATGATGGTGATTCTACACACTTTTAAAAAGATCTCAGCTCTTTTCTCTTAAAAGTTTCTTTGGAAAAATTCCATGGGCAGAACCCTTAGATAACCACTAACGGTAGCGGCAAAGTTGCCTTGATTAAATTGTTACTATATTGTGGTAAACTTCAGGTAGCTGCGTTAATCAAATTACAAGAAAATGTCATTCCCTTAAAGGCAATATTTGTTTTCACCAGTCTGTAAAGCTGTGTTGGTTATTCTAAGTCACTGGTTCAGACTGAAACCCAGTACCTTGCTCATTACAATCAACTGCAGATAAATCAGTTCAAGGCAGTCATTTGGCTGTCTGCTCTAAGAAATGCTGTTAATATTAAAATACTCGATGGCACCTGTTTAGCATGTTTTCCTTCATAGGTTGTTTCTAGTTTCTTTGTAAGTTTGCCAAGTGTTTTCAAATGAGTCCCCTGGGAAAATGACCTATCAGTAATTTTTTCCTGCATTTTCTCAGGCTGATAGGAGAGCTGTTCTTTGATCATGCTAACTGAGGGTTGATCTTCTTAGTTTTCTCCATACAGAGAAACTTTATCTTTGTGCAGCTAGGCAGGCTATGTGCCAGCACTGGATATTTTCATGTCTTACATAAAGCTAAAAGGTGAAATCATGATCTGCAGGTTGGAGGGACAGAGAGTATCTCAATATTTTGAAAAACTAAAATTTTGCAGGGCTCTTTTTAATTTTATCCTTTGCAATGCCAGTAATCTGTTTTTTCTTTACTTTCCTCAACTTAATCCTCTTCTCTTCCTACCCAATCCTCCTCACACACTCTATCCCAAGCATACACATGAAATATACAGTTCTTTAGCAGACAGAGTAATATTTTGTGTCCATGGTCTGAATTAGAACTGATAGTATATGTCAACATTTTCAATGGACAAAGACTGTTTCTTAGAAAGGTGGGAGAACAAATATTATCCAGAAGTGTCCCAACCTGAGATGGTGAAAGACCTTAGAGGAATAAGTTTTACATCAGGATCCAAGGGGGAAAATCCCTTCCTCTGGGAGAGTGTTAGGTTTCTTTTTTCCAGAAAGGGCAAAAGTTCCACTAATTAAGAGGAAAGCAAAGCCAGGAGGCCTGTGACAGTGCTGAAGTTCATGTATGTATTTTCTCCTAGGTAGATGATGAAACCTGCCAAATTAAATCTAATTTTTATTGGCTCCATTTAACATTCTGCTTTGAATATCCTTGTATCTTTATAATCTTGGCACCAAGAAAATTTTTAAAGTGTTGAATGAAAAAAAAATATTATTGAATTATTTGAGTCTAAGTCTGTCATAACATCATTGAGAATCCATTTTCCTACCTATGAAATGTGGTTGTTTTTACCTAACTTGGAGAATAGTTATAAAGATCAGTTACAGGCAAAATAGCTAGTGCAGGAAAAAAAAAATTCAAACATTCATAGGTGTTTAGGAGGTGCACGAAGTGTGATCATCAACACAAAAGAAGTGTGGACCGTGTTGGACTGGGAATGAGTAAATGTATTCACAAAAACTTTGCATTTCATTTCTTTGAAAAATTGTTCAACACAGTGCTAGCCAAACAACACAAGTCTTTGACAGCTCCCAAATAATGCAACCCCTGTGGTAATAAGACACAGGTTCTCATCTGAGACAGCCTAAGCATCAGAAATTACCACAAAGTACAGAGCTTTACTAGTTCTAAAGTAATTTATGGAAATTAATGTCTTTAAGTCTCAATTTCCCCAACTGATAGCATTGTGGTATGTTTCCCAATTGTAACATAATGATAATAGCATATCCTTCATATGGTGCTGATGAGACTTAAACAATATCATGTATGCCAACATGCTTTACACGGTTTGCATATCCCCTTTCTTGAATAAATAATCTTTGTTGTTACTACCTCATGAGAGTGCTTTGTATATAATAATGTCCTATGCAGGTGTAAGAAGTATTTGTTTTGTTTTACTATCATTAGCTAGATGATTTTTGGACATTAATAAATTATAAATATCATAAATATCAAACCAAATTAAAATTCAGTAAGTTTATCACTTCCAGAGTGGACACTGGGAGACATTTATTGTTTTTAGTGCTATAATGGTTTTATACTCAGGTAATGTTGATTTAATTATGGGGTGCTTGTGGAATATATCATTTTGAATTCCAGCCACAGAAAAGTATTCTATTCTGCCACAAATAATGTCAAAATTGTAATATAACTTTGTATATGGATTATTTTCTTATTAAAATATAAATACGCACAGCTCATATATTGACGATTTCCACATATTTACATGTTTTATATTTTAAAATTTTTCAGTGGCAATAAACCTATGTCTAAATAACAGTCAATTTTTTTTTTCCTCACAGTAAAGAAGAAAATATTGGGCTTAATCCATAAAAGAAACCATTATACCCACAAAATCATCTTTTTTTCCTTGTGAAAGATAGCAAATATAGAAGCACAGATAAGTATATATAATTTGAATAATAAAAACAAGGCCAACACCCCTACAGACATAATCAAGGCTAAGTAATAGAACACTGCTAATATCCCGAAGCCTGTCCTCTCCACAGGAATTTCCTCCCCACTGCCCACCAAGAAGTCTAGCTCCTGGCCAAAATCCTATGCGTGGTTTTCCAAACTTTACCATAAGCAATCACAAAAGTTTTACCTGGCAAGCCTCGTGGGGGAAAGCTGCCCTTCGCACCCCAGACTTGGTGCACAATCAGTGCATTATAAATTCTGAAGGGAGTTGTAGTCAAAGACTCAGGTCCCCATAGCAGGTCATGCTCTTACCCATATTTCCATTCCTAGACTGAAGCCTTCCCCAGGCACTTAAGCTGAGACCTCCTTATCAGAGGAGGAGGAGGACCTTGAAGACACTTTTCTAACTCAGTTCTTTACCACTCTACGTCCTCTTTCCCTCCCCATCCCCTAGGACCATAAAAACAGCAGGAGACTTTTTTCAAGATTCATCAGGCAGTGAGATGATTCCCCACGTCTGCATTGATTCTGCTGACCCTTGTCTGGTGAATCTGGACCACGGAGGAAAATAGAATGGGGGGACATATTGCTTTTTTTCCTGGTTAGTCTCTTGCTCACAGAAGTGATTAAAGCCTCAACAAGCCAAAGGCTTGTTGTCTTATCTGGCTACTTTTCATAACTGGCAACTCATCTGAGCAATCACAGCCCAGCTCAGCTCTTGTCAACCACAAGGAGTAATCATCATTCCTACCTTCGTGATAATCTTTTCCTTACTTTTTTTGTTCATCTCACCTCCTATTCACACATTCCTAAGCAATTTATGATTTAGCTTTACCTATTAGGAATATCATGAAAATGGAATCACATATGAAAATGGAATCACATTACATATATTCTAGCTGTTTCTTTCATTAAACATTGTTTTGATAGAATTCTTCCATGTTAATATATATAGCTCTGATTTATTCATTTTCATTGAATAATATTATAATGCATGTATATACCACAGTTTAGTCATCCAATCTGTATTTGCTGTGCATTTGGGTTGTTTATATTTAGGGCTATTACCTCAGTGCTTGCCTAAATTTACTTGCAAACATGGATAAGAATATCTGTTAAGAATAGATCAAGAAGGCAACTCATGGTTTATAAGAAATGCACATCTTCATATATGCTAGAAAATGTCAACTATATCCAAATCTGCTGTAACAATTAACTACTTTGAAGAGGTAGAATTCCCTTTGCTCTACATTCTCACCAATGTGAGATATGGTCAAGCATTTTCTTTTCCAATCCCACAGATCAGTTAGAAGAACATTTTCAGAACTTTATTCTGATCACTTTCTTGCTTTAAACTCTCCAATGCCCCCCTCTCCTTACCATCAGAATAAAGCCTCAAACCCTTGGCCTAAAATGTAAGGCAATGCCTGATCTAATCTCAGTTGTGACATTTTAAAATTTTGCCAAATCTATATTTGTATAATTGTATACTAGTTTATTGGCCATTAAATCTTCCTCTTTTTTCAAAGTATATACATTTTTAAATATTGCCTAGTTTTCTATAGGTCTGTTAGTTTTTGTTCTTATCCCTTTATATGAATTCTTTATATTTTTCAATAATTTACTCTGTTCATTATATATATGTTTGCAAATATCTCCTCCCACATGTGGCTTCCAATATCAGTTTCTTCATAGTGTCTCTTGGTTAAGAGAAGATCTTAACTTTAATGTAATTAAATTTATTAGTATTTCCTTCACAGTTTATATTTTCTGCATTTTGTTTAAGAAAATTCAAGTTGATAAAAATATTATCTTATATTAACTTCTACAGTGTTTATAATTTTGTTTTTTACATTTAGATCTGTAAGTTGCTTGGAATGGGTTCTTTGTAAGGTGCAGTCTACTGATCCAGTTTCATCTTTTTCCCACATTATAACCAATTGTTCCAGTTCCACTTATTGAAAAGTCCTGATTTTCCCACTGATCTGCAATATCTCCTCTGTGACATTGCAAATGTAGTTTTCTATGTGACTTTTTCTGAGATTGATTTGATCTTCATTTGACAATTTGTCTAACCCTGCACAAATATCACATTGTCTTAATTACTAAAGCCTATGAAGTTTTGGGATTTTTTTTTTCTTTTTGGCATCTAGCTCTTTGCAATGAATACAGCACCTACTCATCTTCTTTAGGAGGCACTGGGACCCAAATCCAGGATCTCCCATGTGGTAGGCAGGCACCCAAGTGGTTGAGCCACATCTATTTACCTGCTTATAAAGTTTTGCTCTTTGGTAGAACCAATTTACCCAACTTGCTCATCAAGTGAATCTTCACTATTATAATTCATCTTTCTGTATTTTCCCAAAAAGAATTTTTCAAAAGATTGAAAATTTAAATACCTTAATTCTATAGATCAATTAGTGAAAAATTGGCTCATTTTCAATATTTAAGTCTTCCAGTCCATGAATATGATATACCTGACTATTTAGGTTTTAAAAATATCTTTTAATGGAGTTTTGTAAGTTTCCCCATATAGATTTTAGAGCATATTTAGGTAGATTTATTCCTAGTTACTTCATATTTTTAAGCTATAATCAATGGTAACTTCTTTAAGAAAATCTTCATATTCTAATTCCTGTTGCTAGTAATTGCCTTGCTGTACACTGATTTTGTATCTACACCCTTCCTGAATGCAGTATTTCTAACATTTAAATTTTTTTTATCATGTTGTATATTCAATACAGCATCTGTAATTAGTGATAGCTATAGTTCTTATTTTCAAAATTTTATTTTTACACTTTTACTCATTTTTCTTGTCAAGTTTAGACCTCCAGTACAATATTGACAAGAAAGACTAATAAAAGGAATCTTCGTACTTTTCAGTTCCTAAAGAAATGAGGTTTCTTTTAATTTTTAAAAGTTTATTGAAGTATATAATTCATACATAAACATACATAAACAATAAGTGTATAGTAATAGTTGTGAATTTACAAAACCAACATATATAACATCATATAGGACTCTCGTACCTCACCCTGCCATCAATACATTGCATTGTTTTTAAACATTTTTAACTAATGATTAAAAAGAATTGTCAAAATATCACTGCTAACCGAAGTATTTTTCCCCAACTCACACTATCATTATTATTATCTTTATATCATTTATATATGAACATACATAAACAAAAAGTTTACAGTAAAAGTTGTGAACTTACAAAGTAAATGTGCATAACAGCAAACAGGGGTCCCATACATCAATCCTCCACCACCACCTTGCATTGTCTTGAGATGTTTATTACAAATTATGAAAGAATAATGTCAAAATCTTACTACTAATTACAGTCCTTATCTTACATTTGGTGCATTTTCCCCCAACCTGACCTATTATTATTTTTTAAATGAAATTTTTGACAGAAGTTGTAAGCTTATAAAACAATCATAGACATGTGGAGAATTCCCCAACAACAGCCTTCTATCAACACACCACACTGCAGTGGAACATTGGTTAAAGACAAGATATCATCTGATTGTTACCACAACCATCTTGTACATTTGGCACACATTTTCCATACTGCCCATTATCAACACAGTACATCTTTGGCATAGATACAAAAGTATTACATTATTACTGCTAACCACAGTCCACAGGTCACTCCAGTTGTATTTTTCCCATGCTTCACATTTCCACCACCCTGCAATAGTGATGTACATTTGCTCTAACTAACAAAGGACACTCTTGCATCTGTACCATCAACCACAATTCTCATCCACCTCTTGGTTTACAGGGCTATTCATTTCCTAGATTATTCTCTAGTATTCTGTCAATTGGCATTTATATAACTACACTACCATTTTCAGCCTCATCCCCATTTATAAACTATCTGCTGCTCACTGTGTGTTACCATCCACTCTGTACATTTCCACACTTTTACAGTAAAGCTAATTAAAACTGCTACATACATTAAACATCAGTAGTCCATCTCAGTCCTCCTCTTATCTTCTTTAAGAATCCCACCACTTATCACTAGGTCTTGAAGACATTTTCCTACAATTTCTTCTAGAAGCTTTATGGTTCTTACATTTATTTTTAGGTTTTTGATCCATTTTGAGTTAAATTTTGGATAAGGTGTGAGATAAGGGTCCTCTTTCCTTCTTTTGGTATGGATATCCAGTTCTTTCAGCACCATTTGTTGAATAAACTGTTCTACCTGTGCTGTGTAGGGTTTGACAAGCTAGTCAAAAATCACTTGACCATATTTGTAAGGTCTGTTTCTGAACCATCAGTTTGGTTCCATTGATCTATGTGTTTGTCTTTATGCCAGTACCATACTTTTCTTACCACTATAGCTATGTAATATGATTAAAAGTCTGCAGATGAGAGTTTGCTTTGCTTTTTAAGATGTTTCTGGCTCTTCAGGAGTCCATACCCTTCCAAATAAATTAGATAATCATATTTTCAATTAAAAAAAAGGCTGGTGGAATTTTTATCAGGGTTGCATTGAATCTGTATATCAATTTGAGCAGATCTGACCGTTTAATGATATTTAGTCTTCTAATCTGTGAACATGGAATGTTTTTCCAGTTATTTAGAGCTTTTCGATTTCCTTTAACTTGAATTCAGTTTTCTGAATACAAGTGCTTTACATCACTGATTAAGTTTATTCCTGACTATCTGAGTTTTATCTGTCATATTTTACTTTCACCACTTAGACTCTAGTACACCCTTTAGTATTTCCTGAAAATCTGGTTTCTTGGTTAGAAATTCTCTCAGTTTCTGTTTATCTGTGAATATCCTAAACTTGTCCTATTTCTAAAGGGTAGTCTTGCCAGATATAAGATTCTTGGCTGGAAGTTTTTCTTTGTAGTATCATAAAAATATCATACCACTGTCTTCTTGACTCCATGGATTCTGGTGAGAAATCAGCTCTTAATTTTATTGGGTATCCTTTATATGTTATGCATTGCTTTTCTCTTGCTGTTCTCAGAATTCTCTCTTTGTCTTTGGCATTTGACATTCTGATTAGTATGTGTCTTGGAGGTAGTCTATTAGGATTTTTTCAGATGGGAGTACATTGTGATTCTTGGAAATAGGTATATATGTCCTTCAATAGGGTTGGGAAATTTTCTATCATTATTTTTTCAAATATTCCTTCTGCCCCTTTTCCCTTCTCTTCTCCTTCTGGGAAACCCAGGACATGTATGTTTGCACGTCTTTTGCTGTTATTTAGTTCCCTGAGACCTTGTTCAATTTTTTCCATTCTTTTCTTCATCTGTTCCTTTGTATGATCACTTTCAGAGACCATTTCTTCAAGCTTACAAATCCTTTCATCTGCCTCCTCAAATCTGCTATTATATGATACCAATTTTTAAAATTTCATTTATTGCACCTTTGATTCCCATAAGAGTTGCTGTTTTTCTATGTATGCTTTCAAATTCTTCTTTGTACTCATGCAATGTCTTCTTTCCTCTTAAAGATTTGTTTATTTATTTATTTCTCTCTCCTCCCTCCATTGTCTGCTCTCTGTGTCCACTCACTGTATGTTCTCCTGTGTCTGCTTGTATTCTCATTGAGTGGCTCCAAGAACTGACCCTGGGACCTTCTGGAGTGAAAGAGAGGTGATCATTCTCTTGCACCACCTCAGCTCCCTGTTCTGCTGCATCTCTTATTATCTCTCCTCTGTGTCTCTTTTTGTTGCATCATCTTGGTGCAACATGGGGGCCAGCACTCCTGCACGGGGTAGTGTTCCACACAGGCCAGCACTCTGTGTGAGCCAGCTCGCCACATGGGTCAGCTTGCCTTCACCAGGAGGCCCTGGGTATCAAACCCTGGACCTCCTATATTGTAGATGGGAGCCCAATTGGTTGAGCCACATCTGCTTCCCCAATGTCATCTTAATATCCTTAATCTCTTTAGCCATCTCATTGACTTTACTAAGATTTGTTTGAACATCTGTGATTAGTTGTCTCAACTCCTTTATGTCATCTGGAGGCTTATCTTCTTTAACTGGGCCATTCCTCCTTGTTTCTTGGTGTGGATTGTAATTTTTTGTTGGTGTCTTGGCATCTGGCTTACTAGAGTATGTATTCTAGTTGCTGTTTTTCTCCTTAGTTTAGGGCTTCCTGACCTTTCTCCCTTGCTGGTCGTGCAATAGGAGCCAAGCATGTAGTTGGTGCTATAAGCTGTGGAGGCTCAAGCTGCCCTCATTGCTCCAGGGACTGATGTAGTTTCTCCTAACTTTCTCCTTTGCCAGGTATAGGGACAGAGTCACAGCTGTGTGGAATAATCCAAGTTGTGCAGGCCTACACTGTGGTTGCCAGGAGTGACTGATGAAGCTTCATGCTCCTTTCTCCCCTGCCTGGAGTAGTAATGAAGCTGCAGGTGTGGGCAGCAATCTATGCAGTATGGGACCAAGATGCCCGCAGTTACCTCAGTAGACTTTCAATTATTCAGTCTGTGCCAGGCAAAGGTACCTGCAGTGTCCTGGATAGTCTGGTGCAGGGCCTGCCAGCCTCCTCCCTGCCAGAGGTAGTGCTAAATCCTAGGCTAGGGCTGCAGGTCAATCTGGGTGAAAGAAACCAGTTCCTACCATCACTGTGATTTTTGGTCAGCCTGGCTTCCCCTCACGCTGGGGATGGAGTCAAAATTGCAGCCGCTAGCATCTTTCCGACTTGGATGGATTCATACCCTAGCTGTTCCTAGGGTTATACCTTAGCCAGCTGAGTCTACCAATCAGTAGCCAAAATCGGTGGTCAACTGTCTCCTCCTCCCCTGTATTTGGGAAATGGAGTTTCCAATTCCAACCACAGAATAGCTCCTGGGGCAGCTTGTGCTGCCAAAGTAGGATGATCACTGGCCTCCATGGCTTGCTGGTAATTTACCGGAGAGGCTAACACAGGTCCTCCAGCCTTCCTCCCTACTGGAGGTAGAGTTGGAGCCTAGGCTAGAGCTACAATCTTATCTGGATGGAAAAAAGCCGGTGCTGTGATTTTCAGTCTTCCCCACTTCCCCTCATGCCAGGCATGGAGTTAAGATGGCGGCTACTGGCCTCTTTCTGACTTGGACAGGTTCAAACTTCAGCTGTTCTTAGCATTATACTTTAACCCACTGAATTTACTCATCAGTAGCTGAGGTTGGTATCCAACTGTCTCATCCTCCCCTGTTTTGGGGAAGTGGAGCTTTTAATTCTAGCCCCAGAACAGCTCCTGAGGCAACTTGTGCCTCCAGTGGAGGATGGGCACCAGCCTCTATGACATGGTATGCTCTACTTACAATCTTCTCTGCAGATGAGCAGTTTCTTCCTTCCATTCCTTCAAAGATGTTGCAGAATGCTCTTGTGGTCTCCTGGAGTCCCCAAAACAGGTGCTTCAGCTAGTTCCAGATACCTCTGGGTGTTTACTAAGTGCTGTGTAGCAGGAACTGACTTTAGGAGTTCCTTAGTCCACCACCATCTTGTTGGTTGTCTCTCAATAATGATATTTTAATAACAATGTTATAACACTTTTCAAAGACATTTTTCTCTAAATCTATATTCCATACAAAAAACCAGCACAAGTCCACAATAAAAAGAAATAAGGTAGAAATAAATGTAATTAAGAAAAATAAAGTCCTCAGAATTAAAAGGTACTCTAGACAACTATCATATAAGTATTTCAAGTCTTTTATTTTGAATTGGGTGAAATGCACATAAAATGTGATTCTGGGAAGGTAGTTAGAACTTGGAAACATTGTGTTACATACTTCTGGCATCAAAGTGACCAAAGCAGTAAAAGTAGAAGCTGATGGTCAGCCTTGGTACTCTTCTGCACAGAGCTGCCTTCGGTCTTGCTGGATGACAGAGATCTGGGAGGCTTCTTCTAAATCTTTCAAAGACTGCAAGCACTCCCAATTCAGGGAGTGTCTCCTTCTATGTTCCCAGAGGAATAATGGATTGAATTTCAGAAGGAGCAGTTATAATCTCTCTATAGGGCCTGTTCTCCTAACAGGTGGAATCAGGTTAATGTGGACCCCATAAAACAGCCTTTGAAGAGAAAACGGGTTACAAAAGAAGTAAATATGAATTCCAGATAATTTTAGCAGCAGCTGTCATCACTTTTTTCCATAAGTCACTACCCTCCTTACCTGAACAATGTCTTCAGGTAAGGGGTAAAATAGAACCTATTTTAGACCACATAGCATAATACTATAAAGACTAGGTATACGAGCAGGGAGATTATAGGCCTGGCCTCTAAGGTTTGCTCAACGAGATTGGTTTGTTAAGGGTGCTAGATATTGACAGGATTGAAATTATATATATGTGAGAAGTGGCCAGGGAGACAGCATGGTATAAAGAATGGTAGGTTTGGAATCTTGTGAAAAGAAAGAACCAGATTCAGTTCCTACTTCTTTTCATTATGAATTCTTGAGGGAAAAATCAAAGTATTTTTTACTTACAAAATTAGGTCATTCGTGGCCCAAGTACCTTACTGGTTCACATCAGGGAGCAATGAGATAAAGAACAGGGGGTGAAAGATAGATTGAATTGGTCATTTTTGTTGGAGTTAGTTGTATGTCTCCAATAGACTCCAAGTTCTGGGGCTAAAATCCATGTCGCTGTCAATGTGCCCTATTTTAAATGGTCTCTGCTCTGATCGCTAAGTGAAATGCTATTATTGACATGCCTTGGTAATTGATTTATTTGCTACTAAAAATAAAAATGTCTGTTGTCCTTCAAGATAAAGATAAAATCTTTAGCGGAAGAAAAAAGGCAAAAACCTTTGAATGTTAAAACGAGTTTATCCCTTAACACAGAAAAGAACTCTTTCAGTAGCATTGGCGTACACGTAAAAACTTTAATTCATTCTCAATTGCATGGGTAGGATGAGGCCAACGAAGAAGGTTAAAATTGAAAAGGATCCTAAATATCACAGAATAACTAATAATTTCTATAAGACATATATTTTCATTGTAGGAAAATTAGAATATTCAGAGAGTAGACAAATACAATACTATTCATAATTAATCCCATCCTTTCTTAAGCGTTAGCTATTTATTAATGTTTGAACCCATAACCTTTTAAGCATTTATTTAGGGAGGAAAAATAATAATTTTTCTACCAGAGACTTTCTTCACAAGAGTTCAAGGAATGATTTGGCATTATTTCCATTCTATTTTGCAAAGGAGCATACTGAAACTCAGAGGAGTCAAGTCACTGGCTTACAGATAAACAGCTGATATATAGTTAAATAATACTCAAATACAAACAATGTGATTCAAAGTGCAAGGTTTTCACTGAAATCCATGATGATTGTCATATCCTCTCCCTGTCCCCCACCCCAAATTCCCAAGACGACAATATCTATTCCTCTCTGGTGTCTCGTTACTGTTTCACCATCCCATCATTTTACAAATGTTCATTAGGTGCCCTGAGTTTTTTGTATCTGTGTATCTCAATTTACAAAGTACAGTGCTTTGAACACAGAAGATACTCAATAAATATTTGTTGAATAAATACACTCATGCATTTGTAAAGAACAATTCTATTAAAACTTTCCAAATGTTACAGGCAAGCTAATTTTTAATATTCATTTGAATGGCTGGTAAAGTATTTTTAGAACTCTATAATGCTATAAGTTCACCAAGAATTCAAAGAAAGTAGCATCATTACTGGAGAAATAGTTGGTAAAGACTTAGTGGAACATGTCTGTCTGCATTCATTCATGCACAATTATATTCAGGAACTGCTAAATGCTGTGAGGATGAACAGAGGCTCATAGTTTAACAAAAAGCCAGGCACAAACAATGAAATAATGCAAAAAGAAATCAATATAAATAACCTATGGGTGCATTAAGGATAAAGCAACTAGCAACTAGCAGTGACTCAGGAAGTGTAGACTGGCTCCATGTCTAAATTCACCTTATGGAAGTAATAAATACTCACAAGGTAAGAAGAGGGCAATTGAGTAGAAGCAACAGATACAAAACAAGAAAATATGAGAAAAAACCTGACAATTAGGGAATCTGTAAAAAATCCAGAAAGCTTCTAGAGAACATGGGATAGCCAGATTGTGAAGGGTTTTAAAATCCAAATTAAGTAATTTAGTGGAAACAGACCACACAAAGATTATGTCAGAACTAATCCACCTTCTCTCCAATCCCAAATAAATACAAGGACTAACAACAACACTGAAAAAACATCTTGCTAATAGTAGATTCATTGCCTAGATCCATGCATGTGAAAATCATATCCATTTATTAAGTTCCAGGAAATGCATTCAATCTCCTAAAGCAGAAACAATCTTTGCCTCTTTTTGTATATATCATTGCCCTTTTTACCATGTTATAGTATTTACTGCATTTTCCTGAGTACTCTACGTATAGGTAAACTGTGCTGCTTTCTCAACTACATTTTTAGCCCCTTGCTTATTTCCTCATCTACCATGAATGTTGGGCATTAATAGCCTTAATTATTGAAAGGCCTGGAAAGGAACAGAACCGACGCATTATTTGTCTCTCATAAATTGTTCAATCTTTGGTCCTTATTTAATAAATGTAGTCCTAGAAAAGATACCTTTTACAATATGGTTGACTTACATTTAAAAAAAAGAGCCCAGTATTTGGTTACTGACACTTAATCCTTTGTTTTTCTTAGACTTGAGTCAACAGAAATATGAAGCCTAAAACAGCCTCAATTTCCAGCTTTTGTGACCCTTGTTTATTCATCAAACCACTGTGACCTTTGTCCTAATTATGTTCTTTTGCAGTCTTTATATCTGAGAACCATTCAACTGCCATGGTAGATACTCCACCCACCCCATACACCCCACCCCTTTTGCAAACAGTCTGGTTTACAGAGATTTGGGAGACACAGGTTGCAGAAGATGGTTCATATGCATATTTTGGCTTTCTCTGTAGAATGACCAATTGATTTGTTTCAGGATAATCTCCAGTCTAACTGTTAATCCAGATAGGAAGCACCTAATCTTTATAGAAAAAGGGCATGGTTTTTTTGCTTATCACAGGTCCAATTATTGGATAAACCTCAAAGAAGTATGTGCTAAGCCACCCAAAGGGTGAAATGTCTAAGGGTTCAAGTGCTAAGGAAATAAAGTAGTTTGAGGAACAAACTACTCAGTTTGTTCAAGTCAGGTCTTAGAGGGAATGTGGATGTGAGGAATAGAGAAGGATACAGATTTTTACTTTTGTTTCCTAGAATTTCAATTTCCCTTTTTAAATTATTGAATCCTACATTCCCTGGAAGGGATTCTTATGTGAATTTACCCTTCACTAATGAAGAGTCAGTTTAGGATTCTTCAAGTGCTGAATTCAAAAGAATATAAAATCTTATTGCTGAAAATTCATATGGCCAAAAATATTTAATTTTATGGCCCGATATTTATGCTAAGCTCTTAATATTCACATTCATCACTTTCAGGCCATTATCTTATTTTGAGACATACAAATATATTAATTTAATTAATGATACTTTCCTAAGGAATGAACATGATTTTTAAAAGTATTCAGAGCTAGAAATACGTCTTAAACATTGAGAAAATTTTGGTAAACAAATAAAACCAATATCATCATTCTTGATGCATTTTTAGAAAGAACCAGGAGTTCAATTTGAGTATAACTTAGCTGTGTGATTCCAAGAGCAGGTAGGGCCACAGGAGAGAATGTGTCTCAGATAAATAACGGATTTCAGATTCCACAATTGAAAGGCATTTAGAAGGAGAGGCCTTCTTAACCTCTGAAACTTCCTGGTTTCCCTGTGATGAGCTATACATACATAAGCATCTATCTTTTAAAAAGTGGTATACTTCTTTCTATCATCCTTTTGCTACCAGGAAACTCAACATAATTCACTTCTTAATTGTATCAACCTTTTTACATCAGGTTAAAGGTAAAATTAAATCCCTTTCCTTGTTTGTGTTGGTGTGTGTGTATGTTTGAAATATTTCTTATTCCTGATTTATCTTCTAAAATTCCTTATATAAATTTTTGTTATAATATATGGCAATTCTTTAGAAAGGATGAAATGATGCATTCTAAATCAACAGAATAAAAAACAGTGAATTATAATTGTTTTTAAAATATTATTTTAATCACCTGGAAAACAATATGGTTTTTGTGATTTTATAATTTATTAGAAGTTTAGGAATGTCTAAGATTCCTTTTCCTCTCATTTTACTTTTTTCTTCTGTTTATATGAGAACAATTTGGGATTGAACAAACTTTAATTTTCTTTGAAAGAGGACTTAATGCCTTTCTAATTATTTTTATGTTGAATGAGCTATTGGAAACAAATGAGTGAAATGGAGTCAAAGAGGTGGGAAATCAGACTAAAAACCCAGAAAGTCATAAATCCTGAACCTTTCTATTTTTGCAGCAACATTTCAAAGGTGAGAGTAGAGTGAGGACTCAAAAGGTGCAGATGGGCTTGGGGAGCCCTGCCTCCGAGGGAGAACTCTTAGTGAGCAGGAGCAATCAATGACTCCCAGCTTTCTGGTTTGCAAAGCTAATGGGAATCTGCCATCAGCTACGATACAGACTATAGGAGGGAAAACAAATTGGAGGAGTAAGATAATGAGGACAACAGTGGTGATAGCATACATTAAGGCAATTAAAACACACACACACATACACATACACACAAAACAGGAAAAATGTAAGGTTCTATGGTAACTCACTGAACCTTATCACAAAGTTACTTCATTCAAACACTAGGCTAATCTGACAGGTAGACCTCAGTTTCCTTAGTTGGGAAACACATAACACCTTATAATTTAGATCATCCCCTGGGGTTGAAAGGTAAAGTATAATGTAACATGGCTTGGGGTCAGAGGATAAACAAGCTTGGGTTACCAGTGCGTTATTCAGCTGCCCTCATCAGAAACATAAACCGCCTCCACAAGTTTACGATAAAACAGGAGAGGCCTGATCGTTTGACTCAAACAAAACCATCTTAAGTGCAACTGCTATCTTCCCTCCTGATACGGTGTATGCCATTTTGTCAAGACCAGCTGCATACTGTATCTATTAGGATTACAGTTAAGTTTTCTGAAGTTGTCCTTTTCTATGACACATACTTACTAAAGTGATAGATCATCTTGTTTTTATTGAAAGACAGGTTGCATAAAATCCCCCAGTGGTAACTAGACATGGAGAAATTCAGCCAGGAGCAGTAACATCCTGTGAGATGTCCTGAAAGGCAATAGCTTTGTGAGCTTTGACGCCCGTTAATAGTATTTCATGTAAATTTATGCAGTCAAGAAGAAATAGATCAATCCAGCCTTTTTTCCCCTTTATGTGAAAATACAAAAGAAAAATTACATAATACAGTCCTTTAATAAAACTTGAGGGATTATTTTTACTGAGATGGCCACACATTTGTGGATATTAAAAATGAACTTTGGTGACTTTTGTTCCTTATCATAACATTGCCATCATTTATTTCCTTCCCTGTTAATATTTTATACCCCACCCATTCTGTGACCCAACCCAGAATAAATCTACTTCAGGAAAACCATGTGTGCTTATCTAAACAATGCAAGCAAGTATAAAAGATTAAAACAAAGCTCCCACTAAAAATGAGAATGTTAAAAAAATTAAATTACTGAAAGTTTTTTTCAAACAAATATGTTTTTGCTTTAAATATTATGCATCTGGATTCACTATAAGCATTCAAGATTTCAAGAAAAGTAGCATCCCCCTTAGTAAAGTTTAATAAGTCCAGAAATGTATTTGTTAATTTGGTAATACGTATTAGGACAGATATAAGCTAACAAAATTAAGCAAATTATTTGTAAGAGGAAGTAGGTGGGTTTGGTTTTGTTCTAGAGATAATTGCTTCAAATGTTTTTGTTTAATTAATTTATTCAATATTTCTTGAGCATCCATTATATTTCAGACCTTGTACTGGAAAGAATTATTGTAAATGTAAGAAGGAAGAGTCAATAGGCTAAAAACAAACATTCTAAAAGGGATGTCCTATTTCACCCACAACCTTTGATGTTTAAGATCCTGCCAAATACAGACTTCACAGGAATGCATTCCTTTGTGCAGTGAAGCTGAGAAGGGAATTCTGCTAAAATTGCCATCCTCTGTGGGATTTCCAAATTGTTGCTTTAAAAAAAAAGTCCTCAAAACAAAAACAAGACAAATACTATTGATTTGGCTTCTTTCTCTGTGTGTATTTTGACACAGAAATAATAAATCAATTTTAATTATTTCTATGAACTGGATTTCTCATGGAGTACAACACTGCTTACAAAGAGTTGAACAGCTCCATTTCTCTGAATCTCCACTCTGGTCCTTTAATTTGGAGCTGTGGTATCACCAGCTGCACTAAGGAAGGGGCTATTTGGAGTTCAATATGGAAATAAAGCCAGAGTTGGAGTGGGATCTTGCAGATTTTTACACAATGTCAGCCCACCCTTTCCCTGTGGAGTAGGAATTGTTGGCAAAGTAGACATCCTCTCATAGTCAGAATAAGCTCAGCTTTTTCCTTGGAAAATATGCAAAAGAGAAATGGAACATTCTAGCAAGCAGCCATGAGGAATGTGCATTAGGATCCTGTGCAGAGGGATCAAAGCCTGTATCTTGAATCAGCACTACTGACCTCTCCATATGTCTGTCTGAATTAGTAGTTATAAGATCCTTTTCTTCATTTTTGTCTAGCTGTTTGAAAGTCTATGGCTTTTCCTGTACTAAGTAGCTGGTGAAATGTAAGGTTGGATGGAATGTCCCAAAGTTATCCAACAATCTGAATGATTCAAGTAAAAACAAAACAAAACAAAACATTGCTGCTCCTTTTTTCTCATTAACAAATTTATTTTGGCTACATTATCCTGGCATCTATTGCATTAGGTTCCTATGTAAGGAATTTAACTGTACTGATATTTTACCATGAAGAATAAAATTCAACATAGAATCTGTTTTCCTGTGTTGGCACATTTATTTTGGAGTTATTTTAATAGAATAACCTACCCTTGTATCCTCCTAATTTGAAAACAAAACTGATTCAACCATCTTAGAAGTTGTGACAAATAAGGTAAGAAATAGTGCTAAAGAAATCAGATGTCTCACAGACCTTCAAGGGATTTGCTCATGGCCCTTTCATGAGCACTTGCTTATTACAAGTACTTCTAGCCCCTTAAAATATTGTGACATTCAAGCAAGACTAAGATCTATTTTGTTAAAATTTTCCTAGAATGATCAATTGAGATTTGTATGTTATCAATGGCAGAATATGACAAGATTTTAACCTTGAGATCTATGGCTGCGTGCTATATTCTGTGATTACAATAAATCCCATTGCATACAAAAGAAGCTAAATCATGCATTCTGCATGGGTTGCACAGGCAGTTCATCCTTTTGAACAATGTAGGACTTGCTGACTGTAGCTTTCTTGAGGGATGGGACCATTGTGATAAGAAATAGATCTGATACTGATACCCCAAGCCTATCACTGAAAGATATCTCTGCTTCACTCTGTAGTGCATCACCAGGGGACATAAGGAAAGAGATTTTTCTCTTCCTCATGTGTCCACACTGTTCTCTCTTCTCTAACAATAAAAATCCTTACACCCCCTAATGCATAGACAAATGATTCCAGGACATGAGCTATAAAGGGGAAACTCGTAAGACATCTGCAGAATTGAGAAATATTAAAGTATGCTTTACATTACTCAGTTGTTCTTCTTTTCTCATAGCTATTCTCCACCTAGTAAAAGCATCACCCTTCTAAATGCAATTCTGTACTCTGTTGCTTAAAATTTTTCCAGTGGCAATGCATTGCCTATGGGAAAAGTTCAAATCCATAGCAGGGCACACAAGTCCAACTATTACCTGGTTGCTCTTCATCTTCTCCATCTCTCATATTATAATCTAGAAATATCAGATTGCTCTATTTCTTCAATGCATATGATGGCGAACCATGAATACTGTTGCCCACACTTTTTCCTCTGCCTGCAGCTTACAAACCTTGGCCTTGCTGATTCATCCTTCAGGACTGCTCATGGACATCTCCACCAGAAATCTACCCAGAAAGCATGAATGGCTCAGACTGGGGCATGGTTCTGCCTGTTGACCCCCACAGTTTTCTACTGTAACATGTGTCATATTGTTTTCTCTTCTTTCCTTCAAGATCAAGAACAATGTGTTCACCCATATTTTATTCCTCTCTCCTGCTCCCTTTCCACCTTCAGAATGGAGATGAGGTAGAGCAAGAGAGACAAACAGAGGTAAATATAAACAGAAAGATAAAGGAACAGAACATTGACACCAGGGAAACTATAGAGCAGAGCCACTGGCTTATAACGAAACAAACCCCAATACATGAGATTTGGGCAGGTATGCTTCTGTTACGTACACTCTGAAAGAATACAACAAACACAATACATGATAAATGCTTATGAAATAGCTTTCCAGTGAGTGATAAATATCCTCTATGCCTCTACAACATGCTTGGTTTCCTCCTTTCATGTTCTTTTCTCACCTGGAATGTCTGTTCCAATTCTCTTTGCCTTTTCAGACCTAACTCTTTAAGCCTGGATAAAATCCCGTTACCTATATGAAGTCTTCTATGACTACTCCAGGAAACATAATTTTTACCATGTCTGAAACCCTAGAATACTTACTCTTATCCCCATCATTCATAGATATTGTATGGCTTTCTTTCCTTCATGTTTATCTAATCTCAAAAAACCTTGTATCATTAAACACATCAATAATTGTGTTGTGGCTAAAACCACTGATATTTATACTTGCTGTTGATAATAAATGGGATTAATGCTTAATTGTTTCCCTTTTCTCTGATTTCCATTTCAGTAAGTATGTTTGTAGATTTATGGAGAACTATTAGAAAAGTTCAAATGATTAAATTTGGTCAAATTTGAAAGTACTTTAGATTTCTTTTATCCATCAAGGTGTTGATACAAAAAACTGGAGTTTCAGGAGCAGATGTGGCTCAAGTTGTTGAGTGCCTGCCTCCCACATGGGAGGTCCCAAGTTTGGTTCCTGGTTCCTCCTAAAGAGGACAAACAAACAATGAACAAGACAATGAGCAAACAGACAATTAGCAGACAACAAGCAAAACAACAACAAGCAGAAAATGAGCAAAAACATAAGCAGACGATATGCACAAACAATGAGCAAACACAACAAGCAAACAGATGAGGGAACCATCTTGGGGTGCAGGGGTGGAAAACAACTGAAGTTTCAAATGTCCAAGTGTAAACAAAGGAGTTGTTTACAGGCGAGGGAAAGCTTACTTTCCCTAAAGTGATGGAAAAATATTCCATGTTCAAATTTACCACAAATTCTTTTTTTATCAAAAGATGTCTATTTTAATTTACTATAAATATTTAAATTTTAGGAAGTTACTAGGTAGATGCACTTTTTTCTGCAGGTTTAGTTTGATCTTCAGTTACTGTTTTCCGAGATCTGTTCAATAGCTTATCCCAAATTATAAAATGTGCTCTTAAGTGAAGAGGTAAAGACAGACCCTGGAATCTTCATACAAGACTTGGCTAGGTGGCTTGAAGATTGTGAACCACTGATTCTTCATACGGGAAACAAATACTTGTTCTTGGAGTAAGAGGGCCTCAATTGCATCTATGAAGTCACCAAATCTGTGCAGCTTGACTATTCTCTCAGGGTTCTGAGATGCCTTCTCTTCTATGAAATCTATTTTGTACCCCAGAAAAGTATGTTCTTAAAGTTAATCTATTCCTGTGGGTGTGGACCCATTGTAAGTAGGATCTTGGTGAGTAAACTGCCACAAATTCCTTATGCAGACATTGGCAAGTATTTTTCTGCCTTGGGCTTATGTTTCCTTCTAGTAAAATAACGTGACTGCACTAAACATAAGAAAAACTTTCCAAATATAAGTTTTCCAAATATGTAAACCCATACTCATATAAGTTTATCTTTCTATAATTGCCTATAATTGAACGGTTTCTATTTCATGCTTTATTCTACTGGATGACAAAAGCTTATTCTCAGGCAATTTGGGATTTCTTATCCTATTTTCCCTAAATTGTGCCTAATTTTGGGATTTACAGCGCAAAAATTATGAGAGTAGGGTGGAGGGATCAATTGCTCAATGGTACCCAATGATTCTGCATCCATCCCTCAATCTGTTTGCTAAGTCTCCTTGAATTCAGGACCTCTCCTCATATGTCAGAATGGAAACTATTCTGCTACTGCCATGCTACTCTAGCTATCAAAACAAAAAACTCTACAAACCTACCTCTCAAGACCCATGTGTCCAGGTACACCATACAATCCTTCACTAGGTTTCTGCCTCTCCTTTAAAACTCTCTCCCCAATGGTTTTTTACTCACATCACTTTTTCCCACTAACTGCCCTCCTCTTCTCTCTTTCTCTCTCTCCCCTTCTCTCTCCCTCTCTCTCTCCTGCAATAATCAAATAAGAAAAAATATATATAGTGCCTAATTCTATTTCTGGTGCAATGTTAGAGTTCAGTAAATGCTAATTACTACTATTATAATTTTTATTACTTTAAATAGGTTATGTAACCACAGGGTTCAAAAATCATATATATATATTTCTACACACACACAAACATATATAAAGTGAAAATTGTCCTTCTCACACAGGCTTCCCTCTTTTTGTCTTGTTTCCTTTTTACTTTAAATAGGTAATCATTAAACAGTGTTTTTTTTTAAGGCAAACATAATGAAACAGATTTTACTATATCCTTAAAGGAGGGAGTTTAGCAATATTTATTTTCAAATATTCATATATATTTATAAAACTAAAATTAAAATATTACATAATACTTCATCAAATATTTATGGAAGGGAGCAGATGTGGTTCAAGCAGTTGAGCTCCTGCTTCCCGCATGTAAAGTACCAGGTTTGGTTCCTGGTGCCTCACAAAAAAACCCAAACAAACAAGCAAATCAAAAGATAAAAATAACCCAGGGGAGTCAATGTGGCTCAGTGTTTGAGCACAGGCTTCCCACATACGAGGTCCTGGGTTCAATCTCTGGTTCCTGGTACCATACAGATTTTTTAAAAAAAATTAATGGCACTTCCACAGACACCCATTTAAGCTTTTTAACAATATTAACTAAGTTATTTCTCATACAACACTATGAGGTAGGTGCTCTTGGTAGTTTCTTTTGACAGAATAAGGGAACTGAGGCTTGAGAGTAACACAGAAAGCAGAGGTGAGATGCTAAGTGTTAGCCATACCACCTTAGTCCCTTTACTGTAATTTCTATCTATACCAGTCTGCTTTGCATATGCATATATTTAAACAAGTTCTTTAATTGTTTAGATGTCTTCATTAAATTTCAAAAGTCAAAATTACCACTATACTTGGAAATGTTTTAGAGTGCTTAAGAAATAACGCCTGTATAGTAAAATTGAATAGGAAGATATACACAGACTTAGTTTCATCAGTAATAAACCAATATATGTTTCCATTCAATCTTTCTCTTTTTAAAGCATTATTTACTAAAAAAATCATTGGCAATTGCATACAGTCAAGATCCCTAACCTCTAAGCATTACGTGGAAAAACACACCCAATATCCTTTTATAGTCTCACAGCAATTCTACCAATAAAACTTTCTTATTTATATCCCTTTCTCATTTTCCTCCTTTGATCTATCTTTTAGTTAAGATTAGGGTTAATATATCCTCTTAAGATGAAAAATCTATAATGGCATGCATCTTTTTAATAAGCTTGACTATCTCCCAAAACATTTTAGGGTGTACATTTTAAAAATATTTAAAATATATTAAATTATATATTCATATATTATGCAAATATATGGGTACATAAGCAAAGTACATAATCTATAATATTATATTTTACTATATACAATACAACCATTATAAACAAAGCAAGGCATTAAATTTCCAATCTACAGTTCTTTTTTTAATATATTTTTTTATTTATTTTTTAAAAGATACATAGATCACAAAAATGTTGCATTAAAAAATATAGCAGGCTCCCATATGCCCTACATCCCCACTTTTCCCACATCAACAATTTCTTTCATTAGTGTGGTGCATTATCATTACATTTGATGAATACATTTTAGAGCACTGCTACACCTGCTACACAGCATGGATTATAGTTTACATTGTAGTTTACACTCTCCCCCAGTCCATGCAGGATATATAATGTCCTGTATCCGTTCCTGCAATATCATTCAGGACAACTCCAAGTCCCAAAAATGCCCCCATATCACACCTCTTTTTCCTTCTCCCTGCGTTCAGCTACTCCAGTGGCCACTGTCTCCACTTCAATGATATAATTTCTTCCATTGCTAGACTCACAATAATTCTATAGTAGAAAACCAGTAAGTCCACACTAATCCATATTTTCTTCTATCCTGAGAACCCTGGGATGGTAATGCCCACTCTGCCTCTCAGTTGAGAGGGGGTTTTGATTTCACATTGTTGGTGGATAGGACTTTCATGCCCATAGCTGTAGACTCTCTCAGTTCCTTGATGTCATGATTGTCTATCTTCACCTCCCTGTCAGCTGACCTGGGTAAATCCGAAGAACTGGAGAGTAGGTGCTGCAACACCACTGAGGCTCAGGGCCCAGCTGGCACATTGACAGCCCAGAGATTCAAGTCTCTTGGGTATACATCAAACCCAGCATCAACCACAGGTTCAATAAAAGGGACTGAAGAGTCATGTGTAGAGAAGTCCAACTCCATCACCCTCGGGAGCACAAATTCCAAAGTAGGGCCCACTGGCAAGGCACCAAACTCCAGAACCATTTGCCATGACCATAGGACCTGGGTGTCTCCATAGCCCTCAGGAACACCACTACCTAGGGTTGTATCCACTTTGGCTGTCTATGAGATCCTGCTAAGATATGCATAAGTGTGACCCCTCTGATGACTTTCCAACTCATTTTGAAGTCTCAGCCATATAAACTCATATGTCTTTACAATTTCCCCCTTTTTATTCGATGTCTTTTTCCAGTTGCACCACCAATCTGTGCTTGGTAATAACCCTTGGTGCCAGAGAGACTCATCCCTGTGAATCATGTCCCATGCTGGGGGTGGGGGTCAGTTAATGCAAGTAAATGCTGAGTTTGGCTTAGAGAGTGGCCACATTTGAGTAAAATTGACCTATTGTTCTTGCCTTATCTTTTACTCCTTGATTCTGCACCTGCCCAAGAATTCAATTATACTGAATTATTAGCTGTCAACTGATTATGATATTTTCTTTCCATGCCTTTGTTTATTTTGATTGCTTCCCCACTGATAGAATACTATTCACCTTTAAGGCTCACCTCAGATATCACCTACTCAGCTTTCCAGACTTCAATATAAGCTGAACTTGAAAGTCTCTTAAGCACAGAGATGTACTTCTATAGCAGTGCCTATGTGGTATGTGTAATACTCTGTTATATTATTTCTTCCTGTGCCTATTAGTTTCATTATTGTTTTCTACCATGGTACCTTGCACACAGTAGGTGCTTAAAAAAGAATTGTTAAATCCATGAATGATGGTGGGCCAGCATAGCAGCCACTATTGTCCTGTTTAATGAATAAAGAATTGATTCCAAAAGTAAGAGTGACTTGTACAGGGCTATGGACTTTCTCCTTCAGGTATTTACACAGGTATATGGGTACATGAGAAAGAGAGATTATAAATTGTTTCCACCTTTATCATGATGTGTGATAGCTGGAAGAAAAATCCAGATTCCTTCAGATTATTAGGATGAACTTGGATGGACAGGGCCTTGAATACTTTGGATTTATGACCACAAATCTAATGGGCTCTGAATGACCTATATTTCATAGTCATTGATTCTCACAATCTCTGTGACAGCTATTTACATCTCTCCTTAATCCTCCATCTCATTTGTACCCCTTCTCATCTCAAAAGCTGATCCTTCCTCTTACTAATGAAAAAATAGAAATAATCCTTTAAAAATCGACCTCATTAGCCCACCTCCAAATCTACCAACATGCCCAAGCCTGTCCCCATATTCACTGCCTTTCCTCCTATTAAATGGATGAACTCCCCATCCTCCTATCTGAATTCAATCCCTCTACTTTTGCAATAGAACTTTTTTCATTCTTATCAGTATTTTATTTTTGCTATTATATTCTCTCTGAAACTCTTATTTTTTATTAACTTTTTATTTTTATTTTTGCTGTTAAACTCTCTCTTAAATGATCTCCCATTCTTCTCTTTCCTTGATCTTTCTTATCAACATACTAACATGCTCTAATAGCCCCGTTCTATAAAAAAGTCCTCACTGATCCCATTTACCCCATTCAGCAACACCCTTTTTTATTCTTCTCTTTACAGTTTAACTTGAAACACTTCTCTATATTCACTGTCTCCATTTTTCTCTTATTTTCTCTTTAATTCCTCCAAATCAGGACTGTGTCTATCATTTTCATTCAAAACAACACTTGTCAAAGTCATAAGTGGTCTTCATTCCATTAAGCCCAGTGTCCAAGTTTCAGTCCTCAACTAAATAATTTCTCATTTGCACTTCAAAAGCTGAAATACTTTCTTCACTGAAATACTTACTTTCTCATTTTTTTTTCCTTTAACTCATGGGTCATTATTTTAAGCCTTTCATTTTTAAATAAAACTCTGATATGGAAAACCACAAAAAAAAGTTTAGTGAATGATTCTAAGGCAAACATTGTAATGACCAGGTACAAAAAACAATTTTGCCAGTCACCAAGAAGCCTAACCATATACTCAATCTTAGCTCCCTCCTTCTGTCCCTTCTAATATATCCATTAGCTTGATTTGTATATTGACTACTTTGTGGAATATCTTGATGGTTTTATCATCCAAGTGTGCATCCCTAAATACAACAAGTTTAGTCTTTGTTATTTTTCAACTTGATATGTCTTTTAAGTGTCTTTTAACCTAATGATTCCCATTCCATCTCTTTCTCTGCTTTATAATTTATCACTTACTCCAACTATTCTAGTCTTCTGTCATTCCTTAGACATGCCAGCCTCATACTCACATTGAGAACTTTATTTTTTCTGTCTAAAGGGAAGTGTTCTTCAACCAGATAGTCTATGTATTTCTCATTCAAGATATTCCAATCTCTGCTGAAAAGTTACTTTAAAAAGTGACCTTATCTTATATTCCCTCCCCTAAAATTCTTTGCCTTGTGTTCTTTCCAGCTTTATTATTTAGAGCACTTTTCACCACATAAATTGATTTACTTATATTTGTGTTTAATTGTTATTAAGTTTGTATCCTCCACTAGTCGGCAGGGACTCTCTAGCTCAGTACTCTATCCTCCATGCCTTGAAAAGGGGCATATGAATTGCTGGCATGTATATTCATGAAGTGTTTTTCCTTTTTTTCCATGAAGTTTTATAAAATGAATAATAAAGTTAGCTGCAATAGAATCTTATTACAAAGAAGGGTGAAAGGATAGATGGACAAACAGATATGTTATAAAGGGGTAAGTGTGATCTAATTTTTACATCTGTTGCCCCATTAATTGCACAATCTTAACAGCCTGACCTGACTAATATGGGGTCAGCTTCTTACTCTGTCCTTATTTATCTCTGTACAACTCTTCCAGATAATGTAAATTGTACACATATTAGTTGCATAGTATGTTACCACGTAATGGAACTATAGAACCCTTTATTTCTTATATTTCTTTGGAGTAGCTCTTTTCAGTAGTGCTAAGAGGTGCTAAGGACTATTAAAGATTAGAGGAAATCCTAAGCATAGGTAAGCTGTTGCGTCTAATACTTTATTTACTAAGCACTTATCTCAACAATTGTACTTGTTTATATGACTGTCTATCCCACTACACAAGACTGTGATTTTCTGCATATCCTCAACACCTAGCTTGGTGCTAAACATAAAGTAGATGCTTAATAAATGCTTATTGAATAAATCTATGCTTGAATGATTTCACTTGTACTAGGAGTTTGAATGAAACTTCATTTCAAAATGAAAGAGAATATACTATATGTTAAGGAAAGTCAGCAAATTGAAATCATAAGATATTAACATAATTTCTATCCTCCTTCAAAGGACAAATACAACTTGAGGTAGTTCTCTAAACTTAGTACTAAAAAAAAAAAAAAAGACCAGATTTAAATTCATTTTTTTAAAGTGATATTTAGTAGAGGATTATAATTTTAGAAAGGATTCCCATGTTCTTGGCCTGATACTTTCAGAATCATATAAAAAATATCAGGAAAAGCACACATTTCAATAAATTACTTTTCAATCTAGCTTCCCATAGCTAAAAACTAGATTTAATTTTTCTGTAAGATTTCACTTATTGTTCATAAAAAATTTCTTCAAAAGAATGAATTATTATTTCATAAATGTGCTTCGACTCACTGGGTTTGTAACCATGATCTAAATTACTTAGAAAGTAGGATGGATAGACAAATGATCTGTTGGAGAGCTTGCTGTATAATTTCTTCCTCTTTGATTCTGTTTCATTTTAACTTTTTGGTGTGGTCTTAGGGTAAAGGTAATATAAAGGAGGAAGGAAAAAATATGAATTAATGTAACCTGGCAGCCTATTGCCTCAGTCTCCCACTCCTGGTTTAAGCAGGAACAAAGGAAACCAGCTTAAGCCAGTCCTATAGCCGGTTAAAAGGACGCACAAGAAAGAGCTAAGTCAATACCAATTCAGTGCTAAATTCCATTGCTTACTTGGCAAAAGGAGCAGGTAAAAGTCAAAATGGTTGGAATGGGATAGGAGAAAGTGTTCATTAAAAACTGGGGGACTTGCATGGGAAAGTTAGACCTCTCGGATAGGCTGTAACCTCTGAAGTATCCAATCTACAGAGAAACAGAGGAAGAGATTGCATGCTAGTCTTAGGGGCATAAATTGTGTCATTTACCTTTGTTTGGGGTGCCAACCACACTTTCTGGTTATGCAGTCCTTCTTGCAAGATTGGGAATAAATTCTTTTCTTCCCCACAATCAGGTGAGCCTTATTTTCTTCCAGAAGATTTTTTTCTTACAACATTGCCAGGATCTAAGCATTTTTGCTTAAAATGAAAATAGATTTCAATCAAGGTTAAAGCTGGGGAAATGACTTTCCAACAAGTTTTCTAGTTCCTGAGGGGTTGGCAGCAAAGTTTATCATGTTTATCCTTAGATTCTCACATCTCTTGATCTGAGAGCCTACGGAAGGTGTGGGAATATACTTGGTTGCTTTATTATGAAGAGAGCACATTATGAAGAGAATTCTATCTTGAATTGTTCACACTACTCCCTGTTACTTATAGGAAGCTCAAATATTTGGCTTTGCCAAACACAGGGGCTCTTATTATTTTAATGAAATTTAATAATGCTTGATTTTGTTATGATGAAACTCAAGGGTACAGTTGGGGGATACACATAATTCTTTTAGGTTCAAGACATGCTTCAGAGAAAAAGATATTTGCAATTATTTCTATCTTGCAGGAAATTTCAGTTCTAATTTTGTGTCATCCTCCAATAGGTATGTCAATTCCCTGATGTTCCCAAAAAGAAGGAATTGTTTCTCTCAAGAGGATTGCTGGCCCAATTAGTTAGGACAGTCTAGTATGTCAAGCCTTCAGCATTGTTGCAATATCTGTAAATCTGGCTCCTCAAATAGTAAAGATTGAGTGTCACGGTGTGCCCTGAGGGGAGGGCCAGAGAGGTATAGCATGGATGGAAGCAGGGCAACTGGGGGGAGATGGAAGTGCTCCACAAGATCATGCAATGATGGACATGTCAACTTACCTCTGAAATGTATAAAAGTCTATAAACTAAAATGTAAACTATAATGTAAAACAAAAGGAAACAAAAAACTTAGAAATTTGTACAGTCTAAAATATAAACAATAATGTAAACCAAAATGAAGCCATGTTTGATAGCTGTGTTTCAAAATTTGTACATCAACTGCAACAAATATAACATGAACATGTAAAGAAATCATTGCTGGGGAAAGGGGAAAAGGGTTTGATGTTGGATATCTGGGAGTCCTCTATATTGTGTATGTGATTACTGTAATCTAAAACTTTTTTGAAGACAAAATTAAAAATTAGAAAAAAAAAGAAAGGATGTGGACACTGAGGAAGAAATGAAAGTGCCTTGCCACTGTACATACAGGGCAACACCTATTAGTGATAAAAGGCAAAATGTTAGAAACAAAGCATCATAATATTTTTCATTTTATTAATAAACCAATTTATTTTTACTTTATTTTAGTATTTCTAAATTACTATGTATTCTATTTCTAAACTTTAAACCCATCACTGTATTTCAATTTCCTATTAATTGAATTTGTCAATATATTAGGATTCATTGTTGAAGAAGTTTTGGCCCACAGAGAGGTTTGACTATGGCAGGGGAGGAACTCTGGTGTGGCATGTTATTGATGGGGACACATGGGTTGGGGAGGGGGGGAGTTCTCTAGGGCATGTGTATAGAGAACATAAATATGTTAGGATATATGTTGGGTATTTTTATAGTAGTTACAGTTACAAGCATCAACTGAAGGAGTGCTCAGTTCCCACCTATGGGAGGCCTGTCACATTCCCCAATGGAACAAAAAATAATCCCCCAAGTGCAATGGCAAAGATCAACAAGGAAGGATGGTCCAATAATGAGCCCTTGATACTGATGATTATGCTTAGGAGCCTGTGTGCCTGAAATATGAACTAGGTCTAGAGCTGTAGGATGCCTAAGAGTTACCTCCTGAGAGCCTCCATGTTGCTCAAATGTGGCCACTTTCTAAGCCAAATTCAGTATGTAAATGCATTACCTTCCCCCCAACATGGGACATGACTCCTGGGGATGAGCCTCCCTGGCACTGAGGGATTACTACCAATCACTAATTGGAGAAGAAACTAGAAAGAGACCTCGAATAAAAGGGTTAACTCAGACAAGCAGAATATCTCAGCCTACATGTTGGATCAAGTGTTAAAAACTGCTCTTTGACCTTGAATAAAAGGGGGAAATGTCAAAGACAAATGAGTTGATATGGCTAAGAGTCTTCCAAAAAGAGTTGAGAGGTCATCAGAGGGGTCGCGCATATGCACACCTCATCAGGACCCCAGAAAAAGCCAAAGTAGATACAACACTAGGTACTGGTTCTCCTGAAGGCTACAGAGATCCACAGGGTATATACTCATGGCAAGTGGATTTGGAGCTCTGTGCCATGTCAGAGGGCCCTACTTTGGAATTTGTGCTCCTGAGTGTGATGGAGCTGGACTCAGATGTGACCTTCCTACACATGCCTCTTCTGTCACTTTTACTGAACTTGTGGTTGGCACTAGGGATGGCCCATACTCGGAAGACTTGAATCTCTGGACTGCGCATGTGCCAACTGGGCCCTAAACCTCAGCAGAGTGGTGACTCCTACTCTCTGGTTCGTTGGTCTTACCCAGGTCAGCTAACAGGGAGGTGAAGATGTCAGCCACCACACCAGGGAATGAGGAGTGCCTACAACTATAAGCAGAAGAATTGCATCCATATCCATGTGGAATCTAAGCCCCCTCTTGATCTAGATGTGGAGAGGACATCACCATCCCAGGGTCCACAGAATGGAGGAATAAAATATGGACTAGAGTAGACTTACTGATATTCTACTATAAAACTATTGTGACAAGTAATAGAAGAAATTTTAGCATCGAGGTAGAGAAAGTGGCCACAGTAGTTGCTGAGGGCAAGGAGAAGGTAGAAGAGATGTGATATGGGGGCATTTTGGGGATTTTGAGTTGTCCTTAATGATATTGCAGGGTCAGAAGCTGGACTTTATATATCTTGCCATGACCCACTGAATGTACTGGGGGAGAATGCAAACTACAGGGCAGGCTATTATCTGTGAGGTGCAGCAGTGTCCTAAAATGTGTTCACCGAGTGTGATGAGTGTGCCATGATGATGAGGGAGGTATTGGTGTGGGAGGAGTGGGGTGGGGGCTTGGGGGGTTTACAGGAACCTCTTATTTTTTTAATGTAACATTTTTTGTGTGATGTATATATCTTCAAAAAATATAATTTACAAAAATGATGTGGGGAGTGGGTTATATGGGAACCTCTTTTTTTTTGTTTTTTTATGTTTTTTAATGTAACATTCCTTGTTATCTATTAACTTTAATTAAAAAAAATAAATCATAGCTGTTTTTCAATGATATAGTAATTACTAGACATCTAATTTCCATATTTATAATTTTCATATATGAAAAACTGAGAAATAAAGTTATAACCATAAATATGTTAGATTAAACACAATTATTTTATTTATATACTTCATTTGTCATTGAAAAAACACTTTATTATTTTTTTACCTTTTATGTGAATAATAACAATAATGTTGATTTTCCTACATTGGTTATATTCATTGCATTTTGCATGTTTTGCCAAATATTTAATGCAAATTGTTTTCATATAATAATCATTGTAATTATGTTTGTCTTAGATTCTATCATCCTCATTTTTAAAAAATAAATATTTGTTTTTATTTTTTAAAAAGTATGTAGGTCAGCTCAACTTTTGTAAGCATTGTGATTCAAGTCAATAGGGTCGTGCTTACCTAGGTACCTGCAGGGAGATCAACAATGGCAGATTTCACCAATGCATTCAAGGAGAAACAGGCAAGAGGAAATGCCTGAGGCCCCGCCCTTACTCAGGGACCCATTCACTAACCTGTTGATTCAGCTGGACTCTTTAAACACCTAAATCCTATAGACTTCTGATTGTCAGTAGAGCTTTGCCTTTTTAGACAAGAGAAACCTGAGAGTGAAGTAGGAAAAGGCGGGGAGACCGGCATAGGGCATAGTGTTTCCACTCCCATCATTTACAGTGAGACATTTTTGTGGTTTTCAAGAAATGTCAAGCCCCTGGTCTGGCAAGAACTTGTCATTCTAGACTGATTTTGCATCAGCAGGAGTCACTTACATGGATTCTACTTTTCAAACTCTTGAATATTATTCCTTAATTACTTATAGGAATCCTCAATGTTGGATCCATCACTTTATTAGATTGTATTACTTAGTTGGTCAAGTTTGTATTTTCTATTTTCTATTCTTCCAGACGTTCTTTTATCTTTATGCATCCCAAGTTCCTATGTTCTTAAACTCCTCATTCCTTTATTTATAGAGTAAGAACATCAGTTTGTCCCTGGGCTGTTTGTCCCTCATGAGGGTGTGAGGACATCAGAAGAGTTTTTATGCTATTTTGGTAGAATCCTAACTGGTAAAATTCCAAGCATCTGCTAATAAATGAGGGAGAGTTTTCCCACAGTTGTGATTCACTTTCTACATGTGCAAGTATTTAAGTTACAGGTGTATGTTCAGAATTCACAACCAAAGGCAAGTTTCCAAGTTTCCCATAGACAGACTTCACTATACTTAATGGTTTAGGAATGCATACTTATTATTTTTAATGAAAAGCTGACATCCTACTTACCAAAAGTTAGGGAGTAAACATATCTCAGAGGAAACAAATGTAAACTTTGAAGTCAGGCAGATCTGGGCAAAAGTTCTGGCTCTGTCACTAACTAGATTTGTGACTATGAAGAAATTTACTTTAGCATTTTCAGATTCTGGGCCTTACTTTTCTCTTCTATAAAATGCCTCATGGATGTAAGAGAAATCCAGACACCCATCTAACAACACATTTGTAGCCATGGTTGATTTTACTGGTTAGTTTAACAAAGCAGGCATCTCTTCCTCCCCCATGGCTTGACCCTAAAACTTGGTTGATGAAAAAAACCAATTCAGAAGGTCATTCTTTGAAGATTACAATTCTACTTAATAAGGTTGCTATGAAGTACAAATAAGAATGTAATGTACATGCCCACCTGGACATAGTGGGCCCTTAGTTAATGTCAACTTTCATCTTTATGATGTTAATAACTGCAATAAGGATAAAAAGCTGTGATTCAAAAATCTGGGTCATGGTTAAAACATGATGAGGCTGGTGGCTAATAGAGGTTCTGGGTGCAGGATATTGGTCAGATCAGTATAATCTGGGCTCACCACAAGGGCTCAGTAAACATAGGTCACTACTGGGAGATGATTCACAACCAGCAAAGTCACAAACAAGAAATGTAATAATTTACAAGGAAAAACAGCTATCACACAGAAAGTTCCTGATATTCACTCAGAAGAAGAAATCAGGCTAAACTATGCAGATTCATAAGAGTAAAATCAGAGTTAGTGAAGGACTCTGGCTGGTCGTACAGATGAGGTTTATCACATTTGGTAAGCTGATGAGTCCTTCTGCACTGTAAGAATGGAGTTATCACCTGGATCATAAGGACAAGATTTTACATAGGGGAACTATAACTTTCAATTTCTGAGATACTGCTGGTGACACACTGCCAGAGGATCTTATTATTTTACTCCTCCTTTACTATTTCCCAAATTGACCAATTATCTCCCTTTGCCACTTCATTCTTTCTTCTATTCTTTTATCTGTCTTACTTTCTTTTATTTTTTCTATCTTTGGTCTTACTTTTCTCTTTCCTTTTTTTTTTTAAAGACTGGATAAAATACATTTCAATAGCTTACAACTTTCATATGTTAACAAAATAGTTCTCCTAATATCCTGTTCAACAACTCTCCTTGGCAACTCAATTCACATTTGACGTTGAGTGATATTTACAGATGTGGATTTCATTTAATGTACAGTGATTTTGACTGATTTATCACTTGCAACTAAGTTTAATTTCATATTCTGAACATAACAAACTTTACCTTGTTATCTTCATAATGTATATTAGAATGTATATTTTCTCATAAGTTGATTTAACTTATAGTACATCTGAAGTGTGCTATCCCAATAGAAATTAGTGACTAATGTAATTGTCTTTGGGAAAAGGCTTCAGAGTTGAGCCTAAGATGCTAGAAACCTATGCCATCTGTCTCCCCCAATATTACCATCATCCTAAGACTTCTAAGATTCAGCAAGTTGGTCATGGTCACTCCCAGATGCAAAGGTGACTAGATTCCACGCTGAAGAACATGACCAGTCTGTGGGCTTCTGATGAGGGATTAGTCTACCTACTTTCATTTTCATGGCCTTTTGCTGAGGCTCCAAGTAAGTATTTTTCTCTTCCCTTTCCCTTTATGATCTAGTCTAGAGAGTTCTACATGGAACATTTTGATGTCTTCTGAAGTATTTTTATTTGACTAACAATAGAATCTATCTGCATATGTTTTTTGTATGTGTGGGCGGGGGGGGGGGATTAAAGTGTGATAAGATATGAAAATCATTTAACAGGGGTCCTGGACTGTACGTGCTCGATAACTCTGCCTGCCTCCCCCATAGACTCAACAATAAGCACCATGAAAGCAGGATTGCTTTCAACACTTAATACTGTACCTATAACATGGTCAGCTGTCAAATAATAGTGAATGAAAGATGAGAGAGAAAAGAAGAATGAAGAGGCTTTCATGTGGCTTCCTTCTCTTTTTTAAATGTTATAGTCGCAGTAACTTTCATCCTTTTCTACCACAGAATTCCAAAGGGAAGGAGAGAGGGAACATGGCCTGGAAGTTCAGAGGCATAGCCCAACCTTTCTGGACCAAGCACAAGAATTTTTGCCTTTCTTTTTTTTTTAATCTTAAAGTCTTTTAAGCTAGTTTAATACAAAAACTCTTTTAAACTGTTCCAAGTCTGTCCTTATTCATAGCCTATGGTGCTTGACACCCTGCTTCCAGAATTCAGAACACTCATTAACAGTTTGTCTCAAAACTTGGCTTGTATACCACCTATAGCAGAATCACCTGAATTCTTGTTTTAAAGTCACATTGGGGGGATATTTCTAGGCATCACCGAATCACATTTTCTGTAGACAGAACCCCAAGTCCTCAAGTTATTTTGCACAATAAAGTCTAAGTGCCGTTACTTGAAAAGAGACAAAATTGCACATGGATGCTAATCATAATTTAGTTTTAGGATTAAAAAAGTTTATCTACTGATAAAGGAAGGCAAGAGTCAGACTCTCCTGAGCATTTAATCACAGGGGCTAGAGCAAGGATACAATAGCCACTAGCCACGCATGGCTATTTAAATTTAGAGTAATTAGAATAAAATTAAAAATCTACTTTCTCAGTCACACTAGGCACATTTCAAGTTCTCAAAATGGCTGTGGCTACAGTCTTGTGCAGTACATTTCCATTACCATAGGAAGTTCTATTGAACAGCACTGTTCTGGAGTAAAGTCTTGACTTGGGATAGGGTCAGTGAGGATGTGGCACAGGATCTAGGAGTACTCTCAAGACCTCCAAGGATATCCCCATACTAAATTAGCACATAGGTTCAGATGAGAGGAAAAATATTGGAAGAGAACTAATATTAAGCCAGGAATCGTGTCCTCAGCTAAGCAGCTACTTCCCAGAAACAACTCTAGCCCAAGGAAGGGAAGCACAGGTCTTTGGTGAACAGCTAGCCTTCTCTGTCACAACCAATTGCAAATCTTTAAGAAAAGATGGTTGAATTTACAAATTTATTAAAGTTGAAAGTGAAAAAGGGGTTGGGTTCTCAATGTGTTAGAAATGATGTGTAGAAAGCAGCAGTTCAGCTGGAAGTCAGTACTTGAAAGGCAAAGAAGGCCATGGGAATCAATTCCACCTGCCACAGAATTGGGGGCTTACAGCAAATTCACATATGCAGGAGTATAGACTGTTAAAGCACATCAAAATGCATACCAAATATGTAAATTCTGCCTCAATTTGAAAATAAATTAAAAATGCACATTTTATTTAATCCTCAAAATCATCCTATGAGGAAATCACATGTTATCATGTGCATGAAACTTGCCTGGGGTCACATTGCAAGTAAAGAAAAAATCTATACCATACTGTATATGGTGTTTACTGTAACTTAAATTTTTTAATGATAATGTTATATTTTATCCATTTTTACACCTATAGAACATGAGCACAGATACTTGTAGGAAATTGCTTTGGAAAAAAGTTAAGGAAACTACGGATCATGTAAGCAGAGTTTTGGTATCTAGACCCTGACCCAGGAAAGGTGGCACTGAGTCAGCCCAAGTGTGGTTTATTTTTTTAAAAAACAATGACCTAGCAGTCATTAGGAATTCAGGTCTTTTGACATCTCAAGCATTAACCTTCTTAGTTTATATGTCATCAGTATGATAAATATTCCTATGATTTGGCCTACAACTGGATCCTCAGTTACATCATCTGAGACAGGGGAAAGATTAAGCCAAAGCTAAATTGCAGGTGCCACTCTAGAGAACCACAGCCCATTATGTGGAGATGAAACACAATATCAGGAACCCACCTGAGGATAATCCGGATTTCCGAAATTAGCAGGTGATAAACTGAAAAGTACAGATATTTTTTCCGTCATCTATCAACAAGAACCACTTTTCTTTGTATTTTTTCATGTCTCTTATTTTCAAGGATTAAAGTTTAAGATTTCAGGACACGGTGAATTTTAATTAAAAGTAGATTGAATAGATTAGTGGACTGTAATTGAGAATATTGCAAAATGGAGCACAGCACTAATGCTAAATAAAGACAATGATTCCTGATATTTCTGATATTTCAAATTCTATGAATTTGTACTGTTATTTAGCTAATTCCTACTTTTTTCATCTTGTATTTTTAATTTAATATATATATATTTATCAACATATTTCATGGATCTCCCCTATAATGATTGGCTGTATCAAATTTTTTAAGAAGTCTACAGCAAACAAAAATGTAATATGCTGCTAAATCTTAATAGCACAGTGCTGTTACTAATAAAAATCAGTAATGTTGTAGAAGATTTAATATCTAATTAAGGAGATAGTGGGTCAAGGATGAAAGGCAACTCATGACTCAGATTGTTTCAGAGCAAGAATAGGAAAGGAGGCTGCTTCAGACAGGAGGGGTATTTTTGCATACATAAGAAAGAAAGGATCACACCGATTCTCCAAAAAAGGACCTGTTTTGTGAAGATGGGAAAAGAGTATATCTGAATTAAGAGACAAGATCCAGGGCTTCCCATAATGATTTACATGCAATTATATATTGTGGACATGGTATTTAAACAGTGGAGCTGGAATGGCTTAAAATAGCTGAGTATTTGAAGAAGAAGTAAGTCTAAAACTGTTAGCAAAAGTCAGGTTAGAAAGACATGATTTATTATTGGTCATTATTTTCTTTCCTCTCCCTATACTGTGCATTTTTCTTTATTTTCTTTGTATAAAATAGTCAAATCGCCAACTGTTTATTGAATGCATATCCTAAGCAGAGCTCCCTGCTGAGAGCTGTGAGATCCTGGCCATCAAAGAGCTCATAACTTAGTTGAGGGCAGGGAGTGGAGGCGGGAATAAAAACATTTGAAAATGAGTGATAGGATAAGATTGAAGAAGTTTAAAGTAGTGGGTGAAAGTCAGGAGACAATTCCTGTTTCACTACCTGAGGACCGTTTAGATGTTAAAACCTAGCAATTCAGTGGAGAAAGTGATCCTTCAACTTCCGATGATTATGGAAGAATTTGCTTTTCATTTTAATTTCATTCATTTTTACATGTAATTATTTTATTGACGGGTAATTTGCATAAAGTAAAATGCAGACGCTTAAATATTCAGTCCCATGAGTTTTGACAATGGTATACTCCATTAAACTACCACCAAAACAAGACAGCAAATATATCCATTGCCCCAGAAAGGTCTCTCATGGTCCTTTCTGATCAATGCCTCTCCTCAGAGGCAACCATTTTTTGATTTCTATCACCATAAATTAGATTTGCCTGTTTGGATTTATAAAAAGGAAATAAGAGAGCAAGGCCGCTTTTATTTCTGGCTTCTCTGGATCAGCCAAAACGTTCTTAGATTCACCCACGTTGTTGCATGTGTTAGTACTTTGTTCCGTTTTAATGCTCATTAATAATGCCATTATTAATTCCTTGATTATCTGTATGGAGATTTTTAATCTCAACTTTTCTTGGATTTTAGCTTTAACAAAAGGTTCCTAAAAGTGGATTAAGCACAAAAGTTAATCTTTCCTCCCTCCAAAAAGTTAAATCAGTAAAAGTAAAAGATTAAAAATAAGTATGACCAATAAGGACAGAGTGCCTGTGAGAAGTGACTGCACTGAAGGAAAAATAAATGTTTGGAATATTGCGGGAGCGGAGGGCAGCGGGCAGCTGAGTATGACAGTGGAGGCCAGAGAGAAGCCACTCTGGCTCACAGGACTTAACTCCAGAACAAAAGGCAACCTGATGTGTTTGATAATATGTAAAATAATATTCAGAGTGACTTACAATTCCATTGGAGACTTTTGGGCTACTGAATCATGATATGATAAGAACATAGTAAAGTAAGAAAACCAAAAGGGGGAGGAAAATATCTGCAGTTAGATTAAACAAGTTTTACAGGAAATGAAATGTAATTATAGTACAATTTCTGGCTAAGAAGTAAACCACACTTACATAACCATAATTAAGTAGATATTGAGTACTGATATAACCAACATTATGGTTCATTTTTATTGGGAAAGTTAGGAAAAGAGATAAGTGGCATAAAACTGTAAATTCTTAGTAACTGGAATATAGGTCATCAGAAAATAGAATGAGCGTAGAGAATGGAAAGTTGAAGATAAATCTGTGCTGAACTGGTTAAAAAAATTATTTGTAAAACTTTGGAAATGAACGGAAATGGCAGAGCACATCATGGTGTTTGTGACTAGAAGAGCTATTATATGGGTATGACAGAGGTTCAAATGGAAAGTCTTAAGTACATGTATATTACCAGAAGGAAAGCTTAAAAATGTATCAAGCAACTGTGATATAGTGAAACCTCATGTAAAGTATGAAGTTGCATGTATAAGACTTTTTACAAAATATGTATACAAATAAACTAGAAAGAAGGAAACAGAAGAGCAGCTATGTGGGACAGGGGAAGCACAGCGAGATTGAGATGTAATGAGTTTTGTTTGGTTGGTTGGTTTTTGCTTTTTAGCATCATTCCATTATTACTGGAGTAACGAAAATGCTCTAAAAATGATTGAAGTGATGCATGCACAACTATGTGATTATACTACATATCATTGATAGTATACTTTGGATGGATTTATGCTTTATTAATATGTATCAATAAAATTGTTTTTTTTAACTGTAAATTCTAATCTTCCATAACATGAAATAAAAAAAGATATTGGTAAATAAAGAAATGTGCACATGTGAATTGTATATGTGTATTATTTACAAATATGTACATAAATAAGAGAATAAAATAATTTAAGCAGGAGGACTGCTCCTTTCCATTATAAACTTCATACTACTATTTGACTCTTGAAACTACATACATGCACTACCTTGTTAAGAATACAAATTATTAAAAAATAAAAAGTATTGATGTAAACATTTTATATGATTTAATAGTCAACCAGATATAACTTAAAATCTAAACATAGAGTCTAGTTTTTGTGCTGATTGCCTTACCTAGCCTGTTATTAAATATAATCTCTAAGGAAACAAGAGTTAATTCATTAAATTAACTTAAAATTTAGCTCCCTAGACCTAACAAATTCCTACTTTTATACCCAAATCAATACAGTGGCCTTAAAGTGGAGGGAGTAAAATCTGTAAAGCTTTAGCTTGATATCCATACATATGGTAAGGTTCTGCCATCGTGCTAGTGTTAACTACATTCCTTGAGTTTTATGAGAGGTAAACTTGGAGAGCAATCCCAGGAATCACACCCACTTGAAAAACCAGTGGGCGAAGGAAAATGAACAAGAAGGAAACAAATTCTATAAGGAGCTGAGGGGTCCAAAAACAGGCTTAGTATGTTCACCACATTATAAAATGTTCTGCTCCACAAAAGATTTACAAAAATAATCTCTGGAGAAAGGGTCCAGATGCAAATATTTTGAAACTATCAAAGGTCCCAAATATTCTTAGTGTTATGGAAGATAAGAGGAGCTCCTCTTGAAATGCGTATAAGGACATACAGAGCTTTGGCGACTTGGGCATAATTGGGTCACACCTCAGTGGTAATACTGAGGAGCAAAAGAAGAGCACCTAAGGACAGGGGTCAAGTGCACGATCAATAGGGCCATGATAAATCTCAAGAGATGAGAGTGAGAAAGAGGAGAAAAATCAAGGCACAGATAGAAATGGCCATGATGGAAGACAAAGCCATATTGTGGTTTGTATCATCTTCAATAGAATATTAGTTCCATGACAACAGGAATTTTTATCTGTTTTGTTCAGTACTCTTTCCACAAAACATAAAACAGAATCTGAGGCATTGAAGATATTCCGTAAAATTTTGTTGAGCAATCAGTCAAAGTTTTAATTAAGAAAGGATTTTACTTTACTCAACATGATGTCTTCAGGTTCATCTATGTTGTCACATTTCATAACTTTATTTCCTTTTATGGCTGAATAATATTCCATTATATGTATATACCACATTTTATCCATTCATCTGTTGATAGTCATTTGGTTACTTCTATCTTTTACAAATTGTACATAATGCCGCTATGAATATCAGTGCACAAATATCTGACTGTGTCCCCACTTTCTATTCTTTTGGGTATGTACCCAAAAGATATATCCAGTAATGGAATTGCCAGGTCATATGGTGATTCTATACTTAAATTTCTGAGGAACTGCCACACCATTTTCCAGGGCAACTACACTATTTTATATCCCACTAACAATTCCTATTTTTCCATATCCTCTGCTATTTTCTGTTTTTTGGTTGTTTTTCTTAATAACCATTATAGTGAGTGTGAAGTGGTATTTCATTGTGGTTTTGATTTGTATTTCCCTAATAGCTAATGATGCTGAACATCTCTCACGTGCTTATTGGCCATTCATAAATCTTCTTTGGAGAAATGTCTATTCAAGTATTTGCCCATTTTAAAATTAGATTCTTTGTCTTTTTGTTACTGAATTGTAGGATTTCTTTATATATTCTGGATATTAAATCTTTAACAGATATGTGATTTCCAAATATTTTCTTCCATTCTGTAGGTTGTCATTTTACTATGATGAAGAAGTCTGTTGATGAGCAAAGGTTTTTAAATTTGATGAAGTCCCATTTATATACATTTTTTTTCCTTTGTTGCTCATGCTCTTGGTGTAAAGTTTAAGAATCAATTGCCTAACTTAAGTTCCCAATGATGTTTACCTGTTTTCTTCTAGAAGTTTTATAGTTTTGGTTCTCAATTTTAAGTCTTAGATCCATTTTGAATTGTTTTGTAAACAGTTTCAGGCAGGAGTCTCCACTGTTCATTCTTTTGCATATAGACACCCTGTTTTCCCAGTACATTTTGTTGATTATTCTTTCCCAATTTGATGGACTTGGCACCCTTTTCAAAAATCAGTTGATGAGAAGCCGATGTGGCTCAAGTGATAGGGCCTCTGCCTACCATATGGGAGGAACTGGGTTCGGTCCCTGTGGTCTCCTGTTGAAAAAGAAGAAGAGAAACTATACCTGTGCAGTGAGCCAGTGCCTGCGTAGTAAGCTAAGTGCCCATGCAGCAAGCTGAGTGCCTGTGCTTTGAGCCAGTGCCTGCACAAGTGAGTCACAGAGCAAGAAGATGATGCAACAAAAGAGAGTCAAAGGGGAGCACAGTAGAGACCAAGAACTGAAGTGTTGCAATTGACAGGGAAACTCTCTCCACATCAGAAGTCCCCAGGACTGAAACTTGGTGAATCCTAGAGGAGAAAGATGAGAAGAGAAGACAGAAAGAGAAATAGATATAGAAGATCACACAGCAAATGGGCACAGACAGCAAAAAGCAGGGTGGAGGAAGGGGAGGGGAAGGGAAAAAAAATCAATTGGTTTGTTTGGCTATAAATGTGAGGGTTTGTTTCTGAACTCTCAATTCATTTCCATCAGTCTATATTTCTGTCCTTGTATTTTTACGTTGCTGACTTGATCACTGAAGCTTTGGAGTAAATTTTAAAATCAGTAAGTGTGAGTCCTCCAAATTCATTCTTCCTTTTCACAAATATTTTGACTATTTGGAGCCCCTTTACCTTTACATATAAATTTGATTATTTCTGCAAAGAAGGCTATTGTAATTTTTACTGAAATTGGTTGAATCTCTAAATAGCTTTGGGTAGAATTGACATCTTAGTATGTCTAGTACTAAGTATGTACTAGTACTAGTACTTAGCATGTACTAGTACTAGAACATGGTATGCCCTTCCATTTATTTAAGTCTTCTTTGATTTCTTTCAGCACTATGTTGTAGTTTTCCTTGTAAAAATCCTTATAATCCTGGTAAAATTTATTCCTAGATATTTGATTTTTTTAGCTGTTATTTTAAGTGTATTTTTTCTTGATTTCTTCCTCAGATTCTTTGCTACTAGTGTATAGAAACACTAATGATTTTTTTCATGCTTATCCTGTACCCCAAGAATTTGTTCGATTTGTTTATTAGGTCTAGTAGCTTTGTTCTGGGTTTTTCAAGATTTTCTATAACTAGGAGAATGTCATTTGCAAATAAGGAAAGTCTTATTTCTTCCTTTCCAATGTGGATGCTTTTATTTCTTTTTCTTGTTCAATTTTTCTATGATGTCACTTATATGAAATATGTAGATATGAAAGTTCATAGATTCAGAAACTAGAAATTCATAGATTCAGGGGCAGAGGTGAGCATAGGGGATGGGGTAATTATTAATTGGTGTAGTTTCTGTTTGGGATGATGGGAAAGTTTTGATAATGGTGAAGGTAGCACAACATAGTGAATGTAATTAACACCACATATTTGTATATTCCAAAGTGGTTAAAATAGGACATTTTAGATTGTATATAAGTTAGAATAAAAATTTTACAAAATTATAGAACCATATAACACAAACAGTGAGCCCTAATGTAAAATATGGACTATAATTATTAGCATAATTATAATAATATTGTTTCATCAATTGTAACAAAAGTTAGCACACTAATGCAAAGAGAAAACTGTGCATGCTGAGGGAGTACATGGGAACTGTGTACTTTCTGCATGATTTTTTTGTATACCTTCATCTTCTCTAATAATAAAAATAGAAATTTCACTACTTCTTAACGTAAGGTTTTTTGTAATATTTTCCCAAGGATATAGCTTATCATTTTGTAAGCATTGGTCTTTTAGTAGAATTACATTCATCATTCTCATTCTCCAATATTTTATGACCCATATATAGTAACTGTTTTTCAGTAAAGCACAATACATAAGCAAAATCTATCTTCACAGTGTTCAGTATACCAATATCCTCTGCATTTAGTTTCATCTTTATGAATTAATGAAGAAAATCATCTTCTCCTGTAAGGTCTAAATTATTTTCTTCATGCTAGAAACATTTTTAAATGTGAGCTTTGACATTGCCTGCTAATTTTTAAGGTTAAGTAACCTTAATGGTTCATTTTCTGATGTCTCTTTGACTACCTGAATGAAATAATTCCATCTGAATGCAATACATTGCATGTGTTGACATGAGTAGAGAGGGGAAATAAAAGGCTTTTACTGAATAAAATATATATGGAACACCTGGTCCATTTAAAGTCCAATGCAAATTTATCACTAAACAGAATGCTTTTAGATCTATCAAAGATTGCTATGACAGGCAAAGTTCCCAGTGCTGGCTTACTAAACCTCTTGAATACTTTGGAGTTAGAGAAAGAAAAGATATCTGAAAGGCTCCTGAATTTAGATAATATGGCTAAAAATGGTCATATTTAAGAAATACAAAATATATTCACCTTTCCACTTAGCAAAAGACTTAGAATTGGAGTGTTTGGCTACAGTTTCATTTTTCTCAATATACATACTACAGGCATACAAAAATATTAAATAGCATTGCATATTACATTATTTGATGAAGCTTAATTTGAAGTCATGCTTCTGAAAACCAAAATGTGCAATAACTTCAGTAAATACTTGAGAGATGCAAACAAGTCAACCAATGTATATACAAAATTCACAGTTCATAACCAGCCAAAAACTTAAATTAGTGAAATCTTTCTGCTTAAGTATTTTCATAAAAAAAGAAAGGCTGTTGCTGTTATCCTATAGTTTCTTCCTTTTCTTCTCCTGAATGTAAAACAAGGTGAATATGATAGGGAAAAATTCATGGTCAAACATCTACAACAAACCTGGTTGACAGCAATCACCACAAAACTAAAAATACAAACAGAAAGGAACAAACTACCAATAGATATAAGACAAGTAGTATGAGTAACTATGCAAAAGGAAGTAGTGAGAAGGCAAGCACCTTAGAACAGGCCTGAGAGTCAAAGAACCCTCAGAGTTCCTTCAGGTGCTGCTAAGGTCTTAGTGAGCTGTTCTGAGAAGAACAGTAGGAACAGGGGGAGGATTTTCCATACTCCAATTTGCAGGCTGGAGTAAAAAGAGCTCGAGAAGTTTTGATGGGTGGTTATGATGAGTGGTTTGACCTAAACTTTCTAAAATTAATAAACTGACATATCCTAGAAGAATAAAGCCCCTCCATGTGGAGAAACTGCTAGGAATAAAATCCAGTCTAAGCATCACAGGATTGAAGGCAAAAAGGAAAAAGAATGTCCAAATAAAAAGAATATTAAAGAACCAACTTCTTATTTTGAAAATTGATAATTAAAAAGAAAGAGAATAAGTGTTTTTCCTATACAAACTGTGCCTCAGAAAATTCAAATAGCTCAAGAAGTTTCTCTCTTGTTTTCACTTGATTGCAGTAACCAAAAGTTCCCATTTTAACCACATTCAGTGTACACTTCAATAGTACTAATTATATTCACAATGTTGTGCTGCTATCATCAACATCTATTACCCCTCATTTTTCATCTCCTCAAAGAGAAACTACTCACCCATTAACCTATAATTCTCACAGAAGCTTCTATTTATTAAAATACTCTTTTAAGTGAAGAATAAATAAAGTGATAGTGTTAAAACATCACCGTTTTGCAATTCTTAGTGAATTGATAGGTCTAGAGAACAATCATCAATGACTGCCAAAAGCAAAGAGAGAAAACCAATATTATGGATCTATGAAGGAAAGTATATATCACATATGAAGTATTCTTGCCACAAATCTGACCAGAATCTGATTAAGCCACTAGGCACAACTGTAAATTTATAATAAATATTGGGGAGAGGGAAGCCCATTAAATGACATGACAGGGCTGAAATCAACAAAATCCAGAAAGATAAATGACCTAGCTTTATCAAAAAATAGGAGAGAAAGAGACAGAGAGATGTGGTGAGAGCACACAGAATAAAGGCCATTTAAAGGACATATCAACCACTCACAATGTATGGACCATGTTTGGATCATAAAACAAAGATCATTAAAAGACAATCAGAAAAATGTGAACAGTGACTAAATATTTTATACTACGGGGTTGTGAGAACTTGTCTTTTAGAGATACATACGGAAATATTTAAGATGAAATGAGATGATGTCTTGGTAGGTCTAGAGAAGTGGGTGGAAGTTCAGAAGAAACAATGTTGGCCATGACCTGATCATTGCTGAAGTGAGTGATGGGCACATGAGGGTTCCTTATATTCTTTTTATTTGAATATTGATTGAAAGTTTCCATAAGAACAAAATAAAGGTAAACAAGAAATAAATTTACCTTTATTATTAATTGGAAACCACTCAAGGTGAATAAAAGTGGTTCTCTAAGGTGCAAAATAAAGAAAAAGTGCCAAAATAAAGGTTTCTTATCTGTAACATTAGTACTAAGATGAGAATTGCAGGAGGCTTCCCTACAGCTGGTCAGTTTTTCCATTGACGGTATGTTCCAAATCTTTATAACCATCTGGAGAGTGAGGATTTGGCTAGATTTCCATTCCACTGCAATAATGAGACATCTATTGAGAAAGAATGTCAAAAGAATAGCTTTTAAAATGTGGAAATACGCATATGCCAGAAACTGAAACATTTGCAACCTTTATCCCAATTTACGAAAATAAACACATAAAATAATATAAACAACAATGTTCAATCATTATGATCATATATTATAGAGTGAAACAAAAATTCTTACTCTGACAGCATCTTAGCTTATGAGACTGTAATATGCTATTATAATTTTTCCAAATATTTCCTTTTTAATAATTAAATAACCTAAGAAGGAATATTAGTAGTGATAAGTCACTTTTTAATATTCAGCAACAAGAGTGAGAGAAAACAAATAAAACAATCAGAAAACAATATCTTAAAAAATGGGGTTATTTTATGAAAGACTAATAAATGGAGTGTTGTCAAAGCTCTTGTCTTTCCTAGTTGGCTTTTGGGCTTTCCATTTTTTCCCCTACAAACTACACAGATCATTCCCTGTAGTTTCTAATATAGATCATTTGGTGTTAAAAACTTTGGTCACAATAACACAGTTCAATTAAAATAAAAATAGCAATATTCACTCCAGCCTCTTTTTTACTATACCCCACCTCCACGCTAAAAACAGACTTTTGGAAACAAAATAATCAGGAACAATGAGAGAAGAATGGAAGAGGAAAGGAAGTAAGTAATATTAGGGGCACATTTTGTTAGGCAATAGACCATGTCTCTCGTGCATGTTTTATGCCTAAATCTCATTTTAACAGCCCAGTATGTAGGTGAATATTTATACTTCACTGTTATGGAAATTGCAGAAGAATGTTCTCTTGGTTCTCCAATTTAATTCAACAAACCATATTGAGCTCTTACTATTTGCAGAGCACTGTGGACTGTCCTGAAGATTCAGAGAGGAACATGACCTCGTACCTGCCCCAGTTTGCTCAGGTTGCTGAGGAACCTGAGCAAACCAAGAGGAACTGATTATAACCGCATGATAAGTGTTTCTTTAATGAACACAGTACAGTCTTGGGGGAAGCAAAGACGAAGGAGTGACTCATAGCCTTTGCAGGAGTCAGGAAGATTACTCAGGCAAGGCAAGCGGTTCCAGCTGGGCTATGCGGTCCCTAACAGAGTTGGGGAAACGTCTCATCTAAGCAGAAGAACAATATGTCTTTCCCAGTAAGGAAAAATACCTGATAGAAATAAACTACAATGGTTTGGGCACTGACCTAAGAGGAAAGAATTCAAAAGAGGATGGAATACAGAACAAGAGAATATAGATGAGGAAGTAAAGATAACTCTTAGAAAGGAGGGGTCCCTCGTTCTCGTCTCCCATGCATTTGGTATGGCCTGACTTTTTAATTAAAGGGTAAAGTACTCCTTTATACCAACCCCTAGCATCAAAATAAGTAATATTCTCCTGTCCTTACAAACAGTACAGGCATAGCTAGGGTGTAAACTTGCCCATGAAAGAGATCAAAAAGTTAAACTCAGAGCGGATTCCCGCCACGGTGCAGTCACCTATGTGGAGTGAGGACAGCATTCTCAGTTACCACTACAAGTGCTTAGTACCTCTCTGCACTTCCACACAACAGGTTCTGCACAAAGCGAACAAAACAGACTGTGCCTCCTATCGGCTGACAGTTTTGTTTTTACCAGTCTATTTAGACTTCACGGCATTCTATGAAATGCTAGAGGAGGGATGTTGTAGAGGAAAGAATGATTTCAGTATTAGAGCAAGTTCAGTATCCAATGCCAATTCGATTCACTTAATAAAAATGGAAAGTAAAGCAGTTGGCCAAGGGGCCAGGTGAGAACACTTTAGAGAAGTCTAAGCCCCGATGTCTCAAGTCTGGCAGAGCACTGTGTTGCCAGGACCCACATGTGCAGCTCTGGCTCCAGAACGCCACATGTGCTCCCAGGGAGAGCCAAGGGGAAAACAGCAACTCCAGTTTGACAGCACTAGCATTCCTATTTGCTTAAAAAAAAAAAAACCAAACACTAAATTTCACAGGCTTGGTTCCATCATTTTGGAGTTAAGAGTCTAGGATGTTGGAATTCTTTAAGCACAGTCATGGAGGAGCAATCACAGACATTACCAAACGAAACACATCAGTTATTTTTTTTATGCTTATGGACTTTTTAAAATATATTTTTTATTTATTTTTAAGAGATACTTAAGTTGCATAAAATGTTACATAAAAATATATAAGGACGTCCCATATGCCCCACTCCCCACACCTACCACTTTTCCCTACATTAACAACATCTTTCATTAGTGTGGTACATTCATTGCAATTGATGAACACATTTTGGAGCATTGCCACACAGCATGGATTATAGTTTACATTAATGAAAAAGAATCAATATGGTTGCTATGACAGAATTCTAAGGTACAGTATTTTTCTGTCAGTTTGTATTCAATTTGCTTATCAAGTGTTACTCAACCACATTTTGGTATTGTGTAAGAAAAAAGATTCTGTGAAAGTGACAAGGAAGTTGTCTGATTTCCCTCCCTGTCTCGGACAAGAAGATAATGGACAAAGAGACAGTCCTGATCAAGCACAGTGTCCCTGAGACCTTCCCTAGACAAAGGAGGTGGGACTGCTGCCTTCAGGTGTCAGCACAGGATGCTGCAGTAGAAGTTCCTGGACTCATTCCCTCAGGGAAATCAAGGTTCAGGAAGATTCTGTATCTAAGTTAAGGGCTGACTGTGGTAGTTTTTAGAGAGCGTGGGGCAAATAAGTCAAATAGAACAGAAAATCAGCGCTGCTAATAAAGATGAACATTTGAAGCCAACAACATTGAATAGGGTCTGGAGACATTTCCTACAAGACAAAGGTCTGATTGTATGCAATTTCTAGGGTTATGGCAATGAATGCACTGAGACTCAGCTAACCACAATTTAAATACATATTCCTTCATGTCAAGAATTCTGGAAGGAGGCAGCACCCTGGCTTTGGTTTGGCAGAGCTTTGGGTCCGTATCTCTTAAGGTCTTCCTGACATTTACTTGTGGTTGCAGTTGTTTGCAACAGCAATATCCTGTCATTGCACGAACATGTCTAAAACATAAAACAGAATGGTCCAGGGCAGAACATTTACCTTCACACCAATTTCCCAAGTCAGGAAAGAACAAAACCTTTCTCAGAAATGTACAGTCCATTTACCAGCTCAGAGTCCAGGATGACCAACTCAACCCAGTTTGCCTGGGACTTTTCCCAGTTTTAGTTCTGAAAGTCCCACCTCTGGAGAACTCCCTCAAACTTCAGCAAACTGGGATAGTTGACCACCATCTCAAGATCACATGCCCATCTTTAGACCAGGGACTTGGATCACCTTTCCTGAGATCAAGGGCTCTCTACTCTATACCTGAATTGGCATCTCTGAATTACAAAGAGAGAAGGATTGGCCAGATTCTCTCAACTGTGGCTACATAGTACATAATCAGTGAATTTTAATAACAATGCCAATGCCTGACCCCACCTACAGTGGTTCTAACTTAATTAATTGGGGGTTTCGTGAGCATTAGTACTTTTTAAGTGTTCCCCAGGTGATTCTAATATTCAGCCAGGATTGAGAAGTCAACTAGTACAGAAACTGAACAACAGAATCTATCACTGAACACTCAGTGAGACAACTCTGAAGTAGAGAATATAGTTTAACATAATTGGTAACAAACCTTTAAACCAATATGGTGCTTTAGTTTACTAAATACTTTATATTTAATACCTCACTTGTCACAGGTAAGCAGGCTAGATGTTATTTCCATTGTATAAATTATAAAGTTGAAGTTTAAAAATGTTGTTACTCATCCTTGAGAGACACTCCTCCTTTACATTCCATTCATTGTTCCTTGCGTTGTCCAAGTTCTGTTAGTTATGGATAGATAGTACTCTAAATAATAAAGCACATGACTTGAAAACACTCTAATGTATCAGATAGTCATTCACAAGCTTTTATTGAAATATCAAGCCTATAAAGATGATTTCCTAACTAAAATCAAGTCTTGGCCCCCCTAGATTTTAATCTGTTTCCTAACCAAGATTATTCTTAGTACAGGTAAAACTTCCAAATATTCTACCACGAATTCCAGGAATAATGTAAAAGTGGAAGGGTAGGAAAATATGAGAAACACACTAAAGTGGTATTATTCTACGTTGGTAGAGGAAAGGATGAGTAATTTCAATTAAATCTTGTGAAAAATGTGAAACAGGATCACTGGCAAACAGTAGGGTGTTCTGAGAACAATACTGGTAAATCTCCTCATCAGCTGATTGGAATGGGTACACATTTTGAAGTCTTAGACCTGGTGTTTTTCTCAAGCTTTTGTTGTAAAGTCTAAGAAACCATTGCCTAAAGCAGGGTCCTAAAGATGCTTCCTACATTTTCTTCTAGGAGTTTCATAGTTCTTTCTTAAATTTAAGCTTTTGACCTATTTTGAGTAAAGTCTTACATACAGTGTGAGATAGGAGGACCTCCTCTTTTAAATTAACATTACTTATTTTATTAGAGAAGTTGTGAGTTTACAAAACAATCATGCATAATGTGTAGAGTTCCCACACATCATCCTTCCAACAATACCTTACCTTGTTGTGGAACATTTGTTACAGATTATGAAAGAACGTGATCAGACTAATACCACTAACTATGGTCCACAGCATACACTTGGTATATTTTTTTCCATACACCCCCATTATTAACATTTTGTATTAGTATTGTACATTTGTTACAGTTCATGAGAGAGTACTCTCACAGTGATACTGTTAACCATAGTCCATCTTCCACCACACGATTCATTGTGTTAAACTGTCCCATGCCTCGCACATTCTATTGAAAGTGTATTCAGTGGCTCTCAAGTTCATTGCAAAGTTGTGCAGTCATCGCCCCAGTAAATGTTTGAACATTTTCCTTAGTCCAAAAGAAAAGATCCCATACCCCCTATTATTGATCCTTAGCATTGATTTAATTTCTTCTTTAACATTGATGCAAGAATGTAACAATATTGCTGTTAACTCTAATCCATAAATTACATTAATTGTATTTTCCCCATGCATCACTCTATTCTTACCAACTTGTAATAGTGCCGTACATTTCATAGTGATGTTCTAGTTCATAGAAGGACATTTTTTTATTTGTATTATTAACCACAGTCCTCATCCACCTCTGGGTTCATTAGGTTATTCAGTCCCAAGATTATTCTCTACCTTTCTCTCAGCTAACATTTCCATTCCTAGACTACTTCTTTCAGCCACAATCCCATTTACAAACCATCCGTGCTGGTTATACTCACAAAAATGTGTTACCATCAACTCTATCCATTTCCACACTTTTATAGTCAAGCTAATTGAAAATTCTACATATATTAAGCATCAGTTTATCTTCTTAGTCTTCATCTTATCTCTTAGTAACCTCTAATCTAGGTTTTAACTCTATGCCTTTATTCTTTGTATTTATTTCACATTAGTAAGACCATACAATATTTATCCTTTTCTGCCTGGCTTATTTCACATAGCATAATGTCCTCAAGGTTCATTCATATTATCATATGTATCCCAATTTCATTTCTTCTTATAGCAGCATAGTATTCCATCATACGTGTATATCACTTTTTTGTTTATCCATTCATTGATTGATGGACACTTGTGTTGTTTCCATCTTTTGGCAATTGTGAATAATGCCATTATGAGCATCAATGTTCAAATATCTTTTTTGCATCACAGTTTTCAGTTCTTCTGGATTTATTCCTAGTAGAGAAATTGCCAAATCATATGGCAGTTCTATATTTAGCTTCCCAAGGAACTGCCAAACTATCTTCCATAGAAGCTGCCCCTCTACATTTCCACTCACAGTGAAGGAGTGTTTCTATTTCTCCACATCTTGTCCAGCACTTATTTTCTGTTTTTTGTTTTTTTTTTAAATAATGGGCAAACTATACAGTGTGAGATGATATCTCATTGTAGTTTTGATTTGCATTTCCCTAATAATATCACTGTATCCCTAGTGATATTGAACATTTTTTTCATGTGCTTTTTCACCATTTGAATTTCCTCTTGGGAGAAATGTCTACTTAAGTCCTTTGTACATTTTTTTAAAAATTGGATTGCTTGCTCTTTTATTTTTAATTGTATGATATCTTTATATAGCATGAAAATCAAACCCTTATCAGAAATGTGGTTTCAAAATATTTTCTCCCATTGAATGGGTTGCCTTTTCACCTTCTTAATAATTTCCTTTGAAGCACAAAAGTGTTTAAGTTTGAGGAAGTCCCATTTATTTATTTTTTCTTTCATAGCTCGTGCTTTTGCTAGAAAGTTTAAGAAACCACCACTTATCACCAAGTCTTGAAGATGTTTCCCTACATTTTCTTCTAGGAGTTTATGGTTCATGCTTTTATATTTAGGTCTTTGATCCATTTTGAGTAATTTTTTTAAAATTTTATTTTTTAATTACCTTTATTTAAAAATTAATAGATCACACAAAATGTTACATTAAAAAACATAAGAAATTACCATATACCCCACTCCCCACCCACCCCCATCATTTTTAATTGTATTTTTGAATATACATAGATCACAAAAAAATGTTACATTAAAAATATATGAGGTTCCCATATACCCCACACCCCACGCCTTCCACATCAACAATCTCTTTCATCGTTGTGAAACATTCATTGCATTTGGTGAACACATTTTTTTAAATAACACTTTTTTTTATTAAAGTTAAGAGATCACATAGAATGTTACATTTTAAAAAAAGAGGTTCCCATAAAACCCACACCCCATATCCCCATCATTTCTGTAAATTATATTTTTTTGAAGATACTCGCATCAAAAAAAAAAAGGTTACATTATAAAAAAAAACATGAGGTTCCCTTATACCCCCATCCCCCCACCCCACTCCTCCCACACCAAAAACCTCCCCCCTCATTGTGGCACACCCATTGCACTGGGCAAACACATTTTGGAGCACTGCTGCACTCTCTGTTTCTTTATTGATCTTTTGCTGATATGATATATCCAGTCATGAGAGTGGTGCACTCAAGTCTCCAACTATTATTGTAGAGACACCTATTTCTCCCTTAGTTTTGTAAGTGTTTGCCTCATGTAATTTGGTGTATTCTGATTAGGTGCATATATATTTATGATTTTTATTTCCTCCTTGTTAATTTTCCTTTTTATTACTATATAATGACCTTCCTTGTCTCTAATAACAGCTTTCTTTTTAAAGTCTATTTCATCTGATATAAGTAGAGCTATTCCAGCTCTTCATTGGCTACTGCATGCTTACAATGTCTTTTTCCAGTCTTTCACTTTCAATCTATTGTACCTGCAGCACTTTGATATTATTGATGAATTCCAAAAAGGAATATTGGATTATGTTTGTAAACTGATCTTTTCCTCTGGGCATATTAGATTATATTGGATTCAGAGGTACTTGATTAAGTATTTAGGTAAACCTCTTGTGCCAGTAGGGCATTGAGCCCCCACCCTTGGTGGGTGGGAATTTACAGATAAAAGGCATGGCGAAGGACAGAGTTAGAGGGTTTTTGATGTTGGAGTTTTGATGTTGGAGTTTGATGCTGAAGCCTTAAGTTGGAGCCCCAGAAATTAAGCTCACAGAGGAAACAGAAGCAAGCCCCAGGAAGAGAGAAACACTGAGTCCAGGAAAAAGAAGCCTGAGGAAGGAAGGAATCCAGAAAGCCTGAACCCTCACAGACATCAGCAGTCATCTTGCTCCAACATTTGAAAATAGACTTTGGTGAGGGAAGAAACTGATGCTTTATGGCCTGGTATATGTAAGTTCCTACCCCAAATAAACACCCTTTATAAAAACCAACCAATTTCTGGTATTTTGCATCAGCACCCTTTTGAGTAATACTGTACCCTTGGGTCTAAGGTGAGTCTCTTGTAGACAGCAGATAGATAGATTATATTTTCTTATCCATTCCACCACTCTGTGCTTTTGATTGGGGAGCTTAATCTATTAACATTCAATATACCTGTCGTATACATAGTTCTTTTTTCACCCATTTCGATCTTTGAGTTTTTTTCTGTCATATCTTGTTTTCACCACTCTTTTCACACTTTTAGTAATATAATTTCATTTCTAGACTCTCTTCAAGCCCCTCTCTCCTTTCTTTTCTTTTCAGGGAGTAGCACACCCTTTAGTATTTTCTGCAAAGCTGGTCTCTTATTTACAAACTCTCTCAGTTTCTGTTAATCTTTGAATATTCTAAATGCACCCTCATTTTTTAAAACAATCTTGTCAGATATAAGATTCTTGGCTGGCAGTTTTTCTCTTGCAGAATCTTAAATATATCATACCACTGCCTTCTTTCCTCCATGGTTGCTGATGAAAAATCAGAATTTAATCTTATTGGACAGCCTTGTATGTGAGACTCTCTTTTCTCTTGCTGTTCTCAGGATTCTCTCTTTATCTTTGTCATTTGATATTCTGATTAGTATGTCTCTATTTGAATTCACTTGGATGGGAGTATGTTGTGCTCCGTGGACACAGATATCTATGCCCTCCAATAAGGTTGGGAAATTTTCTATCATTGTTTCCTCAAATATTCCATCTGTTCCTTTTCCCTTCTCTTTCTGGGACATCCATGACTCATACGTTTGCATGTCTCTTGCTATTCTTTAGTTCTCTGAGACCCTGTTCAATTTTTTCCATTTTTTTGATCTGTTCTTTTGTATGTTCACTTTCAGAGGCCCTGCCTTCAAATTCACATATTCTTTCTTTTGCCTCTTCAAATCTGCTGTTATATGCCTCCAGTGTATTTTTTATTTCATTTATTGCACCTCTCCTTCCCATAAGATCTGCTATTTTTTTCTGTGCATGCCTTCAAATTCTTCTTTGTACTCCTCCAGTTTCTTTTTGATGCCCTTAATATCTTTAACCATCTTACTGAATTTATTAAGGAGATTTGTTTGAACATCTATGATTAATTATTGCAACTCCTTTATGTCATCTGGATGCTTACTGTGTTCCTTTGACTCAGCCATATCTTCCTGTTTGTTGGTAAGCATTGTAATTTTTTGTTGGTGTCTCAGCATTTTATTTACTAGATGTGTTTATTCTTGGCCCCTTTTTTCTCTTTAGTCTAGGGTTTTCTATTTGATTGGCTTTGTGCTACAGCCCCTCTTTGATTCTTGGTTCAACTTAAATTGGAATTTAATAGTGGTTCATGTTTAGCTAATGTGATTTTTTCAGCTCTTTTTCATCTGTTTATTGCCCTTTCTCCCTTGCTGATTGTGTAATAGGAGTCAATGGTGCAGACGGTACTATAAGCCATGGAGGTTGAAGTTGCCTGCATTGCCCCAGGAACTGATGAATTTTCTCCCACTTTTCTTCCTAGCCTGGGTTAGGACAGAGTCACAGCCATGTGCAGTAATTGAAGGTGTCCAGGCCAAGACCATCTAGTTGTCTGGAGAGACTGATGAAGCTCCATGACCCTTTCTCCCTGGCCTGAGGCAGGTATAGAGCCACAGGTGTGGGCAGCAAACTAAGTTGTGCAAGTCAAAACTGATCTCAGTTGCCCAGATAGACTGATGAAGCACCAGACCTCCCTCCCCTGCTAGGGGCTGGAATGGAACTTCCAGTGTGCCCAGCAATCTAGTCCATGCAGGCTTGAAGCAACTGAAATTGCCCAGAGAGGGTGAGGGAACACTGTCCCTCCCCCTGTTCTGTTAGGGACAGGAATGGAACCACTGGAGTGTCCAAAACTCTAATCTGTATGGGCCAAGAGTGCCTGCAGTTGCCCACAAGGGAGTAAACACCACCCCCCTCCTATCCTGCTGGGGACAGAGATGTATATGCAGGTTTACCCACCAGTCTAATCCATGCAGGCTGAAAGTGCTTGTAGTTGCTGGAGAGGCTGATGCAAGTTGCCCAGCTACTTCCCTGCCAGAGGTGGGACTGGAGTCTGCTTTCCTTCTTTATTCTGAGGGCAGAATAAAAATGGAGGCTACAGATCTCCTTCTAACTTGGACAAGCTCAAACATTAGCTGTTCTTAGGATTGGACTTTAATCAGCCTAATTTATAAATCAGTAGCTGAAAGAATTGTGTGACCATCTCTTCCTCCACCATTTTTGGGAAATGGAACTTCTAACTCCAGCCAGGGAGTAGCTCCTGATGTGGCTTGTACTGCCAGTGGAGGATGGGCACTAGCCTCCATGGCGTGGAGTGCTCTACTCATGAATCTTCACTGCATATGGGCAATCTCCTCCTTTTGTTCCTTCAAGGATGCTGCAGGATGCTTTTCTGGTCACCTGGTCCCCCCAAACAGGTAATTCAGAAACCTCTAGCTGATTACTAACTGCACTGTAGGACAGGCTTCCTCGTGGAGCTCCTTAGTGTGTTGTCATCTCCTCCACTCCTTCCTTTTTTGCAGAGATCAAGTTTTTTCCAGCACCATTTGTTGAAGAGACTACTGTTTCTCAAATGAATGGACTTTACCCCCTAGTCAATAATCAGTTAACCATAAATGTGAGCTTGATTTCTTAGCTCTTAATTCTAGTCCATTGTTCTAACTGCCTGCGCTTAGGCCAGTACCATGTTGTTTTGATAACTATATCTTTCTAAGAAGTTTTAAGATTGGGAAGTGTGAGTCCTCCAACTTCATTCTTCTTCTTCAAGATGGCATTAGCTATTTGGGGCTCCTTGCCCTTCTACATAAATTGGATGTTTGGCTCTTCCATTTCTGCAAAGGTTGTTGGAATTTTTATTGGGATTCCATTGAATCTATAAATTGCTTTGAGGAGAATTGACATCTTAATTATATTCAGTCTTCCAATCCATGAACAGTATATGCTTCTAATTAGGTCTTCTATAATTTCTTTTAGCAATGTTTTGTAGTTTTTTGTGTACAAGTCCTTTACTTGCTTGATTAGATTTCTTCCTAGGTATTTGATTCTTTTAGTTACTATTGTAAATGGAATTTTTTTCTTGATTTCTTGTTCCAATTGTTCACTGCTTGTGTACAGAAACACTACTGATTTGGAGGTGCTGAACTTTTACTCTGACAATTTGTTGAATTCATTTATTATCACCAGGAGCTTTGTTGTAGATTCTTCTATATATAAGATCATGTCATTTGCAAAGTGAGAAATTTGTACTTCTTTCTTTCCAATTTGGATACCTTTTATTTCTTTCTCTTGCCTAATTTCTCTGGCATGAACTTGAGTTACAGTATTAAGTAAGATTGATGACTGGGCAAACTTGCTTGCTCCTGATCTTAGAGGGAAAGCTTTCAGTCTTTCACCAGTAAGTAGGATGTTATTTCTGGGCTTTTCATATATACCCTTAATCATGTTGAAGAAGTTTCCTCCTATTCACAGTGTTCTAAGTGTTTTTATGAAGAAGTGATGCCATATTTTGTCAAATATCTTTTCTGCATTGATTAAAATGATCCTTGGTGGTTTTATTTTTCCTTCATTCTATTTATTCATTGTATTACATCCATTTATTTTCTTCTATTGACTCACCTTTACATACCAGGGATAAATCCCACTTGATCATGATTTATAACTTTTTAAATATGCTGTTGGACTAGGTTTGCTAGTATTTTTGTTGAGAATTTTTGCATCTCTACTCTTAAGAGGTACTGCTCTGTCATTTTCTTTCTTGTCATTTTCTTTCTTTATGAACTTTAGTATAAGGGTAATATTCATTTTGCAGGATGAGTTGGGGGTATTCCTTTCTCTCCAAATTTTGGAAGAGTTTGAGTAAAATTTGAATTTAGTCTTCTTGGAATGTTTAACAGAATCCCCCTATGTGAAAACACCTGGTCTTGGGCTTTTCTTTATTAGGATTTTTTTTTATTATTGATTCAATCTTTTTACTAGTAATTGGTTTGTTGAGATTTTTTATTTCTTGTTGAGTCAGTATAGGTAGTTAGTGTGTTTTTATGAATTTGTCTATTTCATCTATGTTATTTAGTTTATTGGCATATAGTTGTTCAGAGTTTCCACTTACAGTCCTTTTTGTTTCAGCAGCATTGGTAGCAGTGCCCCCCTTTTCATTTCTGATTTTAAATATTTGTAGCAAGTCAATTATGTCTTTGATATTGTAGCTAACGGTTTGTTGATTTTGCTGATCTTTCAAAGAACCAACTTTGATTTTGTTGATTTTATTGTTTTCTGTTTGTTTGTTTTCTTTTATCATTTGTCTCTAATCTAATCTTTGTTATTTCCTTATTCTGCTTTATTTAGGATTAGTTCACCCTTCTTTTTCTAGTTCTTTCAGTTTTGAGGTTAGGTCTCTGATTTGAAGTTTTTCTTCTTTTATAATATAAACATTTAGAGCTATAAATTTCCCTCTCAGTACTGCCTTCACTGCATCCCATATATTTTGGTATGTTGTATTTTCATATTCATTTGCTTCAAGATATTTCCTAATATCACTTCTAATTTCCTCTTCAAACCACTGGTTGTTTAAGATTATGCTGTTTAATTTCCACTTATTTGTGAATTTCCCATTTCTCTCTTTGTTATTGATTTCTAGCTTCATTGTATTGTGGGCAGAAAATACACATTATATGATTTTAATATTTTTTAATTTCTTACTTGCTTTGTGGCCCAACATATGTTCTATACTGGAGAATGATCCAGGTACTCTCAAGAAGAATGTGTATTCTGTTTTTGTTGAGTGCAGTGTTCCATATATGTCTGTTAGGTATAGTTGGTTTAGTGTTTCATTCAATTCCTATGCTTCCTTACTGATCTTCTGATTATATATCCTATCCTTTATTGAGATTGATGTGTTAAAATCTCCTACTATTAACATAGAACCATCAGTTTCTCCCTTCAAATCTATCTATATTTGCTTCAAATATTTTGGGATTTTGCTGTTAGATGCATATGTATTTATAATTGTTACATTTTCCTATTGATTTGTCCCCTTTATCAGTATGTAATGACCATCTTTGTCTCTTGTAACAGTTTTTGACTTAAGGTCTATTTTATCCAATATCAGTATGGCAACTCAAGCTCTCTTTTGGTTACCATGTGCATGGTATATTTTTTTCCATCACTTCATCAACTTTCTTGTATCTTTGACTTTAAGGGACTCTTTAACAGTCAGCTTGTAGTTAGATCATGCTATTTTAAACATTCTGCCAATCTTTGTCTTTTGACTGGAGAGTATAATCCATTTACATTTAAAGTCACTATTGTTAATACTGGTCTTCTGCTGTTTTGCTATCAAGCCTTTGCAAGCCATAACATTACGTCCCTTACTTCTGTTAAAGTTTACTTTTATATTTATTTGCTTCTTGTGTTGTACCATATTGAGTGCCTTCTCATTTCTATCTGGATATATTTTTCATCTGCTTTCTTTGTGGCTACCACAGGGTTAAAATTTAACACTCTAAATATGTAAAAAATTATACTTAGTTTAATACCAACTTAACTTCAATAGCATATACATATATGTTACTTTTTTTTTCTTTTTTCTTTTTTTTTTTGAGGTACCAGGTCTGGGAATTGAAACTGAAACCTCATATGTGAGAAGCTAGTGCTCAATCACTGAACCATATCAGCTCCCCTGAGTTGGTTTTTTTGTTTGTTTGCTTGTTGTTTTAGCGTCTGTCTTTTGAAGGTACCTGGGATCAAACCCAGGACCTCCCATGTGGGAGGAAGGCACTAAACCAATTGAGCCATATCAGCTCCCCATATACTTTTCTTATACCCCATTGTCCCCCCATCATTATTTTGTACTTGTTATCACTTATATCTTTGAAAAATTGTATGTTCAACAACTAGATTTATCATTACACTTCATGCATTTGTATATTAGCTCCTGTAGGAAGTAAGGAGGCGAGTAACATACCAAGCATACAATACAATTATACTGGCATTTATCATCACCCAAATGGTTATCTTTAACACAGGTCTTTATTTCTGTATGCTGATTGAACCACTGTCTACTGCCCTTTCTTTCAGTGTGAAGAATTCCCTTTAGCTTCGCTTGAAGGGCAGGGTTAGAGGGGATGAACTCCCTCAGATTTTTTTAGCTGGGATTGTCTTAATCTCCCTTAATTTTTGAAAGACAGTTTCACCAAATATAAAGTTTTTGTCTGGCAGTTGTTTTCTTTCAGCACTCTAAGTATTTCAACCCACTGCCCTTTTGCCTCTATGGTTTCTGATGAGAAACTGGCACTCAGTCTTATTGGGATTCCCTTGTGCAGAACATTTTGCTTTTCTCTTGTGGCTCTCAGAATTCTCTCCTTGTTCTTTGCATTTGGTGGTATAATTCATAAATGACAGGGTGTATTTTTCTTCATGTTTATCCTCTTTTTTGTTCTCTGAGCTTCTTGGATGAGCATAATCACATCTTTTGCTAAGTTTGGGGAGTTTTCTCTCATGATTTCTTTGACTATTCCTTCTGTCCCTTTCTTTCTTCTCTCTCTGGGGCTCCCATAACATGTATATTGGATTGCTTGATAGTGTCCCATAGCTGTTTTAAACTATTTTCACTTTTAATATTTCTTTTTTTCTTTCTGCTTCTCAGTCTAATTCATTTCAAATGTCTTGTCTGTATTTTAATGCATTCTTTCTTCTGCCAGTTCCATTACTCTTGAAAACCTCCTGGACATTTTTCATTTCTGTTATTGTGTTCTTCAACTCTCGTTGTTCTGCATGGTTTCTTTTAAAAATTTCTGTCTCCTTGCTTAGACTAGCCTATTGCTTATTCATTGTTTATCTGATATCCCGTAGTTCTTGCTCAATACTTTCCTTCATCTCCTTAAGCATTTTTAAGATGATTTTTTAAAAGGCTTTTTCAGTATGTCCACATTCTCATCTTTTTCATTAGTGTCTTCTGTACTTTTATTCATTTCCTTTGGATGGACCATAGTTTCCTGTTTCTTTGTCTTGTACTCTTGCTGTATAGTGTACATTTTAATATTTTAAAATGTTACCTCTGATATTTACTCCCTGGATTTTCTGCTTTCCGGTTTTGTAACTAGTTCATGATAAGACAGAAATTTTCTTGAGCTTCAGTCCTCTTATGTGGAAGGTCTGTCCAAGGCAAATGCACCATGCAGAATTTCCCCTGTCTGATTGGGCCCCTATCTTGTCCTGGGCTCTACTTGTTAGTCATTTTGGAGTTCCCCTGTTTACAGTAGCTTGACTGTACCCTCTATAGGCCACATTTCTCAAAATTTATGCCTTTTGATTAATTTATATCTTTAAAAACTCCCAAATATATGTCTGAGAACAAAATAAAATTAAATGATCAATTGAAGTTTATCATTTATGTCTTTGAATATTTCAATCTTGTCCTTCATAATTTCTTTTAAGTTTAGGGAGCTGTCAGGACTTCAGAGACTTAATATTCAAATCTATTTTTTCATTCTTACATGATTGACTTTTAAATGTTTATCTTTTTATTTAAACATTTTACTTATTTTGGCATAGAAATTACATTTACACTATGTTCACCAATTTCTCCCAAACTATTGAATGAATCATGACTTCTTGTCTTTGTAATCAATGTCAATACTTTACTTAAATAGATACCCAAGCTTTGACCACTGTAATTACCCTTCTTAACCAAATCCATCAAAGCCGTCTTTATTATATATTATATACTTTTAAACCAAGTACATGACAAATGTGATAATATTCGTTCATTTGTTTATTAAAATTCCATATTTGCATAGGTTATTCAATACATATTGAATTCCTATTTTGTAAAGAAATGGCTAGGTGCAAAGGGTATAATAGTGAATTGATATTGCTTCTGCCAATTAGAGCTTAGGGTTTATAGGGGAAGACATACTAATTATTTAAGGCATATATAAATGTAAAACTTTAACTGCAGTGCAGACAAATTTATCTTCAATCTATATTTTGTACATCATATCATGGATCTGCATTTTAAAAAGCTATTTAGAATTTAGTAAATGTGGGTAAAGTTAAGGACGTGCTGTTTGAAATTAATGAAATCCCGAGAAAAGGAAATACAAAACACTATAACCTATTTGGAGAGCTGTAAGCTATTGTTGGTTAATAGTAATAGAAATAGCAACAACTTGCTGTGAGCCAGCTGATGTTTTTCATACCTTTTATGTATTAACTCTTTTAATTATCATAAAAAAATATTCATCAGGAAAGACCACATGGTTCACAGGGCTGAATACTGCTTGAGGTCAAGAATGAAAAATGTCCTTTGGAATTACGAAGCTAATGTGAGGTAGTCACTGGTGATCTTAACAAAAAGCACTTCAGTTGAACAATGGGACACAAGCCAGATGAGTGGCATTGTAAGTGTCTCTTCTAGGTCTGTCCTGGCATTTGTTCAGTAGTAAGATTCTCTAAAGAGAAGGTACTGCTAGACACATGGCATTACCAAGTAAATGTAAAGTCGAAGTCCTTTGAAACAAGACTTTTCTGCAATAGTGGTAATTCTTTTCTCAGGATTCCTGTGAAAGCCTGAATCTTACAATAAATCCTTCATTGTCAAAATGAATGTGGCTTAGGTTATCAACTACAGTACAGCTATCATTCTTTATGATTTTCTGGAGTCTTTAAATCCTATAGTAGAAGAGAATGGGTATCCTGGATTTATTTTATTGTCACAAGAATAAACCATATAATGTTTATTAAATAAACCACATAATGTCTAACTTCTCTCTTGTTTCAGCTTTTCCATACTAAGAGTTTAAGTGATTAGTGCCAACAAATCTTGGATCTAACCATAGATCATAACTGACCAAAAATATGAGTTATTTTTCCCGAGAACAAAACATCTAAATGATAATTTCCTAAAGGAATTCTAATAGTAATTCATTTCAGTCCCATGTTCAGCCAAAATGACATTGTAAACTCAAAATCGAGTGAGATTTATGAGTAGTTCAATTATGCTTGTGAATAAATGTAAATCACTATTCCTCTACCAGTTGTAAGTTGACAGAATTATAGCACTCTCTTCATATTGTCTAGCTTTGATGTTCTTTATTTATTCCCTTTTTTTTCTTGACATGATCATTGTTTTCCCAGGTGCTTTGAAGCTATTACTAACTTTAGATTTACAGTTACAGCAGACGGTTGAAAAGAAAAATTCAACAATTTGATAAAATTGATGGCTATGATGCTTTTAGAAAATATCAACTGAAGCTAATCTATCAGTGTTTGCCTTTGGTCACATGTAATATATTCAACTGTAGGTATACCCATAACAAATGCATTATTAACAAACTTACACTGGTATTTAAGACCATACAGAAGGTCAATCTGACTTCTCTTTCTAGCTTGGTCTCTCACTGCTCCTATATGGGTATTCTGCCCTCCACTTAACTGGAAAACTCACTATTCTCTGACCTCATATCACCATTTCCTCCCTACATGGCCCTTTGTTCTTTGGACAGATATTCATTTATAAAGCACCAAGTATTGTGTTAGTAGCTGGAGCTATGGTAAGGAGAAAAAGAGACACAATTCTTTGTTTTGACATTTTATTGGACCTTTCAAACAAGGAAATAGGTAATTACAATTTATGATTGCTTTCCTCTCTTCCAAAATGCCCTCATCACCTTGTTCTATCTCAACATAGCAAAAATACTAAATATTTCTCAAAATTAACCTCAAATGAAACTTAATACATAAAGCTTTACCATATTATACCTTTTGTTAGAGCTAATTTGTGTAATTACTAAATTATTTCAGCAGCACCTCAGCACACAGATTTTCACTTTGTAAACATCATATTTGTATGCAATTTTAATCATTTTTATTAGAGAAGGTGTAGCTTACAGAAAAATCAGGCACAAAATAGAGAGTTCCCATATACTCCCTTTTAGGCAGTTTCTCTATTATTAATTAACAATTCACTTTAGTGTGGTACCTTTGTTACAAGTAATAAAATAATATCATTATAAGTATACTCTTTAGTCCATAGTTTACATTAGGTTTTCACTGCTTGCATCATAGTTCTTTGTCTATTTTTTTTTATTCCAGTAACAAATAAACAACCTAAAATTCCCCCTTTTAATCACTTTCAGATATATAATTCAGTGGTATAAATTATATTTTGTGTTGTGCTACCATCATCACGATTCATTACCAACACTTTTCTATCACCACAAACAGAAATTCTGTACCAACTAAACATTACCTCTCCATTCCCTATGCCCGCCTCCCCCCCCCCCAGCCTCTGATAACCTGTATTCTAGTGTCTGATGCAATGAATTTACTTATTCTGATTATTTCATATCAGTGAGATGATACTATATTTGTCATTTGGTATCTGACTTATTTCACTCAAAAATATATCTTCAGGTTTCATCCATGTTATGGCATATATCAGAACTTTATTCCTTGTTATGGCTAAATATTATTTCATAGTGTGTATATAGCACATTTTTGTTTATCCGTTCACTGATTGCTGGACACTTGGGTTGCTTCCATCTTTTGGTAATTGTGAATAATGCTACTATGAATACTTGTGTGCAAATATCTGTTTGCATTCCTGTTTTCAATTCTTTTGAGTACATATCTTGAAGTGGGATTACTGGGTATCTTAGATCAGTAAATGCTGTCCAAGAAAAATAACAGAATGGGTTGGCTTTTAGAATGGGAATTTATTAGACTAAGTAAGAGCTTACAGTTCTGAAGCTGTGAAACTGTTCAAACCAAGGCATTTTCAGAGGTGCGATCTCACCAAAGGTAGGCTGATGGAGATCCTGGACACCTACAACATGGAAAGGCACAATGATGGTTGGTCTCTGCTAAGTCTTTCCCTCCTGGTTCACTCTTCCCTGAGCTCAGCTATGGGTGATCTAGCACATGGTTTGTGTCTCCCCTCTCTTCTGGGCCACTCAGAGACCTTTTACCATGCCTCTGTGCTCCGCTGATTCCAGCGTCTCAGGATTTCTCTGTCTCTGCCACTTTTTTCTTTGTGTCTCTGCTTTCAGTCCTTCATTTATAAAGGACTCCAACAGGAGGGCCAAGACCCACCCTGGGTCATACTTCACTGAAACAATCCAATCAAAGTACTGCAACTGAATTCAATTCAAACAAAAGGGCCCACATCCACAGGAATGGACTAATTTAGGAACAATTTTCTGGGTCCCACAAGGGACTCAAATGAACACACTGGGGCATGGTAATTTCTATACTTTCTCAGGAAGTTCCAAATCATTTCCTACAGTAATGGCAACATTTTGCATTTCCATCATTGACTGAGTGTTCCTATTTATCCATATTCTCTCCAACACCTGTAATTTTCCATTTCTTAAAAAGGTAGGGAAGTGAATTTGGCTCAATGGATAGAGCATCTGCCTACCACATGGTAAGTCCAGGGTTCAAACTCATGGCCTCCTAACCTGTGTACTGAGCTGGCCCATTCGCAGTGCTGATGCGCGCAAGGAGTGCCATGCCATACAGGGGTGTCCCCTGTGTAGGGGAGCCCCATGTGCAAGGAGTGCACCCTGTAAAGAGAGGTGCCCCACCTGAAAAAAGTGCAGCCTGCCCAGGAATGGCCCTGCACACACAGAGAGCTGATGACGCAGCAAGATGATGCAACAAAAAGAGACACAGATTCACAGTGTCAGTGACAAGAATACAAGCAGACACAGAAGAACACACAGTGAATGAACACAGAGAGAAGACAGCTGAGAGGGGAAAGGGAGAGAAATAAATAAAAAATAAATCTTTTTTAAAAAGTAGCTATTCTAATGGAGATGAAATGGTATCTCACTGTGCTTTTGTTTTGCATTCCTCTAATGGCTAATAATCTTGATCATCATTTATTGTGCTTATTGTCCATTGGTGTATCTTCTTTGGGGAAATGTCTATTCAAGTCTTTTGCCCATTTTTATTGTTTTGTTTTGGGTTTTTTTAGATCTTTTTATTGTAGAGTTGTAGGATTTCATCTTATTTTCTAGACATTAAACCCTTATCATAAAACCAAATATTGGGGCGGTGGACTTGGCTCAGTGGTTAGGGCATCCGTCTACCACATGGGAGGTCTACGGTTCAAACCCTGGACCTCCTTGACCCATGTGGAGCTGGCCCATGCACAGTGCTGATGTGCGCAAGGAGTGCCATGCCACGCAGGGGTGTCCCCCGCGTAGGGGAGCCCCACTCGCAAGGAGTGCACCCCATAAGGAGAGCCGCCCAGCGCAAAAGAAAGTGCAGGAGTGGGCCCCGTAAGGAGAGGTGCCCAGCATGAAAGAAAGTGCAACCTGCCCAGGAATGGTGCCGCACACACGAAAAGCTGACACAACAAGATGACACAACAAAAAGAAACACAGATTCCCGTGCCGCTGACAACAACAGAAGCAGACAAAGAAGACACAGCAAGTAGACACAGAGAACAGACAACTGGGGTGGGGAGGGGTGGGAAAGGGAGAGAAATAAATAAATAAATCTTAAAAAAAAAAAAAAATTAACATTTTCTCCCATTCTATAGGTTGTCTCTTTCTTCTCATGATGAAGTCCTTCGAAGTTTTAATCTTGATGAAGTTCCATTTATCTATTTTTTGTTTTGTTCCTCATGCTTTTGGTGTAAAGCCTAAGCAATCATTGCCTAATACAAGGGGTAGAAGATGCTTCCTTATGGTTTGATGCATTTTGAGATAAGTTTTGTATATGGAATGAGGTAGTGGTCCACCTTTAATCTTTTGCACATAGATATACAATTTTCCCAGCACCATTTGTTGAAGAGACTGTTCTTTCCCCATTGAGTGGACCAGACACCCTTGTCAGATTTATAAGTCCACAGATTTTTGAAATCACAGTTTGATTCCATTGATCTCTATGTCTTTCCTTGTGCCAGTATCATGCTCTTTTGATTACTATAGATTTATAATAAATTATAAATCAGAAAGTGTGAGTCCTTTAACTTCATTCTTTCTTTTCAACTTAGCTTTGGCTATTCCTATGTTCTTACGCCTCCATGTAAATTGGATGCTTGACTTTTCCATTTTTTTTAAGAAGACTGTTGGAATTTTTTTTTATTAATGTGTCTTTTTTTTTAAGTTACATAGAGCACAAAAAATGTTACATTAAAAAATATAAGAGGTTCCCACATACCTTACCCCCCACCTCCTCCCCATTCCTCCCACATCAACAGCCTCTTTCATCATTGTGACACATTCATTGTATTTGGTGAATACATTTTGGAGCACTGCTGCACCGCATGGATAATAGTTTAGATTGTAGTTTACATTCTCCCCTCAGTCCATTCAGTAGGTTATGGCAGGATATATAATTCTCAGCATCTGTCCCTTGAATGTCATTTAGGACAGTTCCAAGTACCAAAAATGCCCCCACATCTCATCTCTTCTTCCCCTTCCCTGCCCTCAGCAACTACTATGGCCACTTTCTCCAGGTCAATGCTACAGTTTCTTCCATTACTAGTCACAATAGTTCTATAGTAGAATACCAATAAATCCACTCTAATCCATATTTTATTCCTCCATCCTGTGGACTCTGGGTTGGTGATGTCCACTCCACCTCTATATTGAGAAGGGGCTTAGATCCCACATGGTTGATGGATGCAATTCTCCTGCTTGGAGTTGTAGGCACTTGAGACTGAATTGAATCTGTAAATTGCTTTTGGTGGAATTGGCATCTTAACAATATTTAGTTTTCTAATTGTTTAGCACAGAATGAGCTTCCATTTAGTTAGGTCTTTGATTTCTTTTAGCATTGTTTATAGTTTTCCTTTATATATTTTTTTTCCACAAGCAAGTCCTTTACATTGTTGATTAAATTTCTTCCTAAATATTCGATTCTTTTAACTCCTATTACTAATACAGTATTTTTTCTTAATTTCTTCTTCAGATTGTTCATTACTAGAATATAGAAATATTACTAATTTGCCATGTTGATCTTGTATTCTATCACTTTGCTAAATTTATTTATTACCTCTGTAACTTTGTTTTGAGTTTTCAGGATTTTCTATATATAGGATCATGTCATTTGCAAATAGGAAATTACCACTTCTTCCTTTCCAATATGGATGCCTTTTATTTAATTTTCTTGCCTAACTGCTCTGGCTAGAAATTCCAGTACAATGTTTAATATAATGGTGAGAGTGGGCATCCTTATCTTATTCCTGGGGTTACAGCAAAAGCTCTCAGTCTTTCCAAATTGAGTATGATGTTACTTGTGGGTTTTCATTTATGCCCTTTATCATTTTGAGGAACTGTCCTTCCACTACTAGTTTTACAAGTGTTTTTGGTTTTGTTTTTCTTTTATCATGAAAGTGTTGCCTCTCACCTGTAGAATATGGAACCTCCTCATTTGCCTTCAATTAAGATTTTTAAAGTTTTTGACTATTCTTAGCTACCTGCCTATTAAATTCCAACCCTGCAGTCCCTTCAGGAAAAAAGCCTCCCTCTTGCTGGGAGGTAACCAATGGGATGCAGTCCCCAGAGCAGCCCCAATTTGCATTGTTGGACCCCATACCTTCATACTTAGCAGCTGCCCAGGGATTTTGCTGGAGGAACAAAGCTGGAGGGTCCTGTAAAATGTTTTTGCCATGGATGGATACTGGGAGTCCATTTAGGTGATTCTAAAAGCAGGTCTTTCCCTAAGCTATGCTAAATGCGTGAAATTCTCTCTTCTGTTCTAATTTGTCCTTGCTTTAACTTTGTCAGTCTGCTCATGCCTAGGAACTCGTAGATCAGATTTAAGGTTCACCTGTTACAAATTAGGTAATGGTGAAGGTAACCTAATAATGAGACTTAAAATGTCAATATCATCTTGCAATTGAATTTTGTGTATAATTCACAAGTGGAATTAGTTGTCCTGCTGGAAAAGCAGAAAAACTTAGCAACGTTGTTACTAATAAAATTTATTCAGTTGCTTAGGTAATAAACAAAAATGCCCAATTTGTTCTAAAGTGAAACTTACCAGAAACTGTAACTAAGAATTAAGATCATTATATAGACTATAAAAAAGCAGAAGGATAATATCTGAAATTGCCATAACTGGATGGATTTGGCCTAGAGCCTACTACTGCAATAGAAATGGACTATCTTCCTTTTGTTTATGGTTAGTTCAGGTCTAGCCTCACCCCTGGCTTATGCTTATGGTTATTTTAGGGCTGTCCTCCCCCTTGTTTGTGGCATGGGAACTTCTTCCCACTAGGGCTCAGGGGAAGCCAAATTTAAGACCCCCTGTCTCCTGTCCTTCCACTGATATTAATAATCCTGCTTTCTCTCATGACTCCAGGAGCAGACTAGATTGCTGCCTGGTGGAATTCTCAACCCTTGGGGTTAGACATCCACTCTTGCAGTTCAGTGGCCACTGGAGTCCTGTTATCTCTGAGGATTGAAGAGTGAGGGGCTGCCCACCTGGAATTTTGATGTTACTAAAAGTAACAAGTCATGAGAAAAACCAGGTTTCCCTAGACTTTAATGACCTCAGTGAGTATATACTGGAATTAGTCTTGCTCATCCAAAGTCTGTCAAAGACAAAATGGGAAATAAGCTAAGCTCTGAAGTAAAGGAAAATGTTGTAGGTTGTATTTTAAAGCATTGTGAACAATTTGGTTTTAAGCCAATAGCTAAAAATAACAAAATCCTTGTGCAAAAGTGCATAGTCATAGTGTAAATTAGAATAATTAGAAATAGCCTTCAAAAAGAGCTTTTGACCATAATGTTATTTTATGGTTAAACTTATTTTGTAAAAGAATGAAAATTATAAGTATTAATAACATCAGTGAGTTGTGTGTTTGTGTCTAACTCTATTTGTGTCTGCCTATTTGTTCAGTGCCTACCTTCATACATGGGATGGTAATATTAAATCAACAAATGAAAATTCTTAAAAGAGCTCTATTCAAATTGTTAAAAGTTAAATATGCACTTATATATGTGAATGAATATTCCTAGAGCCCCAATTAGGCTAAACAGGATGGAAAGGTCATATAGAAATCCAAATATAGAAACTATTGGGAAAGGGAAATAGATTTTCCCAAGCTCTTTGACCTACCCAGCCCCCAGTTGCTACAGATTAAAACTCCATCTTCTAGGCTGGGGAATTAAGAAATAGTTTGTCTTGCAATTCCCCAATTTAAACCTTTTAACAGGCTTACAATAAGCATGGTTATTACAAAATTTCAGTAAGTAAAGGAAATGTCTAAACCTATGGAAAGATCTTTCCTAAATTATGATGAAAACAAATTAAACAATTATAATATATTCCAGAACCTAGCAAGCAGAATGCTTTTAAGATTAATCACAGTTTTAGACTTTCATTAAACAAAAGAGGTTTTAGCCTCCTGTAAAGGAAGGAAAAAGAGCATTCCTTACATAAAATATAATGGTTTTTATTTTATTTAGCTCGGGTATTATCTTCCTAGATTTATAGAATACCAAGTAAATAAATTAACATTATATGTATTAAATCTTTAAAATGATGAAAGTTGTAATTTCATGTTTAATGAAATTAAGATAAAGTAAATTTCATTGGTTGTTTAATTTTTTAAAGATTTCTTTTAAAAAATGCAGTTTCTTTTTTAAAGATTTATTTATTTTTATTTCTCTCCCCTTCCCTCCCCACCCCAGTTGTCTGTTCTCTGTGTTTTATTTGCTGCATGTTCTTCTTTTGCCCACTTCTGTTGTCAGCGACATGGGAACCCACGTTTCTTTGTGTTGCGTCAGCTTGTTGTGTCAGCTCTCCATGTGTGTGGCGCCATTCCTGGGCAGGCTGCACTTTGTTTTGCGCTGGGCGGCTCTCCTTACAGGGCACACTCCTTGCGCGTGGGGCTCCCCTATGTGGGGACACCCCTGCATGGCACGGCACTCCTTGCATGCATCAGCACTGCGCATGGGCCAGTTCCACACGGGTCAAGGTGGCCCAGGGTTCGAACCGCGGACCTCCCATGTGGTAGACGGATGTCATAACCACTGGGCCAAGTCCGCTTCCCTAAATGTAATTTAATAAGCTTATTCAAAGGTAAAGTAACTACTTAAGTGGTTATATATGGTTAATTATAAGGAATTTATAAAAGTATCTTCTAAACTGAAGCACTTAAATGGCTAAATTCAGGAAGCCATTATTAATTAGAAATCTAAATTGATATTAATTTAAAAAGTAACTTCAAAACAGGGAAACCTATCAGGGGCCACCTCAATCTGCTTATTAAAGTGGTGGTAAGGAAAGTTAACCTTTATTCTATTGGGAATCTTAGATTTTCATAAAGTAATGGAGAAAGTAGTTTTTCCTGTACTGCTAAAATAAAATACCTGTTAATTAATGTAATCATGGCAAAAGTAAAGTCACTTGATAAATTATACATTGCATCGGAAGTATTTTGAAATTATACAAAAATTTAAAAAGATAGATTTCAATATTGCCAGACTCTCTTATGCATTCAAATAAAATATTAAAAGTACTACGTCTCTGACTATGCTCCTGAATTGGATGGAGAGTACGTAGAAGTTTCAGACTCTTTCAGCAACCACTGATAAATTGATAAGACTAGATTTACAATGGCCATTGCCTCCAGGTTGACTCTGTTTCCTAGTGCCAAAGGGCTCTGTGCACCAGGCTGGTGAAACACTGGAGCCTACCTTCCTAGCTTCTCTCTAAGATCAGTCATGCTGCAACATGCTGGTTGTGTGAAGGGTATACTGGAGCAATGATTACCAGAGTACTGTGAGTAGAATAGGCAAATACAATTGGCATTGTATCCTGCTCCCATGGAGAGATAACATGAATGGTATTGCAAACCTGGGGCTTAAATCTATTAACTGCAGCTGAAGAGGAACTTGTGCATTGAGTACTGTACCTATATGCCTGATGAATATGATATCTCTTCAATTCTAGATCATAACCAGAAGGATATTTAGCATGTTAAAAGTTCTGGTAAACTTAATTCATTTTCTAAGTAGTTAATGAACATGCCTATAAGACAAAAGGATGATTCTCTTAAATGTTGTCTTTATTTTGCTTGCATATGCCTATCTTGTTACCTATATTGTCTTTGTGAGTTTATGCTTCTCCTAGCTGTCCTGAGCTTAACCAATGCCGTGGGAACTGGGGTTGGAAGTTTGTACCCAAACCCAGCAGGTCTACCACAATCTCTCCCTAGAGTTAACCAACAGCATAAAAGCACCCAAGGAAGAATAATGTTTCCCATCAAATTTGGGAGGATGCACCCTCTGAAGGTACCTGGTCTTTCTCACCCTTATGATCCAGTACTAATGGCTGACCCCTTTTGGAGCCTGCTTCTCACCATCTTCTTTATCCTTTAAGTAGGACCATCTATCTTAAATTCTAACTAACTTTGTTTCTTACAGAATCAACACCTTATTAGTCATGTGGGGTTTCATCCAATTCCAACCAGGGTGCTGAACTCATCTTCTCTCAAATGCAACAGAATAGCTAGAGGGTTTTACAACTTGTCAAGTAGGGCCTACTCCTCCTAACCAGCAGGAAGTAGCTACAGAAGAATGACAACTGCCCTTCAGCACGGCTTTAAGAATAAGAAGGGAGCTAAGGTGGCATGAGTGATTGAATGCCTCTCTTCCACATGGGAGGTTCCAGGTTTGGTTCTCAGTGCCTCTTAAAGAGAAGACGAGTAGACAGAGCACACAACAAATGGACACAGAGAGCAGACCATGAGTGCAAACAATGACGGGGGGAGAATAAATAAACAAATCTTAAAAAAAAAAAAGAGTAAGTGTGTAAACTCTCTGAGGAGGTAGTTAAGGGAAGTTAGCATACAGAAAGGGAAGACTTGGGTCACAGCTGAAGAACTGGCAGACTTCGCCAACAGATGACATGGTTGACAGACAACTTGGCTGACAGACAACATGGCTGTGAGACCTGCACATCTCCGCCTCCCCCCACCCCCCAGAAACCTTCTGAGGGATCCCACAAGACCCTTGAAAGAGAATCTCATTTAGAACAAGAATCTCATTTGGAATGGGAATCCTGTTCAGGGTCAAGCCAAAGCCTTGGATATCCTCAAAAGGCCTCACCATTGGCCCCCTTGAGAAATGACAGGTGGGGCAAAAAGAACAGCAAATAGAATTTTAGAAGTCCTGACCTAGGATCTCACATGCACAACTCACCCTGTGGTATGCCCAAGGTCCATGCTTTTCTCATTTTCTTCTTTCTTAATAAAATTCTTCCTTTGCCTACCCCCCCCCCCAAAAAAAAAGAGTTGATGGATTTTGTTGAATGCCTTTTTTTTTTTAAGATTTATTTATTTATTTATTCCCCTCTTGTGGCTTGTTCCTTTCTTTTGCTGTCTCTTCTCTGTGTCCTATTGCTGTGCATTTTTTCTGTATCTGCTTGTCTCCCTTTTGTTGCATCATCTTGCTACGCCAACCCTCCACGGCACATGGGCCATCAGCTCTCCATGGCGCATGGGCCAGCATTGCCTTCACAAGGAGACCCTGGATCGTGAGCCCAGAGCCTCCCATATGGTAGACGGGAGCCCAAATGATTGAGCCATAGCCACTTCCCTGTTGAATGCCTTTTTATCATCAATCTGTTTTATTTCTACAGGGTCAGTAAAAATGTCCCTGTTTCATTTCTGAATTTAGTTATTTGTGCCCTCTATTTCTTTTCTTTGTCAGTTTAGTTAATAATTTTATTTTATTTTGTTATTGACCTTTTCAAAGAACAAGCATTTTGTTTTGTTGATTTTTCTCTGTTTTTTGTTGTTTTAATTCTCTATTTCACTTATCCCTGCTGTAATCGTTATTTCTTTCTTTCTGCCTGATATTGTTTTAATTTGCTTTTTTTCCCCTAGATCTTCCCATTGAAAGGTTAGGTTTCTGATTTGAGCCCATTCTTCTTTTTTAATGTAAGCATTTAGAGCTACAAATTTCCCTCTCAGCACTGCCTTTCCTGCATACTATAAGTTTTGGTATATTATATTTTTATTTTCATTTGCCTCAAGTTATTTCCTGATTACCCTTGTATTTTCTAATGCTATTGCTATTTGATTTTAGGGAAAAACATGGTATTTTATTATCTGTTTGTCAAGGTTTAAAGAATCTTTTCAGGCAAATTCAAAAATTCACCTAATTTTTACCAGCTCCGAATACTTGTATTAGCTTTACTTTTAAAAAAAAATTTTCCCCCAATCCCAATTGTATTGATTGCATTCTTTATGTTTTAGCACTGCCTTAATCTTCCTTTTATTGTATTTGTGCCACTGCAGGCAACAAAGTCTTTTATCTTGGAATTCTTTGCTCATCTTAGAATCTAATATAAGTGATTAAGATCTACTTCCACTAGCAAGCTGAACCTTCTGTTTCCTGGCCTAGGTTAAGCACATTATTTTTATGAAAGGATATATTTATTCTGCACATGAATTAAGTGTTAACCTGGCATCTTCTCTTAGTTGGTGTGACAAAATTTCTTCACTCCAGTTTCTTGACAAAGAAAATAGCCTTGAATTATCAACAACTCAAAAGTGAGAAATTTTATTCATGGCAGATTTTTCTGAAGAATATACAATCGTCTAATCTTGGCTTTTTCTCTTTGGACAAAGAGAATTCCAAACTTCATTTTTTTAAAAATTGTGCATTGTTAATGACATCACTTAATAATATAAGATAGTCTTATGGAACACCCTGTTTAATGGACTTCATGGATATAATTGAGGGTTAACACTGTTTTCTTGTGTCTCTCTTATGAAGACAGATGGAAGTAATATCCCATCTGTCAGTAAATTTGTGGTTTTCTGAGCAGGAACTTTGCTTTCATTTTACAGAGGCAGTGAAGTTCAATGGTCAATGGTGGATGCTGTGAAGCCATACAGTTGAATCAAAATCCTGAGGCCACCACTTACATACTGATGATCTAGACAAGTTATTTAACCTAGCTGTACCTTTTTCATTTTTGGAATAAGGAGAAAAATAGTTCTTTGCCTCATCAAATTATTGTGAGAATTAAATGAGATCAAGTATACAGAGCACCTACAAAATCCCCAATGCAGAGTGGGCACTCTGTTAGCTATGATTCTTAGAGGAATGATATATTTCCTTTCCCATTTTCCAACATCTAAGAAGAGTAAAGTTAAATGTGTTTCTTTTCTAATACTTTGTAGATGGACACAATATCTTCCATTTAATTTTTCTACTTTTATTTTCTCTTAATCTATAATTCCTTAATTTTATTCTCTACTTCTACATCTTGTATTACACACAATTGCATACAATTGTATTCCTCAACATTTTTTGTAGAATTAGAGAGTATAAAAATGTGTGAATATGTGAATATATAGTATAGTTCATTTGAATCATTTGTACTTTACAAAATCTTTGGAATTCGGTAGTGATTGGAACAAGAGAGTTTCTAGCTCTTGACTGGTATCATCACTTTGTGATAATTCAATAAGCTGTAATTTTTGTATATTTTTCTGTACTCTTATTATTGTTATATTGCACATTGAAAGGTTTTGGAAAGATGCAGATATTACATGTTGTATAATCATTTCTGCTGTCTTTTTCAAACCTAATAAGAGACAGTATATTTCTTCACTTCATATTCAGACTAGCTGCCTCGCTTACCCTTGGGCCATGCTTAAAGGCTGGTTCTGTCATTAAAGTATCTTCAGTTGCAAGTAACAGAAAATCAACTCAAATGGACTTAAGCAGTCAAAGTAATTTTTCTGTTTACATAACTTTGAATTTCAGAGATAGATTATATTTCCAACACACTTCAGATCAGGGCGTCTGCTTTCTTCAGTCAATCTCTCTGTCCTCCTTTGTCATCCAGTCTCATCTTCTGCCTGGCCTCCCTCACAACCACATAGTAGCTCCCAGCAGCCACTTTGATCTACTTTGGTAAGGTGACCTCTAAATGAATCATACTGGAAAGAGAGATATTTTGTCCTGATTAAATTTCACAAACCAATCGCCTCTCAGGAGCTGGGCATAACAACCTACCTAAATGGCATGGGAGTTATATGCTGGGAGCAGTGAGATGGTCTGGGGCTGATGTTCAAATTCCACATCACAGTTTTTGTTTTATTTTACCTCTGCACTTAAGAACATAATGCCATTTATAGTCACAGAAAAAGTTGTTATCAGCTATTAAAACCAAGGTCAAATTTCTTCATTTCATTTCATTCATTCATTCATTCAACAGATATATTTATTGACATATACCTAGCCATTAGTACCTTAAGTCTTTGGACACACAATTTCCAGTAACTAGCTATTGTAGAGTGATGGTGGTGAGGAGGGTGTGAAAAATGACTGGAAAACACATCAGTGTTTGTTCAGGAATATCAAAACACCCAGAACTACCCCTATGAGAAGGAGCTAATTAAGCAATTTTAGCCTCTTTTATAATTTTACCTTGGATCTGCCCTGAATCATATGGCTTCTGTGGTGATTCAAGCACAGCTAAAAGGATCTCACTCAGAAAAAATACTTAACCTAAGTATTTTATGAACTTTTCATGCATCCAAAAAAATAGACTGTACAGTGTGTTTCAACCAGCCCTTCCCTTCCCCAATAGCATTTTCTCATTATAAAACAAATGGTTATCTATTACAAATCAGGCTCTTTTAATGCAAAAATTGATGGATGATATTTCAATTAATAAATGTTTCTACTTTCATACATTCATTTCCAAATAAAATTATAATATCAATTGAAATATGTATTTACTCCAAGAGAAAATTTCAATTTAGATTCTAGTTTGTACAAAATCACCTACAGGTCTAAGCTTCATAATAAAATGATAGTAAATGTTTAATTAATTAGCCAGTTCTGTTAAAGGGTCCAAACTTATTTTATAAAGAAATTATAAAGTCTTAAATTAATGATCCATGGATTTTAATAAGCAATTATCTTGAGAATATCAGAGATTTCTTATGCCATTTAAAACAAAGTAAAATAGAGTTATTATTTATTGATACTTAAAAAGTGGCAAAGATAATTTTTAAAAGTATTCATTTTCAGTCAAATTTTTTAAAATTTCTTTCCTTCCCCTTTAAATTAATGGATTATTTGTCTGCAAGAAGATGTCATCTCTACATCCTGCTAGACATACAAAAGCACATTCTCTTTCCATTTCTCCAATTAAGTACCAATGAGCAAAATCAACTTCGATAAATATTATCATGCTTTTTGTTAATTTTACATTCCGCTTTCTAAATTCAGTGTTTCAGATTGAAGCTCTTTCACAATTAAATACACGATATCATTATTCCTACTTAGACCTTGACTTACAACTTATCCATTTTTAAGTTCATTCTTAGAATAAAGATATTAATTCTGGGATTCTTTTTGCCTTGCACCACTGACTTAATGACTTGCATGATGATAAGCTTGACTCATTTCTCTTTGTTTACCAGTCAATTTATCATAGAATGTCAGCATACTGTAGAAATATTCTGAGTAATAATGGCCTATTTTACACATTATGCAGAAACAGCTTCCATAGACAATGATAATTTAACCCTCCTTTTCTAATAACTTGGTTGATTCAATGGTTTTTAAGTATAAATAAGTCATTATGGCAAAGGAGTGGCTAAGAAAGAGTTTTATTTGCTTGTAGTCAACTTTGTGCATTACTTGTGTAATAGCTTCCTGAACTGTTCAAGCAAATACCATGAAATGGGAAATTAAATAATGAGAATTTAGTCATTCATAGTTTGAGGCTGGGAAAAATTCCAAATGAAGGTGTCAGCAAGACAATGCTTTCTTTCCAAAGACTGTGGCGTTCTGGGGCTGGCAATAGTTGGTCCTTATGTTCTTAGCTTGTCACATGGCAAGGCATATGGTGGCCATTCCTGGCTTCTCCCTTCTCTTCCTGGCTCCATTACCCTTCATTTTCTTGCTTTTGTGGCTTTCTCTACTTATAACTAACTTTCACGTGGCTTATAAAGGACTCCAGTAAACAGGATTAAGACCCATCCTGATAGTACTGGCCCACACATTAACTGAAACAACCTCATCAAAAAGTCTGACTTACAATGGGCTTACCCTCACAGGAATGGGTTAAATTCAAGAGCATGTTTCTCTGGGGTATATGCAGCTTCAAACAAAGTTTGCTATTTTCATGCTAATAAGTGTGGTATCATTGAAATTCTACTATAATTTTGTAAATTGAGATTTTCTCCCCATTTTTTGTAATAAAATAATCAACATGGGGTTTTCAAACACAGTACATGTTAGTGATAGGCTGTTAACTTTATTTAAAAATTTAAAACCTGTACTATTCTATTCTCAGGTATTTTTCTAATTAATTAGGTTAGTTTTCTTTTTTCTATTTCTTCTGTTAACAAATTCCTTTTCAGCTTATATTTTCCCTTAGATTATAAAAAGACCTGATTTTTCAAAGAGTAATTTCATATTAAAATATTTATTTTTATAGGTATGAACACTATGATACCTTCAAGATCTCTTCTTTTTAGTTACTTTAGCATCTAGGCACAAGTATGTTGACTTGTAAAATGTACCCATGTCTTCATAATATAAAATCAAGGAAGATAATTGTGATGATTAGGCTAATGTGTAAACTTGGCCAGGTAATAGTGCCCAGTTCTTTGGTCAAGCAAGCACTGGGCTAATTGTAATACAAGGTCAATTCATGAACTTTAATCATCAGTGATTTGGTTGCATAGATAGCTGATTACATCTACAATCAATGAGGAGATTGTCTTCTAACCTGTTGAAAGTCTTAAAAGGAGAAGTGATTTCAGCATTCAGAGAGAGAATTTCCATCTCTGCTTCAGACACACAGCATATCCTGGGGAATTCATTGAGGACCTTCATCAGAGTTCCTGGCTTGTAACCTGCACTATTGAGTTTGACTTATTAGAATAATGCCCCACAGTTGTGTGAGACAATCTTATAAAATCTCATACTATTTACAGATATCTCCTAGAGAACCCTGATTAATGCAATAATTTTTGTGCTATTTTCTGATTCTTAACTTTTAAAAGACAACCTTCTGATTTTACCTAATCTGTTCCTGTGTTGCAGCTAATTTAAAATTATTTCTTAGAAAAACATTTGGCCATGACTGCAGGTATTTCTGCTCAGTCTCAGTGTGTTTTATTTACATATGGATCCTTGGGATACCCAACAGTTTTTATAACTGGGTGTCAACTTTATGTTTAATTTTGTTTATTTTTAACATACGTAGCCCTAAGGTTACCTGGCAATAGAAAAGCTGAACATGAAATTCACTTCTACTCAGTAATTTCCAAAAATCAAAAGGAAGAAGCCAATCCTTTTCTTAACACTCTAAATCTCCCTTTGATAGAGTCCCACTCGGGAGATTTGTGCCTGCTTCAATCTTAGTTACCATTCCCACTTCAAGAGAATCATTTTCATTCTATTGTGCATTGATGCTATTGGCAAATAATTAAAGAAACCTTACAACAAACAGCTTTGTGGAACTCTTCTACTATTAGAATTGCTCAAGATGTTGTTCATTACATTCTATTGTTCTCTATGTGGTCCTGTGGGGAAAATTTTGGTCTCAATTTCAGTCATGGTTGTTCATTTACACTGGTACAAAGGTGCTTTTTAAAACTATATGAAAGTGAATCTGATAACCAAATATTGTACAACCATTCATTCAAAAAACATTTGCTGATTTCTTATTACGTTCTATGCAGTGTTCTGGTACTAGGGATACATCAGTGAACAGAAAAGACATAAGCATCCCTGTCATCAAGCAGTGTTCACTCTAAAGAGTGTACTCTTATGACTTAAAAATCTATAACTTCAGGTCAGATCTCTCCTTTGAATCCCAGATTACCATATCCATCTGCTCACTAAACACAAATTTAAGGGAGGTTTAAAGCACCAATAATTTAAGAACATCTAAAGAAAATGCTTGACTTATCTCTCTGTAAATGGCACTACCCACTCTACCAGCTGTTTTGGCCAAAAGATTTGGAACCATTCTTAGTTACTCTTTCTTAAGTCCTTATTGCATATATTATTATGGAAACACCCATATTTCTCCAGTGTAGCCTTCTCCAGTGGATTCTTTATGACAACAGAACAAACTTATTAAAATAAGTAAATCTGCAACTCCACCCTCTCATCACCCAAATATCCCTTAATACCACCCTAACCTATAGAATACTGTTTATTCTTCTTTGTATATCTAAAGAGACTTTCATGAAGTCTGTCTTTTCTATCTCATCTTTCATCATCACATACTCAAACTATTTGAATGAGCTATTGAACAATGGTAGGCTTTTTGTATTTCTCCGTATGAGCTAATCTCTTTTGCTTCCATAACTTTGTATATAAATCTCTTTCTTAGCATACCCTTCTACAACATTCTCTAATTCATTCATTTTTCTCTTTCAGAACTTATCCAAACATTACTTCCTCTAGAAATCCATCCACGACCTCCTAAATCTGAACTAGATATACAGCACTCAGAGGGTACTTCCAATATAGCACTTTCTACACTCTGTGATAACCATCTATTTACTTGTCTGTTTCTACCCTGGACTGCAAATTTTTTAAACCAGAAACTCCCTTTCTGGCTTTCACATACAAAACACCAAGCCTGGAGCCAAATGTATATTAAGCATCTCTCAATTCTATAAGGAAGAAAGGAAGGAAGAAGGGTAGGAGGGGTGTGAAGGAAGAAAGAAATGAAAAAAGGAAGGAGGGAAAATGGAAGAAGGAAAGAAAGTAGAGAATGTAGAAGAGAAGAAGGGAAAGAAGGCAGTGATGGAGACAGGAGGAAAGGAAAGAAAGAAGGAAGAAAGTGTATAAAGTTCCTGGGTTGTGAAATATCTTGAGTTGTATCCCTATATTACAACTAGAATTACCATAATTTCCTAGAGCGTACAACAAAAAGGATACAAAAGAGTGAATAATGACAAGAACAGTGGAAGAAAGTTCTTTCGTCTAGCTTATAAGATTCCTTACAAAGGATCATATCAGACTACCAGATGCAATTCTCCTATCCAGTGAAAGTACCCAGAACACTTATATGACTTCTGTGTTCCAATGGGACAAGGCCTAACAACATAACAAATATGAGAGAGAAAATATTTAAATTACATAGCCCATGATGGCCATGGGCCTGCTTTATGACCCAGCTATTCCTATAACAACTAGCAGTCTAGAGGGAGCCATGATAGTATTTAGGAAAAAAGAAACAGTTAAATTCCTAAGATTTGCCTACTTCCTATAAAACAACAAACTTTCATTTTTTTACTTATTTATTTTTAATTCATTTTTTAATATTACATTAAAAAAATATGAGGTCCTCATGTACCTCCCAGCCCCCTCACCCCACTACTCCCCCCATAGCAACATTCTCCTCCATCATCAAGAGACATTCATGGCATTTGGTGAATACATCTCTGAGCATCACTGTACCTCATGGTCAATGGTCCACATCATAGTCCACACTCTTCCACGTTCCATCCAGTGGGCCATGGGAAGACCTACAATGTCTGGTAATTGTCCCTGCAGCACCACCCAGGACAATTCCAAGTCCCGAAAACGCCTCCACATATTATCATTTTCTTTTATTATTTTTATTATTTTATTTTATTATTTCTTTATTTTTATATATTATATTATTATTATATTTTATATATTTTTCTTTTTCTCTTTTTATTATTCCACCTATCTATAAACCTCCTAATGTTATCTAGAAGTCTAATTTTTATTCTACTTCTTCAATCATATATGATTAAACTTAATCTCCTTTAACTATCAGCCTAGAAGACTAATTTTGAAAACAAAAATAATCATTCATTTCTGGGAAGATGGCATTGGAATAGGTAAGCAGGGCTCAAATCTCCCAGAAAAACGATCTGTCTGAAGGACTTGCTTTGGGACTCTGTAGACCAGGAGAGTACTGTGCACCCCTCAGAAGGGCAAAGAACAGAAAAACGAAGAACCAAAACAAAAGCCATGATTTGTTAACCCCTGCAGTGGGTACAGCTACACATTCCTCTACCCCTAAAGGCAGACAATCTGGATTTTAAAAAACTATTTTTAGCCATTTCTTGTCCCAAACTCTCCAGGTTTAGGTGCAAGAAATCTGCACCCTCCTAGTGAGTCTCTGGCCCAATTTTCATAATTTAAGCTTGGCATTTTTAAAGACTTAGAATAAGTTGAACTACAAATCAAAACAGAGTCATGAAGACAACCAGCAAGATGACAGCAGATGAAAGAACTATTAGAGTAAACTCATGCTATAGGGCAGTTAGTAACCAACCAGAGCTATCTAAAGCACCTGTTCAGGGATTCCAGGAGACCAGAAGAGCATGATGCAACATCCTGGAAGGAATGGAAGAAGGAAACTACCCATCTGCAAAGGAGAGTCATAAGAAGAGCACTCCATGCCATGGAGGCCTGTGTCCATCCTCCATGGAGGCATGAGCCACCTGGGAGCTATTCCAAGGCTGGAATTGGAAGCTCCACTTCCCAAAAACAGGGGAGAAAGAATGGTTGGGCACCAATTCATTTACTGCTTAGTAAATTTAGTGGGCTAAAGTACATTCTTAACACAGCAAAATTTGAACCTGTCCAAGTCAGAAAGAGGCTGGTAGCTGCCACCTTAACTCCATGCCTGGCATGAGGGTAAGTAGGTCAAACTGAAAATCACAGAGCTTGTAGGGACTGGTTTCTTTCCATCTAATCAGATTGTAGCCCTATCCTAGGCTTCAGCCCCATCTCTAGCACAGAGGAATCGCTAGCAGAGAGGCCCTGCACCAGCCTCTCCAGGTAAATGCAGGTACATTTGGCTGGCACAGACCGAATAATCAGAAGTCTACCAGAGGAACTGCAGACACCTTGGATGTGCAAGGCATAGATTGCTACCCCCACCCACAGCTCCATCCCTGCCCCAGGCAGGGGAGAATGGGACATGAAGCATCATTAGTCATTCTGGGCTACTACCGCCTAGGCCCACATGACTTGGATTATTACCACAGTTGTGGCTCTGTCTCTACCCCTGGCAAATGAGAAAGTTGGGAGAAGCTTCATCGACCCATGGGGCAATGAGGGCAACTTGAGCCTCCACAGCTTACAGCATCAATTACATCCTTGGCTCCTACTAAACAACTGGCAAGGGAGAAAGGGCATGAAATCCCTAAAATAAGGAGAGAACTGTACCCAGAATAAATACAAATAGTAAGCCAGATGCCAAGATGCCAACAGAAAATTACAATCCACGCCAAGAAACAGGAAAATATGGCCTGTTAAAGGAACAACATAAGCCTCCAGATGACATAAAGGAGTTGAGACAACTAATCATAGATGTTCAAACAAATCTCCTTAAACTCAATGAGATGACTAAAGAGGTTAAGGATATTGAGAAGACTTTGGAAGAGTACAAGGAAGAATTTGAAAGCATACATAGAAAAATAGCAGATGTTACAGGAATAAAAGATGATATAAATGAAATAAAAAATACACTGGAATCATATAATAGCAGATGTATGTGAAGTCAGAAGAAAGGATTGGTGAGCTTGAAGAAATGGCCACTGGAAGCAAACATACAAAAGTAGAGATGAATAAAAGAATGTAAAAAAGTGAACAAGGTCTCAGAGAACCACTTGACAGTAAGAGACATGCAAACGTACATGTCATGGGTACAGAAAGAAAAGAGAAGGTAAAAGGGGCAGAAGGAATATTTGAAGAAACAATGGCAGAAAATTTCCCAACCCTATTGAAGGACATAGATATCCATGTCCAAGAAGCGTACCCCATCCAAATAAATCAGAATAGACCAATCCTGAGACATATACTAATCAAAAATGTCAAATGCCAAAGACAAAGAGAGAATTCTTAGAGCAGCAAGAGAAAAGCAATGCATAACATATAAGGGATACCCAATAAGATTAAGTGCCAATTTCTCATCAGAAACCATGGAGGTAAGAAGACAGTGGTATGATATATTTAAGATCCTGCAAGAGAAAAACATCCAGCTAAGAATCTTACATCTGGTGAGATTGTCTTTGAAAAATGAGGGTGAGTTTAGAATATTCACAGTAACTGAGAGAGTTTGTAACCAAGAGATCAGCTTTGCAAAAATTATTAAAGGGTGTACTACAGCCTGAAAAGAAAAGACTGTAGAGGGAGACCTGGAAGAGAGTCTAGAAATGAAGATTATATCAATATAAGTAAATGAAAGTGTCAAAAGAGTGATGAAAATAAAATATGACATATAAAACCCAAATATTCAGGAATAAACCAACAAAGTAAAGCACTTGTATTCAGGAAACTACAACTCATTGTTAAAAGAAATTTAAAAAGTCCTGAATAATTGGAAGAACATTCCATGCTCATGAACTGGAAGACTAAATATCATTAAGATGTCAATTCTACTCAAATTGATAAACAGATATAAGGCAATCCCAACAAAATTCCACCAGCATTTTTTAAAGAAATGGAAAACTCTTATAAAATTTATTTGGGGGAAGCAGACTTGGCCCAGTGGTTAGGGTGTCCATCTACCACATGGGAGGTCCACAGTTCAAACCTTGGGCCTCCTTGACCAATGTGTAGCTGACCCACGTGCAGTGCTGATGTGCACAAGGAGTGCTGTGCCACGCAGGGGTGTTCCTGGTATAGGGGAGCCCCACACGCAAGGAGTGTACCCCATAAGGACAGTCACCCAGTGCGAAAGAAAGTGCAGCCTGCCCAAGAATGGTGCCACCCACACGGAGAGCTGAAACACAAGATGATGCAACAAAAAGAAACACAGATTCCTGTGCTGCTGACAACATAAGCGGACGAAGAAGAAGATGCAGCAAATAGACACAGAGAACAGATAACCGGGGCGGGGGGTGGGGAGAGAAATAAATAAGTAAATAAATAAATAAATAAACCTTTTTAAAAATTTTATTTGGAAGGGTAAGAGGTTCTGAATAGTCAGAAACATCTTAAAAAGGAAAAGTGAAGTTAGAGCACTCACACTTCCAGAATTTAAATCATATTACCTAGCTGTAGTGGTAAAAACAGCAAGTTACTGGAATAAAGACAGACATACAGAACAATGGAACCAAATTAATGGTCCAGAAACAGACCTTCACATCTATGGTCATGTGATTTTTGAAAAGCTTGTAAATCCCACCCAGCTCAGGCAGAACAGTCCATTCAACAAATGGTGCTGAGAGAATTGTATATCCATAGACAAAAGAAGGAAAGACAACCCCTATCTCACACCTTATCCAAAAATTAACTCAAAATGGATCAAAAACCTAAATATATATACAAGAACCACAAAGCTTCTAGAAGAAAATGTAGGAAAATATCTTCAAGACCTGGTGATAGGTGATGGATTCTTAGAGATAAGAGGAGGACCGAGATGGACTACTAATATTTAATGTATGTAGAAGTTTTAATTACCCTTACTTTAAAAGTGTGGAATTGTACAGAGTTGATGGGAACAAATTATAGGGAGAGTAACAGCTGGTTTATAAATAGGGATGTGGCTGAAAATGGTAGTCTAGGGATGTAAATGCCAATTGTCAGAAGGCTAGAGAATAATCTAGGGACTGAATAGGACAGTAAATTCAGAGGTGGATGAGAATTTTGGTTGATGGTGCAGATGCAAGAGTGTCCTTTATGAGCTAGAGTAAATGTACATCACTATTGCAGGGTGATGGGAATGTGGAAAAGCATGGGGAAATACAACTAGAGTGACTTAGGGACTATGGTTAATACTAATAGTGTAATATTCTTGCATCTATGCCACAGATGTACTGTGTTGATAATGGGGGAGTATGGAAAAAGTGTGTCAAATATATGCTATGGACCTGGTAATAGTTGGAGAGTATTATTTCATAATCTGTAACGAATGTTCCACCATGGTGTGGTGTGTTGAGAGAGGGGTGTTTTTTGGGAATTCTGCATATGTGCATGTTTGTTTTGTAAGTTTACAACTTCTGCCATAAAAACATATTTAAAAAATAATAATAGGGTGGGTTGAGGGAAAAATATACCAAATGTAAGATAAGGAATATAAGTAGTAGTAAGATTTTGACAATATTCTTTCATAATTTGTAAAAAATGTCTCACAACAATGCAAGGTGTTGGTGGTAGGTTAATATATGGGACCCCTATATGATTTTATGCCTGTTCGCTTTGCAAGTTTACAACTTTTACGAAGCACTTATTGTTTATGTAGATTTATGTATAAACAATATAATAATAATAATAGAGTGGATTGGGGGAAAATACTTTGGTTTGTAGTAAAAGTTTGAAGATGTTCTTTAATCACCAGCTTAAACTATTTAACAACAATGCAAGGTATTGGTGGTAGGGTGAAGTATGAGAGCCCTGTATATTTGTTTTGTAAGTTCACAACAATTACTACATATTTATTGTTTATGTATGAGTGATATACTTCAATAAATTTTTAAAAAGAGAGCCATGAATAAAAACATAAAGCAAGAGAGAGAAATTGACAATCAGAGTAAATTCATCAATATTTTCAGATGCTTAGACATCACAAAAAAATTATAAGCATTACTAAGAAATAGAATAATATGGCCTAGACAAAGGAACAAACCAAAAATCCTTACAAGACACATGATTTAAGACAACTAATCAATGATAATCACACAAATCTCCTAAATAAATTCAAGAAGTGAAGGAAACCTTCAACATTCCTTCAAATCCTTGAATTTATTTAGGAGTAATATGATAAATGAACAAGACCTAATAGACATTTATAAAGCATTACACCCTAAAACAGAAGGATATACCTTCTCAAGTGCTCATGGATCCTTCTCCAGGGTGGACCAATTTTGGGTCACAAAGCAGATCTCAATAAATAGAGAAAGATTGAAATTATGCAAAGCACTTTCTCTGATCATAATAAAATAAAGCTGAAAATCAACACCATGCAGAAAAAGGTAAAATACATAAACATATGGAAATTAAACAGCACACTCTTAAATAATCAGTGGGTCAAAGAAAAAATGGCAAGAGAAATCAGCAAATATCCTGAGAGAAATGGAAATGAGAACACAACTTATTGAAACCTATGAGATACAGCAAAGGCTATGCTGAGAGTGAAACTTATAGCCCTCAGTGCTTACATGAAAAGAGAAGAAAGAGCTAAAATCAATGACCAAACTACACACCTGGAGTAACTAGCAAAACAACAGCAAACTAATCCCAAAATAAGCAGAGGGAATGAAACGATAAATATGAGAGCAAAAATAAATGGAATTGAGAACAAAAAAATAGAATCAACATAATTAAGATTTGGTTCTTCAGGAAGATCAGCAAAATTGACAATTCCTTAGCCAGCCTGACAAAAAAAGAGAGAAGATGCAAATAAATGAAATCAGAAATGAGAGGGGGGTACACTACCACTGATTCCACAGACATAAGAGAGATCCTAAGAAGATACTATGAACAACTGCATGCCAACAAACTAGACCATGGAGATGAAATGGACAAATTCCTAGAAACACACAAACCACCTACACTGATCCTAGAAGCAATAGAAGACCTCAACAAACCAATCACAAACAAAGAGATAAAAACAGTAATCAAAGACCTCCTAAAGATAAAAAGTCCAGGACCAGATGGCTTCACAGGTGAATTTTACCAATCAATCAAAGAAGATCTAATACCAATCTTGTTCAAGCTCTTCCAAAATTTGAACAGAAAGGAACATTACCAAACACATTTTATGAAGTTAACATCACCCTAATACCAAAACTGATAAATATACTATAAAAAATGAAAATTACAGTCCAATTTGTCTAATGAATATAGATGCAAAAATCCTCAACAAAATACTGGCAAACTGAGTCCAAAAGCACATTGAAAGAATTATACACCTATATCAAGTGGTTTTTTTCCCACATATGCAAGGGTGGTTCAACACAGGAAAATCAGTTAATATAATACACCACTGTATTAGTTATCCAAAGGGGTACTGATGTGAAGTACCAGGAATCTGTTGGCTTTTATAATGCACATTTATTTGAGGTAGAAGCTTACAGTTACAAGATCCTTAAGAGTTCTACTCAAGTTTTTCTTTCTCATCAAAGTCATTTGCCACCTATTGAAGCAAGATAGTCGCTGGTATCTGCCTAGTCTCTCAGGGCTTCCTGTATCAATCTCTGGCAAAGAACTCTTTTCTTTCTGGGTCTTCTCAGTTGCTCCGCTGCTCTGCTTCCTTCAGCTGTAAACTACCAGGCGAATGTCTCATTTCTCTTCCTGTGGCTTCAGGATCAAAACTGGCAAAGTTCTTTCTTCTGTGTGTTTTCTTCAGGATCAAAACCGACAAAGTTCTCTCTTCTGTGTGTTTTCTTGAGTGTGAGTACACTTATATCAGTCCACCAAGGAGTCAGGGACTCAACTCAATTCATGACCTACTGACATGGTCTAATCCAAAGCCCTAAACTGATTTTATCAAGTTAACTTAAAGTCTTTGAATTTAATACAGTCAAAGGGTATCATACCCAGAGGAAAAGATTAATTTACAAATATAATCATTCTTTTTTTGGGATTCATAAATAATCTCAAACTTCCAAAACCTCATTAATAAATTAAAAAGGAAAAATCACATGATTCTCTCAATTGTTGCAGAAAAGGCATTTGAAAAAAAATACAGCATCCTTTCTTGGCAAAAATCTAAAAGATTGGAATAGAAGGAAGCTTTCTCATCATGTTAAAGTGCATATATGAAAACTCATAGCTAGCATTGTACTCAATGGTGAAAGCCTGAAAGCTTTCCCACTGAGATCAGGAACAAGACAAAGATTCCATTGTCACCACTGTTATTCAATATTGTGCTAGAAGTTGTAGCTAGAGCAACTAGGCTAGATAAAGAAATAAAGGGCACCCAAATAAAAATATAAATAGGAGTTAAACTTTTCCTATTCACTGATGATATGATCCTATATCTAGAAACTCCTGAAAAATCTACAACAAAGCTACTAGAATTAAAAACAACTTCAGAAAAGTGGCAGGATATAAGATCAGTGTGCAAAAATCAACAGCAATTCTGTTCACTCCTGATGAGCAATCTGAGGAGGAAGTTAGCAAAAATTCTATTTATAATATAGCAACTAAAAGAGTCACATATTTTTTAATAAACTTAACCAAGGATCTAAACAAACTGTATTCAGAAAACTGCAAAACATTGCTACAAGAATTCAAAGAGGACCTAAACAAATGGAAGGACGTTCCATGTTCATGAACTGGAAGACTAAATATAGTAAAATAGCAATTCTGCCCTAACTTACAGATTCAAAACAATCCTAATAAAAATCCCAACAGCCTTTTTTTATAGAAATGTAAATGCCAATTATCAAATTTATTTGGAAGGCTAGGGGGCCTTAAAGAGCCAGAAACGTCTTTAAAAAGAAGAACTAAATACAATGAGTAAACTCACAGAGTAAACTCTAGAATACAGGTTAAGAAAGAGAATGTGGGTTGAGAACAGAACCTGATGCTCAATGTACATAGAATTTTTAACAAGTTTATTGTAAAAGTGTGAAAATGAATAGAGTTAATGGTAACATTATACTGAGTGTAACTAACACCTATGATTTATAAATGAGATTGTGGCTGAAAGGGGTAGTATGTAGATGTAAATGTTAATTGAAGGGAAACCAGAGAATAATCTAGGGTCTGTTTAAAATAGTGATTTCAGTGGTAGATGAAGATTACAGTTGTATAAATATAAGAATGTTCTTTTACAAAGTGTTAAGACTATGGTGATACACAGGAAAATTTCAACTAATGTAACTTATGAATGATAGTTAACAGTAATGTAATATATTTGCAGCATTGGCATAAAAGATACATCAATTCTAAGAGATAATTATAGGTGGTATAAGGCACTATAGGATTTTTCCTTTTGGAGTAATTAAAACTTTCTAAAATTGACTAAGATAAAGATAGCATAACAATTTAGTAAAAATGAAAGCCACTGAGTGTACACTTTGAATGGATTTTACAAAACATGATGATGTATAATACAAGGAATCCAGCGGTAGAAAATGGACTGCTAGGAAAATTTTGAGAACATTCTCTCATGAACTATAATAAATGTATAATATTTATATATTATAGGGTGTTAATAATTGGGTGGGTTGGGGGAAAAGTACTCCAAATGTAAGATATGGGTTATAGTTAGTAATATTTTGATGATGCTATTTCTTATTTTGTAACAGAAGTTTCACAACAATGCAAGGTGGTGGTGGTAGGGTGATGTATGGAAGCCCTGTATGATACACATGTTTGTTTTGTAAGTTCACAACTTTCACTATATACTTATTGCTTATGTATGTTCATATATAAATAATATACTTCAATAAAATTTTATTTTAAAAATTATCATTCAGTACTTTTATTATAGGATATCAGATATCCATTTCTTTATACAAAAATTACCCCAAGCGTAGCAGCATAAGCAACAAACATTTATTATCTTAAAGTTTCTGTGGATTAAAAATTGGAAGTGGCTTAGCTGGGTTGTTCTGACTCATCATCTCTCACAAGATTGCAGGTATCACATCAACTGGGAATGCAGTTATCTGAACCTTTGATTGGGGCCACTTCCAGGCTAGCTCATTCTAATGCTTTTGTCAGAGGCCTCAGTTGATGACTGGTTGTTTGTAGGAGGCCTCAGTTCCTTGCCATGTGGACCTTTATTAGGGCTGCTGGGTAGTTCCCATGACACTCATGATACAAGAGAAAGTACAAGGAGGGGGCACAAAGCCTTTTATGCCTTAGTATAGAAAGTGATGCACAGTCATTTCTGTCATAATCCACTCATTAGAAGCAAATCACTAAGTCCGGCCTGAATTCAAGGGAGCTGAATTAAGCTCTACTTCTTGAAGGGAGAAGCATCAAAGAATTTGTGGACCTATTTCAAGACTACACATATGGGTATTATTATTAAAACAATATATTTTCTTCCTCTTTCTTATATAAATGTATAGTATATCCATTTAATTAAATCTGCTTTTAGAATCAAACCATCAGATAATAACATGCCTTCTATGGGAACACTTGGACTCCAAAATGATCTTCTGGAAGACAATGCCTTTAAAGTCTTTATCTGCTTCTATTTGCACTAAGTGGTAAGGGAAGAAAATGCACAGCTGTTTCCTGTCTTTTCTCAGACTAATAAAAGGCCAGCAGATCCATTCAATCCCCTATGTCCCTTTTTTTACTTCTCAGAGTTTAAAATATCTGGATTGGGAGACTGATCTTTTGATAGTGAACTATACAACGAATAAAAATAAACTGATTGGAACTCGTTGGTGTGCCTGATTTGGGACAAGGAGGTGTGTTTGTGATGGAGCTTAGCTGGCACTTCCTCCTCACTTCTGGTCACTCCATCTCCATCTCCTTGTCTCTCCCCTTCCAAGTCCCACCCTCTGCTCTTTGTGTGTGAACCAAAATCTTAGCTTGCACGCCCAGCAGGGTGTAAAGGACTAGAATTTCTAACACTGAGCATTTTGACTGTCCTCAGCCTCCTTGATTTATTTTGTTTGTACAAATTAAGCAATATCTTTATGGGCTACCCATTTATCTTTTCATGGGAATGTTATTTTCTATTAACCATCTCTGAGCTCTCTGCAGGTCAGGCCTCGCTGGCTGAAACTCTGACCTTGGCTACTCATTGCAGTAATTGCATGCATTTTGCTTTCCACCTCTACTTTTTTATCTCAGGGTCCTATCATCCTCAGTGGTATTAAAGAGACCAGTTTTGTAACAGCATCTCTTCCAGGCCCTCTGCAGAACATATCTGGCTGGCAGGTTTTCCAGCTTTCCTCCAACATGTCAAATTCTCTGAATCTTTTGATTCATGCCTCCTCTATCTGCCACAGAGTTTCTGGCATTTCTATTTTATTTAGTGGAGTCCATTTTTTTCAAAGAATCCAAGAACTTGGAAATTTCCAAGTTCATCCTAGCAGCATGTTAGCAGTATCCGTCAGGATCCTTACCTGGGTATTAAATCCTATATCATATACTATATCATAGGAAGTGCTCTCCAACCTAAATTTGTGTTCCCCTTATTCCAACATCCTGAGGATTCAGTCTTGCATATTTTCTCCACTGTTAGGTACCAAGCTCCTTCAGTAAGTAGTCCTTTTCCTTCCCTTTGCATGCCTATCAGTTCCCTGGCAAGGACTTTTATGAACTTATCCTGTTATTGGTCTGATGGCCAGAAGGGGAGGGTTGGTCCTGACGGGATAAGTGTTATCAAGGCAGAGACTTCTGCATCATCTTCAGGTTAGGTGGGAACAAAAGTCCTTAACAGGGAGGAAGGCCACTTCTGCAGATCCATAGGATTCAGGAGAAGAAGATACTCAGGATTATGAACACATGAACCCCAAGTCCCCATCCCAAGTCTCAAGGTCTCATTTATACCTGGTGAGGGACCTCACCTTGACATAGCAGCCTTACCAGAGTTGGGAATTCAACTCTTAGAGCTCTACTTCCCTTTTAATCAAGTCCTGAGTCTGATAATCAGCTTTTTAATAACTAGATTGAAGAAGATGAAAGGTTATTTGTGCTGCCCAGGAGGTCCTCTGGCTTTCACACTTCACCTTCAATTAGTGATTAATCATGCTTAGACATTCTTTAACTTTTTCCAATGTACAGATTGCCTTTAGCAATAGTCATCTAGCTGTATAGTCCTTAAAAATGCTATTTACCCCAAACTCAAAGTCAAGGTATTCCACTTGCCATTGCATTCCTGTCCACTTGTATCCCACCCCTTTACAGCACTGATAAAAATTGAACAATTACTCTTATACAGCATGGGTGGTATGTTTTTCATTGCCAGCCAGCAAAAAAGTGATGCTTGTACCAAGTGTCTTATATTAAGATCCCTGAGAAACAGACTCTGAAACAGATTTTCATATATGTGCTTTATTAGGGAGTTCTCTCAGGAACAATGCCTGCAACAGGGAAGAAGGAATGGATAGAGGGAAAAGTTGAACTACAAAGCAGTTGCAACAGAGGCCTCACCCAACCCCTTGGGGAGCACTGGAGCTGGGATGGCCATTCAAAACTGTGCTGAATTGAGGTAAGGGAGCCAAGTCTGTACCCCTACTTTAGCTAGTTATTGATGTGGGATGATGTCTGAAAAGGGTTCAATCTTGGACATGGAACTTCCTTGGGCAGAGGGCAATTCCTGGAGAGGCACTCACCAACAAATTACCTTTAGACAACACATGGAGTAGTTGAGAAAATGTTACCTCCCCAGAGGGTTGGAGATGGACCGATAACTGGAAAATAACCACTGTATCCACTGCTTTGTGTTCCCTGTAATGGGGACAATGACAGTACCATGTTGAGAGAGGAATAAAGAAGCTTTGTAAATGGCAGAGATAGGGAAAAGTGTAAGTAATAGCAAATATTTCATTTGGACTGGAATAAAAAATGCAGTGAAAGATGCCAGAAGATGTGTCAGTGGATACGAATGGGAAAGAAGTAAATTGGGCCAAAATGTGAAGGATTGTAGATGACAGAAAGAGTTTGGGCTCTATATGGTAGTCAATAAGTAAGGGTCTAAACTTTATTCTGAGTTAAAGATGACAGAAAGTATTTTTTTCTGATTTTTCCATAGTCTATTGATTACTCAATTTCAGTTTGTAAAATATCTTTACACATTTCAAAGATACTTATAATACTTTTACATCTTCCACTTTCTCTTTCTATGTACATTATGTACAGTGCACACTTTTTTTAATAGCAGTGAAAACAAAAAGGAACCAAGAGCCTAGCTGACTTGTAAAAAGAAGAGATTTGCATAGAAACAGCCTAAGAGAAGCAATATAATTGACAGTTTTGAATAAGCAATAATGTGATGATTTTCATAATGTTCTTCAATTATGTGAGAAACATAAAAACATTACTCGAGTCATTAAAGTTAGAATGAACACTGGGGAATTTACTCTAGGAAGAAAATGTTTCTGTTGGCATACTGCTGAAGCAGTTGATCTCATAATTATGTAACTCTTCACTCCTATTTGGCTAAACTTTATTTCAATTAATACTGCTTTTGCCTGTTCACTTGGAATGCCAACCTCTAAAGACATTTGGTAGCTATATAGTCTAATCCAACAGAGTACTTAGTGAATGTGTGTGTCTTCTTATTCTACTTTTAGTCCAAGAAGTGCTGACATAACTTCCATCTCTGTTTTACTAGGGAACACCGTGATAATCAGCAATTTCTAAAAACTGCATTTTAAGTGAAAATAAAAGTGGTATTTAACATTAAGTGCCAGAAAAGTAAAGGTGCCAGCAAGTTGACTTTCTCATGCTCTGTTTCTACTCATGGGAAACAGAGCATGACTTGAGTCAGGATATCTTGACAAATTCCCTTACTTTTCATTTGCTAATAATAATTCCATCGATGTTAGAATAAGGTTCTCTGGTTTGCCCCTTCCCATATTTGCCCCTAATGGGAAGGTATATTAATCTATCAAAGGGGTGCTGATGCAAAATACTAGAACTCTTCGGCATTTATGAAGGGTATTTATTTGGGGTAGAAGCTTACAGTCACAAAGTCATAGAGCATAAGTTACTTCCCTCACCAAAGTCTGTTGCCATGTGTTGGAACAAGGAGGCTGCCAACGACTGCGAGGGCTCAGGCTTCCTCTCTCTTTTAAGGCTCTATGGTCCCAACTTCTTCCAATCTCAGCCGCAGGCTAGGATAAATCTCATCTCTCTCCTGGGGCTTCTCTCCAGACACAGCTTCTCTACTCCCTCAACAACGCCAGCTGTACACTGTCAGGCTAGCAGCTCATTTCTCTTCCCGGGGCCTCTGCCATGTCTAATGGGATCTTCTCGCCTTCCTTATGTATCTGCTTCTCCTGTGTGTTTACTTCCCTAGGTTCCAGCATTAACCCTTCAACTAAGTCCTGGGCCATGTAGTTATCTCTGTGCACCAAGGGGGCAGGGACTCATTGTTCTACTTATGTGGCCCAATCAAAGCTCTAATCATAATTTATTCAAGTAAAAGTGAAATCTCTGACAGACCAGTTTACAAACATAATCCAATATCTATTTTTGGAATTTATAAATAATACCTAACTACTACAGGACGTGATTTGTTAGCATAAATACATATCAAAGTTTTACTATGAGAAGCTACCAGTATTGTATATTAGCAAGAAAACAGTTGAAATTGTATGTCACTCTGAAGATAAGATACTACTAGCTGATGAAAGAGAACTTGTGATGGTACTTCAAAGAATGATAGCTATAAGACAGATGGGTGGAGTGGACAATCTATGAGATACATAGGGTAGCCAGAAATAAACAGGAAAAAATGTTTGTAAAATCATCTGGTCACCAAATGTAGTCTTTTTTTTTTTTTTTTTTACCCAGCAAGATTGTCTTTATTTTTTTTTTTATTGATTTTGTAAAAATATTACATTAAAAAAATATGAGGTCCCATTCAACCCCACCACCCCCACCACACCCCCCCCCCCCCCAGCAACACTCACTCCCATCATCATGACACATCCATTGCATTTGGTAAGTACATCTCTGGGTATCTCTGCACCTCATGGTCATTGGTCCACATCATGGCCCACACTCTCCCCCATTCCATCCAGTGAGCCCTGGGAGGATTTACAATGTCCGGTGATTGCCCCTGAAGCACCATCCAGGGCAACTCCAAGTCCCAAAGGCACCTCCACATCTCATCTCTTCCTGCCATTCCCCATACCCATCAGCCACCATGTCCACTTTTCCCACTCCAATGCCACCTTTTCTCTGAGGTCCTTGGATTGGTTGTGTCCGTTGCACCTCTATGTCAAGAGGAGGCTCAGATTCCACATGGTTACTGGATGCAATCCTCCTGCTTTCAGTCTTTGTCAACCACCAGGAAATCAGGGTCCTTTCTAGGGATGTTACCCATCATATGGACAAAGGCATAGTCACATTTAAAATGTAGAGTGTTTCACAGTTCCTGAAGCACTTTCACATATTTATCTCACTTGACCATTATGACAACCTCATTGGGTAAGAAGATAGGGATCATTCTATTTTTTATAAAGATAAGAAAACTGAACCAAAGCAGGTTGTCCAAGATAAAACAATTAGTAAGAAGCAGCAAAATCAGTATTAAGCCTAAACTGAATATTCCCAAAATGCATTCATCTCTTGTTACCATACTCCCTCTGACTTTGAGACTTTAAATATTTGGTTGACCTAAATTGTAAGTTAGTAGAAAACACATGTCTCAAATTTTTTTCTGTATACCTGGATGAATAACTCTATAAGGAATGATTTGGCGCTATTTATTATATCTCTGGTTTCAAGACCAGAGGAACAAAAGTTGTGTAAAATTCAACTTAAAAATTAAAACCTCCATCTATGTACTATTCTTATCAAATTGTGAATCAAATCACAATTTAAAGGATATGGCACATTTTTTAAAAATAGCTGGCCTGGACTCCTCAAAACTGTCAACATCATTAAAGATGAAAAGGGAAGTGACAGTTCTGGATTAATGAAGAAAATGAGATGTGACTACTAAAAGCAATGTATTATCCTCAAATGGATCTTGAATCCAAGACAAGGGCATTATTAAGATAATTGGGGAGATTTAATAGGAACTTCTATTATATTTTATTGTAATGATGTAAACTTGTTTTAGAGTGATAATGGTATGTAGGAAAATGCCCTTTTTCTTAGAAGGTATATGCTAAAGGATACAGGAGTGAAGTGTCATGATGTCTGCAAATTATTTTCAAATAGATCAGTAAAAAAACATATGTAGATATATGTATGCCCCATTATAAAATGTATATGATACACAAGTCCCAATCTACCAATCTGTATATATACACATATAATTTTTACTGAAAATACTGATCTATAGACACAGAAAGAGAGTGGAGGGAGAGAGAGATGAAGGAAAAGACAAATGTGACAAAAAGTTAACAAATAGCAAATCTATAAATGGAATGATATATAGGCTTTTTTTGTACTCCTTTTACAACTTTTCCATTGGCTTGAAATATTTCAATGTAAAGCATTGGGCAAAAGTATCAACAACACCACAGTAAGATTTATTTCTGAATTATGAGATTAATATCACCGGGTTTATAGTAAGTTTGTATAAATTATTAAAACCACTTGGAAATGTGATGAAGATATTACATGGTGTTTGGTTTCTGAAAAATGGGCAAAATGTATTCATGACTTGGGATAGTCCAACTTTATACTATTATTTCCCAGCATGAGTGTTATGCTCTTACTTTAGTAGTAAAAAAATATAGAAACAGATGGGGAGAAAAAGGAACAAGAAAAAAAAAGAAAAGAAAATAGGGGCAAAGGAAGGAAAAGTCTATGGTTTAGTTTCCTGGTTGCCATTGAATGGGTTGGCTTAAACAATAGGAATTTAATGACTCCTGGGTTTGAGACTAGAAGTCCAAATCAAGGCATCATCACCGCAATGCTTACTTCCTGAAACTGTCTTTCTGGCACTGATTTCTGGCAATCCTTGTTCCTGGGCTCCTCTATCACATGGCAATGCACACAGCGGCCTCTCCCTTCTCTTCCAGGATCCATTGCCCTTCAGCTTCTTGATTCCCTTGGCTTTCTCTCTGTCTAAATTTCATGCTTTTATAAAGGAACTCCAGAAATAGAATTAAGATCCTTCCTGATTGAGTTGAACTACACCTTAACTGAAGTGATTTCATCAAAAGTCCTTACTTATAAATTTCATACCCACAGGAATAATTTAAGAACAAGTTTCTATAAAATACATAGCTCCAAACCACCAGAGTATTTCCACATTTTCATTTATTAGTTCTATTAGAGCTAAATTCCAACCATTTTTTCAAGAAGCATCTCCAACATCATCTACTATAGAAGGCCTTCAAAAAAGACCACATCTCCCTTACTTTCCCTATTCCTCTCTAGCCTTGGGTCCTTTGCTGTCTCAAGATATAGGCCATATGGTATTGAGTATGAAGTGAAGTGATTAAAACTATGTCCTAAATTAATGTTGCTTCAAAAATGTGAATGGGGAAGCAGACTTGGCCCAGTGGATAGGGCATCCACGCGTCCGCCTACCACATGGGAGGTTCGTGGTTTAAACCCCGGGCCTCCTTGACCCGTGTGCAGCTGGCCTACACACAGTGCTGATGCGTGCAAGGAGTGCCGTGCAATGCAGGGGTGTCCCCCACGTAGGGGAGCCCCACGCACAAGGAGTGCGTCCCATAAGGAGAGCCGCCCAGCGCGAAAGAAAGTGCAGCCTGTCCAAGAATGGCACAGCACACATAGAGAGCTGACACAACAAGATGATGCAACAAAAAGAAACACAGATTCCCTGTGCCACTGATAAGATAGAAGCCGTCACAGGGGAACACACAGAGAATGCACACAGAGAGCAAAACAACTGGGGGAGGGAGAGAAGGGGAGAGAAATAAATAAAATAAATCTTTAAAAAGATGACTCAACAAAAAGAGACACAGATTCCCTGTGATAAGAATAGACGTGGTCACAGAAGAACACACAGTGAATGGAAACAGAGAGCAGACAACTGGTGGAGGAGGGGGGAAAGAAATAAATAAAAAATAAATCTTTTTTAAAAAATGTGAATGATATAACCACACATTTTGGCTAGATACTGATGGTGTTAATTATACCTCTTCTTAGAACAACTTATAACATCTCTTTACCTCCATTCATATGCCTGAAGTTTGTGTTTTGTAACTGAGGAGTGAAAGAAGAGAAAAAGTCTAGAAAAAAGAATGACTCTGGCATCGTTCCCTCTTCAGCCATCTTCCCAAGCTCCCACAATGATTATTAAGTGTTGTAATTCATAAGCTTTTGAAGCTCTTCAATAAAGAATGTTGAATCTCTGAAAACAAGCCAGTCACAGGAGATGGTGAGTGGCAGCTGGGAAGAAGGAAGGCCTTCCTTGTGCCTCTGAACAGAACCCAGACCCCTTCTGGCATCATGAAAAGAGAAAATAAGGGGAGCATCTTAAGGTAGCACCAAGACCTGAATGTTGGCATTTTCTGATGGCTAAAACTTTTCCATATAACATTATAGGTAAACAACATGTACTAATGGAAATCAGAGCAAAAGAGAGAGAAGATGGAGCTAAGAGAATGACCCAATGGGCACTTACAAGGGTCTCCTTTGGGGTCTTCCAGGCAAAGGTCCTGCTTTCATTTTGGAGCAGGCAAGTTTTAGAACAAACCTTTGTGTTATAGTGATATCACATGGCAAGACTCATGATCCTGTAAAATGGCTAGGTTTTATTTTTAGCTTAGGTTCCCAATAGGAATATGCTTTTCCTACCAAAAATAAGCTTCCAGTGCCCTCCTATCACTAGAGAATATGGGAATCAACTCTGCTGGGAAAAAAGTCTTTATCTGACAGTTGAAACACACACACAGAATTTGAAAGAGGCAGAAGGCCAGAGAGTGGCAGCCCCACAGATATTATTATTAACAAATTTAGCAAGCATTTATTATTTACCAGAACATAGTAAAAGAAAGAAAACCCTCCTCATTAGTCAACATTTCCCAGAGAAACAGAACCAACGGATGTAAATATTAAGAGATTTGTTACAGGAATTTGTTCATGTGTGTGGGGGGATGAACAAATACAAATTCCATAGGTCAGGCAGCAGTTTGGGAACTCCAATGAAGGTTTTTGTGTTTTTTTCAGTTGTTTATTTTTCTTGGCAATTTAAAAATACATAGCCATGTAAACTAAATACTCACTGTTAGTGTTTTATTTCCTTCCTACACAATTGTTATTGCAAGGGTGATGAAACTTTTTGATGTATTTCCTAGGAGAAGCTGGCTGACTGAAGAAGAAACAGAAATTCTTTCTGACTGCTGAAATCATCAGTTCTCATTTTAAGGCCTTCATCTGATTGGATGAGACTTCTTTCATTGCAAAGGCAACCTCCTTTGCTGATTGTAGATGCCATAGATGCAATCAACAAAGAAATAATTTAAATCCATGAAATATCCTCACAGTAAGAATCAGGGGAAAGCAGACTTGGCCCAGTGGTTAGGGCGTCCGTCCACAAACCCCGGGCCTCCTTGACCCGTGTGGAGCTGGCCCATGTGCAGTGCTCATGTGCGCAAGGAGTGCCGTGCCACACAGGGGTGTCCCCCACGTAGGGGAGCCCCACGCACAAGGAGTGTGCCCCGTGAAGAGAGCCGCCCAGCACAAAAGAAAGTGCAACCTGCCCAGGAACGGTGCTGCACACGGAGAGCTGACACAACAAGATGATGCAACAAAAAGAAACACAGATTCTCATGCCGCTGACAACAACAGAAGCAGACAAAGAAGAACATACAGCAAATAGACACAGGGAACAGACAACTGGGGTGGCGGGGAGAAGGGGAGAGAAATAAATAAAATAAATAAATCTTTAAAAAAAAAAAAAAGAATCAGGGAGTGCCTTACTGGCCAAACAACTTGACACTACAACCTAGCCAAGCTGACACTTGAACTTAGCCATCTCATCCTCCCACAGCTATCACTGATAAACGCTCTTTAAATAAAGACTATAATTAGAACAGTTGCAAAGTGAGAAAACAAAGGACCTCCTCCTGGGTTTACAAAGAAGGCTCTCAAAGCAAGCTGCTAACAAAGCAATTCAGACATTCCAGAAGAGACAGAAACATGGAGCATGACAGAACAAACCAAAAATCAGAAAAAGAACTCTTCCTTCAAGAGCCATCCAGCACATGGCCAAAAGATTAAGAAAAGGGCTTCTGAGACCAGCCTGCCGGGTTTAGAATCTTAGCTCTGTCATTTATTTAGTTGTGTGAACTCAGGCAAGCAATGTCAATTTTTGGGTCCTCAGTTTCTCCGTTTGTAAAATAGATTTAATAATAGTATCTGCTTCATGTTTGTTGTCAGGATTAAATGTTTCCCTTTTCAAAACAGTGCCCAGAACATAGTAAGCACCTGCCAAATCACAGCTCTTATTTTGGTGATGAGTAACCAGAGGTTGAATCATCTCAAACATCACCTCCTTCTGGACAAAAAAAAAAAAAAGCCTTTAATAAAAATTACATTTCCCTGAGTCTTTCTACTTCCCCCTTTTAAAATTATGTCTTACAATGTATTCAAAACTATAAAACATTTTTGTCACTATCGGTATCAAAGAGAGTTAAGAATTATTGTTGGAAGTGAACAAATCCAGCTGTGGAGTAGCTTTTGTAGAAACTACTTTGATGGGTTTTATTTCTGACTGGGTGTTTGCCTGTTAAAATAGCACCTAGTCAGAACCCCATTGCAGCACTCACCACACTGATGCCTTCACAACTCAACCGTGCTACACCCTTAATCCCAAACTGTATCTGTATTACCCAAACTAACACAGTGGGAAACGGACTTGGCCCAGTGGTTAGGGCATCCGTCTACCACATGGGAGGTCCGCGGTTCAAACCCCGGGCCTCCTTGACCCGTGTGGAGCTGGCCCATGCGCAGCGCTGATGCGCGCAAGGAGTGCCGTGCCACGCAGGGGTGTCCCCCGCGTAGGGGAGCCCCACGCGCAAGGAGTGCGCCCTGTAGGGAGAGCCGCCCAGCGTGAAAGAAAGTGCAGCCTGCCCAGGAATGGCGCCGCCCACACTTCCCATGCCGCTGACAACAACAGAAGCGGACAAAGAAACAAGACGCAGCAAATAGACACAGAGAACAGACAACCAGGGGAGAGGGGGGAATTGAATAAATAAATAAATCTTAAAAAAAAAAAACATAGTGCCTGCATTTGTTGAAGGCTACTGCTTTTCCCTCCTGTCATACCCTCTCTCTTTTTATAAAGAACAAAGGCTAGACTACCATAATCTTCTACCAGTTGAATCAGGCCAGGGGAAGTGACTGTCCTGAGAGCCCAAGGATCAAGTTTATACCCTCCCTTTGGTAATAATGTGCCTTCAGTGTGGCACATTGGTCTTGTGGCTCAGTGATCTTGTTTAAATGGCTCTCCATTTCATAAAAGTAATTCATTTTATCTGACAACAAATAGATAATGCAATTAGTAGAAACATCCACACCCAAAGGCACCAATAAGGAAGTGTCCTCTTGAGTCATCTGCCTCTGGCATGCAATGAAGGCTCTCAAAGCAAATTGCTGGCATATTGGTTCAGACATTCCAGAAGAGACAAAAATATGGAGCCTGCCAGAACATAATCAAAAATCAGAAAAAGAAGTCCTCCTTCAAGGAATGCAACATCTCCTAGGACCACTTATTATCTCATTCCAGATTATCTGAGGTCAGAGTATTTGTCAAATGCCAGGAGCTGACTAAAACTATAGAAGTCTAATAGTAAAAAAGGAATTAGAATGAAATTGGAGGAGAATAAAACTTTAAAATTTGATCTCTTCCATTCTCTTCCTAGAACCAGGCATTTTATTTCTGGTAGAATGGCTAATCTGGCTTTGCATAGTCAGCCAATTACACAATGGTTTCTTAGTTTTGTGATTTCTCTGAAAGTTAACTGATTTGCTCAATATCTCTCCATAATCCATTGAAAAACACAAAGTCAAATTTCATTATCATTACAATTCCAATATCCTAAAGCTTTGTGTTTTCTGTTTGTAAAATATAAATTTTAAAAAGTTTTTTTCTTTACCATTTCTACATTGATGATCAGAGTTTGAATTACAACAGATTTCTAAATACTTTTCACTATATATCAACAGTTAAGGTATTTTTGTTGTTGTTACTGTTGCTTCATAAAGAATACTGCATGCACCTGCTTCAAGAATTTGCTTTAGAACTTAGTTAGGGGGAACAGATGTGGCTCAAACAACTGGGCTCCTGTCTATCACATAGGAGGTCCAAGATTTGATGCCCAGGGCGTCATGGTGAGGGCAAGCTGGCCCACACAGCGAGCTGGCCCATGCGGAGTGCTGGCCCACACAGGAGTGCCATCCCACGCAGGAGTGCTAGCCAACAGGGAGAGTAGGCAAAACAAGATGACTCAACAAGAGACACAGAGGAGAGAAAATAAGAAGACATAACAGAACAGGAAGTTGAGGTGGCACAAGAGAGTAATTGCCTCCCACTCTGGAAGGTCCCAGGATTGGTTCCCAGAGCCACCTAATGAGAATGCAAGCAGCCACAGAAGAACACACAGTGAACAGACACAGAGAGCAGACAATGGGGGAGGGAAAGGGAGAAATAAATCTTTTTAAAAAATAGAAATTAGTTAGCACTCACTTTGTTTCCAGATCTTAGTCAGAGCCAATATAAAACGACCTAGAAATTTGCTCAAATTAGAAAGCATTTGATTTCAGGGAAAAAAATTGCAACAAAAATGTGATGTGATTTATTGAACATGAGTCTCCATTTTACTTCTAATGGGGATTCATGTGGACTTGAGAAGTTAGCATATTCCACACTTAGCTATTTTGGCTGAGCAGGAGATTAAATTATATACTAATTGTCTACAATCTGTGTCAGTACATAGAACCACCAGGGAGGAAGGGAATTCTATGACAGAATTTCTGATGATCCCTTCTTCAGTGATGTGGGGATCCCATTTAGATCTTTGCAAGTTTAGGATGTACCTGAAGTCAGGTGCATTTGGGTGTAAGGAAGTTAATCTCTATCTTTTCTGCCTCTCCCTAATTTCTGTCATATTTGCTTGTATTTTCAGTATGTAATAAAAATAGATATACTATTCCAATCATCAGGAAAGATAAAAAAGAAAATTAGAACATTAATATTTTAAATATGTGCTAAGTGGAATCAGATACATGCTGACTGAATTTTTTAAAAAGTCAAACATCATACTGATCCAGTTGTCCCTACCTTTTAATAAACTACCCCAGACTTAGTCATGTAGAACAACAGCAATCAATTGTTGTTATTATTGTTATTAAATTATCTCTCACAGTTTTCGGTGTGGACTGGGCTCAGCAATGTAGTTTTCTGTCAGATATTTTATGCGGTTGCAATAAGAGCTTACCAGAGCAGAAGTCATCTTGAAGACTTTCTCACATACATGTTTGTTAATTGCTGGCTGTGGGCTGTGACCTGCCCCCGCCCAAATAGCCCCTCTATATAGCCTGAGCTTCCTCACAGAAATAGAGGTTGTATTCCAAATGAGTCTTAGGAGCAAGGCAGAAAGTAATGACCTTTTTTATCCTTGTCTAGGAAATCACACACAGTCATTTTTACATTTTATTTATTAGAAACAAAACACTAAGGCCAATCCATTTTTAAAAGGAGGAAAAATAAGTGATAGGACTTGTGAAGGAGTATTATATCACTTGCAAACATATTTTCAAACCATCAATGTACAAATACGATATTTTAAATTTTAAATAGAGAGGATCTTTTCTTAAGAACAAAAACAACAGCCAACAAATAACTCCCAAGACTTCTAAGAAAATAGGAAATTTGAGATTCCTGGGAAACTATAAGAGTTTATCAAGAAATACAGGTGCATAAAATAACTGAGTTATACAGAAACTAGGGCTGATTGATGCTATCACTATACAACCTCATGAAGGAATACACTTTAGATAGAATTTCCTTTCTTTACTCTGTATAAAGTGAAAAAGGATGGATTAACCCAAGGAGAATGATTTTGAGGGCTATATCTTTTCTATAAATGGAAAAGTATATGATTCTGGGAATTCTGGAAGATAATGGAAAAAGAAGCAGCAGGAAATACTGCAAAGTTTCAATTAAATTGAGCCAATTTTCTAAGCAATAAGTGGTGAGAAACAAGTGAATGCAATAAACATGTATAATTTTGATAGATGTATATAATCTTGAGAACTCATGGTTCAGATTAATGAATTATTTCTTTTCTGAAGCCTTCTCCATCATTTTTATTTGAACATTTCTCTTTGGGCATTAAGACCCTGGCAAAGCATTCCACTTAGAACTCTGGCTCTGGGAACTGCCTTGGGCTTGATTATCATTTTACAGACCAGATAACAAAGGAAACCCTTCCCCAGGAAGAATTGTTTTTCTAAGACAATTAAAAGACTTAGACACCAGTGATCACTTAAATAAGTTACTGGAATCCTCAGGGGGCAGAAAAGCGGGTGCTTCTTCTATGGTCTGGAGAACGTAAATGGCACACCTAGAAGCAAGCTCCAGCATTTGCTGAAAGCAGACTACTCAGGAGCTGTTAGGCTTATCACATAACAGCCCAAGTTCAGCTCTAGGTATGGAAGAGGAATTCAGACAGCAGCCACGCCAAGTGTGAGGAAATTGATGTAAATCCTCAAAAACTGTCTAACCTATTATGAGAGAATGTCTTCTATTTAATGATCAAAATGGGCTTCTAAAAAATGTAGCAAACTCATTCCCCAGAATATGCTGATTTTTGTGAAAGGTAGAAAATACTTGCTTAAGATTCAAAATAAGAGTAAAAAATAATAATTGTGATATATAAGAAGAGACCAAGGTAATGAGAGAGGTCAACAAAATAGAGTAGAGTTATAAGCAAAATCAGGGTTGAAAGCAGGAAATTACAACCTGAGACCAGGAAAACTAAAGTGAAATTGAATGGGATAAGATGAAAAAGAACTTCCAGGAATCAGATGGGTGAAGATGAGATCCAATCTATAAGCAACAGGTATTCTCCCCAAAAAGAAAGCAGTAATGAAAATTAATTAAGAGACCTCCCAATTTAAGAAATAAATCTCAAATTAGAAATTGAGAGGGCCCACAATATTTGAGAAACATAAATGAACAAAAATTAATTCCAAGACAAGAGCTCATGAAAATTCAAATTTGGAAATTAATACATCCTGCAATCACCCATTCATAATAAAAAGACACTAAATTTCACTCTGTAGCAAGATGATACAAAAATAAATGCTTCTCAGGTAGGCAAGATGGTGGCAGAGTAAGGAGCTACAGGAGTCAGCTGGTCCTACAGGACAGTTGGTAATCACCTAGAGCTATCTAAAGCATCTATTATTTGAGGGCCTCAGGAAACCAGAAGAGCATCCTGCAACATTCTTGAAAGAATGGAAGGAGGAGACTGCCTATCTGCAGTGAGGAATCATGAGTAGAGCACTCCATACCACAGAGGCCAGTGCCCATCCTCTGCTAGTAGTGCAAGTTGCCTTGAGAGCTATTCCTTGGCTGGAGTCGGAAGCTCCATTTCCCAGAAATGGGGAGGAAGAGACAGTTGGACACTGACTTTAGCTATTGAATAGTAAATTCAGCTGGCTAAAGTATAATCCTTAGAACAGCTAAAGTTTGAACCTGTCCAAGTCAGAAAGAGGCAAGTAGCTGCCATTTTAACTCTGCCCCCAGCATGAGGGAAACTGGGGCTGACTGAGAATCACAATGAAGGTAGGGACTGGCTTCTTTTCACCCAGATCAGATTGTAGCTCTAACCTAAGCCCCAGCCCCACCTCTGGCAGGAAGGAAGCTGGGGTACCTGCATCAGCCTCTCCAAGCAACTGCAGGCACTTTCTTTCAGTCAGCACAGACTGAAAAGTCAGACACCCAGGCTCAATCCCCACATGCAATAGGATAGTAGGGAAGCTGTGTTTCCTCAGCCTCTCTGGGCAACTGCAGATGCTTTTGACCTGCACAGACTGATTTGTTGAGAGCCTTCAATTCCATCCCTGGCCTCCCCCATAGGAAAGGAGAAGATGGGTGTTTCTTCAGCCTCTCTGAATAGCTGTAGGTGCTTTCAACCCACACAGACTGGATACTTGGACACCTGTAGCTCCATCCCCACCTCCAAATAGCATAGGTGGGAAGATGTGCTCCCTCAGCATCTCTGGACAACTCGCAGGCACTTTTGGCCCACACAGACTGAATAGATGGACACTTGTGACTCCTCCCTTCCCCCTAATAGGATAAGAGAGGAACTGTGTTCCCTCAGCCTCTCTGGGCAACTGCAGGTGTTTTCAGAGCACGTGTTCTGATCTGTTGGGTGCCAATTGTTCCATCCTAACTTTCAAGGGCAGAAGGGACAGTATTCCCTCAGCCACTTGGGGCAACTACAGGTGCTTTCAGCCCACACATTAGACACTCAAAGGGTCCATCTCCACCGCGTGCAGGAGAGGAGGGGCACTGGTGCTACATCAGTCTACCTGGGTAACTGCTGTCAGGTTTGACCACATGGTTTAGTTTTTTGCACATACCTGCAGCTCCATCCCCACCTTAGGCAGGGAAGGAAGGGGTATAAAGCTTCATCAATCTTTCCAGGCAAATATAGATGGTCTTGTACTGCATGTCTTGGATTACTACACACAACTGCAAGTCCATCCATACCCATGGCAGAGAAGAAGTAAGAGAAGCTTCATCAATTCCTTGGGCAACATGACAGTATCAGCCTCCAAAACTTACAGTACCAACTACATCCTACTACAGAACCAGCAAGGGAGAAAGGGTAAAAAGCCCTAACCTAAAGAGAGAAGCTGCACCCAGAGTAAATACATGTAGTAAGCCAGATGCCAAGACACCAACAAAAAATTACAATCCATAGTAAGAAAGAGGAATATATGGCCAGCAAGGAAAAAGATAAGACTCCAGATGACATAAAGGAGTTGAGACAATTACTCATAGATGATTAAACAAAACTCCTTAATAAAGTCAATGAGATAGCTACAGAGATTAAGGATATATAGAAGACACTGGGTGAGCACAAAGAAAACCTTGAAACCATACAAAGAAAAGTAGCAGATCTTGCAGGAATGAAAGGCACAATAAATGAAATTAAAAATACACTGACACTGTATTGTGGGAAGATGGCATTGGATTAGGCAGACAAGGCTCAGTTCTCTCACAATAAATCATGGAGAAAGAGCCAAAAGCTGCCTGAAGGACCAGCTTTAAGGGTCAGCAGACCAGAAGAGTGCTTCACAACTCCCTGGAGGTTAAGGGACAGGGAGACAAATATCCCAAAACAATAAACTCTGAGTTACTAACCTCCCAACCTCCAGGAAAGATTCCTCTTCCCCACACCTGACATATTACCTGGAGGTAAAATCTATGGCTTATTGCTGCTGGCTGAGAGGGGAGCAGACTCTTCCTTCCAGTCAGCCACTACAAATGAAAAGGGAGGGGGAGTCAGGAGACTTTTCTTCAGTAAATTTGGCCAGTAGAGTCTGCTTTGAATCTCTGCTCTGGCCAGACCAAAACAAAGGAAAAGTGAAAGCTACACCTCCAGTGGAAAGGTGTGCCAATAGTGTCATCTGCTGGCCAGTCTAGAAATTTCATGGACAAAAACTTCAACTGCTCCTCTCTATTCTTTAATTCTGGGAGAAAATCTGCACCATTTGTGAGTCCCTGACCAATTTTGAAAATTTAAAGAATTGAAAGGAAACATGACTAAAATATGACTAAATATGACGAAAGAGATAAAGGATATTAAAATATGACTAAAGAGATAAAAGGATATTATACTGGGTGAGTATAAAGAACAATTTAAAAGTTTGCAAAGAAAATTAACAGATCTTTTGGGAATGAAAGCCATGATGGATGAGATTAAATAACCTTAGAGGTACATAAGAGCTTATCTGAATTTCTCAAAGACAGAAATAGTGATTTCAAAGACAGAATATCTGACCTGGAAAACACAGGAGAACAAAAAGAGAAAAGAATGGAAAAAATGAAACAGGGTCTCAGGGAATTGAATGAAAATGTGAAATGCAAAAACATACATATTATTGGTGTCCCAGAAGGGGAAGAAAATGGGAAAAGGGTAGAAAGAATATTTGAGAAAATAATGACTGGAAACTTCCGTAGTATGAAAACATAAATATCAATATTGAAGAAGGACAACACACACCAAATAGAATAAATCTGAACAGACCTACCCCAAGACACCTACTATTCAGAATGACAAATATCTGAGAAAAAGAGAAGATTCTGAAAGCAGCAAGAGAAAAGCAAAGCATCACATGCAAGGGAACTTCAATAAGGTTAAGAGTAGACCTCTCATCAGAAACCATGGAGGAGAGAAAAAAGTGGTATGATGTATTTAAGGTACTGAAAGAGAAAAACAGCCAGCCAAGAATTCTGTACCCAGCAAAGCTGTCCTTCAAAAATGAAGGGAAGTTCAATCTTCACTGACAAACAAAAAACAGATAGAATATGTAACCAAAAGACCAGAATTATAAGAGATATTAAAGGGAGTGCTGCAGCCTGAAAGGAAAAAACAAGGGTGAGAGACTTGGAAAAGAGTGTAGAAATGAAAATTATTAGAAAGGGTAAATTAAAGGGTAAAAAGACAATAGTACAATATGACAACAGAAAGCCAATGTCAAAATGGATGACATAAGTAATAACTTTATGGTAATAACATTGAATGTTAATGGCTTGAACTCTCCAATCAAAAGACATAGACTGATAGAACTGATTTTTTTTAAATGAGCCAACTATGTGTTGTCTACGAGGGACTAACCTCAGATGTAAGGCACAAGCAGGTTATAAGTGAAAGGCTGGATAAAGATATTCAACTCAAATGGTAACCAAAAAAAAATTGGAGTAGGATTTTATATTGGGCAAAAGTTTTAAAGGCAAAACTGTTATAAGGGATGAAGAAGGTCATTATGTCTTAATAAAAGGGGCATTTCACCAAGAAGAAATAACTATACTAAGTATTTATGCACCTAACCTCAGTGCCCCAAGATATATGAGACACACAGTGGCAAAAGTGAAAGGAGAAATAGATGTCTCTATACTAATGGTTGGAGACCTCAGTAAACCACTCTCAGTATTGGATAGAACATCTGGACAGGGCATAAATAAAGAAACAGAGAGCTTGAATAACATGATAAATGAACAAGACCTAATAGACATCTATAGTGCACTGCACCCCCAAAACAGCAGGACATACATTCTTTTCAATGCCCATGGATCCTTCTCCAAGACAGATCACATGTTGGGTCACAAGACACATCTTGATAAATTTTAAAAGATTTAAATTTTACAAAACAGTTTCTCTGATCATAACAGAATGAAGGTGGATAATAAAAAGGAAAATTCATAAATATAGGAAGATTAAACAACACACTCTTAAATAATCAGTGCATCAAAGAAGAAATTTCAAGAGAACTCAGCAAATATCTTCAGATGAAGGAAAATGAGAACACACATATCAAAATATGGGACACTGCAAAGGCAGTGCTAAGAGGGAAATTTATAGCCCTCAATACTTACATTAAAAAAGAAGAAACATACTTACCTGGAAGGGGAGTTACCATGATCATAAAGGTGGTTTACCCAGGGTGAAGTTTATCCATTGCACTCTTATGTGCATACCCTTGTGATTTCCCAAAATTCAGGAAACTTGACTGTATAATTTGTAGTAGTGGAGGAATGTATTCATGCTCTCCCCTATTAAAAAAAAGAAAAGAAAATTTTTAAAAATTAAAAAGAAGAAAGAGTAAAAATTGAAGAACTAACTGCACACCTGGAGGAACTAGAAAAAGAACAACAAACTAATCCCAAACCAAGCTGAAGGAAAGAAATAGTAAAGATCAGAGCAGAAATAAATGAAATCAAAAACAAAAGAACAATAGAGAGAATCAACAAAACCAAAAGTTTGTTCTTTGAGAAGATCAACAAAATCAACAAACTCTTAGGTAGACTGAAAAAGAAAAAAGAGGAGGACACAAAAAAATAAAATAAAAAATGAGAGGGGTGGCCATTACCACTGTGCCCACCAAAATAAGAGAGATTATAAGAGCATACCATGAACAACTGTATGCCAAAAAAACTAGAAAATGTAAATGAGATAGACAAATTCCTAGAAACACACAAACCACTTACACTGACCCTAGAAGAAATAGAAGACCTCAACAAACCAATCACAAGTAGAGAGATTGAAAACCATCAAAAACCTACAAAAGATAAAAAGCCCAAAACCAGATGGCTTCCTGGATGAATACCAATCTCGCTTGAGCTCTTCCAAAAACCTGAATAGGAAAGAATGTTATCAAACTAATTCTATGATGCCAAAATCATCCTAATACTGAAGCCAGATAAAGATATAACCAAAAAAAAAAAAAATTGCAGAACAATTTCCTTAATGAATACACATGCAAAAATTCTCAACAAAATACTTGTTAATTGTATTAGTCAGCCAAAGGGATGCTGATGCAAAATACCAGAAATTGGTTGGTTTTTATAAAGGATATTTATTTGGGGTAGGAGTTTACAGATACCAGGCCATAAAGCATCAATTACTTCCCTTACCAAAGTCTATTTTCACATGTTAGAGCAAGATGGCTGCCGATGTCTGCGAGGGTTCCGGCTTCCTTGGTTCCTCTGGGCTCAGCTCCTATCTTCTCTAAAGAACAGCTGTAGACTATCAGGTGAATTGTTTTGTTTCTTTCCCCAGGGCTCCAGCTTAAGACTTCAGCATCAAACTCCAACATCAAAACTCAAACATTAAGAACCCCCAACTCTGTCCTTTGCCATGCCTTTTATCTGTGAATCCCCACCTACCAAGGGGTGGGGTCTCAATGCCCTAATGAATTGGCCCTATTAAAGCCCTAATAATAACTCAATCAGGCCCAGGTACAGATCAGATTACAAATATAATCCAATATCTATTTTTGGAATTAATAACCATATCAAATCAAACAATATATTAAAAGAATTATTCATCATGATCAAGTGGGTTTTATACAAGGCATGCAAAGATGGTTCAACAAAAGAAAATCAGTCAGTATAATATACCACATTAATAAATCGAAAAGGAAAAAACATATGATCTTATCGATTGATCCAGAAAAGGCATATGAAGAATACAGCATCATTTCTTGAAAAAAAATTACTAAAAAATATAGGAATTGAAGGAAATTTTCACAACATGATAAAGGCCATATAGGAAAGACCCACAGCTAACATTGTACTCAGTGGTGAAAGACTGAAAGTTTTCCTGTTGCAAGTAAGAATAAGACAAGGATGCCCTCTGTAACCACTGTTGTTCAATATAGTGCTAGAGGTACTAGCCAGAGCAGTAAGGCAGGAAAAAGAAATAAAAGGGGTCTAAAATGGAAAGGAAAAAGTAAAATGTTCTCTCTTTCCAATGATATTATCGTATACCTAGAAAGTCCTGAAAAATCTACAATAAAGCTGCTAGACTAATAAATGATTTCAGCAGAGTGGCAAAAATCAGTAGTGTTTCTATATACTTGTAATGTGCAATCTGAGGAAGAAGTCAGGGGAAAAATTCCATTTACAATAGCAATTAAAAAAATAAATATTTTGGAAAAAACTTAATCAAGGAATTAAAGCACTTGTATTCAGAAGACCACTATGCATTGCTAAAAGAAATTTTTAAAAGACCCAAACAAATGGAAGAACATTCCATGCTCATGTGTTGGAAGACTAAATATTGATAAGATGTTAATTCTATCCTAATTGATATACAGATTCAATGCAATCATGATGAAAATTTGATAGCATTTTTTAAAGAAATGGAAAACACAATAGTCAAATTTATTTGGAAGGGTAAGAGGCCCTGAAAATCTTAAAATGGGAGAAAAAGTTGGAGTACTCTCACTTTCAGACTTTAAATCATATTACGTAGCTACAGTGGTAAAATCAGCATAGTACTGGCATAAAGACAGACACACAGACCAATTGAACCAAATTAATGGTTCAGAAACAAACCCTCCCATCTATGGTTAAATGACTTTTGACAAGCTTGTCAAACCTACCCAGCTGGGGCAAAACAGTCTAATCAACAAATGATGCTAGTAGAACTGGATATCCATAGTCAAAAGAAAAAGAGGACCCCTATATCACACCATATACAAATATTAACTCAGAATGAATCAAAGACCTAACTATAAAATCTACAAACAAAAAGCTCCTAGAGGAAAATGTAGGGAAACATCTGTAAGACCTGGTGGTAGATACTGGATGGTAAAGTTTACCTTACATCAAAAGCACAAGCAACAAAAGACAACATGGATAAATTGGACCTCCTCAAACTTAAACACTTTTGTAATTCAAAGGACTTCACCAAATAGGTGAAAAGGCAATGCACTTATTGTGAGAAAATATTTGGAAACTGTATATCTGAAAAAAGTTTGTTTTCCATTCTATATAAAGAGATCATACAACTCAAAAATAAAAGAACAGCAATCCAATATAAAAGGGGCAAAAGACTTTAATAGACATTTCTCCCAAGATAAATACAAATGGCCAAAACACTCACTAAAAAGCATTCAATATCACTAGCTATTAGGGAAATGCAAATCAAAATGACAATGAGATTTTATCTCACACTGCATAGAATGGTCATGATTTTTTTTAAAAGTAAACAATAAGTGATGGAGAGGATGTGGAGAAATATGAACACTCATTCGCTTTTGGTGGGAATGTAAAATGTGTAGCCTCTGTGGAAAAGAGTTTGGTGGTTCCTCAGGAAACTAAATATAGAACTACCGTATGATCCAGAAATTCCTCTACTAGGAATATATCCAAAAGAAGTGAAAACTGTGACATGAACAGACATTTGCACATTGATTTTCATAATGGCATTATTCACAATGGCCAAAAGATGGAAACAATCCAAGTGTCAATCAACTGATGAACAGATAAACAAAATGTGGTATATATGTATGATGGAATACTATGCTGCTGTAAGAAGAAATGAGATTGGGACACATGAGATCATGGGCAAACCAGACATTAGGTTAAGTGAAATAAGCCAGACCCCAAGGACAAATATTACATGGTCTTGCTAATATGAACTAAATAGAAGAATAAATGCATGGAGTTAAAATCTAGAGTAAAGGTTACTAAGAGATAAGAGGAGGGATGAAAGCTAGAAAATAATCCAGGGACTGAATAACATAGTGAGCCTAGAGATGGATGAGCATTGCAGTAAATAGAACAAATACTACAAATACAAGAATGTCATTGTATGAACTAGTAAAAATGTGGAGACACATGGGAAAAATAAAATTAATATAACATATGGACTGTAGTTAACAGCAATACTGTAATATCATTGCATCAATACCAAGGATGTACCGTGTTAGTAATAGGGGGTATGGAAAAAATGTACCAAATATATGCTATAGGCCATAGTTAGTGGTAACAGTCTGATATTATCTCATAATCTATAACAAATGTTCCACAACAATGTAATGTGTTGGTGAAAAGGTGTGGTATGGGAATTCCATACATGCTTATGATTGTTTTATAATTCACAATCTCTCTAATAAAAACATTTTTTTAAAATGCTTTTACCAGGACTTGAGAGGAAATGACTATGTGACACATATTTATATACTCAGCCAAGCTCATAATTTCATATGTAAAAAAAATAAAAGCAATGCTGTCCAAGTACTTATTCTATTAAAAATGATTTCTGAATGTTTATTAGAATAAGACCTGAACTTAATCATCAAAGATTAGAAAGTGGTGGCAGCGAAGACATGGTTGTAAGGATTGAATAGGCAGAGATAAATTAAGTGAAAAATTTTAAATTAAAAACTAAAACATAAAGCAAAGAAATATTATGCCTAAAATAACAAAAAATGTAAATTTTTAGACTATTAAAATGATTATATAAAAAATTAAAGTGATTTGCATGCCAAGATTAAATAGCAATCTGAACTCAAAATAATAAAAGTACTGCGTTCCTCATATTTCATTCATGAAAATAAACAACTAACATTTTAATTATTAGATTACTACAGATTGATGACATTTTAAACCAAATGTTTTTCTTCCAAAACACTGAAGGAAATAAAAGCAGATAAAACATTTTCTAGCAAGATAAGTAAGTTTTCAGTAATGTCTAAGTGACAGCAATAAAATAGATCATATTTGATGACAACAATCTGACAATATTTGGATGTCAGATTGGCCTAAAACAGCATTCATTAGTTTTTACATACAGAGGAACAATCAAAACAGAACAACGAAGGAAGGTTTGTATTAAGAGATGCATAAACACATTCAAGAAAGCAAGGACATATTGTTATCAAGGTAGTATTGAGGCAAAAAAGCTTCAAACATTATAAAAGGGCTATTTACCAGGGAGCCAAGAGTGCCTACAGCTGCAAGCAGGAGAATTATATCCATCATCCATATGGAATCTAAACCCCCTCTTGATGTAGAGGGGGACTGGACATAGCCATCCCAGGTCCACAAGATGGTGGACTTGAGTATGGATTAGAGTGGACTTACTGATGTTCTGGTGGGGAACTATTGTGATTAGTAAGGGAAGAAACTGTAGTAGTGATGTGGAGAGGGTGGCCACGGTGGCTGCTGATGGTTGGGAGAGGGAAGAAGAGATATGGTGTGGGGGCATTTTCAGGATCTGGAGTTGTCCTAGGTGGTGCTGCAGGGACGGATGCTGGACGTTGTGTGTCCTGTCGTGGCCCACTGGGTGGACTGGGGGAGAGTGTGGACTACAATGAGGACCACTGTCCATATGCTGCAGTGAATCTCAGAATGTATTCGCCGGGTACAATGGATTTGCCGCAATGATGGAAGAGGTTGTTGATGTGGGAGGGTTGGTGTGGGTGGGATGGGGGGTATATGGGGACCTCATATGTTTTTAATGTAACATTGAAAAGAAAATAAAGAAGAAAAAGATAAATAAAAGAAAAAATAAATAAAAGGGCTATTTTATATTAATAAGGTCAGAATTAAAACTGCAGATGTCTCAGTATTGAGCTTTTAAGTTAGGGGAAATTAACAAAGGTACAAGTAAAACAACAGAATTTTAAAACACTATCAACTATCAACCTATGATAAATCCTGTGGGTAGAATATGTATTATATGATCATAAAGTCTGAATAACATAGATATAACAAATTGTTTGCCTAATTTATAGTTAGAATAAGAAAAATAATCATAATGATATAAATCAAAGTCCATTCATAAGATTCAAGATCCATATTTAAAACCAATATTGACATTATAAATCAGGTTTAATACTAGAGTTGTTCCTAATAAAGTAAGTAATGTAGTAGATATGTTTTCTATATTTTTCATAGGCAATACGCATCGATGGTTTGATTAACAAAGCATGAAGCAATAATAAAATTATAATTGAAAGGAAGAAATAAAATTATATGTAAATATCTACCTATGGCTGATTACACACCTGAAAATCCAGAGGACTTAATTAAAATTTATTAGAATTAAATGAATAATTCAGCAAAGGGACAGAGCAGGCATTTCCAAATTTTAACAATCTCTAATATATAATGGCTTTAGAATCTCTTATTTAAATACAGCCTGCAACTTTGGGGAGGTTACAGTAAATTGCTTCTTGGAGGTCAATGTGAAAACTAGGAGAGTATACCCAGCCTGCTCCAATTCCACCTACTTGCACTCATCTCAATATCGAATCTCTTGTCTTGGCATCTTGCTCCCGGTTTCCATCTAACCTCAACTCTCAATATGTCCACCAGTGAGTGTTTTTCTATTTACAGTGGCTTGAGCTCTCTAAATGGAAGTCCCCATGTTTGTTCATCAGGGATAGCAAAATCCAACTTTAAAAAGGAGACAACAACCCTCTTCTTCTTTTACCAGCTGGTGCTAAGCCTCACAATACAGAGTTTTTAAGATATTTTAAGAGCACAGTTACACAGTTGCCTTGGCTCCTACCCTGCCCTTCTAGAACGATGCAGTCAGGCAAGGGTGAGGGCAAGGATTTTCCAAAGTGCCCCCATTTGATTCTAATGTACAGCCAAAGTTGACAACCACTGCCTAATCTTTTACTTTGCCTCCAATGCACAATGAACACAATGATCATTTAGAAAATAGGTTCAATGTAGATTAACAACTGCAACAGCAAGTACATATAATAAGTATTGAAAAGGTACTAATTATACACTATGTTATATATATTATATTACATTTAATAAGTCTATTTCATATATAGAGTTCTTGAGAGGATGTTTGTATATGAATGTTTATGTGCAATACTTATTAGTAAGAAGGAAAAAATGAAAAGAATAGATAAGAAAAGAGAGAAAACCTTAAATGTCCCATCTTGGTTTCCCAGCTGCTAAAACAAATATAATATAATGAGTTGGCTTAAACAGGAATTTACTGGCTCATGGTTTAGAGGCCAGAAGTCCAAGTCAAGTGGTTCACAAGGTGAGGCTTTGCGCTTGAAGACCACGGTGTTCTGGGACTGTTGCTGGCCCTCTTTCAGTCCTTGGCTTTTCCATCACAAAGCAACAATGTGATGGCAGGTTCTCCTTTCGCTTCCAGCTTCTGCTCCTCCCCTTGGCTTTCTTTTGCTATTCCTGAATTTCTTCTACTTATAAAGGACTCCAGTAATCTGGGTTAACACTCATCATCTGGGAAGCACATGTGGCTCAAGCAATTGGGCTCTACTATATGGGAAGTGAAGAGTTTGATTCCCAGGGCCTCCTGGTGAAGGCAAGCTGACCCATGCAGTGAGCTGGCCTGAGCAGAGTCCTGGCCCGTGCCAGAGTGCTGGTCCATGCTGGAGTGCTCCCCATGCAGGAGAGCTGGCACAGCAAAATGATGCAACAAAAAGAGACACAGAGGAGAGATAATAAGAGACATAGCAGACTAGGGAGCTGAGGTGGTGGAAGAGATTGAGCACCTCTCTCCCACTGCAAAAGGCCCCAGGATCAGTTCCCAATGCTGCCTAAAGAGGAGACAGGAGACACAGAAGAACACACAGTGAATGGACACAAAGCAGACAATATGGGGGGGCGGGGGGAGGGGACCATGGATAAATAAATCTTTAAAAATAAAAAAGACTCATCTGCTTTCAGTTGGCTATATCCTAATTAAAACAACATCTTCAAAAGGTGCTTTTGAAAAAGCAAGTTTTTCTTTTTTTATAATTAAGTTTTTAAATATTTTAAAGTAGCTTTAAATTACATAAATGTTACATAAAAATATAATGGCTTCCCATATGCCCCACTCCCTCCCCCTCCCACACTTTCTCACATCCACAGTATCCCTCATTATTGTGTACATTTGTTACAATTGATGAACACACATCCTACTAACCATGGATTATAGTTTACATTATAGCTTACACTCTGTCCTGCACCATTTTGTGCAATAGGTTATGTCAAAAAATACAATGGCTTGTATCTGTCACTGCATTATCATGCAGGACCGCTCCAATGTCCCAAAAATGTCCCCATATTACACTTTCTTCCCTCTCCCATCCCTCAGAACCTCTGGTGGCCACTGCCTTTATATCAATGATAAGAGTTCTTCCATTGCTAGAATAATAATAAGTCTATAGTGGAATAATAATAAGTCTACTTTAGTCCATTGTTCATTCCCCAATAATGAGGATTTGAAGATGTTAACAAAAGCATGTATGACCATACTTTTTGTAAAAAGAAAAGAAGAAACAACTCCAAGTATGTATTAACATAGAGAAAAGTGAGTGAAAATCAAGCTGCAAATATTGTATAAAATGATGAAATATGATTAGTGGTAGAGAAAGTACATTAATGTCCATTAATACAGATATTGTTATTTTTATTTTTATTTTTGACAATAGCATGTACCACTTTTGCAATTTAAAATATCTAATAAAATAAATTATAAGAAAGTGCACAGATAGATATTCTATTGAAGCTTGTCTATGAAAGCATCTAAATATTATGTATTTATGATTTTCTACTTCAAATTGATTAGGACTGTTAAGTAGATATCAAAAGAATTACATAATTGAAGTATTCTATAATGTATCAACTGTGATAGATAATAGATAAAAAATATTTTAAATAAAAACACCATTTTTCTAAGGAATTTGCATATGAGATGAGATGGAAACTGTATTAGTCAGTCAAAGGGGTGCTGTTGCAAAATACCAGAAATTGTTTGGTTTTTATGAACGGTATTTATTTGGAGTAGGAGCTTACAGATACTGGGCCATAAAACTTAAGTTACTTCCCTCACCAAAGTCTTTTTGAAGCAAGATGGCTGCTGATGTCTGTGAGGGTTCAGGCTTCCTGAGTTCCTTCATTCTTGGTGTTTGCTTTTCTCTGGGGTTCAAGGTTCCTTTCTTCCTGGGGCTGGCTTTTCTTTCTTCTGCATGCTGACTTCCCAGGGCTCCAGCTTAAGTCTTCAGCATCAAACTCCAACATCAAAACTCCAACAGCAGAAACCCTCAACTCTGTTCTTTACCGTGCCAAGGGGTGGGGACTCAACACTCTAATTGTAACTCAGTCATGCCAGGTACAGATCAGATTACAAGCATAATCCAATATCTATTTTTGGAATTCATAACCATATCAAACTGCTATAGGAATGGATTGAAAATATTTTCTTTACTTTATTTCATAAACTAGTGGTTTTCATCCAAGATTGAGTCATATGGATCTCTTTGGGCTTTCTTCCAAAATATAATTTTGTATCCATCTTTCCCCCTCCCCTTCACCCCCATCCTGCTGTTTTTGCAGACTGTGTCCATTCACTGTATGATCTTCTGTATCTGTTTCTTTCTCGTTCTTTTTTTTTTTTTTTTTTTTTTTTGTCTTCTCATTTTTCTCCTCTAGGATTCACCAGGATTCGATCCTGGGAACCTCTCATCTGATTCCCTGTCACCTGCACCACCTCACTTCCTGGTTTCTGTTGCACCTCACTTTGACTCTCCCCTTCATCTCTCTTTTGTTGAATCATCATCTTGCTGCGTGACTCACTTGTACTGGCACTGGCTCACCATGTGGATACACCTTTATGAGGAGGCTCCAGGGATCGACCTGATTCCTCCCATATGTTAGGCTGAAGCTCAATCACTTGAGCCACATCTGCTTCCCTGTAACCATCTTTTTTTATCCCAGCTAAGACACCAAATTTACCACTGGTGTAATGAAATTTCATTGATGATTCAAGCACATCAGTGATTTATTAAAAATTCATCAGAGACTTGCACACACATTCTAATTATGCCCTACATTCCAGAAGCTTCATCCAGCTCCTCAGCCCTGAGTGCCAGCAGTGGGTTAGAGGTTCCACCCACCAGCATTAGGCTCAAAAAGAAACAGAGAGAACCACCAATAATTGCTTTGTGGCATAGATTATTTATCCTTTTACAGAATTTGTTCCCCAGAGAGTGATTAACTATAGTGCAGTTAGTACCTAACTGGCATTCTTACTCCCCTAGGTCCAACTATTTTACTATAGAATTTTCAGGAACATAAATGAAGTGCCCATTCTTGCTTCTACAAAGTAGATTTACAGCTCATAAAATTTTATAAGCTGGCTTATCTGCAATGTTAAATTTGTAACAACAAAGTTTTATTAATGTGGGGAAATACACTTTAATCAATATAAATTATTTCCATGCATTATCATAATAATCTGATTATCTTTATTGGAAATACACCAACAGGGAACTTCCAGTTTTTAGATCTTCACAGGCTAATTTTAGTTCTTCACTGTTGTTGAGTGTTCAGATTGTTACTATGTGGTCTCTAGCTTACTAGGGGGAAAGGGAGGCAGAGATAGATTAGCTCTTAAAAATCACAAGTTAGAAGTCCTGAAATTAGGACTTAGATATAATTGCATATCTTCTTAAAATACAATGCCTATTATTCCTTCACAATAGCAGTTTCTCAGTTTTAACTGACAAATTTTATTGTCTTTTGGGAAATTCCAGCCAGTAAGTAGAATAGAATTTTTCTGGGGTAGTAAAGAAGTTTCATAAATATCGGGTTGACTTTCAAGTTGAAGGTGAAGCTAGTTCATGATTTTAATTTTTGTTCTCCAAGATCATGAACTTACAGTAAAACCAAGGACTAATTTTAAAGTAACATGGAGCCTACATATGAATTTAAGTGAAAACTATCCAAGGCTCAGGAGTTTATGCTGAATTAATCTTTGTTTACAAGATGGAGTAAAAGCACTATTTTGGAAACCATTTCAACGGGCGTGCACTCATGAGAGCTAAGTCAAAAAAAATAAAGTCTACCCAAACTCATTTTGGAATAAGGCATCAGATTTCACAGTTTTCATTGCCAATGTCAGGCATTTCTCAGTCAGAGTGGACCATAAAGTTGGCATTTTCAGAGTTTGCAGTTCACACTTCAAAGAAATTTAACATTGGCTAATGGCCCTCAGGGCAAAAAATGCCTATATCCAAAAAAAAACAAATATTTAACTGTTTCATATATAGAATATATGGCTGGTTAATTATATTTAAAGGCAATAAAAGAAAAAAATTCAGTGTTTGTAGCAAGACTGAGAATCAGGTTAGGACTTTTCAAGTACATTATCTTATGAATCATGCAACAATTTCATGAAGTAGCTATAATCCCCAATTTTATAACTAAATAAAAAATCTGAAACAGGAGAATTTCAGTGACTTTCATAAGAAATAAAGTAAGACTGGGTTGTAAAATAAGATTCCACAACCCCAGATTCTGTTTTTTCTAGCATTTACTTTTTTATAAGTCTATGATTCTATTCCTTAACTAAGAGGAATGGAATTATGAAAGTACCAGTCTAGGCCAACTATACATGTTTTTGATCCCTTTAAATGAGGTAGCCTTTGGATGGAACACAGAACCAAGTTTAAGAAGCAAATAGACAAGAAGAGAGTATACATTAAAAAATCAATGAAAATATTGCATAAAGAAGTCAAAGCAAATACCTAGGAGGAGTGGCTGTACAGAAGGAAAGGATTCAGATGTGGAAAAGATGGACCAGACAGTTCTGTAGGAAATCTGGTGGCTTTATTGAATTAAATATATGATGCTCTAAAATTTTAAAAAGACAAATGAAACAAACAAGCTAAAAGGTTAATATTACATTCAGATAGATGTGATGTTATAATCTCGTGTCAATTTATTTATACTTAATGTGCCAGCCTTCACCTATGAAGTAAAAACTAAGCATGTTCCATTTTCTGCATGATGAAATTGAATTCCATTATGTCCACAAATGGATATTATGAGCCAGATACAGTTCACTGAAAAGTAATCTGCAGCCAAAAAAGAAAAAGTAGACTTAAAAGGTCTTAATAACATCTGCAGATATATTAACCAATTACTCAGTTAAAATAAACCTTTGGCATCCAATATTTTGTTAGAGTGTAAAAAAATAGCAGATGCCTATTTTTAAAATTCCCAAGTAGATTATAATTCTTAATATTTTACCAATCAAGAGTAGGACATCTCTAGCAATCACTTCTTAGACTTGTAACTCTCAACTTAGAGAAGGCATGTGAGACCCCTGTGTAATGTTATGTATGTTTATTTTGTAAGTTCGCAATCTTTACTATACATTTATTATTTATGTGTTCATGTATGAATGATATACTTCAATAAAAAAATATCTTTGCATATAATCAAAGACTTCTCAAAACCACAAATGGATCATTGCAGGTCAATTTGTTTTGTGTGCTGTGGTAAAGGAGACTTGAGGATAGAAAGAGGTTAGGCCAGCCTGTGATACCATTCCAGCACTAAAATTTATCCACATACACACACAAACACATATATGCACAAAGAGATTTTAGCAGAGACTACTGGTTACTCACCCTCTTGGTGCTCAAACATACCAACTGCCAATTCTCCCCTTTTTCTGTGGTAGTAGATATATTAGCCAAACATGGGCTAAAACACCACAGGCAGGTCCTGAGGCCTTTCCTAGCTAAAGACCTCAAGTCCAAGGCTCCCTTCCATTAGAAGTGGCCATGTGACTAAGCCAGAGGATGTGAATACATATATACAATTTACAAGTCATGACAAAGGAATGAGCACTCTTTATACCTCCCCTTTCACTGGCTGGAATAAGGATTTATGGTAAACCATCTTATCCTCAATAATTGATTGAAGATAATATCTCCAGATGGCAGAACTACAAGATGGGAGGACCCTGCTTCCCCAGTCCCACAAGTCACCAAACCTGTTACTCTGGACTGGTTTTCAATAAAACTCCCTTGTTTAAGCCATAGTGTATTTAGCCTCTGTTTCAAATAACCTATAGCATTTTTCATAGACAAAATAATCCTCTGTTAGACGTGTTCAAATTGTGGCAATAATTCATTGATTTATTATTTAGAGGTACAGGGTAAAAGCCAATGTCACTTTGAATTAGAAATCTTAAAAAATATACATTTTTAATAACTGTTTGCTAAATATCAGGCACTATGCTGGGATTTTAAATATATTATGTCATTTACTATAGACAACAACCTCCAAAGGCAGGTAATATTATACATGAATTACAGATGAAGAAAATATTGGTACTTAAGAGTTTAATTTGTTAATAACAAGTTTAGTGCCGGAACTGAAACTCCAATTCTATGAATATTTCTCAAAATGTACTTCCCAGTCTCTGTAATTTAGATTAAGATGCATACTCTCCCTCCATACCCTCCAGAGGTCTTTCAAAATCCAAAATGAAAGAAGTTTATTAAACACTTGGCAAATATATTTCTACCCTTCCTATTCCAGAGTGGAGTTCTGCAGAAGTAATATGATTTAAAATTCTGAGCAGCGGATGGAATAACTATCAAGTTAAGATCTAATCCTCAATTTGGACTTGGATATCCAGAGTAAGATATTTGAGTGGTGTGGATCTTAATTTAGCCTGTTGTTCTAGTTCCTGCTGATAGATAACGCCAAGAATTGAGTCTGCCTAAATGAACCACAAAATACTGACATTAAGTAGAATCTGGTAACACCAGACAGAATCCCCATTCATTTGAGAAGTCTTGAGTCAAAAGCAAAATCTGAATCTAAAACACACACATACACACAGAGTTCAGATTCAACAATTCCACAGATGTGGCTGGCTACAATTGGATTCAAAATTTTAATGTAATTTTTCCTAGCTAGAAAGAAGGGAAGTTTTTCAAGAAGTTGGACAAAAACAGTAAAAGCTTTGTATATGTATTCCTATAGACACTAGGGAATTCCTTGCACCCATGTAAATGCTGGATTACACAGGCCAAAGGGAGCTCTGACTGATAATCAGTGCACTATGTGCTCGCTGACTGCCGTGCTCAGGACATATATCTCTTGAACTTGGATGTCTTCCACATTGGCCAGAGCTCAGGCTCACTCTGCTGGGAGAACTAATAAAGCACATAGAACACCTGATGTATTTAGAAACACTAAAATTTTGTTGCATAGAAAACGTGTACTTCTGTGAGAAATAATGAAGAGTATAAGAAGGGCTTTCAGAATCATTTTCTTTTGGGGGATTTTGTATGATCTTGCTTTTTATATGCATGTGTGTAGGAAGAAAGAAAAATTCCACATGTTCAATTAGAAATGTAATTGTTAAAGCTGGTAAAGTGTTGTAGAGGATGTAGAAAATGGAGCAAAATTTTAGCCACCATTGTTCTCTCACCATTCAGTTTTATATTTGATTTTGGTAACACTTCAAGGCTTCTGGGGGCCTCAATTCAGAATTGGCACAGCATACCACCAGTTCCATCATATGGCCTAAAAAAGTCATAAGTCCAGCACAGAATCAAGGGGTTGGAAACAGACCATGCCTTTGATGGAAAGAGTTACAAAGTTACACTGCAAAGACTGTAGATTCTGGGAGCAGTAGAATATTGGGCCCCCCTTTTTACAATCCATTTGCTACAGTAAAATTATAGTAATGTTTCCGAACTTACATTTCTTTTTACCAAATGTCTAGATTCTCAAACTTGAGAGCTCAGGATAAGATTCAAATCAACTTTGCAGTTAAAGTTTAAGCTCCCTTTCTTAAGCCTGGTAATTTAGCCTCCATATTTCATTTTTGTACACTAAAATTCTCGGAGGTGTTCCACTAGGTGGGTTCGTGGAGAATAACTGCTCACTACATCATAGCAACTGTTGCCTGATATGCCTGACAAACCAAAAACAGGTTAGAGAGAACATTCTAGAATTTGAATAGGAAGTTAAAAGTATGGCATGGCCTTTTATATTGCAATCGGCATGTTAGCGTTTCCATTACCTTTTATATTCTAATAATTTTGTCTTTAAGGTTGGTGTCCACAAATTCCCCAAATCTGGATCTAGAAATGGAATTAAGAACAAAGAGAAGAAGATCTCCTGCAACTCATATTACTACATAGGGAAGACTGAGTGGAAGCACTCCAGAATTCAAGACTGTCTGAGTTAGATGAATTTGCTTTGTTTTCAAATGCACGAGATAAGTCCACTGCTCAAAACTGTGCTCATGGTGACCTTGCAGCAAATTGATTGATGAGGTCTGACTCTTTCGTGTTTACTATGTCATCAAGGAAAGGACAAAATTACATATTTTAAATCTGAAGCATTCTCAACAAAAGCAAATTCCAAGAATGCTGCTGATGTCTACAGATTTCTACTGGCAAAGAAATTGACAAGGCTTTGTTGCCATCTGAACCAGACAGGAACAAAAAATCCCACACAGTGGTCTTCTTCTAAACTCCTTTCCCATAATGTCCACTTGTAGAAAGAGACCCAAGTTTTCAGGAACATCCATAACAGTAATTTTAGGACTTTGAAACAAAAGATCTACTTATTTGTTCATAAGTTTAAAAATGTGTTGAATGAATGAATTCATGTGGCCAAATCTATACATCTGCCATGCCATGAATGATATAATTCTGTTTAAATTATTACACAGGCCCTTTGCTGAATTAAAAAAGAATGCTACATTTTCCCCAAGTTCAGTGAATACACCAAGGTGTGGCCTATACAAAGTCGGTAAACTTTTGTGAATTAGATCAGAACTGTGTATTTTGTCCTGTTTATTGACAAGATGATGATATCTGGTCCTGGTTCTCATGATGTCAACAACTTTCATAGAAGGAAAAGAGGCTTATTTCAGGATTTCTGGCAGCAATATTTTTAGTTCAATGTATGCCTATGCAGAGAACCTGAAAACACTATATATATAAAGGTTTTTTCCCCCAAATCATGAACAATAAGGGTTGCCAACCTCATGCTGTGACTTCATGCACAAAGTACCAAGATTTTCATCTAGACAAAATTTGCTTGGCAAAGAAATCATACATCAATTTGGAGAACTTTGAGTATTCCCAAAGAGATGAACAAAATAGGAATTTCCTTAATAGCATCAGCATCAACACAGAGGATGAGAACTGGAAGCTGGCTGTACTCAGAGACAAAAGTAGTTTCTTTCCATTGTTGCCAATTTTTCTATGACCTTCTTCTAAATTATAAAAGAAATGTCAATAATTCTGAAGTTGACACTGGTTGGCCAATGAACTGCTTCAGGTTTTTTTCCTTCCTCCTAGTTACAAATCAACTGAACATGACTTTACCAAGTCCTTTCAGATTGTGACTTCCTTGGCTAAGTGAGGTTATGAGCAGTTTTCAAGACAAAATTTTAATGTTGCAACGAACGTGATTTTACCAAGTTCTCTGCATTCCAAATTGCAAATGCTTCTCATGGAATTTTCATGGTGGGCAAACATGAAATATACCTGCAAGTTTATTTCCTTCCTTTTTTCATTGCCAAGAAACTTATACAGAAATGCTTCACAGCAATGCCTTCAGTGATAGAATTAAAATAAAATAATATGTGTGTTTTATTGCTAGTTCTCTAACACTTTCTAATTATGTTAGATCAAATAAAGACAGATGCTTGCAAGCCTAATGTCAGGGTATAATCTGTTTAATTCCTATACACAGAAATCTATTGAGTATATCGCAACAACCTAACATGATGATCACAACTATCCAAATTATAGAGTAGGTTCATAGAGCAGTTTCTCTTGGCATACTACGATTGTTTGGAGTTAATCATTACTTCCATAACATGATGTGATATAAAGTAATTTATTTCAAAAAATAATTTTCAAATACTTTTAAAGCAAACAAAGCATCTTTTTTACTGACAATAGAACTGGCTAAAGCTGGTTTCCTTTGTTCCTACTTAACCGGCGAGTGGGAGACTGAGGCAGTAGGCTGCCAGGTTACATGAATTAATATTTTCTTCCTTTACGTGAAAACTAATCTCCATTTCTTACACATATATATTAGAACCAAATAGATCTTATATAATATATATTAGAACCAAAGTTTTTTATAAAATCCCATTCTTTAACTTTTCATTTTTTTACCATGAAAGAAAATGGTTCCTAAATACCATGCTTTCCCACGAGTAATTTCAGATTTAAATCTAAGTTCTGTTTTGCTAGCCATAACTCCATTCCACTCCCCTATCAGATTAAAAGCGAATAAAGACAATGTTACCATGAGTATAATAATAAATCTACTTCAATTTAATAAATCACCAAGCAGATGAATGTATAAACAGGCATTATGTTGTTGTTTTTAATGAAATTAGACATCAACTCCTACTCCCTAACACAATATAAGCACTTTGTAGGCACTCAATAAATATTTATTGAATAAAGGACTAGTTGAAATAGGATAATTTTCAGCTGGAGTAATGCAGAGCAAGTCACTATATGGTGCACCTGAAAACACAGGCTCAGGCCCAGCAGAAACGTTCAGTGAATGACTTCTTTCTTACTCCCACAGCCAAAGGGTCCAAAAGAGGAAGGGTGGGGATCCCATTGTGGCTGGTCCCCTGGGAGGCAAACAGCTTGAGTCAGGGTGAGTGGATGGCAAAGGCGGCTCCACAAGCCCTGCCAGCCCTGCTTGGTGTTGGAGGAGAGAGATGCCTGTACTGCCCTAGAGTGGGTATTTATAAGCCCTGCCCCTGAGAGTTTCTGCCCTAGTCAGTGGAACTGCTTGTTCCAGGTTTTGGGTTTAAGGTATGGCCAGGACTTTCCATCTGAACTAATATCTCCCCAGGGCTACAGAATGAAAGTATACTGAAATGTCTGCTCACAAGAGAAAAGGAGGGATGGTCGGGGTAGCCAGGTCTGGGGTATGGCCTCTAGGCATGTCCATGACTTCCCCAGCAGGTGACTATTTTGTATTATTCTTTAGAAGTGTGAACTATAGGTCTTTCCAATACATTTAAATAGATGAAAGAGACAGATCAGCAAAGACAGATTCATTATGTGTGATTTAATGTTTCCATATTTCAGCAAGCCAATCAATAATTTAAGCCTAAAGGGTATTTCACCAAAAGGATGCTTATTATTGTAGAAAATTATGGAATTTATAAAGTAAGATTGTCTTGAATTTCCACCTAAGTTAATTCTACTGTCTTTTTATCTTTGCTGCCCTCCTCTGGAATTTTTATATCACCTGATTCTCTTTTCCAAAGGATATGTGCTTCATTTTTGCCTTTAGAATCCAAATACAGGAGGAAATATCGATTTTCTTTTCTACTTTGCATTGCAATTTTATTCAATTTTATAGCATGGCCTGGGGGGGCATGGTAATATAAATAATTGCAGATTATCTCTATGTTTTACTCCATGACACATTTGTGCTACTTTGCATAACTTTCAGTGTCACCTTCTGAAGAACCTAGGAGATGGTTTGTTATTTCAAAATATCTTCTGTAAGAACACTATTGGGCTTTTTATTCTGTTGTTAAGAAATACATTTTCTCTTTTGACTTCCTTTATTTAATAATCACTTTCCCTTACCTTTAATCATTACATCATCTGGAATGCACTATATATGTATTGCTCAGTATTTTAAATATAGCCAAAAGCTTAAAGAGAGGGTAAGAAATTTGCAATACTTATTTTCTTAATGTGAATTCCTTTGTAATTTTTTCTTTATGCTTTCAAATCGGTCCTAATATAACAACCTACTAATATGTTTCTCCACTGTATCCTATTAAATAAGTTAATACATCGATAGCAGTTAGAAAATGATAAACAAATAGAGTGTGGGCCTCATGCTCCAAGAAAAAATATATACAGTAGCAATAAATCCTATCAATTCCCTGAGAGTAGATGATATTCCACTCTCCCATCTTCTTTGTTAATGTAATTATTACAATTTTTACATCCCTGAAATCAGTGCTTCTCAAATCATAAAATGCATACAAACTCCTGCTACCAAGCAGATTCTGATCCAGGGACACCAACAGTCTGCATTTGTAGCAAAATCCCAGGTGTTGATGATGATGATGGTCCAAGGAGAACACTGAGTTAGAAAGGTCCCAAACCAGCACTGGGTAATAGATGAATAATGTTTTATACTGTCTAGTAGCAGCCACGTTAGAGTTTTTTTAAAGAAACAAGTGAAATTGATTTCAAACATAATTTTATTTTACACAATATATTATGATTTCAACTCATAATCAATATAAAAATTATTAAAATAGTATACAATAGTATACATATCCAATGATGTTATCCCCAGTTTCCGCCCCATGCCCAAGACACCTATTTTTCCTGAGACCAACCTCTCCAGTCGGATCAGTTCTCTGGCTGTTTCCACTTGGATGTCCCCGCAGCTACCCAGAGGGGATTTTTCATCCACTCAGAATTTGTGTGTGATCCCCAGCCACCCAAGGCCAACTTCCCTGTACCTTACCAGCAGCGGGCCCCAGTAGTTCATCGGGGTTTTCCTCGGTATATTCCGTGTGGCCCCTATGTGCCCTGGAGATGGCAGCTCAGACCTTCAAAGACAGTGGCCCCAACCCACCTGGGGTCAAGTCCTCCATAGATGGACCAGGGCCCTTTTTCTCATGGACGTGGACTAGACAGATGGCCTGACCCTCCTTGCCCATTGGCATGGCAAAAGAAGCTGACCTTGTTAACCTTCTGCAAGCTGGGCTTTTGTTCATTGCTATTACCAAAAAAAACCAGGAAAGCTCCACTTGACCCACTCTAGTTGGCTAGACCCTCTTCCCCCACTTCCTGGGGGTGACCAAGCATTATTCCCCCTCCCCACTCCTCACATAGTCTCACCTTTGCCTTTTTGTAAAAATAATTTTAAAATAAAGAAGTTGTTGCACCAAAAAAAAACAAAAAAAAACAAAAAAACATACCTTATACAAAAATCAACTCAAGATGGATCAAAGACCTAAATAGAAGCTCCAAGACCATAAAGACTTTGGAAAGCAATGTAGGAAACCATTTACAGGACCTTGTAATAGGAAGCACGAGCAGCAAAAAAACGAATAGATAAATGGGACTTCTTCAAAATTAAAGCCTTCTGCACCTCAAAGGAGTTTGTCAGGAAAGTGAAAAGAGAGCCTACACAATGGGAGAAAATATTTGGTAACCTTGTATCTGATAGGAGACTTATATCTTGCATATATAAAGAAATCCTAAATCTTGAAAATAAAAAGACAAACAGCCCATTTTAAAAATGGGAAAAAGATTTGAACAGACACTTCTCCAAAGATGATATACAAATGGCTAAAAAACACGTGAAAAAATGCTCAAAATCCCTAGCTATTAGGGAAATGAAAATCAAAACAACAATGAGATACCATCTTACTCCCATAAGACTGGCAGCTTTCAAAAAAATCAGAAGACTACAATTGCTCGATAAATATTGATGATGGGAGGCAGTGAGTCTTAATAATAAGAGTGAAAAACTGAAATCCCAAAAACTGTTTTGTTGATGTTCTATTATGACCTCAGATAAGTCGGGAAATATTGGCCCTTTTGGAGATGTGTCCCAAGTATTCCATTCAAATAAAAGTGCAATGAAGAAAACAAAACAAAACAAAAAATAAACGTGGTCTTCTTAACCCTAAGAAATTCTTTGGAACAAAGAGCTACTAAGATCTTAATGGAAGCAGAACACTAGAAGAAAAGAGTGATTGCAAATAAAAGTACTTGTTTATTCTTCCCATCAGAATTATTTTCAAAAACAGCAAAGTGCCAAAATATCCAAATCCCCAAATTTCTATTTTAATAACTTTTTCCAAAAAAAATACATCACCAAATTTGTAACTTAGCATTTGTGCCTCAACACCATACTCCCCACTCACACGCGCACACACATACACATATACACACACAAACACCACAAACATAGAAAGATCTTTGAGGTTATTGATGAAAATTGTGATACTCATTATTTCTGGATAGTCAGATCTTACAGTACTGTTCAATTTCATATTTATACTTTTCTCCATTAATCTTCTATATAGTAACACTATAAATATTATCTTTATGAATCAAAAAATATTTTCATAAGTTTGATATAGTACTGGTTATAATGAAACAAGGTTTTCTTGTATATCTAATTATTTATTATGCTGTTAATATCCTTGCAAAAGATAGTCCTATTCAACCCAAGAACATTTCTCATATTGGTCAACTAAGTCTATTAAATCTATTCAAAACCTCTTTTGCATGTCACATTTCTCTTTTCGTTTAGCATGTGTGTTGAGGATGTTACACATCCATTACATGACATCCTTCACCAAGGCATACTGAATGGCTGACCTTTCCCCCAGGGCATTCACACTTAGAATCCTGCTCTAAATAATATTACAGTTAATATTATTGTCTACATGCTCCATGACTTCCATCTTTCCTACCACATTATATTAATTACTTACTTTGTTTCTCACCATCTGATCTTCTAAAACTGACTTTGTATTTTCAAACTATATTCAGGACTTTAATCTTCTATTTTTATTTAGAGGATTATTCCTTATTTGTTTTACTTTATGCTGTTTATGCAGTTATGACTGCAATATTATATATGTGTGTGTGTATATATATAATCTAGGACTGTATTCATCAGTATGCAATCACTATGAGGTAGCTCAAATCTAAAGCAGGAACATACTCTGATGATCAGTATAAGTCAGAAACTCTTAAGCAGGGGTCCATAAGTTTAAATTATAATTCAAAAAAACATTATTCTTGTGGGGACGTGTTGGTGCAGGTGTAATATATTTATTACATAATACACAGTATAGTGTGGACTTAGTGAGGAGTCTGTGGTTTCCACCTAACTGGCAAACTGGTCCATGGAACAAAAAGGTTAAAGCCCCTAGTATAAGTTACATATCTCTGCTATGTAACTGATTTTGGCTACTCTAGTGTACATGCCATGAGTATCCTTTACAAAAGATGATTCTTTTATTACAAATAAGTCAATGCTATTTTGCTGACTTTTTCTTATTTTCAAAGACAATTTGCATTTGTGTGTAATAAAAGCATGTATAAAATGAAATATTTAAAGATTAAAAGAAAGTTACATATCTTGAGGAAAGGGAAGGTAATGCTCAGTGTAGAGCAGAGGTTCTTAACCTTTTCTGTTCCATGGACCCTTTGCCAGTCGGGTGAAATGAATACTACTGTAATTTATTTCATGCATTCATATATGAAGGAAATGCTAGATTTCAGTTAGAGGTCAGAGAAAATAAATATAAGAAGTTGATTTTTTTTCAATTCAAGTTCATAGACCCCATGAAATCTTTGCACAGACCCTTTTGGGGATCCATGGACCCCTGGCTAAGAATTCCTGGTGTAGAGCAACAGGTATTGTGTTATTGTGCTAGTTGACATCTATACTCTATGTCATTGATTGTTCAAGCTGCAAAGACAGTATTGTACAGTGGTTAAAAGCAAAAGCACAAATCAAGTGCATTTCAATCAACTCTAACACTTACCTTTTCTGGACTTTAATTTTTTCACTTACAAAGTGGGTGGAGATGGTATTCAACACACTTTAGTTCTATGAAAACACAGAATGGGCCAAGAACTATGCCCTGGGATATTTTGAAGATTAGAAGTCAAGGGAAGAAAGAGGAACTAGCCAAGGAGACTGAGAAGGAAGCACTAATGGGGTAGATGGAGAAGCAAATGAGGGGCTCTCATGTGGCAAATGAACTTTTTTTTTTCAAAAAGGATGGAGGTGAGCAACGGAATCCACTACTGGAGATAGGTTGATTAGAAAAAAACTGAGAATCGACCTTTGAATTTGTACAATTACAATGTAGAGGTAATTGGTGATGTTGACAAAAGTCCTTACAGAGGAGTGCTATGAACAAAAAACTGGTTCTCTAAAAAAAAAAATGTACGGAGAGGGAGTGGGGAAAGTGAATATAATGAACTTTTTTTACTAAAGTTTTGCTCTTAAGGGAAGAAGAGAAATGGAAATAAAAAGAAGATTTTATTTGCAAAATGGTCACAATTATTGCCTTCCTTATATCCACACACCCTTTGCAATGTGACTTTGTAGGTCTTCTCACCAAAAGATAGGGTCTGGGATAGTCATGTGACTCTGAACAAGAGAATGTGGTGGAAGCAAGAGTTATTCTGAGCCTCAAGATGCCTTGCACATGTAGTTCTTTCTCTTGAAATCCTCCCCAGTCACCACGTTAAAAAAAAAACGAGATAGCTTGCCAGATGATGAAAGACATGTGTCCCAGTCATCACATCTAACATGTAGACACCTTCACTCTGTCACCCAGATGATAGCCAGCCAACCGCCAGAAGCAGAGCCACTTAGTCAAACAATAGTAGACCAAGACACATGAGTGAATCCAATCAAGAGCAGCAGAACTGCCCAACTGAGCCCAATCTAAATTGCCAACCCACAGATACATGGCTGTTGTTCTAAGCCACAGAATTTGAGGTGCAGCAAAACCACACTGATACAGAAAGGGGTTTTGTAATTTTTGTGTAACTATGTTCTTTACTATGGGAGGTATTATAGGATGTTTGTTGATGGAAATAATGCAGTGAAAAGGAAAAAAATGGTAATGAGAGAGAGGACAATTTTAAGAGCAATGATTTGAGTAAAAGTGGGAATATTGGGTCCAGCGCAACAGTAGAAATCATGGCCTTCTATGGGAACATGGACAAATAGTGTGCAAAGAGCAGTTGACAGAATACCAAGGATACAGTATGTGCCCCTAAATGGAAGCCAGTATAACTGATGGTAATACTATACTTGGGAACATTAATTGCAGACCTATCATTTTAAAACAAGTCCCTGTGGTTCCAAAGCCCTTTCTACAGTAACTTCCACAAATCTCTTCCTTGCTTTGCTTTGTTTAGAATGCCTTTCCTCATTATCACCGTATTTCCAAATTCTATCCATCCTTTAGGTACAAGTGTCATCTTCCCACAAAGTTTCCCTCATTTTCCCAGCTGGAAGCAATCTTTCATGTCTCCAAGGGCCTATAACAACTTCATATCAATGTTTTTAAATATTACTTAAAACTTTCCAATTTGTCTTGTATTATTTGAATTCGTAGCATCTCTCCCTTAAAGAATTATAAGTTAATTGAAGATATAGTTTATATTTGATTTATATTTTAATTAACACAAGACCTATCTAAGCAATGTAATATACAAATTTGATTGAATGACTGACTAAATGAAAAGGTAATATAAGTAAACATTACATTTACCTTTCCTGCCTTCAAATGGGGGTAAATTTAAAGTGGCTGATATGGATTGACAAACTATTTTTAGAGGCTTATTGATCTAGTATGCTTGTTGTTTTATGTTCATGAATGGATAGGTAGTTTCCCAGTGATTTACTGAATCTTAATTTCTGAACTGGGGAACATTATTTAAGTTCAGCAACTGTCATTCTGCAATTTTTGTACATTTTTGGGTCAGAGACTGCTGATCATCTCTCTGGTTCCTAAGAGTTCATTTCAATTAGCTAAATATTATAGCAGCTGAAAGTAGAAAGCTATTTTTGTGGACTTCAGCCAATTGCAACATACAAAGAGATACAGAAAAATGCTTAAAGTAAACATGCAAAGTAGTGACTGTGATGCATCCTGTGTACAAAATTCCTTTTCGTTTTCTCACTTTTGCAATAAAATATATTCCAAGGCATTAAATTACTGTAGGAATCAATCCCAAAGCATTCTTCCCAAGGCCATACATACTTGCTTAGTTATATAAACTCCTTTAAAAAGAGAAGATATCAAGCAAAAAGAATGGCCCAATTTAGCAACACAACCAACAGATCCTGAGGGAAAATGAAATCTTGATTATCTGTTATCTATTGAATTGATTGTGTGGGACAACACTTGAAGGAAAGAGAACTGGCACGGGCAAGCTATAAGGACCATCACTGTACACAACTCTGTTGGATAGACTCCTCCTCCAAAAAGATGTAGAACATACAAATGAATCAATTAAAATCATGAGTTCTCCCAAAAAGGTGTTTCTCTATATCCCTGAACACGCGAAAAGCCAGTGCTCCCAGAGGTTGAGTCACTGGTTAGTTTTCTGCTGTCTAAAGATAGGAACCAGTCTTTCAAAAAGACACCAAGCAAACTGTGAGATAATGGGAAAAAAGTATATTCCCAGGAAAACAAAACCCAAACTAGATAATCCATGCAGCATAATGTGAAGGGAAAAAAACACACATTGAAAATGCGGTGAGAAGAGGTAGGTCATATAAAGCCTGAGGAGAGCAGTCCCTGAGCATGTGAATGGCAGAGGATGGGAAGATGAAGCTGCCAAGAGATATGAACCTTGTTTTATTTCTTGAAATTGTAATGAATTCCTAAATTGTAATGAATTCCAATTGTGGGCTAGAATGACTGTTCAGAATCTCCAGAAGCAGGAGATGTAAACAGAGTCTGTGACCTCTTTCCCAAGGGTTTCCATGAGGGACTCACAAGAAAGACCGGGGGCAGGGCAGAGCCGGAGTCCCTACAGATGCTTCTCCTTATTCCAGGTACAATGAACCTATCAACGCAAGGAAGTACCAGCTGTAGCTGGGGACAGGCATAAAACCTACCTGTATCCTGGACCCTTCTCAAATACAAAGCAAAGTCATCCGCCACTGAAGAAGGGCAAAGAGCCTGGGAAAAGGGCCCCTCTGTGATGCAGGTATGCGCAGTCTGCTGAAGACTGAGGATGGCACAACAGGGCTGCGGAAAAACTCTCCAAGATGCCATGCCCACCCTAGCCCAAGGCAAAGGGAGCCAAAGCTGAAAGGTATGCATTTGCGAAAAGAACGAACCTAGACTCTTATCTAAGTATGTAAAAAATTTGGATCAGAATGGATCTTTCACCTAAATGGACACGCTAGCACTATAAAACTTTTAGAAGAAAAAATAACTTTTGTAATTCAGCAAGAAGACAACCCAAAGAAATTGTAAGAATGACAAATAAGCATATAAAAGATGCTCATCACTGTCAGTCATTAGTAAAAAAGCAGTTTTTCAAACCACAATGACATACACACAATGAGTAACACAGCCATTAAAATTACTATATGGAAAGACCAACAGTTTGACAAGGATGTGGGGAAAAAAACTGAAACTTTCCTTTATTGCTGGGCAGAGTGTAAAGTAGTACAGCCACTTTTAGAAAAGTTTAGCAGTTTCCTGGCAGGTGAATATAAATTTACTATATAAGCCAGCAATTCCACTCCCAGGTATTCACCCAAGAGAATAGAAAACATGTGTGAATTGTAGCAGATTTATTCATAAATGCTGTGAACTGTAAACAGCCCAAAATTCCTTCAGCTGGGGAGTGGATAAACAAATTGAGATTTGTCCAAAAATGGAATACTATTCAGAAATAAAAAGGATGTGTATATAACAAGGTGATTTTTGAAAGCATTACAGTAAAGAAAAATACCAGACACTGTACAGTATAATTCCATTTATATAACATTCTAGAAACGTCAAAACTAGAGGTACAGAAAACATATCAGTGTTTACCAGTGGCTGAGGGTGGAGGACAGGAATTAAGAACCACAAGGAAACTTTCGAAGTGATGAAAATTCTGATCTTTAACGGGGCAGCTATTATACAACTGTGACATTTGTCCAAACATGTAGATTGACATATTTGCATACAAATTATGCCTCAATTAAAAAAAAAAAAAAAGAAAAATAGTAAGACCTTCCTGGGTAATTTTAAATCCGTCCAGTTAGGATTAAGAAGCACTGTAACAGTCAAGCAGAAGATGTTTCGTTTGTATATAAGTAGAAGTTACTGACCATCCAGCTGCACTTGAAAGTTCTTGGTCAAAAATGTGTTGTCACTGGGAGATCAACCAGGTGCATCCTGGCTCCAAAAAGTCTATTCAACTCAAGGAAGTAGGTGTGACTTATCTTACATTTTTCCCAAAAGGATTATGAAGGAAATTGTGCCTACAGGATGCAAATGCTTAGAAAAACTATAAAAACTAAAGGTTAGCAGAAAAACATTTAGGGTTGCTTGATGAGGTCCTCTTAGAGAAATAATAAGGTTTAGGATAGAAGTAAATTTCCTTAGTTTTGTTCTTTTATATTATATTTTATATTATCCTGGGTGAAGTTTCCACATAGTCTAATTTAGGTTGTGTAGTTGTGTTTATGTGTTTCCTTGACGGTTTTGCTAAAACTCTTCATAAGTCTTGCTTTCTATTCTTCTTATAACCCCTGAAAACGGAAATACTAATGTACCCACAAAGAATAGCTCTTTTAGTTTCAGTTATGAAAAAACCTAGATAGCAGGTATCTAAGGTAAGCTCTTACCCTAGGTTGGCTTTTGAGATAGGATGGGGTGGTGGGATTCTAAGTATCTGTTGTAATGATTCTCCAATGAGAACACTTCAGCTTCTTGATTACAAAATCACCTTCTTGAGTTCCTGTTAGAGGTGGTTTAAGCAGAATACATTTAGCTAGGGACACAATAAGGCTGTATGTGATTAAAAAGAATGCTTAGGTGGAAGAATTTATTATGCATGTGTTTTACAGTGCAAACAATTCCTTTTTAATGGTACCCAATGGACTATATCACTTGCAGTGAAATGCAGATTTGTGCTCATAGGTATCTTACCACATCCCAGAAGTAATTTTCCAGTTTCCTTTAACCCACATCCCCAGTTTTTATACCTGTGATATGTGGTTTTTTCTTTTAGAAACATCTTATCTGTTTTGCTCATTGTCGTTAAGATAAATTCAAACTCTAGACTCATTAAAGAGGCACCTTCCAACTCCAAGATCCATGAACATAGTAAATAAAACCCTAATGAAATAAGTATTTTCATATTTACTGAAAGAAGCTAGTCACAAAGAGTGTATATTATATTAATCCATTTATATGAATTAACCAGAATAGGCTAATCTATAGAGACAGAAAGCAGATCACTGTTTGTCGAAGGGCTGGAGAGAGAGGGGGGAATGGACAATGACCACATCATGGGCCCAGGGTCTACTTTGGGGAGATGGAAATGTTTTTGCACTAGACAGAGTTGATGGTTGCACAACATAGTAAATGCACTAAATGTTACTAAAGGTAAATTTCATATTTTGTGTATTGTCCCAAATTAAAAACAAATCAACTAAAAAACAAATAAATGTTCTCAATGAACCTATATCTAAAACAGCAAAGGTATTAAGAGAAAATTTTCTGAATTAAACATGAACTTTCAGAAAGGTTTAAAACTTTCTGTGAATGTATATGACCTACACTTTTATATTGCCTTGAAAACATGATCTTGGAGATTATTTACACTTGATATTTTATTCAGGACCTTCAAACTACCTTTTTTAGATTGTTTGTCAAAACCATTAAATATATATCTGATTATATTTTGTAATATGAATGCCAGTTTAATCACACACTATCTCTCTCTTTTCCTCTTTGGTGTGTCCTAATTTTAGTGTAGAATGAGAAAAGGAATTGGCCACATCAGAATCTATGCCTATTAATCATTACTAATAAACATAGCCCTTCTTTATTAATGTCATCAGACATTCTGAAATAACTTAGAGGTCTTTGACAACCTCATTTTTAACAATAATATATTAACTCATTCATATTTGGAAAATGTGCTCAATGACAATGGTGTTATAGTCCATTCTCTGCCATCACACAACAAAGAGCTGTTGATACAATAGTGTATTTTTCTTTAGATGTTTGGCCCAGCTATGTTTATAATGTGCAACATTAAAAAATATTAAGAACCTGACATAAAAGAGTCCTTTAGGAAAGACCATCGAACATTGATAAAATGAAATACCACAAAGTCACCAAAAGGAATTCAAAAGATCTGTAATTATAGTTCATTGCATGTTGCAAAGTGAGCCAATCAGTTTATAAAACAATATATATAATAATACCATTTGGGTAAGAAAAAATGTGCTGCAGGCACATGAGTGTGTGGGATTCACAGGAAGGATATCTAAAAGAACAAACACCAAGTTGTTAATAGTGATCATCATTTGGTTGCATTCTAGGTGATATTGTCTTCTTTTACAGATTTATATGTTGTCATTTTTGTGATGAAGACAAACTATTTGTATAATCAAAAATAAATATTTAAAACCCATTAAAACTTTCAAATGAGATTGTTGGACAAAGGAAAATAATCAGAAACCAAAATCTACTTTTAGTACAGAAAGCCATCCTTTTAATCTGTAAGTTCTAGACTACACTGAATGTTTTAGCAAGATAATGTTGTTTGCATAACTAATTAAATTGATAACAAGACACAACAAGCATATGGCCTTGAATAGCAACGGTAGTTTAATGACACATTAGCATTAGAGTACCCTTCATTTTCTGGATAGTATCACAGAATATTAGCTATCACTAGACCCTTGCCCACTAATAACCTAGGAAGTTAAATGTTGTTTAAAAGCAAGGCACAACTCTTACCTGAAATACAAGCTTATGTGGAAGAAATAATAGTAGCAATAATAATGTAATAATAAAATAATTCCATTATTTTACTCTGTGCACTGTTCAAAATATTTTTCATGTAAAATCCATTCTTCTTTACAGCAAAACTATGATGCAATATTATTATTATTCCATTATTCAGATGAGAAAACTGGGGAAAATAAATACTAAGTAATTTATCCAAATACTTAGAATGCATGAGTAGCAAAAAAGGATTCAAACCTAGGCAGACCAAATCTGTGTCCTTAACCACCATGTTATACTACTTGTCAACAGAAAATTAATAGAACCTTAACAAAATAATATTCACATGTTGGAGTTCTAGGAAGATGGCATCAGAGTAGGTAGGCAGGGCTCAACTCTCTCACAAAAACAATGGAGAAAAGGCCAAAAGCTGTCCAAGGGATCTGCTTGGGGGTCAACAGACCAGAACAGTGCTGCACAACCCGCAGGAGGGCAAGAGACAGAGAGACAAAGAACCCAAAACAACTAACAAGAATTACTAAACCCCTGTGGCTTCCAAGAAGGGCACCCCTGAACCACCTTCAAGATGTTAAACCTGGCTCAATGAGCTGCTGAGAGGAGAACAGACATCTTTCTCCCTGTCAGCTGTTACAAGGAAAGGAGGGTGCATCAGAGGAAGAAGAGTGGTTTCTCTTTAGTGAATTAAGCCAGCAGAGCCCACTTTGAATCGCAGCTCTGGCCAGACAAGAAAGAGGTTTCAAGAACCAGCTGGGGTTTAATACATACCCAGAAGATCTGAATCTCTGGACTGACCATGTGATAGCCAGGCCCTGAGCCTCAACAGACTTCAGCTCCTACACTCTGGTTTATTGGACTTACCCCACTCAGCTAACATGGAGTTCAAGAAGGTCAGCCACCACACCATGGAGCCAAGAGTGCCTACAACTGAAAGCAGGAGGATTACATCCAGCATCCATCTGGAATCTAAGCCCCCTCTTGATGTAGATGTGGAGTGGACACAACCAATCCAAGGTCCACAGGATGGAGGAATAGAATATGGATTAGAGTGGACTTAGTGATAGTCTATTCATGAACTATTGTGATTAGTAATTGAAGAAAATGTGGCATTGGTGTGGAGGAAGTTGGCCATGGTGGCTGCTGGGTATGGGAATGGAAGGAAGAGAGAGATGTGGAGGCATTTTCGGGACTTGGAGTTGTCCTGGGTGGTGCTGGAGGGACCATTACCGGACATTGTATGTCCTTCCATGACCCACTGGATGGAATGTGGGAGAGTGTGGGCTATGGTGTGGACCATTTACCATGAGGTGCAACATTGCTCAGAGATGTATTCACCAAATGCAATGAATGTCTCATGATGATGGAGGAGATTGTTGCTATGGGGGGAGGAGTGGGGGGAGGGGGGTGGGTGATATATGGGGACCTCATATTTTCTGAATGTAATAAAAAAAATTAAAAAATAAATTAAAAAAAAAGAACCATCTCTGTGAAAACTTTTGCCAATAAGCAAAGCACCATCTGCTGGCCAGCACGGAAACTGCAAGTGGGAAAACTGCTTTTAGGTTTCTCTTTAGCTCCAACTCCTAGGCAAAAATCTGCACCTCCTTAGTGAGTCACTGCCCTGATTTTAATAAATTAAGCTGGGCAGTTTTAAAGTCTCAGAATAAGTTGAAACAAAAATCAAATAGAAGCTGTGAGAAAGAATAAAAAACATTAGGCAAGAGAGAGAAATTGAGCATCAGAATAAATTAACCAACATAATCAGAGCCTAGACCAGGAAACTGGAAGAGGCAGCCCAGCCAGAGGAACAAACCAAATATCTTGGCGAGACACAGGATTTAAGATAACTAATCAATGATAACCACATAAACCTCCTAAATCAATGCAAAGAATTGAAGGAAAATATGACTAAAGGTACTGAGGATATTAAGAAGACACTGGTATTTTTTGTTTAGGTTCTTGACAGTGATACAGAAGTGAATTTCAAGAACATATTGGGTGAGTTAGGCCAGTAATTTATTCAGGTAGGGAGGGACAAGAAATGGGAGAAAATGACAGGTCACAGGTCCTAGGTAGAAAGGAAGGGGATGAAGAGTGATAAAGGAGAGCTGATTTACAGATTCAATTCCCCATTCTAGATTATAAATGCCCAAGTTTGACACATGACAGGAAAAACAGTAAGAGCAGGGCAGGAGTCCACAGGTGAGAAAGTACGTGAGAGAGAGAGCTTAGGCCTTATGCATGCTTTTTGAACTGTTAATTATCCCACCCCTTTGCAAATGGCAGGGGAGGAGTTCCAGCTGTTTACCATTTTGATTGATTATCTCTCCCATCAGTTTCCCATGATAAAGTCCTTGGGGAATATCCAGGACTTCTCCTGCCTTCCAGAGGAAGTCTTCTGAGTGGCAGAATCTTGGGGAGGGTCTTCCAGCAGCCATCTTGGGAGTTATTGATGTCCACAAGGACTCTCTGCCAGGTTCCAGATCCATCTATCTTACTAGCCAGCTTCACTGGGTTAGCATAAAGAACAGTTTGAAAACCTGCAAAGAAAAGTAAGAGAGTTTATGGGTGTGAAAGGCACAATGGATGAGATTAAAAATATATTAACAGCACGTAAGAGCAGATATGAATTGCTTGTAGACAGAACTAGTGATTTTGAAGAAAGAACATCTGAACTGGAAAAGACAGGAGAACAGAAAGAGAAAAAATGGACAGTGTCTTAGAGAATTGAATTGCAACATGAAATGAACAAACATACACATTACTGGTGTCCCAGAAGAAGAGACAGAAAAGGAACAGAAAAAAATATTTGAGGAAACAATGACTGAAAACTTCCCAAACCTTATGAGAGACATAAATACCAATATCCAAGAATGAAAACACACTGCAAACAGATACATCTGAAGAAACATACTCTAAGACACCTACTATTCAGAATGACCAATATCAGAGATAAGAGAGTATTCTGAAAGCAGCAAGAGAAAAGAAAAGAAAAGCATCACATACAAGGGAACCTCAATAAGATTAAGTGCCAACCTCTCATCAGAAACCATGGAGGAGGGAATTGTGGGAACATGGCCATCAGGTTACACAGATAAGACTTAGTTCTCCCTATAACAATGGAGAAAGTGCTGCCTTGGGGACCTGCTTTGGGGGTCAGCAGACCAGGACAGGGCTTCACAACTTCCAGGAGAGTGAGGGATAGAGAGAAGAAGAAACCAAAGCAATAAACTGTGAGTTATAAACCTCCCTGATGCCAGGAAGGGCTCCCTTCCCCCAACCCTGAGGTATTAAATGAGGATAAAACTCCTGGTGCATTGCATTTAACTGAGGAGAGAGCAGACATCTTCCTCCCTGCCAGATGCCTTGGATATATATAGAATAGGAAGGTGCTCTGAGTCATCTAGGAGGGTACTGGCAAGATAAAGAAGCCGAAGGAAAATCATAAGTTGCTTACCCCTGTGGCTGAAGGCAGCACATATACCCCACCCTCAGGGCAAATACCCTAGGTGGAGCTGCTGGCTCCCTGCTCCAAATGGAGTGTGAGGGGGCATTCCCTGGGAGGAAGAGGGGTCCAGGAAGGTGGAAAGTGGTTTCTTTGCAGTGAATTTGGCCAGCTGAGCCCCCTTTGAATCTCAAAAGTGACCCCAACCCAACAGAGACAGGGGAGGGGGAAACTCTTCAGGCAGGCTGTCACACCCAGCCACCTGGTTAAAGAGAGGAATTAGATTAGAGAGGAGGCAGGGACAGACAATCACCTAATCAGAAGGACTCTGGCAAAATGCTAGGAATATAACAGTTTAGACTCTAAACTGAGAGAAAGGGGGCAGATAGCCTTCTGAAAGGCTAACTAACCTAAGACAGTTTAGCTCACTGGAAGAATTCCTGCCTTACATATACAAGGTCCCTGGTTTGATTCTTGGCTCTTCTTAGAGAAGTAATTCACTGGATATCAGACATCCAGCTGAAACTTCATGACAGGGAACTTACAGACATTCTTCTTAGTTTTTCTTGGATCTCTCTTTTTTTTTTTTTTAATTCTTTTTTAAAAATTTTTCCTTATTTTATTCACTAAAACCCAGTTCAAAACCTGCAGAGGGCAGGCTGCAGGATGGTTGAATGATGAACACTGGCAGCCTGATAAGCTCCTTAGGAACCTAAGAGGGCAGGCTGTTTTTTCTTGTTTATTTTTTATTTTTGTTCTTTTTTTCCCTTTCATTCTCCTTTTTAAAAATTAGTTGCTGCTGTCTTTTTCTTGTTTATTGTGTTACCCATTTCTTTGTTTCTCTTCTTTTTTCTTTTACCAATTTTTCTACCTATGCTAGTTCTTTTCTTTCCTTCATCTTTCTATCTTCTGTTTTCTGTGATTGTTCTTTCATTCTGCTTCTTTTTGTTTGGTCTTCAATTTTCCTTGTTTTTATTTCTCTCCCCTTTTTTTCTCTGTTTTTTTTTTCTTTTTTACTTTCTTTTTCATTTCTCTTTTCCTCTCCTCTCATCATTCTGGCCTTTTAATTCATTCTATATATTTTTCTCTATTCTGTTGCTCATTTAGTTGTTTCTATTCCACTTTTATATTCTTATCCCTGTGTGCTTCTTACTCATCATTTTTCATTTTCCTAGGTTTTGTATGGTTCCTTTTCTACCTTTTACTAGAATTATTACTATTATTCTTTGTCTCTCCTAAACTCTCCTTTTCTCTGGTCCTAATCTTTTTTTTCCCCAAGAGAACATAGGCAACAGCAAGGAAATAGAATAAGGGTAACAAAGTGTCAAACTGAAACCTAGGACATACACACACACAACAACAAAATAACACCCTAGATTAGGGAGAAAGGCTAATCAACTGAATAAACTGATCAAGATAAACAGATGCCTAGACACCAACAAAAAGTTACAAGCCATACTAAGAAAAAGGAAGACATGGCTCAGTCCAATGAAAAAAATCAAAAACAGTAGGAGATGCAGAACATGGAACAGCTAATCAATCAAAGATGCCCAAACAAATATCATGAATCAACTTAATGAAGTGAAGGAAGATATTAAGGATTTTAAGAAGACACTGGGAGAACATATTGAGGAAATTATAAACATTCATAAAAAGATAATGGATATGATGGTGATAAATGGCACAATGCAAGAAATCAAAATTACTCTAGAAGCACATAACAACAGATTTGAACAGGTAGAGGAAAGAATCAGTGATGTAGAAGACAGTACAGGTGAAATCAGACAGATAGTAGAACAGATTGATTAAAAAATAGAAAAAATCCAGCAGTGACTTAGGGATTTGAATGACAACAGAGAATGCACAAACATATACATTATAGGCATCCCAGAGGGAAAAAAGAAGTAAAAGGGGACAGAAGGTGTGTTGGAGAAAATAATGGCTGAAAATATCCCAACCCTACTGAGGTACAAGGATGTACATGTCCAAGAAATGCAGCAGCACACCCTGAACAGTATAAATGCTAACAGGCCTACTCAAAGACATATACTTGTCAAGTTGTCTAATACTCAAAACAAAGAGAAAATACTTAAAGCAGCAAGAGAAAAGAGATCCATCACATACAAGGGAAGCTTGATTAGATTAAGTGCTGATTTCATATCTGAAACAATGGAGGCAAGAAGGCAGTGGTATGACATAGTTAAGGTGCTAAAAAGAAAAAAAAACTTCCAATCAAGAATTCTCTATTCAGCAAAGCTGACATTCAAAAATGAAGGAGAGTTCAAAATAGTCACAGATAAATAGTAATTAAGAAAGTTTGTAGATAAGAAACCTGCTCTTTAAGAAACAATAAAGGGAGTTCCACAGATCAAAAGGAAAAAAAACAGAAGAGTTGGAGAAATGTGTAAGAACAACTAAAAAGACAAAAAAAGAAATAAAAGCAACATATGCATATATAAATCTAAATAAAATACAACTAATATAAGTAATTCCTTGAAAGTAGAAACATTGAAAGTTAATGGATTAAACTCTTCACTCAATAGACACAGATTGGCAGAATGGATAAGGAAATATGACCCATCTATATGCTGTGTACAAGAAACTCACCTTACACCCAGAGAAACAAGGAGGCTGAAAGTGAATGGTTGGAAAACAATTTTACAAGTAAACAATAACCAAAAAAGAGTGGGAGTAGTTATACTAATATCAGTCAAAATAGACTTTAAATGAAAAACAATGGTAAAAGACAAAGAAGGACACCATACATTAATAAAAGGGATAATCTATCAAGAACAATCATAAACATTTATGAATCTAACCAGGGCACCTCAAAATATATGATGCAAACACTGGAAAAACTAAGTGGAGAAACAGATGCCTCTTCATTTCTAGTGGGGGACATTAATACGCCATTATTACCATTAGACAGAACATCTCAATAGAGAATCAAGAAAGAAACAAGACTTTAAATAATATATTAGAGGATCTGGACCTAATAGACATATAGAGAAGGTTACACCCAAATACAGTGGAATATACATTCTTCCTGAGTACACATTGATCATTCTCCAGGATAGACCACATGTTAAGTCATAGAATAATTCTCAATGAATTAAGAAAGATCAAAATTATACAAAGTAATTCATCTGACCATAATGGAATGAAGCTGGAAATCAGTAAGGGGCAGAGAACCAGATTAGACACAAAAATATGGAAGTTAAACAACACAATCTTAGACAAAAAGTGGATTAAGGAGGAAACTACAAAAAAATCAGTAATTACCTTGAAATGAATGAAAATGATAACACAATGTATCAAAACCTATGAGATGCAGCCAAAGCTGTACTGAGAGGGAAATTCATAGCCATAAATGCATATATATATATATATATATATATGCATTTAAAATCAAAACCCTTACTTCACACCTGAAGGAATTAGAAAAAAAACAACAAACTAACCACAAAAAAAGTAGAAAGAAAGAAGTAACAAAGATTAGAGTAGAGCTAAATGAAATTGAAAATAAGAAGGCACTAGAAAAAATAAACTAAATCAAAAGCTGGTTCTTTGAGAAGATTAATAAAATTTAAAAAACCCTTAGCTAGTCTAACAAAGAAAAATTGAGAGAAGATACAAATACATAAAACAAGAAATGAGGAAGGGGATATCACCACTGACCCCACAGAAATAAAGAGTTATCATAAGAGGAAACTTTGAAAAATTGTATGCAAACAAGATGGATAATTTAGAGGAAATGAACAAATTCCTAGAAATACACAAGCAGTCTACATTGATGAAAGAAGAAATTGATTAACTTAACAGACCAATCACAAGTAATGAGATAGAATTAGTCATCAAAAACCTCCCAAGAACCCAAGGGCAGATGGCTTCACATGTGAATTCTACCAAAGATTCCCAAAAGAACTAACACCAACCCTGCTTAAACTCTTCCAAAAAATAGAAATAGAGGGAACATTGCCTAACTCATTCTATGATGCCAACATCACTCTAATACCAAAGCCAAACAAAGATGTCACAAGAAAGGAAAACTATAGACCAAACTCTCAAACAACCCAACCTGCTAAAACCCTCAACAAAATACTTGCTCATCATATACAACAACACACCAAATGAATTATGTACCATGATCAAATGGGTTTCATTCTGGTATGTGAGGATATTTCAACAGAAGATAAGCAATCAATGTATTACATCACATAAAAAGATCAAAAGGAAAATATCACATGGTAATCTCTTAGATGCAGAAAAAGCATTCCACAAAACACAGCACCTTTTCCTGATAAGCACTTCAAAAGATAAGTATAGAAAGAAACTTCCTCAATATGATAAATGGTACATATGAAAGCCCCACAGCTAACATCATATTCAATGGTGAAATTCTAAAAGCTTTCCCTCTAAGATCTGGAACAAGACAATGATGCCCACTTTCACTGCTCTTATTTAACACTGTGTTAGATGTACTTGCTTGAGCACTTAGGCAAAAAAAAAGATCATCCAAACTGGAAAATAAGTAAAAATTTCACTATATGTAGATGATATGATCCTATACACCAAAAGCCCTGAGAAATCTGCAGCAAAGCTTCTAGATTTTATAAATGAGTTCAATAAAGTGGCAGGTTATAAGATCAATGGGCAAAAATCATTACCATTTCTTTACACCAATAATGAGCAAACTAGGAGGAAATGAAGAAAAAATCCCATTTATATTAGCAACTAAAAGAATCAAACACCTAGGAATAAATTTAACTAAAGATATAAATGACTTGTGTGCAGAGAAATACACAACACTTTTAAAGGAAATCAAAGACCTAAATAAATGAAAGAATATTCCCTGTTCATGGATAGGGAGACTAAACATCATTAAGATGTCCATCCTACTCAAACTGATTAACAGATTTAATACAACCCAATAAAATTACCACAGCATTTTTTATTGAATTGAAAAAGCTAACTATGAAATTTATTTGGAAGGGCAAGGGGCCCCAAATAGCCAAAGATAAATTGAAAAAGAATGAAATCATAGGAATCACACTACCTGACTTTAAAGCATACTACAAAACTACAGGGGTCAAAACTGCATGGTAGGGAAGTGGATTTGGCTCAATTGATAGAGCATCCACCTACTACATGTAGGTCCAGGGTTCAAACCCAGGGCAGCCTGACCCATGTGATTAACTGGTCCACGCCCAGTACTGGTGTGCGCAAGGAGTGCATGCCATGCAGGGGTGTCCCCCACGTAGGGGAGGCCCATGCACAAGGAGTGTGCCCCATAAGGAGAGCCACCCAGTGCAAAAAAACGTGCAGCCTGCCCAGAAGTGGCCCCACACACACGGAGAGCTGACACAGCAAGATGATGCAACAAAAAGAGACCAAGTTTCCCAGTGCTGCTGACAAGAATATAAGTAGACATAGAAGTACACACAGAAAATGGACACAGAGAACAGACAGCTGGGAGCAGAGGGAGGAATGGGAGAGAAATAAATAAAATTTAAAAATATCTTTAAAAAACTGCATGGAAAGGGCACAGGGATATACGTACTGACCAATGGAACCTGCATTAGTCGGCCAAAGGACTGCCGATGCAAAATACCAGAAAATGATTGGATTTTATAAAGGGTATTTATTTGGAGTAGGAGCTTACAGATATCAGGCCATAAAGTGTAAGTTACTTCCCTCATCAAAGTCTATTTTCATGTGTTGGAGCAAGATGGCTGCTGCCTGTGAGAGTTCAGGCTTCCTGGGTTCCTCTGGGCTCAGCTACTCTGTTTTCTCCACAAGGTTCACTGTAGACTATGAGGCTTTCTAGACTTTGCCTCACTCCACAAGGTCAGCTGTAGACTATCAGGTGAATGACTCTGTCTCTCTTCCTGGGGCTCCAGCTTAAGACTTCAGCATCAAACTCTAACATCAAAATTCCAACATTAAAAGCCCCCAACTCTGTCCTTTGCCATCTTTTATCCCTAATGACATGACCCAATCAAAGCCCTAATCAAAACTCAATCACACCCAGGTACAGACCAGATTACAAACATAATCTAATATCTATTCTTGGAATTCATAACCATATCAAACTACTACCAAACCTATTTGAAATTTCTGATATAGATTCCCACATTTACAGTCAACTGATATTTGGCAATGCCACCAAGCCCACTCAACTGGGAAAGAATAGCCTCTTCAACAAATTGTGCTTAGAAAACTCAATATCCATATAAAAAGAATGAAAGATAAATACCACCTCACACCTTATACAAAATTTAACTCAAGATGGATCCAAGATCTAAATATAAATATAAATATCAGAGCCAAGACCATAAAGGTATTGAAAGATAACACAGGGAAGCATCTACAAGATCTTGTATTAGGATATGTTTTCATGAACTTTACACCCAAAGCATGAGCAGTGAAAGAAAAAATAGGTAAATGGTACCTCCTCAAAATTAAAAACTTCTGCACCTTAAAGCAGTTTGTCAAGAAAGTGAAAGGCAGCCTACTCAATGGGAGAAAATATTTGGTAACCATATATCTGATAGGGGCCTAATATCCAGCATATATAAAGAAATCCAACTCCTTGAAAATACACAAAGACATACAACCCATTTTTAAAAATTAGCAAAAGATTTGAATAGTCACTTCTCCAAAGAAAAAGTACCAATGGCTAAAAAACACATGAAAAGATGCTCAACATTACTATTAGGGAATTCAAATCAAAATTACAATAATATATCATCTTACACCCATTAGACTAGCAGCTATTTAAAAACAAAACAGAGGACTGCATGTGTTGGAGAGGATGTGGAGGAATAGGAACAATTATCCACTGCTGGCGGGAATATAGAATGGTGCAGCTATTGCAGAGGACAGTTTGGCAGTTCCTCAGGAAGCTAACAATAGAACTGTAATATGATCCAGCAATTCCACTCATGGGTCTATACCCAGAAGAAATGAAAGCAGGGACACAAACAGATATATGCACACCAATGTTCATAGTGGCATGATTCACAATTGCCAAAGGTTGGAAACAACCCAAATGTCCGTCAACAGATGAATGGATAAACAAATTGTGGTATATACATACAATGGACTATTACTCAGCTATAAGAAGGAATACAGTACTAACACACGGGATAACATGGATGAATCTTGAGGACCTTATGTTGAGTAAAGTAAGCCAGGCATTAAAGGACAAGTACTACATGACCTCTCTGATATGAATTAAGCAAATTGAGCAGACTCAGAAAGCTAGAGTCTGCAATACAGGTTTACAAGAAATAGAAAGGGAGAAGAAGGCTGTGAGCCAACACCCATAAAGGCAAAATCTATGATAAGTTGTAACTGTGTAGTTGTGCAGTGGAAGGATTTGATAGGGGTGTAGTGATAATTGGGTTGGGCAATACAAGTTTGGCAGAGTGGTAGAGTCTAGAGGGTGGGTTGGATGGTTCATGGAATTGAGGGGAGGGTTGGGGGAGAGAGCAGGTGAACACTGGGAATCGGGAGGTGTGTGGTTGGAAAAGCTCTTTTGGCAATATGAGAAGGAAGGATTACTGGTTTAGGGTGTTGGATGGGGGGCATTCAGGATAGGGTGCAGCTGGGGCAGTCTTCTAGAGAATATGTGAGTGATCATTTTGTCATAGTGTGTTGTATCAGTGGGTAGAGACCCACATAAAGAACAGGAAGGAGTTGGATTTTAATTTTATATATTTTTATTTTTTTATTATTTCAAATTCTTTATAAAATTTTTAGTATTTTATTCATTATTTTTACAACCATCATTATTATTTCATTTTCCTATTATTTGTATTTGGTTATTTTGTTGGCATCAATTTTAAGAAGTTTTGGATCACAGAAGGGTTACAACTGTGGCAGGGGAGGATCATTGGTGCAGGGTGTCAGAGTTGGATGATGCAACGGAGGAGGTTCAACTGGGGCATACCTATAAGGTTCATTTTTCAGTGGGAAAGCAAGAATCCCCTGAGTACAGGGGCAGTGACTACTGAGGGAGGATGGAACATTGATGGGCCCTTGACTGTGATGACTATACTTATGAACCTGTACTTTTGAAATTGAAACTTAGCCTAGTATTATAGAGTGCCTAAGCATTACCCCCTGAGAACCTCCTTGTTCCTCAAATATGGCCTCACTCTAAGCCAAACTCAGCATATAAATATATTACCTTCCCACCAGCATGGGACATGAGTCCCAGGGATAATCCTCCCTGGCACCAATGGATTACTGCAATACAACTGGAAAAAGACCTTGACCTAAAGGAGGGAAAGATAAAGACAAATGAGTTTATATGGCTAAGAGACTTCAAAATGAGCTGGAAGGTCACTCTAGAGGTTACACTTATGCACATCTCAGCAGGAACTCAATAACAGCCAAAGTAAATATTCCCTCAAATAGCAGGGCTCCTGATGGCTCTGGAGACATTCAGACCCTATAAGCAGAGCAGACAACTCAGGAGTTGGGCCCTACTTTGGAATTTATGCTCTCCAGTATGACTCAGTTGGATTCAGAAGTAGTTTCCCTACACATGGCTCTTCTGCCCCTTTTATTTGAACCTATAGTTAGTACTAGAGTTGATAGGTGTATGTCCAAGTGACTTAAATCTTTGGGCTGTTCATGTGCCAGTTGGACCCTGAATCTCAACGAATTTGCAACACTTAGTCTCCAGTTCATTGGACTCACCTAGGACAACTAACAAGGAGATGATGATGGATAACAACCATCTCAAGGAACAGAGAGAGTTTGCAACTGCAAACAAAATAGTCCCATCCATCTGCCCAGAGGATCTAAGACCACTCTCAATTAGAGGCAGAGTGGACATTACCATCCCAGAATCCTCAAGTGTGGGGCATGAACAATGGACTTACTGTTATTCTACTATAAACTTATTGTGATACTAGTAATGGAAAAACTCTTATCATTGATGTGGAGTCAGTGGCCACTGGGTGTTCTAAGGGGAGAGAGAGGGAAAAATAGGTGTAAATTGGGGGCATTTTCAGGATTTGGGAATTGTCCTGAATGACATTGCAATGAGAGATATAGGCCATTGTATATCTTGTAACAACTTACAAAAATGTGCAGGAGAAAGTGTAAACTACAGTATAAACTATAATCCACACTTAGTGGCAATACTCCAATGCACGTTCTTCAATTGTGGCAAATTTACCACACTAATGAAGGATGTTGTTGATGTGGGAAAATGTGGGAGGGCTAAGGAATGGGGTGTATGGGAATCCCCTATATTTTATGTAACATTTATGTAATCTAATTTTCTTTAAAAATAAAAAATAAAAATTATATTTTTAAAAAAAGAAAGAAACCATGGAGGCAAGAAGAAAGTGCTAAGATGTATTTAAAGTACTGAAAAAGAAAAACTGCCACCCAAGAATTCTGTATCTGGCAAAACATTCAAAAATGAGAGTGAGTTCAAATTCTTCACTGACAAAAACAGACAGTATCTTATCAAAGACCAGAATTACCAAGACAATAAAGGGAGTGCTATAGCCGGAAAAGAAAAAACAAGAGTGAGAGACTTGGAGCACAGTGTAGAAATAAAGATTATTAGGAAGGGTAAATTAAAGGGTAAAAAAAGAGACAATAATAAGATATGAAAATGGAAAGCCAAAGGACAAAAAGGACAAAGTAAATAATGCCTTTATAGTAATAATATTGAATGTTAATGGCTTGAACTCCCCAAACAAAAGGTATAGACTGACTGTATAAATTAAAATATATGAACATCTATATATTGTCTACAAGACACTCAACTCAGACATAAGGACACAACCAGGTTGAAAGCAAAAGGTTGCAAATAGATGATCTATCCAAAGAGTAACCAAAAAAGATCTGGAGTAGCAATACTAATATCAGACAAAATGGATTTTAAATGCAAAACTGTTATAAGAGTTGAAGCATTATATATTAATAAAAGGGACAATTCACCAAGGAGAAATAACTATAATAAATATTTTTGCACCTAATCTCAGTGCCCCAAGATAGATGAGGCACACACTGACAAAACTGAAGGGAGAAATAAATGACTTCTATTTCTTGATGGAGACTTCAATACACTACCTTCAGTATTGGATAGAACATCTGGACAGAGGATAAATAAAGAAACAGAGAACTTGAAAAATATGATATATGAACTAGACCTAACAGACATTTATAGAGCATTACACCTCAAAACAGCAGGATGTACATGCTTTTCAGTGCTCACAGATCCTTCTGCTTGATAGACCATATGTTGGGTCATAAGACAGGTCTCAATAAATTTAAAAAAAAGAAAATTATAGAAAACACTTTTTCTGATCATAACAGAATGAAACTGGAAATCAATAGTGGACAGAAAAAGGGGAAATTCATGAATATATGGAGGTTAAGCAATGCACTCTTAATCAGTGGGTGAAAGAAGGAATTGCAAGAGAACTCAGTAAATATCCTTGGACAAATGAAAATGAGAACACAAAATACCAAAAACCTATGGAGGGAAGGGGATGTGGTTCAAGCAGGTTGGTGCCCACTTACCATATTGGAGGTTCCAGGTTAGGTTCCTCAACAAACCAATCATAAGTCAAGAGACTGAAACAGTCATCAAAAACTTCCTAAAGATGAAAAGCCCAGGACCAATCTTTCAAAGATGATCAAATACCAATCTTGCTCAAGCTCTTCCAAAAGTTGAACAGAAAAGAATGCTACTGAACTCATTCTATGAAGCCAACATCAGCCTAACACCAAAACCAGATAGATAGTACAAAAAAAATTACAAATTTCTCTAATGAATATAGATGCAAAAATCCTCAGCAAAATGCTTGAAAATCAAATCCAGAAGCACATTAAAAGAATTATATACCACAATCAAGTGCATTTTATCCCAGGTAAGCAAGGGTGGTTCATTCAACACAAGAAAATCAATCAGTGCATAAATCACATTAAGAAACTGAAGAAGAAAAACACAGTATCTTCTCAATTGTTGCAGAAAGGGTGTTTGACAAAATACAGTATCCTTTTTTAATAAAAATACTCCAAAAGATAGGAACAGAAAGAAGCTTTCTCAATGTGGTAAACTGCATATATGAAAATCCTACAGCTAGCATTGTACTCAAAGGTGAAAAATTGATAGCTTTTCTGATGAGATCAGGGACAAGAATGTTCACTGACACCATTGTTGTTCAGTATTGTGCTAGAAGTTCTAGCTAGGGCAGTTAGGCTAGATAAAAAAATAAAATGCACCCAAATAAGAAATGAAGAAGTAAAGCATCACTATTCATTGATGATATGATCCTATATCTAGAAAATCCTATACCACATTTACTTGAAGTAATATATGAGCTCACCAATGTGGCAGGATACAAGATTGATACTCAAAAATCAATAGCATTTCTATGCCCTACTGATAAGCAATCTTAGAAGGAAATTTTAAAAATCCATTTATAATAGCAACTAAAAGAATCAAATATTTAGGAATAAACTTAACCAAGGACATAAAGGACCTGTATGCACAAAACTACAATGCATTGCTAAAAGAAACTGAATATGACATAAATAAATGGAAGGACATTCCATATCCATGGACTGGATGACTAAATATTGTTAAGATGCCAATTCTATCCAAACTGAATTAAAGATCCAAAGCAAACTCAATAAAAATCCCAACAGCTTTTTTTGCAGATACAGAAAAGCCAATTATCAAATTTAATTGGAAGGATAAGAGGCCCTGAAGAGCAAAACATGTCTTTATAAAGAAGAATGGGGAAGTGGATTTGGCTCAACTGATAGAGCATATGCCTACCATATGGGAGGTCCAGGGTTCAAACCCAGGGCCTCCTGACCCATGTGGTGAGCTGGCCCACATGCAGTGCTGATGTGCACAAGGAGTGCCATGCCTTGCAGGGGTGTCCCCCATGTAGGGGAGCCCCATGCACAAGAAGTGCACCCCGCAAGGAGAGCTGCCCCACAGGAAAAAAGCGTAGCCTGCCCAGGAATGGCACCTCACACACGGAGAGTTGATGCAGCAAGATGATGCAACAAAAAGAGACACAGATTCCCTGTGCCACTGACAAGAATACAAGCAGACACAGAAGTACCCACAGTGAATGAACACAGAGAACAGACAATGGGGGGGGGGGAGAAAAGGGGAGAGAGAGAGAGAAAGAAAGAGAGAGAGAGAGAGAGAGAGAGAGAAAGAAAGAAAGAAAGAAAGAGAATCTCACTTTCTGACTTAAGGTATATTACTTAGCTACAGTGGTTAAAAAAAAAAAAAAAAAAAACACACACACATGGTACTGGCATAAAGGCAGACAGATTGACCAATGGAACTGAATTGAGAAATCAGAAATAAACCTTCAAATCTATGGTCAAGTGATTTTTAACAAGCATGTCAAGGCCTCCCAGCTGGGCCAGAACAGTCTGTTCAACAAATAGTGCTGGAAGAACTGGATCGCCATATCCAAAAGAAAAAAAAGAGGACCCCTATCTCACACCTTATACAAAAATTAACTCAAAATGGATCAAGGATCTAAACGCGAAAGTGACAAGAATAAAACTCCTAGAAGAAAGTGTAGGAACACATCTTCAAGATCTTGTGGTAGGTGGTAGTTTCTTATACCTTACTCCCAAAGCACATGCAACAAAAGAAAAAATAGATAAATGGGACCTCCTCAAAATTAAACACTTTGCACTTCACATGACTTTGTCAAAAGGTGTAAAGGCAGTCAATTCAATGGAAGTAAATATTTGGAATTCACATATCCAATAAGGGTTTAATAGCTTTGATACATAAAGAGATACTACAACTCAACAGTAAAAAAGACAAACTACCTAATTTTAAAAATGGGAAAAAGACAATTGTCCAAAGAAGAAATACAAATGGAAAAAAAAAAAAAACCACATGAAAAAATGTTCAACATCACTAACAATTAGGGAAATGCAAATCAAAACTACCAAGAAATATCATTTCACACCTATTAGAATGGTTACTATTAAAAAGAAGGAAAACTACAAGTGTCAAATAGGATGTGGAGACACAGGAACACTTTTTCATTGTTGGTGGGCATGTAGAATGGTACAGCCACAGGGGAGGACTCTTTGGCAATTCCTAGGGAAGTAGAATACAGGCTTCCCATATGACCTGGCAATACCACTACTAGATATATACCCAAAAGAACTGAGAGCAGTGACACAGACAGACATCTGCACACCAATGTTCATAACAGCATTACTCACAATTGACAAATGATGGCAATAACCCAAGTGTCCATCAACCGATGGATGGGTAAAACAAATTGTGGTATATACACACAATGGAATATTATATAGCCATAAGAATAAATGAAGTCATGAAGCATATGACAACATGGATGAACCTGGAGGATATTATGTTGAATGAAGTAAGCCAGACACAAAAAAGACAAATACTATAGGATTGTGCTATTATGAACCAACTGAATTATGTAAATTCATGGAGTTAATAGTTAGAATATATTTTCTAAAGAAAATAGAACGAGGGTAAAGAGTGGAAAGCTGAGGTTTAATCTGTTCGGAATCAGTAAAAAGGTTATTTGTAAATCTTTGGAAATGAACAGAAATCGTGAAAGCATGTTATAGTGTTTGTAACTAGCAGAGCTATTATATGGGTATGACAGTAGTTGAAAGGGAAAGTCTAAGGTCATATTACTAGAAGGAAAGCTAAAAAAAGAGTAGCATGGGACTGTATAACAGTGAAACCTCATGTGAAATACAAATATGGGTAATATTGCATACATGATTGTTTTTACAAATTATAAACACAAACTAGAGAGACAGAAACAGAATATCACCTTGTACAGCAAGCGAAGCATAGAGAGGTTGAAAGGTGATGTTTTATTTGTTTGTCTGTTTTTTGTCTATTTTATTACTCTGGAATAATGAAAATGCTCTAAGAATGATTGAAGTGATGAGTGCACAACTATGTGATTAAACCAAATACCACTGATGGCACACTTTGGATGGATTTATGCTTTATTAATATGTATCAATAAAATTGATTTTGTTAACAAAATATTCACAAGTATATACAACGTGTGTATATATTAGAAACTAGTTTTGTGGGCTGTCTGTAATCTCAGACTTCTGTCAGACAATCTCACGTTCTAGTTCCCAGCAGTTAATGATAAAGCTTTCTCTTTGCTCAGGCCTTCATGGAGCTTACTGATCTCAAGTGCAGATAATTGCCTCTGAGGTTTCTGTAAAGCCTACAGTGCCCCTGAGTGCATTCTGCTTCTGGGTTGAGAAACACAGAGCACACCATGACCTAAGGGATAGATCTTAACATAGCACTTCTGAAAAAAAGGAGAAAATAGTGTTTCCCAGATCTCTTCTGTAGAATTTGCCATATCTTCTGCCACAGCCTTGATCCTTCTCCCCTATTTTCAGGTCTTCATTGAACCTAAGTCCTGCCATGGCCCAAGTGTCAGGGGAATTCCTAAACTTAGCCAGTACTCTCTTGGTAACAGTCTAATTAATCTTCTCCCATATTTCCCCTGGGTTTCCCCTGTTACTGCACAAGACCAAATCTAACTAATTTTCAAAGTAGAGCAGAAAAAAAAAAACAAAAACCAACCACTTCTGCCTTAATAAAAATTGTGAGTATGGTAAAGTTTGATACTTATGAAAGCCAAACAGCAATATCAATTTAAATAACTGGCATACTTAAAAGGTTTTAAATAACAACACAATTTGTAAGTGTACTCTGTGTCCTTTTTGCATTAATTATCCCAGCCATTATTTAGTCTTTGGGCAAAAAATATACATTTAATATTATGCAGAAATTCAAAATCCTTTTGGCATTGTCCCATTTGAATATCCCAGCACCAAACTTTTATGCTATTATTAGTTAATGAGTTCTGATAAATATTCTGTGAGTGTTCTAGGAAAATTAGAGACAACACTTTCAATTTTCAGACTCAGAATTGAATCTCCATTCTTACCAATCTTAATTCTTCAGGGGATATGTGAATAGAGTCTATAGCTGATACAAACACAGAAGAAGAATTGGGGAAAGGCAGCAACTCAGCCAACTTCCCCCTGTTTCTATTTAACTCTGTACCACAATCAATTATTGATTCTGATTATGGTCCAGCCACTAATTTCAACTAATCTAAACCTGGAGTCAAGTCTCAGAGTCAGGATCACTAGTTCTTCATAGATAACATATAATGCTGAGGCAAAAAAAAACAATGCAGCATAACGGTTTTTGTCTGTACCTCTGACCTCCTCTTTGTATTCAAATCCATCCCTCTTCTCAAGGTCAGTGTTCTGAGAAGTACCAAGGTTTAGAGTTATCACAGAAAATCTTTAAGCCTATACCAAGGTGATTTAAGCATTTTCTCTTCTCTTCTTCACAAAAGCAAATAAGCATGTATTTGAAGCCATTGAATCTTTGTTAGCCTCTCCCCTAGAAGACTGAGTGAATTTATTGATAGAACAGAATACTTACATTTGAAAATCATGTGGAATAAACACAGAACAGACATTTTTTTAAAAAGGAATGTGCTTTTTTTGAATGACAAAATACACTTTGATCTTTAGAATGGAAGGAATAGTCATTTTTTTTAAAGTGAAAGTGGGTTAACTCGCTTTGCTGTGGTGCTCGCTCTACTGAATCTTTCTTGCTTTGCCTGGGTAATGATTATGGTAATATGATCACCGAAATTTTCCACCTTCAAGCTTTGAGTTTGTCCTAAGGCTGTTGCCAAACACCAGAATTGCCTCAGGTGACAACGACCCTGCATGAAATTAATTTCCACAGCCTGAAGCATAACAGAATGTTTTATGTGACAAGTTTAAGAAATGTTTCTTATCAGACTGCACAAGAGTCATTTTTTTCCTCTGCCGCTAATCTGATCGGTCTAGTTTGAATTTTTTTAACAAATCTTCATCATGCATGTTCTGTCTCTTCCAGATACGGTATCAAACTGACACAGAAATAAAGTTGCTTTCTAAAAGCTTGTACACCTTAACCTTGACTTTGTTCATCGAATTGTACCTTAGACATTTACTAGTTCTCCATGGGCATTTATAAACTTTTGAGGAACTACAGAGTGAAACCGCAACAAAACACCCGAGCTGAATATTTGTAATGGCAGATAACTAATTAAAAATTACTTTTTTAAGCCCTTAAAAACACCAGTTTGATATTTGACGAAATTCAGAAATGCTGAAGCATACTTTGGAAGACTCATTTAAGTACTGGCTACTCCGTATAATCAGTAACACCTTTCCTCAGAAAGCTCAAACGCCTTTCTAAGGGTTAGGTTAACACCTGTCTAGATGTGAATAGCAATTAGACTATCAACTCGGAATTCAGAGGCCCACAGGCAGGTGTGGTGTTTTCTTTGCTATAGTTGCAGGCAGTATAGCAAAGAGTTGATGATTTTCAGAGTCAATCCCTGATCAACCTTTTCTCCTGTTTTCTCCCTCTTTCCTCAATCTTCTTCAATACTAACTAGATTGGATAAGGTCCACATAGTTTCTCAAAGTTGTGAGGGGACCAATGGCACAGCAGGCATCAGGCAGGCCCCTTAAAGACGCAAGGCCTGGAGAGCATTCTGAGCATGTGGAAGGATGCGGGCAAAGGAATAAAAACAATAATATAAATGTGCAAAGCGACCGCACTGTAGCAAACGATTCAGGTGGAAAAACAGTGGGGCATTACATTAGATGCGTGAGACAACTCTGAGAGTAGCTGCCCTCTGTAGGGGATTTAAACCATGTGCACTGTTTTGTTTTTTTACAGCAGCCTAAAACAACATCTATTTATCATCTCCCAGTTCTGTAGGTCAGGAGGCCAGACACAAGGTGGCTGAACTAGTCCTCTGCTTAGTGTCTTACAAGGAAGATATCAAGGCATTGATTGGGAGGGCTGCGTTCCTTGCCGGAGGCTCTGGGAATGAATCTGTTTATGGGTTCCCTAAGGTTATTTTCTTTCTTGCCACTGGGGAACTGAAGCCCCTCTTCCTGCCTGAATTCCTTCTCCTGCTTTCTATGTGCCCCACCTCCCCATCAGCCACAGCAAGTAGAGTCCTTCTCACATGTCATATCTCTCGGACTTCTCCTGACACATCCCTCTAACTCCAGACAGAGAAAGTCCTTTCTTTTGAAGGGCTCAGGTGATTAGATTGGACCCAACCTATACAATCCAGGACAAGCTTCCTATTTTTAGGTCTGTAACCTTAATTGCATCTGCATTGTAAACATTTTTTACTATGGAATATGTAGCATATGCACAGGCTCCAGGGATTAGGCTATAGGCATTTTGGGGACCATCATCCAGCCAACAATATATACCTTCTAGGACTCTCTTAACTGGCTTCTTCTTTCTCTTTCTTAGCCAGCACTCCACCCATTCAGTTTGCCCTTCAGTGCTGGAATTAGATGAAACACCACATGGAAGCCATTCGCATAAGGCTTCCTGAGTGGCTGGTGAGGGCCCAAATAAAGCAACCTGAACTATGTACTCCCCATAGGATTAACCTTTCTAGAGAAATAACCTCAGGGCAATCTAGCAGCTAAATGACCTCTTTGGCCTCTGTTCAGCTTACTGTGATGTGCTAAGAACATGGTAAGGTATCACATAACATTGCTTCTCATCTTAATTTACTTCAAAGTCTTTTTTTTTTTTTTTCTGCATCCTCTCCATCCTGGGCTTCAACCTTCCAAACAAAATATTAACTTGGGAAGCAGATATGGCTGAAGCAGTTGGGTATCCATCTACCACACGGGAGGTCCCAGGTTTGGTTCCCAGTGCTTCCTAAAGAAGATGAGCAAGACAGCAAGCTGGTATGGCAAACTGACACAACAAGCTGATGCAACAAAATGACACAACAAGATGACACAACAGTGACACAATGAGGAAACACAATGAGAGACGCAAGAAGCATGGAGCAGTGGTGGCTCAAGTGATTGTGTGCCTCGCTCCCACATGGGAGGTCCCGGGTTTGGTTCCAGTGCTTCCTAAAAAGACGAGCAGACACAGAGAGCACACAATGAAAAGGTACAGAGAGCAGACAGTGAGCACAAACAAGGGGGCAGGGAGGAGAGAAATAAATAAAATAAAACTTTAAAAGATATGTATTTTTACTTTTTAATCTTTGCTTCAGACTCTACTTTCCAGCGGACATTGACTAAGACCATCCCTTTTCTAACTGTACCCTTCATAGAGGTGGACTCTAGATTATTTAAAAGGCACACTTGACCCATTAGTCGAAAGGACTAGAGGGACCTTGAGAAAATATGTATCCCCCAGAAATATAAAATTGAACTGGTATACATTAATTTCAGTCTCTGCATGCAGCCTAAACTGGAATAATATGGATGGCTGGATATACAGGAAGGCAGAGAAAGTTGGCCTGCAAAGGGAGAAGAACAAGTCAGATTTATACAGAGATGGAAGGCCAAGGGATTTCAGAGACATAGACTGGCCAACATGTAAATGGAATGAATGCTTTCTGAAAATGTTTCGGTTTCTATTTTTGGTCCCTCATGATGAAAAGTACTTTCTTCCTTACAAGAGGCTGCTTCTCTTGAATTCAACTAATTTGAAATGTGGTTCTCTATCTTGTAATCAAAGGAACTATTCTAGTCATTTTTGCTGTTTAATAAGCTATCCCCAAACTTAATGCCATAAAAGCACCTTATCATACTAACAGATTGTGTGGGTCAGGAATTTGGATGGGGCAGAGTGGAAATAGCTGGGCCTCATATGAGCAGACTGTAGCTAAAAGAGATTTGACAGCTGAATATTGGAAGGAATCACCTGGAGATGTCTTCACTCACGTCTGATGAATGATGTTGGTTGGGGCCTCGGCTAGGCTTTTAGCTAGGCCATCTGAACATCACCTTTCCACATGGTCTCTCTACGCAGCACATTTGTGCATCCTCACATGCTGGCTTGAACATTCCAAGAGACCAAGGCAGAAATGAACAGCATTTTTATGATCAACCCTTAAGAGTCACACAAGTGTCACTTCTACCATATTCTTATCAGTTGACACAGTCACAAAAGCCCACCAAGTTTCAAGGGGAAACTTGATCCCATTCATTGAGGAAGGTCAAAGTAACATAGTAAGCATAACATGTGGCATGTGAGATCTTATTGGCAATATTGGAAAAATACAACCTGACAAAGGAACTGACCCTAAGATAGTAGGTCTGTTCGAGCCAGATTCTGGGGGCTTCAGGGCAGCATCAGAGGTTTGCAGTCCATCTTGGAGTCAGTGGGAAGTGGGGATTTTTACACAGAAAAGTGACTTGGGTACAGAGGACCAGAAAAGGTGGCTAGATAGAAAGGATGAGAACTAGTCTTCTAAGATTTTCCCTATCTACCCAGGCCAAGATTTTTATTGTCTGATGACTAATTATTATGTTTTCAAGGCAAGTTGGCCTATTATTATCTGTATCAAATGCATTCCCAGTGATTCTGTGTTATTATTCCAATTTTTCTTCTTAATAGAACTAAAAGATCATTTGGGCTGTATTTGACAAAATACAAGTGTGCAAAGTAAATCAACAGGTACCAGGGTTTTATTCTACTGGAAAGATATTTTTCATTGTTTATTATAGAACTGAACATACTAAAAAAAAAAAAAAGTGGGTTACACCCTCACTCCCTTTTAAGCTCTACAAAAAGAGTTTCTATATAGTATTTGGTTTAGGAGGAAGACTTTTGAACAATACATGACATTCTTTCCCACACACACACATACAGAGTCTGAGCAGGATTTTAGTTTTGGAATGAAAGCTCAGAAGCTAGTAAGGAAGAGTTATGAAGAAGATCATTAGGAAAGTCTTCAGTAAAGAAAATAGTCCAAATTCCTTCACTAAAAGCATTATTTTTTTTTTCTTCTTGCCAAGAAGCTAGTTATTTTCTGTGCTACAGAAATAAACATTTTAACTATCACCAATCTATCTCAAATATTGTATCCAAAGACTTTAAAAAGAATCTAAAAGTGATATTAATTTAAAATGCCATGAAGAATATACTTTGTATCCAAAAAATTTCCTAATATATTTAGTTCATCCATTTCAAAAGCTGTGTAACCAACCTTCAATTAACTAGAAATTTCTCTGCTACTGTAAGTCTCCCAACTGTATTTGTTCATTTTTTTCTCACAATTAGAGGGCATAGGGATAAATTCAGCCATTATATAAATAAATCTCTTAAAATACCACAAGGAATGATTCTGGAATAAAATAAAGATTAAATGTACCTGGGATCTTCCTATTCAGTACTTACATAAAAAGACACCTATTGTTTTATGAATAGGTACTGGTTAAATGGGCTATACATGGAAGCAATATTTCATTTCTTAAAATAACTCTTCAGTTTTCAGAAGGATCCCAATTTTGCACTCATAATATGCTTTACACTGGGGAAATGTGTCCTTTCCACAGGGATAATATGCATAGTCTATTTCCTGAGCCACTGCACAGAACATCCACTCACAGAGTAGGCACAGAGGAGATATTGTGCACTATTTGTTTCACATATGCAAATCTTGTCTATGTCATCCAAGTGTTTTAAGTTTCCTGAAGTCTGAGGCAGTATCTCTTATTCATGAGGATATTAAATAAGAACTTAGTGAACCATTGGTTTTCTTACAGAGGGAAGTACGTAAATCTACTGCAATCTGGAGATCAGTATTTTGACATGTCTCTACCATATAATTATTAACCTTTTCAATGATTTGGACAATTGCAAATGTGTGTTAGAGTAATATGGACACAACCTTTAAAGCCACATTAGATGTATATGTAATCCTTTGTTATGTTAGCAAGGATCAGAAAACTTGATTCAGTTTATGCATACTGTGAGAAATTTAATGTCAACTTAACTGTGAATGAGACTATTGGCATTTATGTGGCCCAATTCTATGCCTTTGAACTTCCCATTTGTAATTCCATACAACTGCTGGATTTTTGTTATTTTGTTTTTATTATGAAAAAAATAAACCATTGTTTGTCATAATAAATTTTTTTTTAAAAAAAGCATGATCTGTGGGAAAACCATAGCTGGATTCACCTAACTAATCCTCTTAGTCTCTGAATAATCTGAGCCAAATTACTTATACTCACTGGGCTCCACTGTTCTCAGCTAAAACGAAAGTGTAATATAACCTCTGTTGAAGACTGAGTGTGTGAATTAAATAAGACACTCCATGTATAGTGCTTAGCACAGTACCTGGATGCATAATAGGCATAAAATAAACATCAGTGATTATGAGTAAGGTCACGTTTACAATGAATGTACTTCATTCTTCCCAATAAACTTACGGAGAACCTGCTTGCTAGGTTATGGAATAGGACCCTCGTCGAGTTTACGTTCTAGAGGGAGAGGTGGAAGGTAAGTAAACCAACAACTTCTGTTTTTCTGCCTTATAAAGTTGGCCTGAGTAAGGCAGCAAACACCACAGTTGGCTTCTTGCTGTCACTCTTTCCAGTACCAGCTCTTTCCCCCACCTCAGACCATGAAATTACCTGATTTTTCAATGTAATAAGGCCCCGTGTGTGAGGCTGTGGCAGAAGCGACAAAAACCTCTACCATTTTAGGCACAGCCAAGGGACTCATACATAAACCCGCTAATGGATTAGCACTGGGATGAGCAGCAATCCAGAACCTGGGAAGCCGGGTCCACCAGCCTGCCAGAAACGTGAGACAGATGGACATAAGACTGGCCGCTCCTTGCACTCTCATACCTGGGCTCCCTTCCTCTGGGTGTCTGTGTGCACCTTCATACCCAGTGATAACTAGGAGAGACAAATTCAGCTGTAAGGGTGACTTTGTTCTGCTCTGATAAGTTCGCAGGGTCCACAGGATGGAGGAATAAAATATGGGTTGGAGTGGACTTGCTGGTATTCTACTATAAAACTACTATGACTCTAGCAATGGAAGAAACTGTATCATTGATGTGGAGACAGTGGCCACAGGAGTTGCTAAGGGCAGTAAGAGGGAGGAAGAGGTGTGATGTGGGGGCATTTTCAGGACTTGGAGTTGTCCTGAATGATATTGCATGGACAGATGCAGGACATTGTTTATCCTGCCATAACCCACTGAATGGACAGGGGGAGAGTGTGAACTACAATGTAAACTATGGTCCATGTGGTGTGGCAGTGCTCCAGGGTGTATTAATCAAATGCAGAGAATGTGCCACAATGATGAAAGAGGTTAATGATGTGAGAGGAGTCGGAGGGTTGGGGTGTGGGGTATATGGGAACCTCATATTTTTTAATGTAACATTTTTGTGATCCACATACTTTTTTTTTAAAAAAGACAATTTTTTAAAAAAGTATGGACACCATTGTCTTAACTACTTAACTTCTGAGGTCAAATTGTTAGCATATAGTGTTGAAACCTTGTATTCTTGCCATGACCTCAGTGGCCACCAATAAACAGCAATCATATTTGGCCCTGATTGGGGCAGGCACAGGGAACAGCTTCATTTTTTCCAGCACAGCCTTCAGAGCTCTAAGTGCTCTCCCTTCTCCATACCTTACTGACACGGTGGGCAGATCCCATTGCTCTCTGAGCACATTCAGGTATTAAACAGTCCAGTCCGGACAACTCGGCTCAAAGTGCAACATACACTCACTCCTCAGCTCCAGGCCATGCCAGAGGTCGATACACAGCCAACTCCACTACAGTCTCTCTCCACACGTCTATTTCAGCCAGCTGCCATTTCTACAGCTGGGTGCATGCACCATTTAAATGACGCTCCCAAATTCCACGAAAGTATCTTCGCACCCAACTATCTCAGTAACTGCCTAGACTGAACTATGACTGTCTAAAGCTCACTCCCTCCAGAAGGCAGCGACAGAGCAGCTCTACTTTTTACAGGCACCTCTAATCGCTGCATTTAACCCTCTTGGTGCATCCCTGAATTTGACCTGTACGGGGGTGGATATTGGGTGGAGGATCTCTTCCTCTCCCTACCCCTCCAAGGCGAAGAGAAAAGCCAAAGCATTTTCTACCCGAAATAGTCCTTACAAGGACTCCTGCCTACTGTTGGATTTCTAGAGGTGGTGATGCTCACTGGACCTGATCTGTTCTTAATATTTCCTGGATGTATATATCTAGCAGCTAGCTCCTCCTAGAATATGGAAGTATTCCATTGATAGTCCTGAATTTGAGGCTTAGCTGAAATTCAAAGGCAACAGGAAAATTCCATTCCACATTCTGTTACATATTATTAAGTTTATTTGAACTATCATCTAAATTGAGAGACAAATCACTGATTCTGAAGGTGAAGCTCTAACATAGGAATCCATGGGACTTACCCTGTATTTTCTTTTCTTTAAAAAGATATTTGTCTAAATAAAAGCTGCCTGCATCCTGCCTTTTTTCTATGCATTAGGTTCCCATTTTCTTCTGGCATTTCTTTATTTGTAACATCAGACTTTTATCTTCAGGAAAGAGAGACAGCAGTTAGAGAAGCAAAGACCTATGAGGGAAAATAGGGAGAGAAAAATAAGAGAATGTTGGCGAGTGAGAGAATCTGAATTTTCAGATGCTAATTTTAAGCCTATTATTCTGAATTCTGCCTGCAGCTTTGCCCAAAGAAAATACGTCAACTGACAAATTATGTTTTCTACCTTTGTGATATGACCCACATTTTTCACTGGATGTATGTTTGTAGAAGTATTTTGGGAACAACATATAAGAGCTTATCCTGAATAACATCAGAAATAATCTCAGAAGCCATATCATTCTATTCTGAGTATGGTAGGTTGCTCCCAGCTGAGCCTGGACTGGCTTTGAGATACAGTCTGGCAGGCTGCTTACTGGGTGGCATACCTGGCCCTCAGGCATCTATTTTCAAGGGAAGATACACCTGGGGACAAAGGAACTTTAAAGATTTGTGCTTCCTGCCTACAGATTTTTGAAACACGGGAAATTGATAGATTAAAAAGCATTAGTGCCCTATGCCAGCCACAGGGAGGGAATGGGTCAGATCCCTATCAACAAGTTCTGAATTTCTTAGACAATTTTCCTAACCAGTTTGTAGTTTTCTTAGTTCTGCTAACCCTGAATTAAACAATTCTACATTTGCTTTATGAATGGTCTTCTTCTAACACACTTAAAAACTCTACATTTGAGTAAAAAGGGCTATAAATATTGTTTCCTTATCTTGAGTCAATTATCTTACCTTCCATAGATAACTACAGCTCACTTATTTAAAAAAAAAAAGAATGAATTTTCATGCACTTGATGAGATATGGACAATGACTTATTAAAACTCTCTCTCTGTTAACACACCAATACCATACACAATCATTTTGTACTTGTTTTATGGAGAAGATCTTAAATAAAGTATTGAAAATGCCTGTTATGCAGCATTTGCTTATATCAAGAAGGACTAACATTGATTGCAATACATAAGAAAATATAATATAATTCCATGTCTAAATCTTCAAAAATTTCTATTTATTTTAGAACAATGCTCAAGTAACTCAGATGTCCCCAGCCCTACAAAACTTGAGACAAAATTAGTGAATGGGGTAGTATTAAAAATCCTACTTAAATCTCACAGCACTTTCACAATCACTATCCTCACTGTACTGCCTCAGCTAATGTAGCAGTTTTCATATTGCTTATGAATTCCAAAAACAGATATTGGATTATGTTTGTAAACTGGTCTGTTCCTCTGGGTGTGTTACATTGTGTTAACTTCAGGGGTTTCACTTTTACTTGATTAAATTATGATTAGGGCTTTGATTGGGCCACACCAGTAGGATGTTGAGTTCCTGCCCCCTTGATGGGTGGGGACTCACAGAGAAAATGACAGGGCAGAGAAGAGAGTCTGAGTTTTGGATGCTGGAGCCCAGGAATGTAAACGCACAGGAGATGAACACAGAAATAGACATGGCTCCATAGATAGAACAGAGACCCCAGGAAGAGAGAGTCTGAGAATCTACTGCTGACCTTGTGGAGAGAACAGAGCAGCTGAGCCTGGAGAGAAATGAGCCCCAAGAGAAAAGACTTTATCCCAGCCTACAGCTGATATTGGAAGAAGCTGGGACCACAGGGCCTTAAGAGGAAGAGGGGGAGGTGGATGTGGCTCAAGTGATAGGGCCTCCGCCTACCATATGGGAGAACCCGGCTTCAATCCCTGGGGCCTCCTGTTGAAAAAGGAGAAGAGAGAGTGTTGCCTGCATGGTGAGCCAGTGCCCATGTGGTGAGCCAAGTGCCCACACTATTTATTGCCCGTGCAGTGAGCTGAGTGCCCACACAGCAAACTTAGTGCCTGCACGGTGAGCCAGTGCCCACCCAAGTGAGTTACACAACAAAATGATGATGCAACAAAAGAGAGATGAGGGAAGGAGTCAAGGTGAAGCACAACAGAAAACAGGAACTGAGGTGGCTCAATTGGCAGGGAAACTCTCTCCACATCAGAGGTCCCCAGGGTTGAATCCCAGTGAATCCTAGAGGAGAAAGAAGAGAAGATAAAAAGAGAGAAAGAGATACAGAAGATCATACAGTGAACGGACAGAGACAGCAAAAACAAAAAACAAAAAACAAAAACAGCAGGGTGGAGGAGGGGAAGGAAAAAAAAAAGAGGAAGAGGAAGCCTGAACCCTTGCAGCCATCTTGCTCTAACAGATGACATCAGACTTCGGTGAGGAAAGTAACTTACACTTTATGGACTGGTAACTATAAGCTTCTAACCCAAGTTAATACCCTTTATAAAAGCCAACAGATTTCTGGTATTTTGCATCAGCACCCCTTTGGCCTTCTAAAGCTTCTGCTCACCTCACTCCTACTTAGGCCAATCTCTATAATAGCTTCATTATTTTTTCAGTGTAGGGTTTTTTTTTTCCTTCCTAAGTTCAAAAGGGTTGCATTTTATAGCCTCAGTCATGCAGAGAAAGGTAGGACACCGTTTCTTGAGCTGAAGTGCAAAATCTCAAGGCAGAGACTCAATGGTCCAGTCGGCACAGCAACCAGTCCCTAGGCCAATGAACTATAGTCAGGGAGGCAGCTGTACTGAACATTGGCCACTTCTGTTGAAACCTGTGGATTATGCAGCAGGGTGGCTACTGGTTCAAAAAAATCTGGAATTCTTTCTTAACAGGGATATAGGGCTTTAAGTATTCATTTTTTCATTCATTCCACTAATATTTGCCTAACATTTTACTATATTCTGGGGGTACAACCATTAAGAATGTTAGAATTCTTGTCTCACAAGATTTATGGTGCCATAAGGGAGAATGAAAATTAGCAAGAAACAGAAATTCACTACAATAATAGTTAACATAAATATTTTAAATAAAGCATGTGTCATGCCATCATTCTATTAATATATGCATTCTCTCCTTTAATTTACATAAAATGTATTAGGATTGCTTTACCTTTAAAGAAAGCTGAGATCTATCTGTATAGTGAGTGGAATTGTCACGCCCAAAATTTCATGTCTGCCCAGAACCTCAAAATGTGGTCTTATTTGGAAACAGAGTCTTTGCAGATGTCATCCAGGATCCTAGTATGAATTAATCCTGGATTTAGAGTGGGCCCTAAATGCAACAATTGGTGTCCTTTTAAAAGGAGAGACACATAGATACACAGAGGAGAATGCCACATGAAGATGGAGACAAGGATTGTAGTGATTCATCCACAGGCCAAGTGGTTCTCTAGGGAAACAGAATCAACAAGAAATATCTGTCAATAGTACGCGATTCTGTAAGAGTATCTCACGCAACCATGGGAATTCACAAGTCCAGGTTCCTCAGACAGGCTGCAACCTGGGGCTGCAATGAAAGTCCATTGAAGGTTCTTGACAAGTTCTGGGAGATGTTGACTGTCCAAAGACGAGCTGGGAAATTCTCTCTCAATGCTGGAATTACTTCCCCTTTTAAGGCATTCAACTGATTGTGTTAAGTGTCACTCTTGCTGATGGCAATCTCCCTGATTGGTGTAATTATAAACAGCTATCTATGATTTAACACTGCAGTAAAGTCAATGGTGACTAAAGCCCATAAAATACCCTGTATTACAGTTAACCCAGTGCTTTCTTGACCAAATAAGTGGGCACAATTACCTGGCCAAGTTGACACAATAGCCTAACCCTCACACCAAGGAACACCAAGGATTGCTGGCAACCACCAGAAGCAAGGAGAGATGCATGGAAAAGATTTTCCTACTCACCCCAAACCTCCAAGAGGAAGCAACCCTGTCAACACTGTGATTTCAGACTTCTGACCTCCAAGAATGTGAGAGAATAAATTTCTATTGTTTTAAGCCACTAAATTTGTGATAATTTATTACAGCAAACACAGGAAACTAGTACAGCCTGGCAGTATAATTTGTTCCAAGCCAGAGAGCTAATAAAGTAGAAATTTGAGATTTGGACAGAAGTCTGACTACATCAAAACCCATATCCTTATCCACTAAGTGACATTCTAAATGCTGTTCAGATACGAGAAGCACAGAGGAATATGTATCAAAGAATGTCATAATCAAGAAAAGATTCTCATAAGATATAAGGTATAAACTTAAGCCCTGAAGAAGGGTTGTATGTGCCAAATGAAAATGAAGGAGAAAGTGCAATCAAGAGACAAGCTATGAGAAGAGTCAACCACATTGGTGCATATATCCAGGATCATTCCCTTTTATTGATGAATGCTATTTCATCATATGCTATATCACAATTGATCTGTTTACCTTTTATTGGCATTTGGGTTGTTTCCAGTTTACAAATAAATCTGCTATGGACCTGGAAATATTCATTGGCTTTTGTATGTATGCTTTCATTTCTCTTGGGTAAATACCTAGTCACAAGGTAGTATATGTTTAGCTTTGTAAGAAACTGCTAAATTTTGTTTTCCAAAGTGGTTTGCCGCTTTATATTCCTGTAGCAGTGTATGTCCCGCATGTCCTCACCAACACTTGGCATGGTCAGTCTTTTCAATTTTATATATTCTAATATGTATGAAATGGTATCTCCTTTTGGTTTTAATTTGTGGCCTTCTAGTAATATTATACTTCATCTTTTGTGCTTATTTGCTAACCATATATCTTCTTTGATAGAATGTCTTTTCAAACATGTGCCCAATTTTTATTGGGTTCTTTTCTTATTATTTAGTTTTGAAAGTTCTTTATATATTCTGGACTCAAGTCTTTTGTCAGATATATGATTGAAAACCATTTTCTTTTAGTTTGTGACTTCTCATTTTCTTAAAAGTGTCTTTTTAAAATATGAATTAGAGTGGACTTACTGGTATTCTACTATAGAACTATTGTGACTCTAGCAATGGAAGAAATTGTATCATTAATGTGGAGACAGTGGCCACAGGACTTGCTGAGGACAGGGAGAGGAAAGAAGAGGTGTGATGTGGGGGCATTTTCAGGGCTTAGAGTTTTCCTGAATGATATTGCAGAGACAGATGCAGGACATTATGTATTCTGCCATAACCCACTGAATGGACTGAGGGAAAGTGTAAACTACAATGTAAACTATAATCCATGTGGTGCCCCAGTGCTCCAAAATGTATTCACCAAATGCAATGAATGTGCCACAATGATGAAAGAGGTTGTGATGTGGGAGGAGTGGGGGAGGTGGGGGTGGAGGGATATATGGAAAACTCTTATATTCTTTACTATAACATTTTTTGTGATCTATGTATCTTTAAGAAAATAAGACAACTAAATAAAAATTTTAAAATTTTAAAAAGAAAAAAAGAAAAGTGTCTTTCGAAGAGAAGAATTTCTTAATTCTGGTACGGTCTTTTTATTAATGTTTTCTTCTGTGGCTCATGTTTCTGATAACATATCTAAAAATCTTTGCCTAACGCAGGATCTTGCCTTATACTTCTTTTAGAAGTCTTATAGTTTTAGTGTATTAGGTTTTATATTTAAGTTTGTGATCTGTTATGAATTAACTTTAAGTCATATGGAAATGCAAAGGACCTGAAAGAGACAAAACAACGTAGATAAAGAATAAAGTTGGAGGATTAATACAATCTTATTTAAAGATTTATTTTAAAGCTACAGTAATTAAGAGAGTATCATATTGCTCTAAAAAGAGATAAATAGATCAACGGAACAGAATGAAGTGCCCAGAGATAGACTCAATCACGTATGGCCAATTGATTTTTTATAAAGGTACAAAGGCAATTCAGTGAAGAAAGGATATTCTTTTCAACAAATCATACGAGGACATTTGGATATCCAAATGCAAAAACAAATAAACAGTGATCCATACCTCATACTGTCCAAATTGGGTTATATTTGCAATTTATTTAACAAAAAATGTAACTAATAGAGCCTTGATTGATAGGACTGCCACATATTTCAAGAACATAATCAAATCTATGCACGATTAAAAGACCAGAAAAGGGAAAAGGTTTCACCAAAAAAAAAATCAGGTGTATGGTACATAGATTTAAAAAAAAAAAAAAGTAATACAAAAAAAGAGGGATAAAAAGAAAAAGGTTTAAATTATATAAAACTTTTTTTAAGGAAATGCCATAATTTTAGAAAACAATATTTTCTTACTTCATTTGTCAAACATTTTTCGTCATGGAACTCTTTGTTCAAGGAAAATCTTTTTTTTTTTTTAATATTTATTTATTTATTTCTCTCCATTCCCCCTGCCCCCAGCCCCAGTTGTCTGTTCTCTGTGTCTATGTGCCGCGTGTTCTTTGTCCACTTCTGTTGCCAGCGGCTCGGGAATCTGTGTTTCTTTTTTGTTGTTGTTGCATCATCTTGTTGTGTCAGCTCTCCCTGTGGGCAGCACCATTCCTGGGCAGGCTGCACTTTCTTTCGCACTGGGTAGCTCTCCTTACGGGGTGCACTCCTTGTGCGTGGGGCTCCCCTACGCGGGGGACACCCCTTCGTGGCAGGGCACTCCTTGCGCGCATCAGCACTGTGCATGGGCCAGCTGCACAAGGGTCAAGGAGGCCCGGGGTTTGAACCGCGGACCTCCAATGTGGTAAATGGTCGCCCTAACCATTGGACCAAGTCCGCAACCATGTTCAAGGAAAATCTTATACAAAACTAGAAACAACCCGAGGTACTCTGTTTGAAACCAGGGTGAGGAGACAAAAAGCACATTAGCTTGCTACTATCTGTCCCCATCCTTCTATATGTACATGCGGCGGCTTGCTCTGTCGGTGGCGGTGGGGTCTGGCTGCGGACAGGGGTCGGTCCAGCTTGGGACGAGGGGTCGGTCCGGCAGCAGACGAGGGGTCAGTCTCACAGGGGTTGCGCGGTTCGGCTGACGGGTTGCCCGGCGAAGCCGGCGACGAAGGGGTCGCCCGGAGAAGCAGGCGACGAACTGGGGACAAGGGAGGCCAGGCCCTTGTCGGGGGCTCTCAGGACTGGAGGGCGCACGGCAGAAGAACTACCGCGGAGACGAGGTAAACACACAGGTCCAACTTTATTGAGGAAGTGGCTACAGTCTTATAGGGGCTGAGGAAGGCTGATTGGTCGAAGCTTATGCCATGTTCTGATTGGTTGCCGCAAGCAGTTACTGGGGAGAAAGGTCAGTGGGAGGTACTAGAAGGGGGAGGGGTGGTGGTTAGGGATTGGCTGTTGCTGTTGCTGGGGGAAGTGGCAGGGTTTAGGGATTGGGGGCTGCTGTTGCTGGGGTAGAGGGCAGACTTGAGTTTCCCGCCTTGCGCCTGGCTGTTGCTGCTGTCGGGGGGGGGGGGAAGGCAGACTGGAATTTTCCGCCCTGTGCCTGCGCAGGGAGAAAGAAGAAGAAGGGTGTTGCCTCATAAGGCATCGTGTGGCGCTATCCGGGAGGAGGGGCGGCCGCAGAAGCATGGCTGCCGAGAAGGGGAGACCCGAGGGCACTCTGCGCCCATGCCGAGCTCCCTTCAGGGGTGGCGGTGAGTCCGACCAGCCACCCTATTATGGGGGCAGCGGCTTGGAATAGGCCTACCGCGGCCGCTCCCCTGCCAAGCCAGCAAACCACACTTCAGCCCGAGGGGTGACCGCATTTCCCCCTTCTTTTCAAATAAGGGCCAGGATGGCAGCAGCAACAAGTAGCTGAGGCCCAAGGGCATTAAGCAACGAGGGAAGCGGGGCTGAAAAGGGAGGTGAGTATGACGGGGATATAAAAGTACAATTTGGGGGGCGGTATCTTGCCGTTGCAAGCAAGGGTGGCCAATGTCCAATTCTCGTTGATCTCGGCGGCTATAAGGTCCATCTGCTGTTAAAAGTCCAGGATGACAGCGCATTACAGGTAGTTGATTTCTTCTTGGTGGCGAAGAGCGGCAGAGGCAGACTGTGTGATGGTCTGGAGGATCGCAGCTGTGAGGACAAGTCGCGTCAGGGCACCAGCGGCGGTGGTGGCGGTGGTGGCAGTGGTGGCGGCAGCGTCGGGAGCGGTGGAGACGTAGGCAAGGACAACAAGAAGGCCAAAGTCTCCACGGGCGTGAGAGAGGCCGATGTTAACAGGGCGGGCCGACATGGGGCGGCCCAATCTGCAACGCAATGGGGGTTCAAGCAAAAAAAGGAGGGGGGCGGGGGACGAGAAAGGACGCTTTGGATGGCTGAGAAGAGGAGTGAGGTCGAGACAGGAGGAAGCTCCGCAGAAGTATGGGGAGGCAAAAGCAGAAACGTTATTAGATGCTAGAAAGCAGGCCGCGGGCCGGGGAAAGCAGGTTGCGGGCCATTTAGCGGGGCTGGAGCTGCTTGAGAGCGATGGCAGTTACAGAAGACTTGGGGCACCTGCGGGAAGAGTGAGCAGGAAGAGGTCAGGTAAGAGAAGGCCAAGAAGATGAAGTGGGGGGGGTGTCCTCGGCAGTGGCGAGTCGCTGATAGCTGACCTGTACGTATGTGCTAAAAATTGCATTAGCCTGATCCTTGGCGAGTTGGATGATCCTTCTAATGGCCCATGGTCTGACTGCCAGTGCGAAGAGGACAATAATTAGGGGGCCTACGAAAGGGAGGATGTAGGGGAGGATGCCATTGAATCCCCTGGAGAAGCCTCCTTGGGATTCTCTCTCCCTTTTTCGTTTTTCCAGGCCGGCCCTGACTTGGGCCAGATTGTTCTGAATGAGACCAGAGTAGTTAGCATAGAAACAGCACTCCTCGCCGAGAGCGGCACAGAGGCCTCCCTCTTTGAGGAAGAGGAGGTCTAACCCCCTACAATTTTGAAGAACCACTTCGGATAGGGAGTTAAGCGATTTTTCTAGGTGACGGATGGATGTTTCGAGGCGGGCAACATCCTCGTCGACAGCTGCCCTGAGAGATGAGAAAGCAGTGCTGTGAGTGGTTAAGGCTGCAATTCCAGTGCCAGCTCCTGCAAGACCTAGAAGAGAGGCGATAGTAATGGCGGTAATGATTTCTCTTTTCTGCACATGGACTGGAAGAAGATAGTGCTGCCAGGAATCAAAGAATTGGTTATTTGTATGATAAAAACCCGGGGGAGTATGATTGCGAGCTTGCAGGTTTTGTTGGTGGAGTTGAGGGTGCCGACATTAAGACACGGGGTGTGACCTGTGGAGGAACACAGCCATCTTGTATTATTGGGGGGTAAAAGAAATTTTGAGGTTACGTTAGGGGTGACTGTAAGGTTGCAAAGAGTCTTCATGGAGGGGTGAACAGTGCCTCCGATTCTGGTGATGCAAAGCCCGCTTTGAGAGACAGATTGGATTGTCAGTCCTACCTTCGTTTGGTTCCAATTACAAGAGGCGGGATTGCTGCTATCAGAAGATTGGTAAGAGGCATTGGTGGCTATGGCCTCGTAGAGAGGAAGTGAGGGGGAGAGGCATAGCCAACAGCTAACGGTAAGGTTAGAATTAGAGGAGTTAAGTGTACGAAAGGTAGCTTGGACTAGAGACAGAAGCGGGTTATGGATCTGCAGTGGGGGTAAAGGGGTAGGAGGGGTACGGTCGGGATTAGAGGATTGACTACTGGAGGTTATGTAGGAGGGAATGGTCGATGGTGGAGGAGGAGAAGGAGGATTGATGAGTGGCCTCAGCGCAGCAGAAGGAGGAGAGGGAGGGTTGATGATTGCATTGGGACCAACTGCAACTGAAGGGGTGGGAGTTACGTTAAGGGGAAAGCAGGTGGTAGGAGGCAGGAGGGAGGTAGGCGGAGGTGCCCCGGCGGGGGAGGAATACGGGTCCAAAAATAGGCTAGAGGGGGCCGCGTGTGCGGCAGCTTGCCACGGATTGGATGGAGGGGGCTGCCAGGGGGAGGCGGAGCCGGGGGGGGCCGCTGGCGCGGAGGGCGCGAGAGGAGCCATTGCCCATGTGGTGTCACAAAATGGCTGCGGGCCGTCCCCAGCGGTACTACAAAATGGCGGCGGGCCACAAAATGGCCGTGGGCTACAAGATGGCCGTGGACCGCCCTACGCGGAGGGGTAAAATGGTGGGGAGGGAGCTACTGGCCCACCCAGGCAGGAAGTCGTCGGGGGGAGGGAGGGGTAAAGGGACCTCCCCTTTTCGAGCGAGGAAGAAGGCGGAAGTCTGCCATCTTGAGAGTGCCTCCCCTTTTCGGATGGCGAAGAAGGCAGAAGCCCGCCATCTTGGGAGTGCTTCCCCTTTTTGAGCGAGGAAGAAGGCGGAAGTTCGCCATCTTCACCGGCATTCGGCACTGCAAGATTACACTGTTTAGGGGGACAATTTTCAAGCATGTTATTAAGGCGCTTGACAAGCGACTCAGAGTCAGAGTCGGAGCCGGCATCAGGATCCCGATCAGGGTCCCGGTTAAAGTCGCCGTCGTGACAATCACGGCGGCGGCAGTGGCGCGGCCGGGGGGAGTCAATGGTAGGGGCGCTTGAAGGCAGGAGCAGATGGTAAAAAGCGCCGGTAATAAGCCAGGAGGGAATCTTTTACCTCCCTGCTCCACAGCAGAAGTGACCCTATCTATGAGGCGAGTATAGGTGTCCGGGTCCCAAAGCTGACACATGGTAAGCCATGGATTAAAGGGGAGAAGAAGGTCCCAATATACTTGGAGCTGTTTCAAAGAGATCTTACACCAGTGAGTGTCTAGGAGACCGGAGAGGGCCCGAACTTGCGGGGCTTGCTTAGCAGAAAGGATGTTACCCATTGCTAATGGCCTTTTGGAGCTGATAAGAGAAGGGGCCCTTACCTTGAGAGCGCGGCAATGGGAGCCGAGGGGCGCGGTGAGACGAGGGGTCGGAGCCGGTGGGGCTCCGATGGTGGTCGCAGGCCAAGAGAAGGCCCTGACGAGGGGAAAGCGGAACTAAGAGCTCCTTAGGGGAAGAGGAGAACGACGAGCAGTGGAGCAAGGTGAAGGGGGTCCTTATCGGGCCCCACATTGGGTGCCAGCTGCGGCGGCTTGCTCTGTCGGTGGCGGTGGGGTCTGGCTGCAGACAAGGGGTCGGTCCAGCTTGGGACAAGGGGTTGGTCCGGCAGCAGACGAGGGGTCAGTCTCACAGGGGTTGCGCGGTTCGGCTGACGGGGTCACCCGGTGAAGCCGGCGACGAAGGGGTTGCCCGGAGAAGCAGGCGACAAACTGGGGACAAGGGAGGCCAGGCCCTTGTCGGGGGCTCTCAGGACTGGAGGGCGCATGGCAGAAGAACTACCACGGAGACAAGGTAAACACGCAGGTCCAACTTTATTGAGGAAGTGGCTACAGTCTTATAGGGGCTGAGGAAGGCTGATTGGTCGAAGCTTATGCCATGTTCTGATTGGTTGCCGCAAGCAGTTACTGGGGAGAAAGGTCAGTGGGAGGTACTAGAAGGGGGAGAGGTGGTGGTTAGGGATTGGCTGTTGCTGTTGCTGGGGGAAGTGGCAGGGTTTAGGGATTGGGGGCTGCTGTTGCTGGGGTAGAGGGCAGACTTGAGTTTCCTGCCTTGCGCCTGGCTGTTGCTGCTGTCGGGGGGGGGGGGGGGGGGGGAAAGGCAGACTGGAATTTTCCGCCCTGCGCCTGCGCAGGGAGAAAGAAGAAGAAGGGTGTTGCCTCATAAGGCATCGTGTGGTGCTATTCGGGAGGAGGGGCGGCCGCAGAAGCATGGCTGCCGAGAAGGGGAGACCCGAGGGCACTCTGCGCCCATGCCGAGCTCCCTTCAGGGGTGGCGGTGAGTCCGACCAGCCACCCTATTATGGGGGCAGTGGCTTGGAATAGGCCTACAGCGGCTGCTCCCCTGCCAGGCCAGCAAACCACACTTCAGCCCGAGGGGTGACCGCATGTACACATAACATCTGTCATTGAGGTGCCTAGAATTCTTCAGGGAGACCTTGTTTTGAACTCACTGGGTTCTTTGTGTATAGGGGAGTGGGTGTTGGTGGTGGATTTCTCTAGGATAGGTAGAAGTAGAATTGTGAGTCATCAGTATGCACATTTTCAACTTTACTAAAGAATTCCAAATTTTTCTTTAGATCAGTTGTTTCAGAGGTACACTTCTGCTAACAGTGTATCAGAGTTTATTTTCTCCATATCCTAAGTTTATAATTATGTGTAAAGTGATGGCCACAAAATGACATGTCTCTGTTGCATTCTTTGGATTATTAGTAAAATTGAACTTCCTTTGATATGTATAATAGGTATTCTGATTTGCTCTTTTTGTAGATTGCTTATTCTTGTCCTTTGTTCACTATTCTATTGGGTTGTTTGTCATTTTTTATTGATTTGTAGGAAGTCTTTATAGTATCTGGTTACTAATGGTGGCTACATAAACGTCTGATTATTTAAATATTTAATAATTGAAACAAGTTTAATGAAATTGACTCCAGTAATCTAAAAGTAGGCAGAAGTGCTAAGTTGGGGATAGAGAAACAATAGATAACATTTGTCAACTATGGTGGGAGCATGGGGAAAAATTGGGTTCACCAAATTCAAGGTGTTCTCCATTAAACATAAATGTACACACATGCACATGTGCACACACATTCTTACTCCTTAGGAGAAATTGCTATGAACAGGCAAGTTGGAATGCTTTATATGATGACAGGTCAGTTAACAGAGGGCCTAGAGGGATTTTGCATGACTTATAATAAAATCAAGGGGAGGATAAAGGCAAATTTCCATAACTAGTTTCAAAACATTCCCTCTATTTCTCATATATAAAATGTGGAACTAATGAAATAATCTGAGCATCAAAATGCTGGGAGATCACCTACATGTTTAAAGGAAATAATGGAACCATTTAAGAAACCACCTGGAGGAAGCCACCAATAAAAAATCTGAAATTTGACAATGCAGGAAAACCAGTTATCTTAAGAGTTTATTCTACATAAAAACATCTAGGAACATGACTGGAACAGAGAATAGCAAGACTGCTAAGAATAAAAGATAGTTGTCCTCACTTTGTACTTAGGAGGATTTTGTGGATAATGGCTTTTTAAAGTATAATTTGTCCATGTATAGAAGTTCTGTAGTCAAATATTAAATTGAGAAAGTATGTGCAGTCATATTATCTAAAATCAGGTGTGAACACAGACACAGAAGAAGGTACAGGAAAAGAGAGAGAGCTCCATAGACAGGAAGAAAAGAGAACTTGGTCATTTCAGTCCTGCCATGTGACAGAAGGGAAAAGGCTCAAACAGCTAAAGACCTGGGAAGACAGACGAGCCTTATGATAGCCCACAGCTGAGACTGGAAGGAGGTGGGCCCACAGAGCCTTGAGAGGAAGAAGGAAGGAGAGATCAGACTGAAATCGCCCACCACCTTGCTTCAACTCTTGGCAACTGACTTTGTTCCACCCAGTATTAAAGGAGGGAATGTCAACACAGAAATACCAGCATTGATAAACAGCATAATTAAACTGGAATATGAAACCTCGGGACGTCCAGTGCCTGCTCTTACTCAGTTTAAGGATGGCCGGTCCATCACATCCAGCTCACAAGCACTTTATGTCGATAACAGACAATTTCTTCAGATTCCTCAAGCACAAATCTCTGATTGAGCAACATATATGTGTCATGTAGTCAGTGTTGCTGGAACTGCTAAAAAGTCATTCCGTGTGGACATCTATGTTCCCCCGATGATTGAAGGTGGTTTGGCTACATCTTTGAATAAGCAAGTGATTATTGCTCATTTCTTTACACTGGAGTGTACAACTGCTGGCAATCCTCCTCCTATCCTCACCTGGTTAAAAAACGGTATACCTGTGAAAGCCAGTAACAATATCCTCATAGAAGCTGGTGGGAAGAAACTTGAAATCATGAATGCACAAAAGTCAATCACGGACAGTATGTATGTGTGGCCACCAGTGTGGCAGGAGAAAAGGAAATCAAATATGACGTTGATGTCTTAATGCCACCAGCTGTGGAAGGAGAGCGTAAAACATCCTATTTCACTGTGATGGTTGATAATTTACTGGAGCTAGATTATCAAGTGATAGGCTCACCCCACCAACTATCATGGCCGAAAGATCATCTAAAATTGTTCTAAATGGGCACAAACTTTTCATTGCCCAGACCAAAGTGTCAGACACTGATTTTTATCAGTGCATGCCAACCAACACTGTTGGAGATCATAAGAAGGAATTTAATGTGTCTGTCCATGTTTCTCCAACAATCAAGTCCTCAGGACTTCCTGAGAGAGCTTTGGTGAAATATAAGGCTATCACCTTTTAGTGCATAGTCAAGGCCATTCCTGTTCCATCCATTACATGGTTAAAAGATGGTCAACCTGTGAACACTGCCCCAGGCAACCTCAAAATACACTCATCAGGTCATGTCCTTCAAATTGCCAAAGCCCTGTCGGAAGATGCTGGCAGACAGACGTGTGGCTACCAATGTGGCTAGAGAAATGCAACAGCACATTTGCCTGCATGTGAATGGGAATGTAATTTCAACATCTTAACAGAAGACTACTTTTATAGCTTAAAAAAACTTTTGGCTCATTTTTATTGAATTTCTGTGTGAAAGAAACAATTGTTTATTTTAGTCTGTAAGAAAAAACCTGAATGATTTTTACATTCATTTTGGGGAATGGAATCATGTCCCCCACAAAAAGGTCCCAACCCCTGGTACTATGTGTGTGAACCATTCATAAATAGGAATTTTGGAGATATTGTTAGTTAAGGTGTGCCCCAAAACTGAACGAGGGTGGGCCTTAATCCAATGTGGCTGAAGTCCTTAAAGCAAAGGAAATTGGACATGGAAAGAGAAAAGCCATGGGGAGCAGCCAGAAGCTGGAAGTCAACAGAACCTGAAAGAGAAAGAAAAAGACACAGTCATGTGCATTGCTATGTGACAGAAAAGCCAAGGACCAAGGATCACCAGCAGCCAGCCCCAGAACACCACCATCTTCAAAGAGAAAGAATTGCCTTTCTGACACCTCAATTTTGGACTTCTCCTAACCTCAAAACTATGAGCCAGTAAATTCTCATTGTTAAAGCCTACCTATAGCTCAGTATTTGCTTTAGCAGCCAGAAAACAAATGCAATTGCTGTAATTATAATTGCTCATATTAAGATCTTTAGGCAGGTCCAGTTGTGCTGCATTGCTATGCAGCCTGCAGTCCCGGGCCTGACTGTCCACCTCCCACCATGGAGTCTGGTCATGATAGCCTAGCTTCCTCTGGCCCCACTGCCATCCGCAAAGGCTGGTTCTGCAAGACAGGAAGCCTGCGGCCTGGCCAGGCCCTGTCACTGCAGGTGGAACAGCTGCTACACTATCAGGGCTCGCAGTACCAGGATACCCTCGTTTTCTACAGTAAAACCTAAAGGAATGCGCTGGAGCTGGATGGTGCAGAGCGGGACAAGGTCTCCAACCAGGATGTGGTCGCCAACCTGCAGCTCAGCATCCACACTGACCTCTGCAAGGTGTTGATCATTGAGGGCGGGAACTGGGACATCTTGTGGCAGACGGTGAAGGACCCCCTGGTGGAGTCAGTGGTCCAGGGTGAAATTGATGAGGATGTCATCCAGGTCTCCAAGAAGTTCCTACCAGGCATGGCCATTGGCTACTCTAGCTCGAAACTGTCCCTGCACATGTGGATGGCTTTGAGTTTATGAAGAATAACCAGGATGCCTTCAATGTTATCATCACCAACTCTTTAGATCTCATGGGCCCAGCTGAGAACCTCTTCAAGGAGCCCTACTACCAGCTAATGAAAACAGCCCTCCAGTGGGATGGGATTCTCTTTTGCTAGTACAAGAGTCGGTGGCTACATCCTGGGCCTCATCAAGGAGATAAGGTTGTTCTGCAAGTCCCTCAATCTGGTGGTAGGCTATGCCTCCTGCACCATCGCCACCTATCCCAGCGGACAGATTTTTCATACTGTGCAGGAAAACCCTAACACCAACTTCTGGGAGCCTGTGCAGCAGCTGGTACAGAAGCAGGTGAAACACATGCAGCTGAAATACTACACCTCAGTGTGCATCAGGAGACATTCATACAAGATGGGAGCTAAGCCCAGGTGCCACTGCTGCCGCCACTGCCACCACCCAGGGGCCTTGGACCAGGAGCTGCCAGCATGCTGGGCTGCACCTGCCATGGTCAGGAACACCTGCTGGTCCAGCCCAACAGCCAAGTGTCAGGTTCCAGACGCTGCCGAGCAGCTCTACTGGGCAGACTATCTCTGTCCATGTAGCATCAAAGCCTCTATCAGCTCTGTACAGTACTATCTTTGCCTTCTGTCACCCTCTTACTCACCAAACACGGGTATATATAACAACCATCACCAAAAAATAAAACAAAGATCTTTAGTTTTCTGCTGTCAAACTGCATGGCAGTTTATGCAGTCCATAAATTTATAATACAACCCTGTGCTTTAAATTATTTGTATTCTGTTAACTGATAAGTTTCTACAGATAACTTTTGTTGAAAAGACAAAAGTGGCAGGGGTATTTCTTAGCATTGTTTGTGATTTTCTCATCTCCTATTTTCTTGCCTGCTTATCAGAGGGATTATTGAGTAGAAAAATCCTTGGCTCATGATCTTTACACTTTTGTTTTAATGAAAAATCTGAGTGGCCATGGAATGCTTCATTAACCTTACGGCTTCACAGTTAAGTTGAAAGACTATAAGATCTTGAATGTAAGATGTCAGCATTCTAGAGTTCCATCAGAAATGCCCAAGAATTTTAGGCTTGCACTATTGTAATTCAGTCAAGGATATTTGCAGAGAGCTATTCACGATCTCTGTGTATATGTTACTCATTTTCTCTAAATCATGTGATTGCACAGTCAACCTTCGTGCGTTTAATGTGCCATGCACAGTAAGCACTGCACACAGAGAGAACAATTTAACCTCAAATAATGATCCAGCAACTAGTTTAATTCTTCATATATAGAAGGCAATTAACAAACAGTTAACAAATGAAAAAGTAAATGGTGATAAAGTGAATGAATACATTCAAGTTGAATAGTGAATACTTCTTTGCATGTTTTCTTTTATTTGGATAAACCAGTTTAAAAATAAAATCAAGTGCTTTTTTTGCAGTTTTTTTAAAGAAAAATTTTATTGTCTATTTATTTATATGATTGAGTGGTATGGTAGTTGGATAAACTAGGTTATTATGCAGCAGTGACAAATTAACAACGCTGTCTCTTAATACAACCATGATTTATTTCTTGTTTACTCTCAGTGCTCGGTACAAGTCATTATTTCGATCTGTTCCACATACTCTCCAGCTGATAGAAACTCCAGCATCAAAAATGTGGTTTCAGAAGTCCCCTCTGCAGAAGATTAGAGATTGCAGAAAACCACAAGGACATTCCTGTTCATCTTTCGGGGACAAGAACTAGTCAATTGCCCCATCTAATTGCTGGGAAGGATGGCCTCCCTTATGCCCAGGAAGGAAAGAGAACTGGATATTCATCAGGCTTATAATATCTGCCACAACTAATTTGCTTTATTTTCTTTTTATTTTGAAGCAGGGGTATTTGTTTGTTGTTTGTTTGTTCTTTCTTGGTAATGTTCTCATGCAATTTTTGAAGAATTTGACCTTATACTTTTTTATCTTACGCAACCCAAACCTGTCTCAGAATTGCTGGGAATTTCCATGTGTGAAATATTATGTTAGCACGTTTTAATCTGTCTAAGCATATTACTTACTAAATTCCTTTCTGGAAAAGATCAGTTTATTACACGTGGGAGATGGCTGACATATATAAGCAGAAAGCAGCCCTGGAATGTAGCAGGCAGGGAGCACTCCTTGCCTACAATTCTGTGACCATGCCTTTAGAAGATCTTTCAACAAAACAGCAATTTTTCAATCTTGAGATTACAGAGTAATACATTTTAATTTATTACTAATCTAAACTCTATTCCTCCTCCACAAATATGGTCACCTGCATTTGATTTTACTTTTCTATAAACACATGGCCTCTTCTCCTTTCCCATAAAGAAGAAGCAATTAGTCAGCCACAAGAAAAATTGAAATTATCAAAAGATATTTATAAGGGAAGAAGTCATTTTCAGGTTTAACAATGTCAAATGTGCCTTTTTCACACCTTTAGAGGAAAAAAAGAAAGCTAAAATCAGATTTTTTACAAAATAATTTGACTTTGATCTGTTCTGTAAATTCTGAAAATTTTTTATTTTCCTCTTGTAAATGGAAAACTCTAACAGAAATTCCTGACCTATCACTGGCCACAGTGACCATTGTCCACAGCACTGCCTTGCAAGAGAGAGTTTTCATTTCAGCCTCTACTTTTTATACAATATTTTTACATAGGCGAGGGAAGGTATGCTGTATTATTCATGCACGTATGGGGTTTTTTCTCCTGAAATTTTAAGATATTCTTAGTTCAAACTAATTACATTTGACTTCAAAACCTATTTTTAATTCCACATCTACCACATCTTAGAACTAACTTTAAAAAAATTACATGCACACTCTCTTGTCAACTCATAACCTATAATTAACTAGCCCCTATAACGAAGTATTTGTTGCTATTTTTGGTTAACAAAGTACTTTTTGTCTCATCTAATTGATGTTTAACTTCCTGAGAGTATATTTTATTTCATGCTAAAAATACTCTCTCCTACATTATGGTGGCTGTTTTAAGAAATTACTACAAAAATTAGAGTTTAACAATACAGAAATTTATTCTCTCACAGTTCTGGAGGCCAGACTCTGATATCAGTTTCACTGAACCCAAATCAAGGGTTGGTAGATCAGGGCTCCCTCTGGAGGCTCCAGGGGAGAATCTGTCCCTCCCTCTTCCAGTTACTGTGACTACCAGCCTGCCTTGACTTGTGGCCAAGTCACGCCCATCTCTGCCTCTGCAATTACATTGCCTTCTCCTTTCCCTTGTGCATGTGTGCGCGGGCACGCGCTTGTGTAAAAGTCTAAGATCCCCTGCCTCCCTTATAAGGGCACTCGAGATAAAATTTAAGGTTCACCCAGATAATCAGGATAATTTTCTCATCTCAAAAAAAAAAATTTAACTTAATCACTTCTTCAAAGATACTTTTTCCAAGTAAGATAACAGTCACAGTCACAGAACAGTCACAGTTCTAGGGATTAAGATATGGGCATATTTTTGGGAGCTGTTATCAGTTTACTACACAAAACCCAACCCTTGTCCAGTTCAGAGTACAGTTCTTAGGGCATAACAGGCACTCAGTAAGTTTGATTGAATACGAAGAATAACATCTTAAGGACACTATTTGCCACTTTCCTGTCTCTCTTGTATTTCTTCTTCTGTGGACTAACATCTCTAATCACCAACAACACCAAAAAAAAAAAAAAATGTCAGCCTTAATCTTGAGGACAACTAATTTTCCATCTGGCCTCTCCATAGATTACTAATTCATTCAATCAATGGCCTTATTCCAAAATCTGGGAGAGAAACTACATAACCCAACTATTCTGTGTCAATTGCTTGCCACTTATGCAGACAGTTCACCCAGAAGAAACCGAGTATAGGTTAACCGACTTTGCAGTTCTCCATGAAGAGGGTTGGGCTAGGAGGAGATATAACTGGTACCTCTAATATGGTGAAGACATAGAGAGAAAACACTTCTTTAATCTTCTGTACGCAATGCTAACTTCAGCCTACAGGATTCCTAACAGTCACACTCTTTTCCTTTGTTCTTCTACACACCAGTTCCAGAAAGCTGGGAATTCTTTTCCTTCCGTCTTCTTGCTGGGCACCACAAGGATTGAACCTTGGAGAGGCTGTGGGCTTGGGGAGGACACCTGGTTTCTAACCCGAGCTTAACCTCTAGCTCTATACATGGCTGTTTTTTTCTGGTTTGTTTTCCAAAAGTCCGTAAATTCCTTCCAGTTTTAGATTTCTGTGTTTTAGCGGGGGAACTTTGTATCTTAATATATTATTCTCCATTAATTTAAACACAGGGGAACTTATGTAAAAATGTTCTCTTAGTGAGTAATTAAGAAATACTGTAAACTTGTAAATAAATGCCTTTTATTGTCTCTCCAAAGCAAGTCATATAATGGATTGTGAAATCCAAAAGTAGAAACAGAAACGCCGGGGGAGGGGGGAGGAGCAGCGGTACAACAGAGAAATTCTATGTAGTTGCTGCCAATAGATTGGAAATCCCCTTTAAGAAAATATTTTAAAATTAAGAACGCAGCTGGAAGCATTTAGATATTCCAAAATACTTTAACATTCCTTCTAAACTGTCATTTAAAGAAGTCTTTTAATCATGTGTTAAACACACACACAAACACATAAAACATGGGTTTGACAGCAAAGTGTCTTTGGAAATTGCTCTCTTATTTGTAAGCAAAGCAGAGATTATATATATTTGGCTCCAGGCAAGCTTTTTTCTTCTGAATCTTCAAAAAAAGTATCTCTGATTCATGCCCTCTGCTTCCTCTATCCCCACTCCCATTTTCAAAGGAATTTAGGGTGAGGAGATAGAAGGATACTAATCTCACATATATTAAACCAGTGATAAAAGAAAAATGTTTATGGCATTTCCTCTCACATCTTATATGCTTTTTCCCCCTATTTTAAAGTTTGGACTTTCACTGTTTTCCCAAGAGACTCACAAGCATCTTCCTTAAAATGCCTCCATCCATTCCACTAAATTCCTCTCAAATTTCCCAGGACATTCTTTTGCTCCCTGAAATCAGATAACTCAATTTGGGGGAAGTTAGTTAGCTTTCTATGGGTGAGACTTATCCTGGTCACTCAGCTGCCAGCTGCCCTGAGTGTGCCTCAGCTGAGGTCTGCCTAAATTTACCGGTTTTATGATGTCTCCATGTCTGTTTGCGTACATCTAATTTGAGCATAAAACATACATCACAAGAAGCTTAATTATTGTTAATTAAGCATGCTCACATACTCACATGAAAGATAGTATTTAAGATTAAATTATGGTATTTATACATCAGTTGTAAGTTTCGTTTATGAGGAAACCACCATAATTTCTTTTTAAAAAAACTTCACCAAAAAAAAAGTTGACATACAAATAAGACCAAAAAAAAAAAAAAAAAAAAAAAACCATTAAAACCATTATAGTGTAAGAATTCTAGCTGAAGGAAAGAAAGTCTGAATTAGGCAACCATTATCTTTTCCTCAGTTCTGAAAGTTCCAAGTTTCTAAATTTGCTGCTTTTTTCCAAGTTTGATAGTAGGTGGATCTTAGGGAATCTCACTTTATGAAATAAGAATCCATGATATTCAATTGTGCCTTTGTGATTAGGGAGTCTTCACTGGGTAGTCTAAGTCAGACTGTGATGTATGCACAGGAATCTAATTGTCCATTTCATACCCACAGATCCATTTGTCCCACTCAAATATCTCCTCTCCCCAGGAATCACAAGTTTGGCTAGCTATCGAAAGTAAACAAATGGCTTGTAAGTTGCCAGTTTCTGCTCTGTAGTATTACTGAAGAGTTAAATGGAGTATGTAAAAGCTCAAAGTCAAGTATATCCTGCTTGTATCTTTCTCCTATCAAATGCAAGTGTTCCTAATAATTTAAATAGAACACATTTTCTTTTAATTCCTGTCGATGGTGTATGTCAGAAACTTGGAGATGCAATAACCAAGAGCGCACAAGCAGGAAGATTTTAGAGTGTTTTTGTAGAATTCCTTGCCATTTCAAAAGCTAAAATAATTTTTTTAAAAAAACAAAAAACCATGCCTACATGTATCTGAATTTTGTACTATAGGCAAGGTAGCTATAAGTTTCTAAACTGGTCTTCAATGACTAAGGCCTCTTTTTTCCAACATTTTGAAAAAGAAAGAAAGAATGAAGAGAGGGAGAGAGGGAGGAAAAAAGCAAAAAAGAGAGGGAGAGAGGGTGATACGGAGAGATATACACACATACAGAGAGAGAGAGAGAGAGACCACAACCCTGAGTTGTATTCTTCACACTCTCAAACCTGTACACTTGAGACAACTTTTGCAATATAAATATTGTTATGGTTTGTGATAGCTGTTGTTAAATTGCCCTCCAAAAAGATGATATCAAATTTACAATTGTCTAGCACAAAATGAGTGTCCCTGTTTTCCTATCATCCTTGCCAATTATGCTTTAACTTAAAAAAAAAACCTTTGTCAATTTGATAGGTGTAAGCTGGAATAACACTTTCTACAATTTGCATTTCTAATTTATGCATCATGGTTTTTGCCCTCAGGAGGCATGTGTGTGCATAACCATATGTAATTGCTTTATTTTGAAAATGCCTTTTTACAAATAACAATCTTTTCCTTTATAGTATCTACATGTAAGACAAAGAAAGGAGAAAATGTAAGAATGAAAGAGATTCAAGTTTAATAGATGATGAAAATGGTGAAAATAACACCTTTTTCTTAATGATGTATGAATTCAAACATGAGTATGCGTTTGCTTATATTTGTAGCTAACACCAGTTCCCAAGGTAAAGAAACCTTTCAGATGAACCCTCTGATCTGGTATCGTTTCATGATCATTCTCAGTCCAGTATTATTTTTCTCAATTATATAGGTGTATGGCCTCCGTAGACAGTTCATTGGAAGAGAAGAAGCCTTCAAGATGAATGACTCACGCAATGCGAGAAAGTCAATGAGACCTGCAACCAAAGATATTCATTTAAAATGGGAAATAAGTTCATAAAGCAATCAGTTAGACTGTCAGTTGTACAGAGCATCCTTTCCCTAATATGAGAGAGTCATGAATAGTAGCTAATGAGAGTAAGTTGCTTGGAGAATGTAGAACTAGAGAAAAGGGAGTTAAGAATGATATAGCTAATGCCTACTCATAAATGTATTGAGTAAGGTACAGTCTTTATTTCAGAAGGTCTGAACAGATTATTGTGCTTAAATGACTATGCCTATTAGTAAACCAACAATTGCCCTTCTTTTACCATCATCTGTATGACTTGTAGCATGATTGATATCAGTAAATTCTTGGAATATTTGATGAGCTGCTTTCTGCCCTTTTCAAAGGCATGCAAGGCAAATGTAAAACTTGCTTTCCTATTCAGATTCTTCTTAAGTTAGATGATTGACTTCTTAGTTTTCTAGTTTATTTGGGGGTTTCCCATATATCTAGTGTCATTTTAAGCATATTTACTGATAAAAAGCAGTTTTATGGGACTGATGGATAGGATATGTAGGTGTATAGAAACTGCAAAACTATTTGAAAGATAGTAAATGCTCACTCTTTCCTGGAGCCATAGAATAGCAGGTAACACATCTTTGCTTCTTCTTTTTTCCTTTTTTCAACATTTTCTTTGTCAATACAAAAATCTCTTTATTTCCTGTACATTTATAGTTTGGCATGTTTTTGTTCATTTCCAAATCCTCTTAAAATCTGTGGGTTTATTTTAGCCTGTTAAAAAGTGCTTTATATAAAGTAGGCACTGGTTTCCAACATAGGTACGGATGGTGACATAATCAATCACCATGGTCCTAAGCAGAAACATTTCTACACCTCCAGTCAACAGCCCAACGTGTGCAGTATCAGACCTGACCATAATGAGATGATAAATATAGGTCAGGACTTTCCATTTTCATTATACGCTTCTAATTAATTTTCTGGGTAACTATTCTTATGAGCATTATTCTTAGCAATTCTAAAGAAGAAAAGAAACAAAGTCTTTGCTTTCAAGACGGCTGTTCTCTCTTTGAAGAGACAAAACATCCACACTTGAAAAGTTCAACAATAGGAGAATTAAATAGCCTATATGAAAAGTAGAATAGATGCTTCGGGTATTTTATAATACAAAGATATAGACAATGAATGCTATGGAATTCAGATGAATTCAGGGGGAAACTTTATAAGTAAATTTCATCATGGATGTTCCCTGCTGGTAAGACTCACAGATAGGAAGAACTTGGAAAGAACAGAAGTTAAAGGTGAATATGCAGCTGGGTGAAGAGACCAAATAGTATGTGCAGAAATGTTGAAATAATCATGTCATTTTAGAAGGCAGTGACTCCAGCAATCTACACAGATATGGAGGTCAAGGTCGAGCTCTAACTGATATTTAATGGCACATTTGAGCACTTCCTCCCTTGTGCGCCAGTGAAATGTTTTAATAACATCACAGTGGAGCATATTATATTACTTAAAGTATTGATTTATAGGTCAGTTCTTCAGCTCAGCTGAGATGTCCAAGAAGCAGTGGCTATATGTTTGTTCTCCATTATCCTTAGTATCTAGCACATAAACTGATACATGAAAGTCATTTACTAAGCCATAGTTAAATATATGAAAGAAGCAGAAAAATATTGGTAGATTTTCCTTAAGTAATGATGATAAATTTCCCCCAAGTACAAGACTACATTCTGAGAAAGAAAGACATGAGATATCTGAAGGGTGCTTTGTTCTAAATTGGGTACTCTATGGCTTTCCTATAGAAATGGGATTAATTGAAATCACATTTGAAAATGCTGCATTGTGAAAAGTTAGAAGGGTGTATTTTTATTTATTCATTCAACAAATATTTATTGACTACCTACTATGTCCTGGACACAGTTCAAGGTGATGAGGATGGAGTACTTTACATAGATAAACTCCCTCTCCTCATGCAGCTTATATTCAAGTATAGGGAAACAGACAAAAAAATTAATTGAAGTTACAGTGTGTGTTGCAGTTTGCAAAAAACAGCCCCAACTGTTCACCACTCCTGGTAGCCACACTCTTTGCTTGTAACATTGTAGTACCTGCCCATTCTGACTCTGTGCTTGTCCATGTCACTCACTTTGACCAAGAGGATGTTGGCAAATGTGACATAAGCAGATGAAAAGTGCATGCACATTTGGGTTTGCTGGCTCTGGCTCCTCTGTGATTGCCATGAGAATAGACCAGTGCGAGCTTGCTGAAGGATCAGAGATGTATAGAGCAGAGCCAAGTCGCCCTAATCATCTCAGCTGGGGCTCTCCTAGATCAGCCAACACCCTGAGGACCCCAGACAAGTGAATGAGCTTAGCCATTATCAGTAGAGCTGCCTAGGTGACAGCAGGTGGCCATAGATGCAGGAGTGAGTCAGGACAGCTGAGATAAGTGCTGCACTCCTGGAGCTAAGTAAATGTTTACTGTGGCATGCCATGAGGTTTTGAGGTTGTTTGTTAGCACAGCATTATTATGGCAATGGTAATAAGTGTGATGGAGGAAAAGTTCAACAGGGAATGAAGGAGGGAATGCAAGTTTAAGCAAGGTCTTCAAAAAAGCCTAAGTTGACACTTCAGAAAAGACTTAAAGATGATGAGAGAGGGACTCATGCAGAGACACAGAGGGAAGGGGAAGCATTTCAGGCTGAGGGAACAACATGTGCAAGGAGAGTGCCTAGAATGTCTGAGCAACTGCAAGAATGTGGAAGGTTAGTGGGGTCAGAGTAGAGAGAGTCAGACTGAGAGTAAAAGTGAGAGAGAGAAAGGTGGGATGAGGTCGGTGAAGTAAGGGAGTGAGATGGGCCTGATCCTGTACAGCTCTAGAAACCCCCAAAGCCTTAATGAAGTGAAAAAAAACTTTATGAATTCCTCAATTCCTCAAATGTATTTGACAATCCAATACTTTTTTTTCAGAGAACCTTCTCAAAGCATTAAAATTCTGCAGTACCCACCTATAGGAGGGCTAATTTATTGACTTACAGAGAAATGGGAAGTTTTAATCTCAATGTCCAAGTGAGGCTGAGATAGGGGAGTGGTCTGGGACAGGCTGAAACTAGCACCCTGACTACATTCCAGACGATCCAGGCGATCCCGGCCTTTAGGTGGGGTAAAGTCTGCTCTAAATCATGCCCCTCCCTGCTGTGACAGGACATGCAGCAGATATATTAGCTTTTCTCATTAGAAAAGTTTCATATGCAGCATGTTACATCCTTACATAAATGTTCTAAATAAGATGAAATTCTACCAAGAAAAAAATCAGACAGCATGTTAAACAGAAGTTATAAATCACTAAACCTTCCAAGCGTTCCATTAATAAGAATCAGGGGTAGAGTCTCCAGGTACTCTTAATCCATCTCATTGGAATGGAGAAAGAATACTTCAACCCATCCCAGCAAGGGGCATTTAATTTCAAAATAAAAAGAAGAAAGTGAATTTCTACAATGACTTTTAAAATAGATTAATGCTTAAGTGACTTACATAGAAATGCATGTGGTTATTGATTTGTTACAGGAAATATCTTCTCATCCAATGTCCCTGATGCCAGAGAGGTTTAACTGTCTGTTGAATTTAAGACTATGTGCACATGAGACAAGAATTTTCAATCACATTGTATTATTTGATGCCGAACTTGCATCTTCCCCTAACTGGCTCATTATAGCTTTCATATCCACCCCTTTCCATTATAGCTACCCCTTCCTGGAGTAAGAAAGAATTTTAAAGGTGAAAGTGTATAGCGTATTCACCCAAGCTAAATCCACTCTGTGTATTTTATTTAATTTTTTAAATCTCTTGGCCATCAGAGATACTACTTGGTCAGTTATGTCTGCCACAGTTTCCCTTCGTCATACTATATATGCAATAATATGTGTGGAAACATCTTGAAATACCTTAGTTTAAGCTTTTTGTCAGGGAACATGTTCTCTAATCATCTTACTTCATAAATGTAAAACTATTTCATTTTAAGAGCAACCTGCATTGCTACAAAATGAGAAAAGGCACATTTTCCTTTGGTCCCTTAAAAGGTCCATAATCATGCCACCTCCCTCTGATTATATTCCTTCAATTCTCTGAAACTCCAGGCCAGAGGAGAGAACTGTTCCCATTTCTGTTGCACACCACTACTGGCAGGGGAGATTCGTCAAACGCCTGTAGCAGCCAGTAAGCAGTGTGTGAAGGCAAGCCAAGGACAAGCCCCTCCGATTCTCCTGCTGGAGGAAACTGTTGTCTACCTCCTTACCAGCATATTCTGGCTTATACTTTCCACTAGGATGGAGCCTGCCAAGAGACTCCACAGATAAGCATGACACTTGCACCTTTAGAGCATGTAGATGGGGATATCTGTTTAAGCAAGCAACAGATAGTTTTTGCTTACCTACTCTATGAGAAGCTCTCTTTGCTAGATCCTCAGAGATCTCTAATGTGCAATTTCATTCCTGGCCCGTATTTGGTAAATAAGGCAACATTTCTAAAATAAATAAATAAATAAATTATTAACCGTTCAAAATAAATTGAGTTTTTCTGATACTAGTATTACAGACATTCAGTTAGGTAAGAGCTATTACTTTGGGATGGGCTTGCCCTTTAGGGATGAAATTTTGCATTTAGCTTTGTAAACTATGGCCTGAAGTGAGTTAGGTAGATTGAGAGACACGGAGATTGGTGCAGGCCAAGCTGTTGGTAAGGATGCATATTCCTTAATAAAACATATATCAAGTATATCATGCACTAGCCAAGGTGGCAAGATAGGAACAAACAAGATAAAAAGTCTGTTCCCTTGTGTCTTAAATTCTAAAGTAGAAAGAAAACAAACAAGTAACAAACAATAAGCATTATATCAGATTGTGATAAGTGTTATGAAAAATCAAAGCAGGTGATGACTTGGGCATGGGGAGGGATAGCAACTTTAACCAAGATGGTCAGGGAAGGCCCTCCCTGAGGTGGCATTTGATCCAGAACAAGGGCTGGTGCAGAGAATGTGTAGGGCAGGATTTCCTCAATTCTAAATTGTAGAATTCTGGTGTCCTGGGAGATGTTGAAGAATGACGATAGAAAGAGTAATTCAAAGACTATTTCCAAAGCCCAGGTGAAGATCAGCAGTGCCTAAGAGAGCAAGCAACAGTGGGGAAGGGAAAGAGGGGAGAGAAGGTGAAGCTCTTTCACACGTGGAGTATGGAAACTGGTTGGACCAAAGTGTGTAGCTCTTTGACAGTGAAAGAAGAATCTTGCGTGATGGACTGATTATCAGAAATGTGAAGACAGGTTAGGCAATTAAGATTAAGGGTTCAGGTAGCAGGTATATGGGAGAAGATTCTCCATTCAATCTGGAACATGTAGTAAAGTTTGAATATCTGGTGCGTTATTCAGGTTGATGTCCTACAGCCAGAAAGTTCAATGAATTCAGGCCTAGAGATAAAGATTGCAGAGGATTGCTTCAGTATTGCCATTAAGAGCCCCTGAAAAGATTCTGTTCTGCCCTCACCATTTTTTGTGTGTGTGACTCTGGTAAACTGACTTATCCTTCTCTATAAAATGGGGATGGTAATAGTACCAACCTCACAACATTGTTGTGAGGGCTAAATAAGTTAGTATATATAAGGTCCTTAAAACAGTATCTGGGTTCAAAGTATTTTCTCAAACCAACATTATGCTTTTATTATTTTTATTATTCTGATTATTGTTAAAGTGACAGAGTTCAAGGGGCTTATTAAACAATGACTTAGACTTATTAAACAATGACAGACTTTTAATCCTCAAATAACCCTTTCTACCCTCAGTATTTAATTACACAAGTCTTCTTATTTTTCATGAGAATGAGTACATAATGCATGTTGCTATCAAAAAGTTTACTTTTTGATTTTCAAAACCAAGCTCAGAAATATAGCATGTTATAGGCACAATACATTATATATTTGCCTGTGTCCAAAACAAACACTATGGTTTCCTTTGTAATAGCTGATTAACTAGCAATTAAAATAACATAATACACTAGACCTAGATTTTTAAATAATTTTTAAAACAATTCAAGGCTGAAATCTGTTATATTCTAATGGGCCTGGAAGTACAGAAGGATGATAGAGAAAATGGAATCTTATTTCTGAAGATTCTATCCTATCTGTTTACACAATTGATGATCTTCATCAGACTTTCCCTTTTCTGAGAGAAATAGGTCAAGACTCTAAAATATCTGACTGAAATATAAATCATTTTTTTAGAAAAGCCTATTTATTTTGATTCAGAACATTCACCAGTTTTGGGTGCAATAAATCTGCAAAAAAAAATGTTTATGCAACTTAATGAAGCTGGTTGTGAACTTCTACTTGAAAAATTCATGGCTGTTAATCCAGCCTGTCTCACACAGTGGCCCTTCACAAAGGAAGGGATGATCGCGTCTGCACATCCTGTTCTGGTGGGCCTGCTGGTGCTCCCCAGCTTCAGCTGACCATCATTTCTGGAAGCCAATTAAAACCCTGAAGAAGCATACCCAGATGAAAACTGTGCAGTTTCTCTTCGCAAAGGGGAAAACTGTATGGTTCACATATCTTAAATGTAAAAATACCAAAAATAAAATCAAAGACACACTTTTTGGTGACATTTTTGTCTGAAAAAATATTTTCGATATATATTTTAAATGAAGATCCTGTTCATTTTATTGAACGTGTCCTCATCAGGACAAATATCATCGATTTGAAATTCTGATGAAATGTAACTATTCCATGTAGAAGGGCAGAAGGACAGAAAAAGAAGATGGATGTCTTTGAAGGTTGGAGTGAGAGAAGCAAATAAGTAATTTTTAATATTTTGATTATATTATAAAGGTATGTAGATTCTAAAATTTCTAAATTCTAAAATTTTTAGCAACCCAGGTCAGTCAGAGGAGATTTCCGATTGTTGACCACAACTTTTTAATGTTTTTAACAGAGTCTCCTTTTTCCTTGTCAAATGTACTCTGAATAAGAAGGCATTTTCCTTTAAACTCAGAAATATCATAAAGACTCTTTGGTGTTGGATGTCTGAATCTAAAAGAAATAGTCACCACACCCTAAAACTTACAATTTCATTTTATATTAAATAATAACTAATCTCTGTTTAGCTTTAGTTTTATATAACTCTTCCCACGAGTTTGTGTTAAATTGAAAAGAATCTTTCCAAAGACGCCGATATGCTTATATCACTAGGCTGTTGCATTGTCGAATCAGTGCGTAAAGCAGTTGGATCTGAATGGGAAACTCGGGGCTTCTCTGTACCCATGGCCTCAACATCAATCCAAGCAGTAATTCAGGAATACTTTCTGAATGACTTTAATATTCATGTAACATTCTTTATAATGTTTTATAATGAACCCATTATAAACACCAACTATGAAGGCCGATCACACATAAACAGAGATGTAAATGAATAAACAAACACAAGATAATGATATGCATAAATGGCCTGGGAAGAGTCTCAAGACCTTGAGGTCCTAATCATAATAATGAAGACGTTAAGTTTTTCCAAAAATTGTGAGCAAATATATTCTGTTCATGAAGACCACGTCTCTTTCCAATTTGGTAGCAAGCGTGGTCTGATGACAGGATTTCACCCACTTTAGTAATTGTGAAAGAGTCTCTCTTTCCTGCTCTGGCTCCCCACTGCTGGAGCAGAGGGAAGGAAAGATGCAGTTCTCTCTTCCTGAGTGCTGTGTGCTGGAGGCTGTGTGCTAGATGTCAGAGAGGTGTCGTTCCAACTTGTTATTATCTGATATTTTAATTCTGAAATTCTGAAGAGATCTTTCTGAGATAAATCTCGGAAGATTTATTATACTCATTATCCTGGAGTGGCCAGGAGAAAATGAGTTGGGGAGGTAAGCCTGGTAAATGCAGTTGTAACAGGGCCAAGATGAGAAGTCTCGGCCCAAATTCCCACGGCATTTCTAACCAACTAAATGAATCCAAACTGGCCCCTCTGAGCAACAGAAAGCTAAAAAAAATTTTTTTTCCCAAAGCCCTTGAGGAAGTCAGATTTATTTACCATCTCAAACTAACTTGAAATGGTTTGGAACAATTGTTTATATTTTAATGAGTAGGGAATAGACAACATAGGTAGGGAATAAAAAGTGAAAACAACAAAAATTACCAGGCAATTAACAAGGAAATAGCGTGTGCATGTGTGACTTATTTATTGATTGTCCATTGCCCACCCACAGAATATAAACTTAGCAAAAGAAGCATTTTCTATCTTTCACCCTCTGTATCCCCAGCATTTAGCTAAGTATCTGACATTTAGTAGGCTTTAAAAAAAATAGTGGATCAGTCAATCAATGAATAATTACACAGATTAAAAAGGGGTATGGACAAATAATGCAAGTCCTTCAATTCAGCAACTGGACTATAGCACTGGAGGGGGCATGGGGCCATTGATGGCAGTTTGGGCAGACTTGAAATGCTCCCATTTGGCTTCCCATTGTGCCTCTTTCATTCCTGCATTATGTGATTTAACAGATTGCTCTAATCATTTATTCACCTGTTCAGCTGCCCATCCAGGCTCATGATGCCTGCTTTTCTGCTGCTTGGTATGGTAGCTGGCAAATAGTGTTCAAGAAATGCTTGATGAATGAAAGAACAAATAATAGGCACCTGGATAGTAAGCATGCTTTCAGTTGTGTTACCAACTGAAATGTTAGGGATCCCTTCAGCTTTTAGATTGAAAAGAACTGTAGGTGACATCCTTCTTAAGGATTGCAGGCCCCTTGGATTTCCCTTATTCAGTTCCTCAAGAATCCGTTTCTTCCTCTGAGGCCCCGCTACTGACCACATGATGGCGCTGGCGTTGCACCATAAATAGGGAAGCAACTGGAAAACGTGGCTCCCTGGTCTCTCAACTCCTCTCTCTCTCTTCCTGCCCACACTCCGCTGTCTTTCCCCTCAGGTCCTCCTTCACATCCAGTCAAGCTTGATACATGTTATACTTGCCAAAAATATGTCGTATCAGAATAGAGGTACAGCCCACTCGAAGCTGGTATTATCTTTGTTCTGTGTCAGGCCAAATTCTGTGTATTCCTCCCTTCTGAAAAAATAGTATCTAAGAAGATTTGGAATGTTCTTTAAAGCAGCACTTTCAGATAGATAGGTAGATAGGTAGATAAAATTAAAATTAAAACGTTTTAAGAAGTCAAAAAAAAAAAAAAAAAAGAGCCCGTGCATCTCAGTGTTTGAGTGCCCATTTGCCATGTTTGAGGTCCCGGGTTCAATACCCCCATGCCTCCTCAAAAAGAAAAAAAAAAGTAAATTGGTGTATTCTTAGTTTGAGGTACTGCTAGTTTTATTTGGCATTTGATTGACCCCTGCAAGTGAAGTTGTTTGTTCCTAAAAACCTTCATAGCTAAGGAACTAGAGACCTGAGGCTTTGCCAAAATACACAAAAGAAGTAGAGTATCACAGAGAATAAGACATATACCTACATTCGAAGTAGATTGGAAAACTTACAAAACAAAAATGAATTACTTGAAGAGCACTCACTTGCCAAGAATTAAAACTGATTTCAGTGAGTAGATATTTAATGTGGTTTTTAAAAATAGAAAGGGGGCAAAGATTTGTATGACTATAAAAAAAATACTCTTTAAATTGAGAGAAATTTTACTTACATTTGTTGTATGGAATGCCCCAAGATTTATGTTTTAAAAAAAAAAACAGTTTTATTAAGGTATTCATTTCTATTTAATAAACTGTCTCCATTTAAGACCAGTGAGTTTTGACAAATGTATACAGTAAAGTAGCCTCCATCACAATCAAGATACAGAATATTTCCAGCACCCAAGAAGGCTCCCTTGTGTTCCTTCATGTCCCTCTATGCCAATTCCTACCCTCATGGATCTGATTAATTTTACCATAATTTTACCAGATCAATACTGATAATACTTTCAGCCTGACTTTGAACTTCATATAAATCGATTTATACATTATCTACCCTTTTTGTGCCTGATTACTTTTCCTCAGTATAATGTCTTTGATGTTCATCCAGGCAATAGAGTGTATCAGTAGTTTGTTTTTTTCTTTTTTATTGCTGAAAAGTGGCCAACTGTATGACTACAACACTATTTTTTATTCATGCCCTTCTTGGACAGTTGAATTATGTCCGTTTTGGCTATTATAATGCATACTGCTTGGAACATTCTTATACAAGTACTTTTGTGGACATTTCTTTTGGGTAAACACCTGTGCCTAGAATTTCTGGGTCATCGGGTAGGTAGTATATGTTTAACTTTATAAACTGCCAAACAGTGTTGTGAAGTGACTGTATTAGTTTCCTGTGGCTGCCATTATACATTTCCACAAACTGAGAGGTTGGAACCACAGAAATTTATTCTCTTACAGTTCTGGAGGCCCGAAATCCGAAAATCAAGGTGTCACCAGGGCCCTCTAAAGCTCTAAGAATTGTTCCTTGGCAGCAGGACTCCAACCTCTGTGTCCATTTTCACATCGCCTTCTTCCCTGTATGTCTCCTCTGTGTCTCTATCTACATTTCCCTCTTCTTAAAAGGCTGTTATGGGAAACGGATGTGTGACTCAACCAATTGGCTCCTGTCTACCAAATAGGAAGTCCAGGGTTCGATGTCCAGAGCCTCCTGGTGAGGGCGAGCTGGCCCATGCCTAGTGCAGGCCCATGCAGGAACGCAGCCCTGCACAGAAGTGCTGCCCTGCGTGGGAATGCTGCCTCCTGTGGGAAAAGCCGCCCGGCGCAGCAATGCCGACCGACCGATGCAGAGAGCTGGTGCAGCAAGTTGACGCAACAAGAGACACAGAGGAGAGAAAGTAAGAAGATGTAGCAGAACAGGGGAGCTGAGGTGGCGCAAGAAAATAATCGTCTCTCTCCCACTCTGGGAGGTCACAGGATGGGTTCCAGGAGCCGCCCAATGAGAATACAAGCAGACACAGAAGAACACAGCGAATGGACACAGAGAGCAGACAATGGGGGGAATGGGTGGGGAGAAATAAATAAAATAAATCTTAAAAAAAAAAAAAAAAAGGATATTAGCCACTGGAGTTAGAGCTCACCCTAATCCTATGTAACCTCATCTTAACTTGATTTCATCTGCAAAGACTATTTCCAAAGTTGCAGCCTCACAATCTGAGGTTCTAGATGGACATGGATGTCGGGGAGTGTAGTGGTTGAACAATTTTAAAACTGATATGAAGGAGAGTTCTAGCTTCCCACATCCACACCAATCCTGAGTGTTGTCAGTTTAACCATTTTAGTGTCTGTATAATGGTATCTCATTTTGGTTTTAATTTGCAATTCCCTGATGACTATTGATGTTGAGCATCTTTTCTTGTGTTTGCTGGCTATTTAGGGATCTTCCTTAGTGAAGAGTCAAAGTCTTTTTTCCATTTTAATATTGGGTTATTTGTCTCTTTTAAAAATTATCTGGGAAAGCAGATGTGGCTTATTCGATTGGGCTCCCGTCTGCCACATGGGAGGTCCTGGGTTCACTTCCCAAGGCCTCCTTTTGAAGGTAAGCCAGCCGGTGCCCACAGAGAGCTAACAGCCTACCCTGCAGAGAGCTGACGGCCCACAGCCACAGAGAGCTTGTGCAGCAAGATGACGCAACAAAGAGAGACAAGCAGACACAGAAAAACGCGCAGCAAAGGGACACAGAGAGCAGACAGCGAGCAAGTGGCGGGGGGCAGATAAATAAATAAAATAAAAATCCTAAAAAAAAAATTGATCTGTAGGAGGTATCTATAAAATCTGCATATAAGGCATTGTCAGATATATGTATTGCAAATATCTTCTCCCAGAAGGTGGCTTTATTATTTATCTTCTAAGTACCTATTGAGGAGGGGAAATTTCAATTTGATAAAGTCCAATTTCCAACTTTTTCTTTTATGTTTAGTGCTGTAGGTGTTCCCTCTAAGAAATCTACCCAAACCCAAAGTTGCAAAGATATTTTATTATATTTTTCTTCTGGAAGCTTTTTAGTTTTAGCTTTTATATTTAGAGCTATGTTCTATGTTGAATTAATTTCTGTATATGGTGTAAGGTAAGAGCAAAGGTTCAATTTTTTTTTCAATTTTTATCTAGTAGTTCTGACTCCATTTGTTGAGAAGACTCTTTTCTCCAATAAACTGCCTTTATTGAAAATTAATTGATTTTATTTTATTGTTTTTTTTAAAGATTTATTTTTTTTATTTATTTCTCTCTTCTTCCTCGCCCTCTCCACCCCCCAGTTGTCTGCTCTCTGTGTCCATTCACTGTATGTTCTTCTGTGTCCACTTATATTCTTGTCAGCAGCACTGAGAATCTGTGTCTCTTTTTGTTGCATCATCTTGCTGCGTCAGCTCTCCATGTGTGCGGCACCACTCCTGGGTAGACTTCACTTTTTTCACGCTGGGTGGCTCTCTTAACAGGGCACACTCCTTGCACATGGGAGTCCCCTATGGAGGGGACACCCTTCCATGGCACAGCACTCCTTGTGTACATCAGCACTGTGTGTGGGCCAGCTAATCACATGGATCAGGAGGCCCTGGGTTTGAACCCTGGCCCTCCCATGTGGTAGTCGGACGCTCTATCCATTGAGCGTCCCTAAATGATTTTATATGCTTTGTTGAAAATTAATTGATGTATATGTTTCGTTCAAATAATCTATTAGTCTATTCTTACAATATTGTTTGTTTGTTTTCATTGTAATTTTATAGTAAGTCTTGAAATCAGGTGAAGTAAATCCTCCAACTGTTCTTTTTTGGAATAGTGTTGTCTAGTCTAAGTACTTTTTTGTTCCATATAACCTTTAGAATTAGCTTTCAATTTCTACTTAAAATAAACTGTTTGAATTTTGGGGGGATTTAATTCAATCTACAGTAAATAGCTTTGAATCATTAACTTATAAAATTTGTTTCTTTCTAAGAAAGCCTCATTTTCCAACCTTTTAAATTTTACTCAGATTGCTTTGTCTTTGAAAAATGTGTACAATGTAATCCTAAACCAGATCAGAATTTATCTTGAAAAGTTTGGAAATCATCCAATCCACTTTAAATTACTTAGCTTTAAAAAAAAAAAGCAACTTTTTCCAGTAATTCCTATCTGGGAAAGGATTTTTCTGACATTTATAAAAATGTACATTCTTATAAGAAGTGAACCCATGACCAAAAATATTTGAGGCACTTTTTTAAAAACTTGAATTCCCATTTGCTTTAACTGTTTTGTTTCTAAATACTGCTCCATAAACTAGATTTGATAGAAAAATATTATCAATTGTTTTAATCCAGTATATTCAACTAATTGAAAATTAAAAACAAATTTTTTCTTTATCTTTCTCTTACTCTGCTATCCACTTTAATTGTATATATTAACAATATATTTGTACAGAATGTTTGAAAAATACACCACAAGAAGAAAATACCTGGCACATTTTACTTTTCAAATGTTTTCAGCCTTGTTTGTATTTCTTTCCACATGGGATATATCAATATTCAGAAAATAAAAACCTGAACATAAAGTTCTTGCTGTTGTCACAAACCTACATGTGGGCTATCTTGTTCCAAGGCATTGAAACATTTTGAAGAATGCAATCCCTTTGCCACCCTTCCCCAATATTACTACTCTCTTCCTCCTAATCTCTTCCTAGTTTCTGTGATTGAAATACCTGCTTTGTGGCATTATCTTTTATAGTTCTAGATTCAAAGTGGTGATGGGTACAAAATTAAGAAATTATTGTCCCTAGTGTCATAATGATTTGAAGAAATTGCAACTCTCACAAGATAGTTTGAAAGTTATTATAATATCAAAGTGTGGAAGGTGCCATCTGCAGGGATTGCCGAGGAACACAAAAATACAGCTTGCATCTCCCCAAAGGACTAAAATATTTGTGATTTCCTTATATTCCTCCCATCATAAAAGATATTTTCTCTCTCAGTTTAATGTTTCTGAAATATGTGTTAAAATTTAACATTATAACTAGTGTTTCTTTCACCCCAAATCAAAGAAATATATAACTGAGTTTACTATAATGAAATCACTACATCAAAGTTTGCAAGACTAGTTGTGTTTTGGGAATGGGGTAAAAACTATTTATGAAAAATCCATATAATGAATGATTCACAGTTATTAAACACATTTATGAAAGTGTTTAATGAGAAGAATTGTTCATAATATAACATTAATGAGGAAGAAAAGCACACAACGTATGTACCATTTAAGCTCAGAATAAGACAGTGTTGTATCCTGATTAAGAATGCAATATTTCCCATCAGAAAAATCTGAATTCAAGCCCCACCCATACCACTTACTTCCTGTGTTAACTCTGGGAAAATTAATCACTTGAAGTTTCAGTCTTCTCATGAAAAAAAAAAAGTGAAAATAATAGAATCCATAGACTGAGGAAAATTGAATGAAAACAAAGCCCTTCGAATACTCCCTGGCATTGACTATACTCTCAGTGGAAGTATTTATGAGTTTATAGGAAAAATAACTAAAGTAAATCATGCCAACATCAAAAGTTTATTTGTGAGAGAAAAATTTAATTCTTCGTTAACACATTTTCACACTTCCTAATTTTCCGGAGTGGGGATATTTTATTCCAATAAGCATGGAAATAAGGTAAACATCTGAAAAATGGATATGAATATTCTTGCAGGCCAATGGGGCGAAACTCTCAAAGTTGTAGGCTAGCTCTCAAAATTGCAGATGCTTACAGGCCACTCTCCTATTTGTTTAAAGAAATGCAGGGGACTCCATTTGAAGCAATGGGCAGCTGGGAACACCAAGAGGGAGAGTCATCAGTGTTAAAATCCTTTGTGTGGGGAAGTGGATTTGGCCCAACAGATAGGGTGCCTGCCTACCACATGGGAGGTCCGTGGTTCAAACCCCGGGCCTCCTTGACCCGTGTGGAGCTGGCCCATGCGCAGTGCTGATGTGAGCAAAGAGTGCCGTGCCACGCAAGGGTGTCTCCCACATAGGGGAGCCCCACATGCAAGGAGTGTGCCCCATAAGGAGAGCCACCCAGCGCAAAAAAAGTGCAGCCTGCCCAGGAATGGCGCCGCACACACAGAGAGCTGAAGCAGCAAGATGACACAACAAAAAGAGACACAGATTCTGGGTGCCACTGACAAGAATATAAGCAGACACAGAAGAACATGCAGCAAATGGACACGGAGAGCAGATACCTGCGGGGGGGGGGGAAGGCAGGGAAGGGGAGAGAAATAAATTTTAAAAATAAAATAAATCTTTAAAAAAATCCTTTGTATGAGGAGTAGGTGTAGCTCAGGGGTTGAGCACCTGCCTCTCATGTATGAGGTCCAGGGGTCTATCTTTGGTATTGGAAAGGAACAAAATAATCCAAAAAAGTGATGTATCCTTACTGTCAGTAGCAAAGTATGATGTTCCAGAATTTTGCAAGTCACTGAGAATTGCACAGGCCTAGAATTTCCAAATATAATACCAATTAAGGAGGTGGGAATAAATCTATTTTCTCACATGGGAAGTTATTATTTTCCTTTAGACTCCCATACGACAAATAATTCTAATTATTGGGAAGCAGATGTGGCTCAAGTGACAGAGCTTCTGCCTACCATATGGGAAGACCTGAGTTCAATTCCTGGGGCCTCCTGGTGAAAAAGAAGAAGAGAAAGCATGCTCGCATGGTGAGCCAGTGCTCCGTTCAAGAGAGTCGCACAGCAAAATGATGACACACCGAAAGAGAAACAAGGGGAGAATCAAGGTGAAGTGCAGCAGAAACCAGGAACTGCGGTGGCGCAATTGACAGGGAACCTCTCTCCCCTTCAGAGGTCTCCAGGATGGAATCCCAGTGAATCCTAGAGGAGAGAAAATGAGAAGACAACACAGACAGACAAAAAAAAAAAAAAACCCGGCAGGGTGGGAGGAAGGGTGGGGGGAAATAAATAAATAAATCTTTAAAATAAAATCTTAATTATTCAAAGATAAAGGGAAAGTCATTTTTAAAATTGTTAGAAAGTTATTATAAAGCAATATACCGCTAAATGCCATGCTATGGCAATTAAAAAACACAAAAAGTGTCCATTTTAACAATATGTTAACTGCTCACATATATCGTAATTGTACAACTCTTTATAAGGTTAAAGTTTAAATTTATACAGAAAGAATGAATATAATTGCTGAAATCTTATATACTTAAAACTACCCCCACGATGGAACAAGCCTTTGAGGTTTAAAACTATGTCTTACTATATCTATCTTCTCTTAGACCCAAACACAGAGTTTCACATATATGCAGCAGGTATGAATTGGTAACCTCATATTTTTGAAAACAAGATATTGCATGCTATATTTTCTTTAATAACATTAAATTTCACTCCACACTCCCATCCTACCAGGATGTCAGAAAATTCAAAATCAGTGGTGGAACATGCATTACTCAGCCCCAAGGTGAAATACACAACAAAGTTTGGGAGTTTGGGTGGAGGGTGGAATGGGGGAGACCGCCAGTCATCCAAAACTCTTGGCAGCTGCTGAGATGCTGATAACCCAGTCTCTCATGATCACCGCTACTTCTGTGTCATTCTTGGGACATGTGATCTTTTATCCAGGATGGGAACCTCAGTGCCAAGAAGCCTCTCTCCCAAATAGACACTCCCCTGAGGTCTGGCTAATCCCTAGCTCAAAGAAATGGCTCTGTGCTCCACACATTTTTTTACATTATTTTGCCCCTATTTGGGGTATTTTAATTTTATGTTTTCATCAGACCAAGCTGTTGCTTCTTATGTTAAAGGGAAAGATGAAAGAGCACATCCACTACCTTCATAAACCTCAAAACTGGCAGAGACTAAATATGCTGAAATAAAATTCTTAAACCTTCTCAAGTTCCCTCGCTCTGACACCCACACCTCCCAGATCAGAAGATGACTACCCTGGAGCCACCAAGGAAGTCCCATACACAGAAAAGCAAAGCAGAGCTTTGCTTCCCACTTCCTCTTTCACAAGCTATGCTCCATCTGAGAGTTAAAGTGCAATGCTATTCAGATATCATGAATTTAACCCTCAAACAGGCCGAGAAAGAAGGTATAACAATGCTGGACTGTGCTAAATGCAAAGCCTCCATTTCATGTTGGTAGCCTGTCCTTTGAGAGATTCACAGCTAACAAACATGTTAATTTGTCAGCAGAGAAAATTAAAGAACCAGAAAATCTAATTTTATTTTAAACATGCTTGACATTTACAGACACTATCAATGTCACTATTTCCAATCCTACAATAGTACAAATTCTCAAATGTCCTAAGATTTAGAGATTTTATCATATTTATTGTACAGTTGCTGTGAATCAGGTTCTATGTGAGGTGCTGAGGCTAAAGTTAACTAGAAAAAAAAGACAACCTCTTTTTTCAAAGAAGTCACAGGATAAGAGAGAGGGGAAAGGCAGGTAAATTAACAGTTACAGTATAATACTATGGGTTCCCATTTATTGGGTACCTAGTATGAACCAAGTACAGCACTGGTTATTCCACATGTGTTATTGCTGATCTTCAAAAAACTTGAATATTTGTATTTCCACTCAAAATATGAGAAAACTTGGGTTCCAAGAGAATAAATAACTTTATACAGGAAGTAGGCTATGTGCTAGGATTTAAACCCAAGCTTGTTTGGTTCCAATGCGCTGTTCTTTCCACTATATTATGATTCTGTGCTGTCTTATATCTATTGAGGATGGTGTTCTAAATGAGGTTTGTAAGCAGTTTGATATTATTTTCAAATTCCATAAAGAAATACAGATCTATGTTTGTAAACTGCTCAGTTCCTCTGCTGTGATAATCCTTTGATCGTATTAGATTCAGCTGAGATACCTGATTAAATTATGTTAAGATTAGCACTCTGATCCAACCATGTCATTAGCGTGTGACTCAGTGTCGAGCCCCCGTTGAGATAAAACAGACATTCATATGGAAGTAAACACACAGAAGAAGAGAGACAGCTCATTAGACATGGCAGAGGCCCTGGGAAGAGAGATGAGCCTGATAGTCTACAGCTGACCTTGTGAAAAGACCTGAGCAGCTGAACAGGGCAAGGAATGAGCCCCAGGAAGAGACGAGAGTTATACCAGTCTACAGCCAAGACTGAAAGAAGGTGGGACCACGGAGCCCTAAGAGGAAGAAGGAAGGCTGAACTCCCACAGATATTGGCCACCATCTTGTTCCAACACATAGCCAATGACTTTGGGTAAGAAAACTACCTCTTACGGTATCTTGAGTTGGAGTCATTAGGGCCTTATGACTGTAAACTTCTACTCAAATACCTTTTATAAAAGCCAACAGAGTTCTGGTTCTGTGCATTAGCACCCATTTGGTTAACTAATACAAGGAATTTCTGAAAGGAGTGCCAATCCCTATCCTGGATTAGTCAGTGGGCTAGTCAGAAGAGGATGAGGTACAGTTGGCTTGGAGGACAAGAGCAAAGGGTGAAAGAACGACATCTCAAAAGAAGAATGCATCACCAGGCCCAAGAAAATATATTCTAGAAACTGTAAGTAGTCTTGAATAAAAGGATCATATGTGGGGAGCTGAGAAACAAGGGGCCAAAAAGCCAGCCAAATCACCATATTATAAAGGGCTTTCAGGCCATCTAAAGAAGTCAGAGCTGTGTTCAGTAGTTGGTGCATCAGGGGTCACTGAGGGGATTTAAGTGAGAAATGACACATCAGGTCTGAATTTTAGAAAGATTATTCTGACACCAATTTGGAAATCAGATCTAAGGAAACAGAGAACTGAGGCAGGAAGGTCATTCATGAGGTCATAATTGTGTCCAGACAAAAGTGAAGACTATCTGAACAACATCTTTGGGAAGGACAATAGAGGAAGCACATTTTAAGAAATACATAGCAAGAAAAGAGTCTTGGAGACAAATCAGGATTTAGTGAAAAATGCAAAAAAAAAAAAAGGGAATCTGGGAAGACTCTAGAGTTTCTAACTTTAAGATCTGATTGAATGGTTTTTAACCAATTACTCACATCTACAATGCTACAATTAAGTACAACCATAAAAAATTACTACCTTTGTAATGTTGCCTCCTTACAATCTTCTCTTTTGGAAAACATCATCACCTTCTTGTATCTCTTAATTTTTTCAGGACAGGAGCAAACCATCATCTCCTCTCTTCTGAATCACTTTTTTTTTTTAGTTGTTTCTTTCTTTTTTAATATAAGGGCCTATTATGGTTGTGATTCCTTTCTTTTCAATGATTCTCCAAATAACCTGGTGCTATTTCAGAATAGAATATACCATAGTCTGTCCATGTGGAAAGTCCTCACATTTGTAGAGCTCTCTGTAAAATAGAAAGGATTTCTGTGCATATTTTCAGTTTAATCCCCTTGAACTAGTTGGGTAAGAATAACATCCCAATTTTAAAATGAAGAAATGAAGCTCAGAGACTTTGTATCATTCTCTTTCAAACAGGATAGCAATAGATGATGCATTTTTAAAAAAAAAATGTGTACCTTGGTCTCTGTGACTCTTTTGTCCAGGTCTGGATTTTATTTCCTCAGCAACAAAGTAACTCACCTGGGCACTGTAACCAATCATGAGAGCAGTTTTTTGTTTGTTGGTTTGGTTTGGTTTTAGATACAGAAAAAAACAGCTTTCAGAGTCTGTGGAGCCTAAGACCCAAACCCGTTTCTATTAAGTAAGGATTCATCTGGTCACTTGAATTTCCTACTCACCCTCTTGAGACTTTGTGTGATTGGATTCAGGCAGTTTGCACAATGCAGTGTATCAGCTAATTGCTCCTCTGCCTACTATAAGTACAATTTGCTACATTGGTTGGAAAACTAACCCAGGGAATAGGCTATGAAATTGGTATTGAAGCTTTGGCAGCAGACTGGCTGATCAGGATACTGAATGAAAAGCTAAAATACAAAGCACAGCTTGTTTTGTTGTGTTTTGTTTTTTTTAACAGTAATTTCTAGTGGCGGAGACAGATGTTTCTTGAAGCAGCAAGAGATTTGCAAAGCAGAATGTTGTACCACTTACTGTAATTGCTTTATTAATATTGTATGTGCTTATGGCCTCGTATCTTTTGGCTTCTGGCACTCCTTACTTTAAATGAGTGACTTCAGGTTTCCTGAGGACTGGCGGTCAATCATTACTTCAGAGATCCTTTGAGTCCAGCTTTGCTCCTGCATAGTGAATGGTCTCATAGGAAGCTACATTCTCGTTTGCTTTTATTACACGTAGGAGCCCTCAGGGGGCACTGGAACACCATCTCAGACATAGGTCCTATATATGTAAGGGAGCTTCTAGGTTGTTGGGAAACAAACGCCCCATTACATGCCCATCCTTGCATTAGAAACGACCTATTATATCTCTAACCAAGTCTCAGGATCTGTGTAAATACAGTATCATGAGAACAACTGAAGAGATTCCAACCCAGGATCCTGAAGAGACAGGGTCAGTTCTGGGGAAGTCAATTTTATAATAAGCATATCCTAAAATGACCTGTTTTTTGTGCTTTTGAAAATCATAGACCATAGTTTAATTTTTTCAGTTCATCACTAATAAGAGGGAAGAAGGAACTAAGAAGGAAACAAGCAAACACACAAAGTTAAATATGGATTCAATGTTTTCTGACGAGATTTGCCAGTGTGTGCAGCAGCTGCTGCATTTCCTTTCTTCCAGCCCGTCCCAGACCCTTTCAGGCTGCTCCCAGTTTTTCTTACATATTCTCAATAGGCTCTTCAGCTTCAGTGCATCAGGTTGCTGGGTTTTCCCAGGTGAGAAAGGGAAAAGGGCTTGTTAGGGGTTGCTGCAGTCTGAGTTTCGTGGTGGACATCATTATTGTAATTGGCTTCATGGCTGCCCCTAAGAACAGCAGTGGAGAAAAGCTAACCCCACCCAGCCACAAGCCCTAAAGAGTGTGTAAACCAAAGCAGCAAAGCCTACAAAAGACCCAGATCACCTTTGTCTCTTCTGAGAACTGCTGGTTCTTCCTTTTGAAACTAACCAGCAGTGAAGAGCTAAGCCATATATTATAAATCCTACACTCTGCATCATTCTGTGACCGAGTCAAATTCCTTCGTGCAAGCACTCACAGCTGGAGGCTCCATACTTCACTTGTGAAAAAGAAGCGTCTTACTTTAATTCCTGTCTCTAGGTAAAAGCCTACTCAATATTTAATTTTAATCTAATGTGTCACATTTTTTCCATGGCAAGAAATAGCGCGCCAGTTATGCATAATTCAGTGTAGTGGACAAGGCCTATGCCAGTTTGAGGGACTGCTGTTGAGATCTGTGGGGCTACAGAAGTACACCTTCCCAAAGACTATTGGATTAGGTATTAAATCAATCAACATAGACAGTTTATAAAGAGATAGACTTTATTTGGTGGAAAAAAGAAAAAGACACTAAAATGTAGTAAAATATGTAAATTCTATACCACAGATAAATAGGTGGAAATTTAGGACTCTACACCCTACACAAGGAATATAAATAAGTGCAGCTGAGAGCGAATCACAGACAAATTTTCTGTTCTTCAGATTCTTCATCTGTGCCAGTGGCATTTTTAAAAATAATGTATGTGATATGATTGCTAGAATAGTCAAATAAAAAGAAGCAGGACTGTATATATATATATATATATATATATATATGTATATATACACACACTTCCTATATAATCCATTATTGTTGGATTCAGAGTAGTCTGAAAATATTAGAAAATTGAGTCAACCTTCTTTTTATTAATAATTCTCATAGTCTAAAAGTTCCCAAATGGTAAGGAATCAACCTACTGGTAACCACATTCAATCATGATAAAACTACAATCATGTCTGTATTTATCTTTAACAGTTAACATTTTTTTAAAAAATCCAATTCCTTGCCTTAAAAAAGACTTAAGTGCTACTTCCCTCCTAAAACTGAGAAAACAAGGGTGGAAATCATATCCATACAAGTTACATTTCCTATACTTGAGTTAACAACATCTTGCAGGTAAACAGAGATTACTTATAAAGGCCAGGATAACATATAATATTATTAAAATACTGCCATTCCCTCAAGCTGTTCCACTGTACAACCAATCTGACACATTAACATACTGCATAGTTAAAAGGCTGCACTTGCTACATTTTCCACAGATTTTGTTTCATTTAAAATATTGTGTACCAAAAAAAGCCATGTTCAAGATATTGCTTATCCACAACACCCCTGAAGTGCTTTGACAGCTATGAGACTTTTTTTTTAAACTAACAGAGGCATGTACACATGCATTTGTTCTTCTTTAATGATATATGTTTTTTGTATTACTTTCCACCATCTTATTTCACTTTTCCTTATGGGAAGTTTTTAAGTTGTACATTTTTCTTTGTGGCAGCCAACTTTCCATTCGGGTGCTGCTGGTGAGATGTCTCTGTGACATTACCTTTGACATCTTCCTCACCCACGGTTAAATTTCTTCTTTTAAAAAGAAAGGGGCAGAAAAAAGGGAGGGAGGGAGGAAGGAAGGGAGGAAGGAAGGGAGGAAGGAAGGAAGGAAAGGAGAGCTCATGGATGTATTTTCCCTACAATTTCTTATTTTCTTCAATTCTAAGATGTGCATTTCTCAAGAATATTTTGTTCCTTGGGCTGATCAGTATTCGCTTTCAATAAAACCACAGGACATAGCTGTTGGGCACAGGAACTAAATGTCATGAATTCAGTGCCCTGCTACTTGGCAGGAAATTCTGGCTGCATGCTTTCTATGTAATTTTTTTTTTTTTACCTTCACTCTCTTATTGTGTTTTTTCTAACAAAAGTTAGACAGTAATAACTAGTACATTTACACACTGCAGTTAATGACTATAATAATATAAGGTAAGAGGATAAATACTTATTAATACAAAAAATTACAGTATAACCCTACAATGAATAGAAAAATGATTTCAGCAGTTAATGAAAACATGGATGCATTTGACAGAATTACTCAGGGGAAGAAAATCGCTTGCATGCCTCCTGGGAGCAAATTAACTGGGTGTGTATGTGTTTAATCCTTTCAAGACTGTAAGTATAATTTTTATAAACTGCCACCTTTCTTGCCTCCTACTAAGTCTGAGGAAACACCCCCACTTCTATCTTACCTTTGGGTAGGTAATTTGAATTTCTCTTCCTGAGATGCACCACAATGCCTGCAGGAAAGGAGGCTAATAATGCCCTCCTAGGTAATTCTAGATTCTGTTCCCTGGGGTTAATTGTTGATCAAATGATGGTCAATCAGAGCAGTAGTCATCTGAGCAAGAAGGGAGTAGGCTATGGATAGAACAAGGAGACAAGAATACTTCCAGCAAATATTCCTTAGGTTATCAAAATTGGCTTCTCATTATTAATTAACACTGTTTAGTTTTGCCTTTTTTATACTGCCCCCTCATATTAACTTACCAGCTTGGCCGAATTAAATAGCACTTCAAGATACACATTTTAAATGGACTTTCCACGATCATCTGGTTCATTGCTAATCTAGCCATTGACAAATAAATTAAGGCAATGAGTAAGGTGGTGAGGCATATATTCCCTCAAGGGAAAGGCACTCATTGTGGAAAAGGAGCTAGTCTATCAAACCTCAGATGAGTAAAATAATCTTAGTTAAATACATTAGGAAGCAATTTAATAAAGTTAGTAAATGAGCAGTCCTGGCTGGTTAGAAATGTCATGAAAGAAAAAAAAATTCTCTTGGGACAATTAACATATGAAGGAAATTCATTTTATAATTCTTGCAATTTGAGATGAATCACTTAATTACTTTGGCCCTCAGCTAAATCACAGCATCTGTAAAAGAAGGGTTGGGTAAGGTGGCTACAACTCTAGAATTCTTTCATTTAGGGTACATTTTGAGTTTGTGGTTATTATGAAGAAATGAAAAACACTTCAGAAGGTGAAAGCATAGATACATCGTCTTTAAGTTCTTGATAATATGGACTTTAACAAAATAGATCTCACTACATTTAGAGTAGAAATATGTAGGGTTCTACTGCCAGAGAATCTAAAAATTCCCCAGAAAGGATGGGAGGCATTAAAATTTGCAAATAATTATAGAAAGGAAGAAAAGGGAAACTATTTAAGGAGATGTTTAAGGTTTCTCCAGGAAACAAACACAAGAAGGGAATTAAGAGTGCAAGAAGTTAATTGGGGGGGGGGGGAGGAGGAGGCAGGACGTGGTGGTAATTCTTATGAAAGACAAAAGGGGAAGGAAGCAGGTTTGGGCAAGGAAAGCAGTCAGATGGCGATGCAGATTTGACTCCTTGACTCCGGTGAAGAGGAATCAGGGAACGTGCAGGGTTGGGCAAGAACACTTCAGACATACTCTGGGCCAACCCAACAGGAGATGCAGAGAAAAGATGGCCCATTAGGGGTGTTCTGCAACAATGTGGCCAGGTTTTAGGATGTCTGCAATGCTCAGTCACTGGTTCCTTTGTCTACCTCAAGAACTTTCCTTTAAGCTTAGATGCATCCTGGCATGTTGAGTGTTCTATAAAGTGCATGTAAATATCTTCATAAGCCACATTTCTAAAAATGCATAAAAGTAAACCGAACTAGAATATATCCAAAAGATGAAAAGAACATTATTAACTAAGGACCAATATAAATGGCACAGACTTAACAAGAATTGCATCAAGAAGGCTAAAGTGAGGGGCTTGTGGAAAATACTAAACATTAAGAAAGGGATTTTAATGATCTGCTCAGAACAAGAAGGAAAACTTTTTAAAAATCTACTTGGAATTTATGGAGTTCTGTAATTGATGACAGCCTGTAAATTATTGACTCTCTGATTGTCTTATTTACCAAAACGAAAGTCCAAGCGCATGAAAGAGTAGAAGTAGCAAAAGGCAACTGAAACCTGAAATTCATGAAATGATACTATGAAATCACTCAACTGCTTTAAATAAGTTCTGTCCCTTGGAACTAGGTATTGACAACGTACAGAAGGATTTTCCAAACCATCATTAGCTATCTTTAAGGAATATTTGAAAAGGGAAGAGATACTAGAGGATGAGAGAAATCACTATTACAGCCCTTTGTTGTTGGTTCTGTTTCTTTAGAGAACCTGGTTGACAAAATTTCCAAAACATCTTTATTATAAAATATAGTCAATATACATAATTGAAGAAAATTTTCAAATAGTCTTTTTCGATGCAAATTCTTAAAAATTTGATGTGTATGTTATATTTTTTAAAATCTCAATTCATATGGTAAATTTTCATTCAAAATACTGAATATGAATTTACAGTTCATGAAAGTAACTGTTGCAAAAGGAGATTTGAATACCAAAGTTGTTCCAAATTTGCGTAAAAGTTTTCCAATAAATAAATTGAATACTGAATTTTTTCACTTTACTATTTGAATCAATATTGACAAAATTGTTTCATCAATTTTAAACTTTATATAACACTGAAGCAAAGCCTATCCATTTCAAAACTACATCTGTCCAAGTTAATACACTAATTCATGGATCAAACTCAGTATTAATATATAATGCATTACACGATTAAAAAGCAACTATTACCAAAACCAAGAAACAGTTCATAACATTTTTCCTGCAGTTTTTTTAAAATTTTAAATCAAATAACCATTGATATTATTAGAAAGTTATTGTATTCTATGGACAATTGTTTGGTGGCTACAGGCAATTTTTTGTAAAAAAAGGTTGTCTAGTCTTTTCCCTATTACTTTATAACAAAATTTCATAACTAATAATATTAATTTCTTTTACAATCTTTCGTGTCTGTTCAAGAATCCAAGCCGTTTTATCACTGATCCAAGTTATAAGCACAGCGCCTGTTGGAAATTGTTTACAAGTGTTTTGTTGTGGGGAGCAGAGGTGGCTCAAGTGATTGAGTGCCTGCTTCCCCCATGGGAAGTCCTGGTTCAGACCCTGGTGCTTCCTAGAGACTGAAAAATAAATAAAAAACAGACAACAAGCGAACAGGCAGGGAAACCAACTCAGGAGAGCAGCTGAGGTTGAGTGCTAGCTTCCCACACACAAGGTCCCGGTAAAGTCCCGGCTCCAGTGCCTCAAAGGAAAAAAAAACGTTTTGTTGGCCATTTCAATGTGCTATCAGGTGACTATATTCATGGATTCATTTGTAATTACTGAAAGGGAATTTTTATTGACTTCACTGTGTTTATTGACAATGTCTCTAAATATTGCCCGCTTTATTATTATAATTTTTTAAAACTTTTCATTTGGGAGTAAACATTAGATTTAGAGAAAAGTTGCCATGATCCTACAATTATTTCCCAATACCCCTCACTCAACTTCCCTAATGTTTATACCTTAAGTTCATTTGTCAAAATGAAGAAATTAACATTGGAAAATACTATTATCTAAACAATAGACTTTTGCTGAATTTAACCAGTTTTTCCACTAATGCCCTTTTTCTTTTCCAAGAGCCAACCCAGATACAACATTGCATTTGGTCATTAGGTCTCCTTAGTGTCCTCTGGTCTGAGACAACTTTTTAGTCTTTCCTCATTTTTCGTGAAACTTGAAGAGGTCTTTTGAAGTGTACTAGTCAGGTGTTGTGTAAATCAGGGGTTCCTGACTTTTTGCTCCACAGACTCCTTTGCCAGTCAGGTGAAAACCACGGACCCCTTCTCAGAATGTAGTGGCAGACAGATTTATGACATTCAACTACCATCAGGTCTAACAACTATTATAATTTCAAACTATGGATGAATGAAAGTGATTTTTCCAGATATGTAACAACTGTAATGTGATATGAAATGACGACTACTGTAATTTATTGCATACCTTCATGAGTGAAGGAAATGCTATATTTCAGTTAGAAGTCAGAGAAAATAAAGATAATAAGTTGATTTTTTTAATTCAAGCTCTGGACCCCCAGGTTCTGGAAGCAGCCAGCAACCCACAAGTTTCCTTGGTTTGTGGCATAACTCCATCTCTGCCTCCATCACATGGCCAGCTTCTCTCCATCTTCTACTATGTCCAAATTTCCTCTTCTTAAAACAACCATGAGGGGGAATGAATATAGTTCAAGTGGTTGAGTGCCTGCTTCCCATGTATGAGGTCCCAGGCTCAATCTCTGGCACCCCTAAAAACAAAGAAACAAACCAAAAAAAAACCATTTCTCATTTGGTGAGCAAGTGTAGCATGTTGGTTGAGTGCTTGCTTCCCATGCTTGAGGTCCTGGGTTCAATCCCCAGTACCTCCTAAAAACAAAACAAAATGAAAAAGAAAAAAGAAAAAAGAAAAAACTTGAGTAATATTAGAAATAGGAAACATCCACATCCAGTTTGGCTTCCATTTACAAATAAGTTCTTATTTATAGGAACTGTGGGTTAGGACCTTAGCATGCCTTTTTGGAAGATGCAATTCAGTCCATAACAAGCACACCCTAACTAGGTTTAGAGTCTACTTCTTTTTATATCATAAACCTTTCCCATATTGCTACACAGATTTGTGTGCTTTTTATTGAATGATCTTCATAATTATAATTTGATTGCAGCATAATGATTCCCTTACAAGGATGTGCCATAATTTGTTAGACATTCATTGATTGCTGGACATTTAGAGTTTTTCCAAAATTTCAGATTATAGAAAATGTTGCAAAAAATACCTATTGCTTCTTTTCTTATTTTAAATCATTTCCTTAGTGAGAATTCCCAAAATAAATCTGATATCATATTGATATTTCCAAATCTAATCCAGCACCACAGGGTTTATTCCAACCTTCTTTCCTTACTTATTTGTAAATTCTCAGAAAGTGAGAAACTTGGTTCCCATTATCTAACTCTTGTATACTTGTTTGTTCAACCCTACTATACATATAAAGTAATTTCAGAACTGCTACCCCATACCTCTGTGAGACAAATTTAACAGGTAGAGTTGGTAAAAACACCATTTTCCAAAGTTACTAAGTTCACTTCAATTTCCTCCCATTCCCTTCATTAAGATAGTGTTACCCATGTAATGCAGTTAGATTCATTCCTAATACTCTGCATTCGATCCCGGGGTTCCCCAACATCTCAGTTGTTTTATTTTTCATTTGTTTTAATTCATTTTTAATTAGCAAACAATAAAGTTTCACTCAGTAAGGGTTTTAATAAGTGCATAGAGTCCCATATCCTGAGTTTCCTAGACTGCTTAAAGCAGATGCCATGAAATGTGTTGGTTTTTAAGAATGTGAATTTATTAGTTTACATGCTTAAAATTTTTAGGCTGTGAAAATGTTCAAATCAAGGGATCATCAACACAATGCTTTCTTCCTGAAGACCAGCTGTGGCAATCCTGGACTCTTCTTTCAAACAGGAAAGCACTTTATGGCCTCTGTTGGTCACTCCCTTCTCTTCTGGTTTCATTGATTTCAGTTTCTTGCTTTCATGGCTTTTTCTTTTATTTTTGTCTGAATTTCATTCTCTTATAAAGAACCTCAGTAAGAGGATAAAGACCCACCCAGGGCCACACCTTAACTGAAGTAACCTCTTCAGAAGGGCCTCCTTACAAGGGGTCACACTCACAAGAGAGGATTAAATTTAAGAACATGCCTTTCTGGGGTACATATGGCTTTAAGCCACCACATACAGCAAATAGATATTTTCTTTTTTCTGCCTTAACCAATTGAAATTACCATTCAATAGGAAACTTTTGATGCAGCTTATTTTTTCTTTTTATTCTTTCTGTTATAATACAAGTTTTGTATGTACATTCATAGGTCATCATTTTAAATTATAAAACTTGTCTATACTGATTTTGTTGAACTAGAAAAATAATTATAACTGTAAAAGTATGCATTTCAATTTAATTGCCAATTAAATTTACATAGATATCACTATAACTTGTACTGTCAGCATAAAATATTCATAGAAACATAACATTGCATTGGTATGGAAAAAAAAATCATTGGATCTGAACTGATCCATTGACACTAACTAGATCAGTGATATCTTTACATTTAATACTACAAAATATGAATACACAGCATGTACAATATAACAGTCGTTCACAAAATGCATTGGTTAGCATGAAATAAAAAACTGAAAAAATACTTTATACTATTTCAGTGTTTAAATTTAAGTTAAATTGAGTTTTCTGTCACCCAAGTTAAATTTTAAGTACATTTCAGGTATTTGAAGAAAACTGGGATGGCAGTAGTTGTACAATGCCTCTGCCAACCTTCCCTTAAACCTCAAGAAGCCAAAGCCATCCCTCAATAAGACCTGAAGTTAACTCCTTCATTTCTCTAAGCTTGTCTTCCTGCGATTTCCCATACTTTCCCCCAAACACACCAGAAACAGAGGACATCACTCTCCCTTTAGACCATAGAGATTTGAGAAGAATAAATATCACTGGTTATGAGGAACAGAAAACGTTCTCTTCAGAGGATGTGGTAATGCGAGAACTAATTAATTTTGTCTAATTGTTGGGAAATATTTCCCTAAGAGAAATTTCCTGGAAGTTGGGGGTGCAAGGGAACTTGTCGGCCGACCAGAGGAAACACACCGCTAGAGAGAGAGCCAGGGCAGTGCGAGGACAGCCTTGTGGCAATGCAGAGTGGCCAGCCATCCATAAAGGATGCATACCACAGTGACACTTGCCTAGATACATATTCTGGGTGTTTTAAGGATCCTCTTGGTCTAGATCCTTCCTTGGGCTTCTTGTTAAGTCATTCTGTAAGAGTAACCAAGTCTTTTACTGACTTTTCAAGGAAGAAGTTGGAGTCATAGAAAGCAATAGTTTTGTTTGTTTAGAAACACATCTTTAGACTACTTCCTATGTGGAGGTTTTCTTGATTTTTCCCATCTACTTACTAACTTCTCAACCAAAATCCCCATTGGCCTTTCAATACTTTTTTAAAATAACTGATGAACTCTTTTATAGGATGGTGTAAACATAAATGTCTTACATATGCATGCTACTCAGACATTTATGAGATTTATACTCCCTACTGCCTTAAGATTTTCTAGTGGTATATTTAAGCAGTATATAATTTCCTTGCACTGATTTCTTCAATTTCTCTGCAAATGTAAGCAATCACTTCAACTCAGGACTCCCCAACCTTTCTCATTCACGGGATTAGCCTTCACCAGAGACAACAGCTCCTCTCTTTCAGTAGTTTTCTTCCACATTGATAGCTTCTCCAGAGTAACCCACCGGCAAAGGACTTCTGCTTCAAGCTCCACCCCGCCGTATCTACTCTATGCTCAGGGCAAGAAACACCTCTGTACGAAAAAGACCCTCCACACAGCCTAGCATCTCTGGCACTGTCATTTTGTGGCCTGACTCTATCCCTGATTGATCCTAAAGGCCCACAGACTCCCAGATGTAAAAATACCCTTCAAAGTGGGAGGAAAACCATTTGCAGGTGAAAGGGGGCTCTAAAGATGGTCCCTTACCTGAATTTTTCAAGAATGGCAAAGTCATAAAAGCCAGAGAAAACTGGAGAACTGTCCCAGCTTAAAAGAGACTAAAGGATGTGATAATCCATACAATATGTGGTCCTTGACTGGATTCTGAACTGGAGGAAGAAACAGTGCTATAAAAGACCTGATGGTAGGAAAATTGGCAAAATTGGCATAGAAATGGTAGATCAGATGAAAATTCTGCATTAATGTTGTTTTACTGAAGATGATAATTCTATCATGGGTAGAATTTCCTTTTCTTAGGAAATATACATGAAGTATTTAGAGGCAAAGGACCATGATGTACACAGCTTACTTTTCAAGAGTTCAAGAAAAAGAATAATGTTTATATGGACAAGGAGAGATCAAATTGTTAATAATAAGAGATTCTGAGTAAAGGTATAGGTGTAGTCTTTCCTATTCTTGCATAAGTTTGTAATTGTTTTCCAATAGATGGTTTTAAGAAATGGCCCATTGACTGATTCATTCCCCTGGAGACTTTACTCCCTTTGAAATGAACAGACTTTGATGTCCATAGCTGTCATGATCAAACCCACCTCCCAAAAGTAAGAAATTCCAACTTGTAAAGTTTTTACCTGTTTTTACCTGTCTCGGGTAAAAACATTGGGCTCTTCTTATCACAACTGTGTTTAAAAACTGCCAACAAAGGTTCCAAACAAAATATTGGAAACCAGCAAAAAAAGAAAATTATATTAAAACACATACTACATGTAAAAAAATAAAAAGAATCACATTTACAACATGATTTCAAATCCTTGCTCTTTCTCATTCCAGCTGTGACTTGGAAAATGTCATTTCACTTCTTTGTTCCTCAGTTTCTTTATCTGGAAAACAGAGATAAAAATCCTTGATTCCTTGATAAATAGTTGTGATGATTAAGAGCTCTAAGAGAATCTGTGAAGAGTTTTATAGGAACTGAAATTTATTTATTCAGAAATAGCTCAATTCTAGTTCTTGATAGACCATACCATTTTGTAGCATTACTTAGAAGATCCTAATTTTTTTTTTTTAATGTATCTGGCACAGTACTTGGCCCCAAAAAATATGGATCACGATCCTACAAGTCTGGATAGATTCCTGCCAAGATGGGCAGTTTCTGTTCTGATTTTGGCATGTTAATGATAATGCAGCACCATTGAGGCAGCCTCTGTGCCTTACACAGGTCCTTTGAGCCCTGAGATGGCTCCTGTCTCTCATTTCAACTCAGAATTGTCTTGCCTCTTTCTCTCCTTCCACCCTAAAGCAGAAATGGCACCTGCCCCACACAGCTAACCTGCTGAGGACCAACCCCAGGACAGACCCACCCCGTTTCAGCCTTCTAAGGGCAAATCTCCAGAGTCTCCACCTCAGGCGCCTCTCCTGCTTTGAGCCCCACCCCCCAGTGTTCAGTCAGCAGATTTCACTTATATCCTGTTTCTCTTCAAAGCTTTTCAAAGTTAAGATAAACCTGCCCCGTGTTTGTTTTACTATGTGTCATGTTGACTTTTGGCACTTACTCATTTCCTCTTTGAAAACCAATTTATAGTTATTTTCTACTGAAAGAAAAATTTTGTTGCCTGCTTCAGAATAGAAACAAATGTTCAGGTGCAGAAGACATCCCACCCTCCGCAATCTGTGCATCAATTTAGACATGTAAAGAGAAAGCCATGATTGAGTGGAGGGTTTCTATTGCATTTGGAAATTGCCGCCTGCCGCCTCTGGGGATAGTGAACATGCTTCACCAGATTTTTAACTAAGGCAATGAGAATTCTCAATCTGAAAGCTTAAGAGAATGCAATTTAAGACTCTCTCGCATAGTCTATGCTATACTATTGCTGAATGATTATAATTAAAAAGGAAAGAATAAAAAAGTTTGGACATTTGCAAATGCATACCAAATTATAAATGTCTTTAGAGAAGTTTCTTTTAAAGAATTTTTTTTCTCTTTAAAACCTATTTTTTCTAGGTGTTGCTTTTAAGAAATCATATCTAGACTACAGAATTTTAGGGTTTTCTTGTAACAAAATCACATTTGAGAAATAAGAAAATCTTTTCAAAAATTAAAATTAAACTGAATAATACCATGATAGCCAATATTTCTGCTTTCTGCCTTCTTTCCCCCAAAGAGAAAACAATTAATCATCTTTATTTCTATGAGTTCAAATAAGGAATTTCAAGAATGCTACATAAGAATTATGAAAATGTAGAACATCAGGGCTTAGAAAGGTTCTAAGGAGTAAATTCGTTTAATTTGCCATTTTATATAATAAGAAACTGAGGCTCTCAGACTTGTCCAAGTTTCCTCAGTGAATGCCAGCACGCTCAGTTCTTCTCAGTTGCCTAGCTCTGGGCACTGGCCTGACTTTGTGGTGTCTGTATATCTCACAAACTCCACCGTCTTGTCTCCAATATCTCTCCCTTCTTCGGGTTCTCTTCAAGGCTTTCCAGATAGGCTGCTTTGGAGTAATATCTAGAAATAGTTCCTATTTCCATTCTATTTGCCTTCCTTCTGTGACACTAAAATTCTTTTCGGCTCTAATGGAAAATACCATTTTTGTTTACTGAAATGCAGCTTCATAGTATTTTCATCCTGGGGTTCTTCCTACTATCTTGTATTTTACTCCCATTTAGCCAAACTTTATTGAGCAACTAAGGATGAGAGAAACTACGACAGGTTCTGAGGATAAAAAGAAGAGTAATACAAAGTTCCTGACACTTAAACTTCTCTTAAGTTATCTCTAACGTTATTGTTGAAGGTATAGCCCATCTACCAGTTTGCAATTCTCTTGGTTTTTCTTGCTTTTTTCTAGTTGACATAGATTGGCCTAGTCAATATTAGCAATGCTTATTTACATGAGTACTAATATTTTCTGTCCATCTACCCATCAGTCCATTTTTCTACCTGTCCATCCAATTATTTATTCAAAAAGCTAAAGATACCTTTTTATTGCCTAGAGCCCCAACTCACCTGATTTGTTTTTGACCTAGCATAAGCATGTTTATTATATCACCTATTTCCCATAATGAATGGTCTTTTGACCATGGGCTAAATAGTTTTGAATGATGTAAAATTAACATCTGGCATATAGTGGTTTTTATTCTTGTTGCCACAGGGATGATCATTTTATTAAGACGCCTCCTTTGTCATCATTTAAAGCTATAAAATGATGTTTAAAGACAGAATCATAAAATCAAATCTTCTCAATGTACCAGAAAAGAAAAATCAGTTAGCCTCTGGAAAATTGAGTCTTCTTATTCTTAATAGTTAGTCTCTTAATTAACAGCTTAGAGATCCCACCTGCTGTCAAAATAATTGTGCCATCTCTTCCCTTAATTTTTTAAGTGACCTCAGAAAAACCTCCCAGTTTTTTTTTACTCTTGGAGATTTATTTTACTTCCCACCTCACTTTTCTCATAAAGTGTTTCAGTACACATTTTAACTCAGGGAAAACTTAAAAGAAGGACTATTTTCTTTGTTAAAATATGAGAGCCTCCTTGACAGGGAGGGGCTCCAAGATAAAGGCAGCAACCTTGTTAAACCTTGAGCTGTGCTTGAACACATCCTAAAATGATTAAATTGTCTGTTCCGGTTATAAATTCTAAGCTGGTAGTTTAAAACCAACTCCCATTGACTAATAAAATGGAAAATATTGGGGTAGGCCAAACACTAGTTTTCTGTGAACTGCTTCTTTATGAATTGCAATGTGAACCATTTAGTACAAGTGACAGTAAACAAAAGTTAGATTAAAAGATGCCTGGAGGGTATGTGATTCACAATAATTGTGGAATCTGTTTCTGCCTCCAGATAAAAACTACTAATAAATTATAAGCACATCAAATGTAGTTGCTGATACAGTAATAAATATTGATATAAAACAAAACTCAGAATACCTCCTTTTGCAGCCTGAATCCTGCAGCCCAGACTGGCAGTGTTATGATACTCAGATGTAAATTAACAAGGAGAAGCTGCTTTTTCTTTTTTTTTTTTTTTTTAGATTAAACAATCACCACCACCACAAAATCCTCAGTGTCTATCTACTAATAAGGCATTACAGTTTACATGAGAGAAGTAGATTCTTAGGTAGACAATATTTTATATAATGGCAAATACTCAAAAAGGTTAAGTAATCTGCACCTCTAAAAGAAACTATCATATAAAAACAGCAATAAAAGAAAATGAGCTTGCCTGCATTCTTGGTGTTTCCTGTAAACCACGAAATATAAAAGTCAGCTTCCTTTTTCCTTCAGGGAATGCTATCTGTTCTTTCATTTCCTACTGATTATATGCATTCCTGTTCTTTGTTTCCCTTCCCAAAACGCACCCAGTTTTGAAAACCTTGATGAAAAAGCTAACTCATCATGATTGGCTCTGCTTTTTACTTTATGCTGAAAATCTGGAAAATATACAAAATAAAGGACCCCTAGTTTGGAAATTGGAAAACATGAACCCCGCCTCAAGTTAGCTATGAGACTGAGAAGAATCAGTTAACTTCTAATGTCCCTTAACATCCATGTATCTCTATGTTTTCATTTATGATACGAGAATATCGGCCTGTAGGACCTATACAATTCCTCCCAACTGTAAAATATGATTTTGTTAGCTCAAGCTTTACACTACCAAGAATATTGAACATTTGAATCCATCATATAAAGATAGGACTTTTTTAAAAAGTTTAAATCATATTCTTCATGACTTTTCAGAGAAAAAGAATTGGAGTGAAATGTACTCTAGCTCATTGAACTATGTCTTCATTTTATCTTTATTTAAGAGGAGTTTTTCAGTCCCCTTCACAGACTCTAGTTACTTTCCTCCATGCATCCTGAATTCAGCTAGATCATTTTTTTAAACACAGATTTCACTGTATCACTTTCTACACCCAATCTTTCCATACCCCTCTGTTTCACTTCAAAACTACTGTCTGTATTCTTGTCTGTCTCTACATGTGTCTTCTACTGCATGGCCCCACACCTTATTTCAAAAGTTCTAAGAAGCTAGTCATTGCTCTTCAAAGCTGCTAAGGTTTTTTTCCAAACTCCATGCCTTCACTCAGATTAGTCTCCATTTTCTCTCTTCTTCTTTGTAGGTCAGCCCTATCTTATAGAATTTTTTTTTTTTTTTTTTTTTTTTGAGGTACCAGGACCAAGGATTCAACCTGGGATCTCATATGTAGGGAGCCAGCACTCAACCACTGAGCCATATCAGCTTCCCTGAGTTGATTTTATCATTTGCTTTGTTTTTGTTGTTTGTTTTTGTTTTTTCAGGAGACCTCAGGAACTGGACCCAGGACCTGCCTTGTGGGAGGTGGGGGCTCAACTGCTTGAGCCACATCCACTCCTATGATAAAAATTTTGGCAAGAATTGAAATGTCCTGTGGGTCCAGTATGGTAACCACTAGCCACTTGTGGCTATTGAACACTTGCAATATGGCCATCCAACTGATAACTAAATTATAATTTAATTTAATTTCATAATCGTATTTGGCTAGTCGCTAATATATAGGGAAGTGCAGATCTAGAATATACCATATTCAAAGTCCAACTCAAATCCCACTTTTTACAGAATCAATTTTTGATAATTAAACCAGCTTCATTCCTTGATTCACAGAAACATAATGTACATATTCTTGAGTTGTGAAATAGTTACAGCTTTTGATTCTAAAAATTGTAAATGAGGTTAGTTCTGCTTGGGTTTCTCTTCTATCTTAAAACCATTACCATTTATTGCAAACCATGTGATGGTTTGGAGCCCTATGTACCCCAGAAAAGCATGTCCTTAAACTTAATCCATTCCTGTGGGTGTGAACCCCTTGTAAGTAGGACTTTTTGATGTGATTACTTCAGTTTTGGTATGGCCCACCTCAGTCGGGATGGTTCTTAATTCTATTGCAGGAATCCTTTTTAAGCAGAATGAAATTCAGACAGATAAGAAAGAAAGCCACAGGGAACAGCCAAAACCTGAAATTCAATGACACCTGGAAGAGACACCCACAGGCCTCCAGGTGCCTTGCCATGGTCAGAGGAGCCGAAGACGGAGGATTGCCAGCAACCAGCCCCAGAATGTCAGTCTTCAGGAAGAAAGCATGACCCCGATGACACCTCAATTTGCTTAGCTTCAAAACTTGAGCTAATAAATTTCCATTGGTGAAGCCAACCCATTGTATGGTATTTGCTTGAGCATCCCAGGAAACTAAAACAGTCTGTTAATGAAAACCTTCCATGCTAGACTGTAAACTCCAGGAGGACAAGGACCATCACTGGTCACCATTTATCTCTAGTACCTAGTACCTAGCCCAACACATAGGGCACTGAATAAATCTTTATTGGGCGAATAACTAAATGAAAGAGTAAATACATGAATAAATGCATTTAAAAATATACCAGTGTACTTTCTTACACATGGAAAATGACCATACAGTGATCTGTATCTTGAGGTGGCATGTATGTGTGCATTTGTGTATACGTATGTGCATATGTGTATGGGATGTGCATGTGTGCATGCATGTGTGTGTTTGAGATTTACATTCACTGTGAGCATCCTTAGGAAGATCACAAAGTTGCTGAGTGTTCCAAAGGATCCCTCAGCACCTCTTGGTTCTGCACAGCTGGTGGCTCTGCTCTCCATAGCTATAGTCCTGGGAAATATGGTATTAATACTGAGTGAACAGATGGTGTAGGGTGTGTTACTTAAGACAGTTTTGCCAGGAGGTAAATTTATGCTTTATAAATGTACTTCAAAACTATGCTATTTGATTTAATCACTTAATGCAAAGACAGCTGCATACTATATTTGCCTTAACTGCAGTTATATGGGTTATCTGCCAATCTGTTAATTATAGTATTTTGAAAGGCTTCAGGAAAAAAAAAAAACAGTAATTATACGGATTGGGGGGTGGTGGTGGAGAGGAGGAACATTTTTGAAGCCTAAATTCAGACATTCATTCCCAGCTAACACAAACTTACTGAAGATTTAGAAAACCTGTTAGGAAAGTGGGAGTAGATGTGATGGTTTTCCTTTGAAAGGGACGTATGCATGTGTTCACACTCTGTTAGTTACTGGGCGTAACTCCTGATGAGATCCAAGTAGAGCTATATTCCAACAGGACAGCACTCTAGTCTACTCTCTAAGGTCTTTTAGCACCTGCTCAATTCCTTAAAAAAAAATAAAATAAATTTTAAAAGATGGTTCTACTTCAAATATAAATGTGATTCTGCTCTTAACTTTCTCACTTTCCCCTTACTTATTTTCTTGTTGAGCCTTCTGTACTTGTTTTTTTTTTTCCTACTGAACAATGGCAGTAATGATTAAGCAGAAATAATTAATACTATGTCAGGGAAAAAGACTATTTTAAGTTTAGTCTGACAGCTTCCTTTTCTTGCCAAGGACTAAATGCCACATGCTCATGGGAAAATTCTGGCCCATCTCCTCTAACCTTTGGGAATGTTCAATGAATTTCACTGACATTTTAAGAACAGGATTTCCTTTTCAGTGGGCTACTATACCTGGATAAAAGGACTAAATGGGACCCAAAGAATTGTGGAAGAAAGTTACAGATTATCTGGACCAATTCTCATTGGACAGTCAAGGAAACTGGGGCCTAACCAAAATTAAAGGCAAAGTGAGGACTCTGACTAGGGACCTGTGCCTATTAGTTCAGGTCTTTTTCACATGTACCATCATGCCTAGGAAGGTGATAAAGAAACAGGAAGTAAACAGAGAGGTCAAAGAATTTCATTTATTTTTCTGTCCTAATCCAATACATGATAAACAAAATGAGAAATCAATAATAATAATAATAAATAGTTATCCTAATTGACTGCCTAAGGCTGCCGCAGTTTCGCAGATTCAGAGGATGCCATCCACATGGAAATGGTGGCCCCTGAGTTGGGCTTCCTAGCCTGAGAGGCCATAAGCTGCTTACTGTGTGCTAGACACAGTATTAAGTACTTTACAAACATCATCTCAATTAAAACTCCTAATAACTTACAATGCAAACATTATTTCATGCATTTCACAGATTGGGAATAATTCTCAGAGGCTGAGTAATTTGCCTAAAGTCACATATTCAGATCTTGGACTTACTATGGAATCAAAAGATTTTGGCTTCCCAAGAAAATATTTTTCTTTCTAAGCATCTTCTTCCCATTTTTCACTAAAAGTAGCTCTTCCCATTCTCTGGGGCCCTATCACTGGGTCTGTTCTTCCTAGCCTAGCACAACTTAGGGCTTGTTCCTGCTAGGCTGCCCTCTGTACAACAATTCGCCTGACCTATATCTCTTCTTCATAGCCAGGACCTCTGCAGTGTTCAAAAAGCCTCAACAAATGAACCAACATGATGTGCTTAGGTCAAGTCATCAAATCAGTCATTTAGGACCAGTATCCTCCTTTCCCAGAAGCATGCATTTCTATGGTGGCCCAGTTATCCTCATATGCTGGTGCTCAACTGACCTGGAGAGGTAATTAGCTTCTGACTTCTCAGGTTAGGCAGGAGAAGAGAGTAATGCCAGTGTTGGCAAATGAGGGAGGTGTTAGAGGGGGCAGGCTTAGCTTTTGATATGTCTCAAATCATACTTAAGTGATTGTCATACTTAACCCATGAAAGGGTTGGGAGTTACTTGTGTCTTCAGTGGCCCCTAATATATATAGTATATCTATTTAGACATAGATGTATAATATATCTATTTGCTCAAGGCTCCTTGGATCAAAGTTATGACAATGTCAATCTCTCTGAGCTTTTGTATTTCAATGTCTTATTAAAGTTTTTAAATTCCTGCCTATGTTTGATAATTTTCATATGTTCTATGACAATATTTTTTATCAATATTCTTTATCTGCTCTCTGTTTTCTCTGATCCTTTTTTTTTTTAAGATTGATTTTATTTATATATTTCTCCCCACCCCTTCTTGTTTGCCCTCGCTGTCTGTACACTGTGTGCTCATCTTCCTTTTTTTTTTTTTAGGGCACTGGGAACTGAACCTGGGACCTCCCATGTGGGAAGGACTCACCTAACCATATGAGATACCGCTGCTTCCTACTTTGTTGTGTCTCTCATTATGTTTTCCTCCTTGTGTCTCTTGTTGTATCAGCTCACCATGCCATCCCATCAGGTAAGCTCGATGTCTTGCTTATCTTTTTTAGGAGGCACCAGGAACTGAGCCCAGGCCTCCCATGGGGTAGGTGGGAGCTTAATCTCTTGAGCCACATCCACTTCTCTATTAGTTATCATTAAATAATACTAGTTCCTCCTCCTCCAGTTAATTACAAGATATTCATGCATGAGAGGCTAGTATTCCAAAAGAGGAGAGATTCTTCCTGGTTTGGGCCAAAGTGCTTTACACCACATTGTTGATTGGGCATGTGCATGCATGCTTGCATATGTGTGCTTCTTTAAGGTATAAAATGGTTTCTGGGGAAGCTCTTCCATCAGCCCAGTGACCTCTTTCTGTTGATCTAAGGAAGGCACTGCTTGTAGGAGGTATATCCTCTCTGGGGAATCCCAGCTGCTTAGAATTTTGCAGCCCTACCTAGATAATCTAGCTATCTTGAGCATTCCCATTTAACCAGCATTGTATTTAGCAATCCTTCCTTAAATACTGTGGCTTAGAGTAAAAAACATCCCTAATGTCATCAAAGATAAAAACCCACTTGTGTTTTCTATTACCCTTGTTGTTTTGGAATGATTTCTGAGAGGACACAAATTCAACTTTATATCAACTTATAAATGGAAGCTCCCTCTTCAAAAACCATTTGTGCTTTTTTCTTATTTTATTTCATTTTTTAAAATCTATTTATTTTACTTTTAAAATAAAAACACACCAGAGCCACACAAATATAATCAAGTGATCTTTGACAAGGAGCAAAAGCAATTCAGTGGGAAAATAGTCTTTTCAAAAAATGATGCTAGGACCCAGGCATTGAAGGACAAATACTACATGACCTCAATGATATGAAATAAGTAAACCAAGCTGCCTCAGAGAGCTACAGACTGGTTAATAAGCTTAAAGGAACTTGGGGGGTAGAGGAAGGTTGCGAGCTGACACCTACCTGGGTAAAATCTGTGATAACCTGGAGGTAAGTATTTATACAGGGAAGGGATAAAATGGGGGCATAGTGATACCTTTGGGGGGGTTTTGTGGGCTTGAGGGGGACTAGGGATGGGAGGATGGGTAATATTGCCCAAGAATTTGGGGTGGGGGTGGGGGAACTTATGGACATAGGAGATTGTCAGGTATGTGGTGGAGAGTATAATGTAGAGAAAACTTTTTCAAAAATATAATAAGGAAGGTTACCTGTTTAAGACGCTTAAAGGGGAGAATCTGGCACAGGACAGGCTTCTAGGGAGAGTGTGAGTGCTCATTTTGTCATAGTGGGGTTATATCATTGGATGGAGACCCATACAATGAGAGTGAAGGTACACCCACATCCTGGGGAGGACTGATGTTCTCAAATAGAGGGAATTGTATCTCTCAAGAGAAATGGTGGCTCCCAGTGCATTAGGGCAGTCAAGCATGTCAAGCCCTCAACATTGTTGCAAGTATCTCTGAACATGGCTCTTCAAGCAATGAAGACTGATTGTCATCGTGGGCCCTGAGGGGAGGGGAAAGAGATATTGAATAGATGGAAACAGTCTAACTGTGGGGCAATGGAAGTGTTCCACAAGATTATGCAAGGATGGATATAGGACATGTTAAATTACATCAAAAATGTATAGGGGCCTATAAGCTAAAATGTAAATCATAATGTAAAATATAAGATAACAAAAAATTTAGAAAATTGTATAGTCTAAAATATAAACCACAATGTAAACCCAAGCATAACCTTGTTTGAAAGCTATTGTCTCAATATCTGTACATCAGTTGCAGTAAATATAGTATGAACATGTAAAAAGATTAACTGCCAGGAAAGGGACAAAGTATCTGATGTTGAATATGTGGGAGTACCATATATTGTATATATGAATTACTATGATCTAAAACTTTTGTGAAGACAAGCTTAATAATTAGAAAAAAAAGGAAAAGAAAGGACATAGACACTGAGAAAGAGATGGAAGAAGTTACCTTGCCAATGTGCATACAGGGCAACACTTACTGCAGTGATGGAAGGCAAAATATCAAAAACAAAGCTTTTTCATTTTTTAAGTTTTTTGAGACCCCAATTTATTTTTACTTTAATTTTTCTAAATTAGTATGTATTTTATGTCTAACCTTTAAACCCATGACTATACTCCATTCTACTATTAATGGAACCTGGCAATATATTAGGCTTCATTTTTAAAGAAGTTTTGGATCACAGAGAGGTTCAACAATGGCAGGGGAGGAATACTGGTGTGGGATGTTATAATATATGGTTGGGAGAGAGTTCTCCAGGCCATATATACAGGGTACATAAAAATGTTTGGATATTTTCATAGTATCTGTAGTTACTATGTTACTACATAGTTTAACTAGTAACAGTGGTTACAGTTAAAAATCACAGCTGAGGGAGTGCTGAGTTCCTCGCCAGGGGAGCTTTATCATATTCCCTAAAGGAACAGCAACAATCCCCCAAGTGCAACAGCAAAGACCAAAACAGAAGGATGGTCCAATGAAGAACCCTTGATACTAATGACTATGTTTGTGAGCCTATGAGCCTGAAATAAGAACTAGGCCTAGAGCTGCAGGGTGCCTAAGAGTTACCTCCTGAGAGCTTCCATGTTGCTCAAATGTGGCCAGTCTCGAAGCCAAACTCAGCATGTAGATGCATTGCCTTCCCCCCAGTGTGGAACATGACTTCTGGGGATAAGCCTCCCTGACACCAAGGGATTACTACCAACTACCAGCTGATGATGTAACTAGTAAACGACCTTGAATAAAACGGTCAACTCAGACCAGCAGAATATCTCAGCCTACATGTAATATCAGGAGTTAAAAATGCTTTTTGACCTTGAATACAAGGGGGAAATGGAAAGGACAAATGAGTTTATATGGCTATGAGTCTCCAAAAAAGAGCCAGGAGGTCATCAGAGGGGTCGCCCTTATGCACACCTCAGCAGAGTCCCAGAGACAGCTAAAGTAGATACAACCCCAGGTATTTGTTCTTCTGAAGGCTACAGAGACCCACAGGTTCTATGGTCATGGCAGATGGAGTTCAGTGCCATGTCAGGTGGCCCTACTTTGGAGTTTGTGTTCCTGAGTGTGATGGAGTTGGACTCATGTGTGATCTTTGTTCACAAGACTCTCCTATTACTTTTACCGGATCTGTGGTTGGCACTGGGGTTTAGTGTATACCCAGGGGACCTGAACCTCTGGACTATTCATGTGATAGCCAGGCCCTGAACCTCAACAGACTTGCAACTCCTACCCTCTGGTTTATTGGACTTACCCCAGCCAGCTAACATAGAGGTGAAGAAGGTCAACCACCACACCAGGGAGCCAAGAGTGCCTGCAACTGAAAGCAGAATTGCATCCGTCATCCATGTGGAATCTAAGCCCCCTCTTGATATAGATGTGGAGGGGACATAACTATTCCAGGGCCCACAGGATGGAGGAATAGAATAAGGATTAGAGTGGACTTACTAATATTCTATTCATGAACTATTGTGATTAGTAATCAAAGAAAATGTATCATTGATGTGGAGAAAGTGGCCATGGTAGCTGCCAAGGGTAGGGAGTAGGAAGAAGAGATGTGATGTGGGGGACTTGGAGTTGTCCTGGGTGGTACTGCAAGGATAGTTACTGGACATTGTGTGTCCTCTCATGGCCACTGGGGGAGAGTGTGAACTGTAATGTGGACCATTGACCATGTGGTACAGCAGTGCTCAGAGATGTATTCACCAAGAGCAATGAATGTCCCATGATGATGAAGGAGGTTGTTGTTATGGGAGGGGTAGAGTGGGCAGGGTGGGGGGTATATGGGGACCTCATATTTTTTTAATGTAACATTTAAAAAAATTTTAAAAGACCAAAAAAATTGAAAACATCTCAAAAAAATGATGGTAGGGTAATTTGGACATCTGCATAAAAAAAATGAATCTAGACACAGACCTTACTTATACCTTTTAGAAAAATTAATTCAAAATTGATCATAGGCCTAAATGAAAAATGTAAAATTATAAAACTTCTAGAAGATAACATAGGAGAAAATCTAGGTAATCAGATTGGCAATGACTTTTTAGATACAGTACCAAAAACATGACACATGAAGGAAAAAATTGATAAGTTGGACTTCATTAAAATTAATGAACTTAGGCTTTGCAAAAGACAATGTTAAGGGAATGAAAAGATAAGCCACAGACCAGGACAAAGTATTTGCAAAATACATGTGATAAAGGACTTGTATCCAAATATATAGAGAACTCAAAGCTCAACAACAAGAAAACAAACAACCCAAGTCAAAAAAGAATGGGAGAGGGGTGTCAAAAGATCTGAATAGATACCTCACCACAGAAAATATATTTTTGGCAAAAAAGCATGTGAAAATTTGTTAAACATCATATGTCTTTAGGGAATTGCAAGTAAAAACAGTTATGAGATACCACTACACACCTATTTAATGGCTAAAATTTAAAAAGCTGCCAATACCAAATGTTGACTAGGGTGAGAATAACAGAAGTGCTTGTCCATTGCTGGCAGGAATGCAAAATGGTACAGTCACTTTGGAAGGCAGTTTGACAAAGCTAAACATAATCTTCCAGACAATCCAGCAATTGTGCTCCTAAACATTTACCCAACTGAGTTGAAAACTTATGTCCGAGCAGAAACCTGTACATTAAAGTTTATGGTAACTTTTTTCACAATTCTAATATGGAATCGATAAAGATGAGCTTCAATCAATAGTTTAATGTATAAACAAACTGTGGTACATACATACAAGAATATTACTCAACAATAAAAAAAAAATGAGTTATCAAGTCATAAAAGTTTACCAGTCTGAAAAGTCTACATACTGTATGATTCCAACTATATACAATTCTGGACAAGGTAAAACTATAGAGACAGTAAAATGATCAGTGGTTGCCAAGGATTTTGAGGTGGAGGTGTGCAGGGAGGAACAGAGGAATTGGTGGAACATAGAGGATTGTTGTGTGGTGAAACTATTCCATGCAGCAGTGTAATGGTAGATACATGACATTATACAATTGTTCAAACCCATAGAACTGCACAAGACAAAGAGTGAACATTTATGTAAAATATGGGTTTTACTTGGTTAAGTAATGTATCAATATCAATTGTACCACACTAATAAAAGATGATATTAATAGGGGAGACTGTGGGGGGGCGTTCTATACTATCGACTAAAAAATAAATTTTTTTTGTAAACATCACATTTATTTTGAGAGCCTAAAGTTTTGGGGGATGATGCTCTCATTCATGAAATTCTTTGGAAATTCCTTTCTCAGAGTACTTTCAGAGGATGTGGGGCATTGTTTTGAACATCTTCAATGACAGCAAACAATTTTTTTTCTTAGCATTTGTGAAATAATCAAAAGTCATTAAAAGGCAACTTCAGTGAAGACATTTGTTTATAAATTTAGGAAATATAATTTTGATTTGAAAAACAAAATTAAAAAAATTATTTTCCACCATAACCTGTCTGTGAAGGATGCATTCTAAAAATATTATGAGTGATGACAGTATTTTTAATACATTGCCTAGTTTCCCAAGATAACTATTATGGAAGATTGCCTTCATTTAGATGTTCAAATTTTGATTAAAAAAATGGATCAGAAATATTAACCCATTCTCTCATCCATACAAATAAGGAGGGATGCAAAGGAAAGAAAGAAGAGAAATGAGGTGTTGAGAATCAGTATAAGACAGAGAAGATAAAATATCTGCTTACTTGTTAGGCATTTTATTCCTAGTAAAACAATTTTCAAGTTAAAATTACATTTATACTATGCATGCTAAAATTATTTTCTTATAGAATAGAAATGATATCCTGATAATTATAGGAAGATATAACACAAGTATAAAACAATTTGGGAGAGGAGGGACATTTCCCAAGGGTTAGTATGACCTGAAGGCCAAGCTTACATATCTTTTGTTCACAAAAATGACCCTTTCTCTTAGACTCTGCTCAAATTTTGTCATACCTTCTATACTTTAATTTGCCCAAAGTGCATCTTAAATCTTCATACAGAAAGTCTTCAGATAAATGATTTAGAAATGGACAAAGGATGTTATCTAGTGCATGCCTGTGGCTGTCTGGGACACAAGCCATGACAGAGTTTTGGATGCAGTTTCTGTCTGAGTAACATAGTCCCTCTTTGCTCAGGAGTGGTAGACAGAATGGCACTAAGAACAATACTGATATGTGAAGAATGAGAATGGGATTCAGCCATGGAGACCTTTGGGTATCATGCCTTGTGTTGTTTAGAGTCCTGAGAAAGTTCCTTAACAGAACTGAATGCCACTGGATTTGTGGCCATGATGCATGTCACTAATTTTGAGTTCTCTATAAATTACAGGAGAAAGTGTATGACTGACACTTCCACTCATTTACAAAACCTGACCTTTCTTTTCTTTCTTATTTCCACAACTGTATAGTAAATTTCATAAAATCAGGAAATATGTGTCACTCTTTCGTGACCCAGAATGAGCCCTACAGTGTCTTACACATAATATATGCTGAAGAAGTGTTTAATTTTCTATTTTTTAAAAATTTGGCTAAGATGTCATCTAAATATATTTCTGTATTCAAAAGCACATGTGGTACAAGTTGTAAATCTGTTGTGTTTATCCTTCACTTTTTTGAATGTATCATTCTCATCTTAAATTCATTTCAGAACTATAATTTAAAATAAATGTAATTTCCTTTCTCTTCTTTTTTCTCCAAGAGTGTTATAAATCTTCTCACACCAATGTCATTCATTATTAACTGTACATTTTAGATACATACTCAGGTACATATGAAGATGGCTCTTTTAATACATAATCACTTGGAATTTTCAGAAATTCTATAAATTCTAAATGAACACTTAGGTATACTTTTTTGTTGGATATTGATTGATATTTTCATGAACATTTGAATATACCTAGAGCGAAAACATGAAATCTGACAAAGACATAAAACTGTCACTTTATGGAACTGTTCCCTTCCATGACACCCATAATTTTTAAAAATTAAATCCTATTTCTAAGGTTTTTTTCTACTTCTCAGCATGTTAGAGTAGTTAATACTAAACCTCCTCTCCTGCTGTGAAAGGAAAAAAAAAAAAACAGAAAACTGGACAAATGAGATACTTATTTTCAGACAATGGATGACAGGCAGTGCAAAACTGTAATCCTGGAGAAAAAGAAAATTAAAGTTCTTCCTATAATCATCCTGATGAAAATAGACTTAAGATCTTCTCTGGACTATGGTGCAGGACAGATTAATCCAAGCTGAGTACAGATAACAAAAAGTAAAGTTTGAGAAAACAGAAGCAGCTGGAATTTCCAGGAATATTACTGGAGAGAAGGAATCTATGCAAAAATTATGTCCAGAGATATGAACAGAAGTCCTCTTAAGTCTGTTCCTTAGTATGAAATTACACATGTGTAGGCTGAATCTCCACAATGCCAGGCAAAGAATTACTGGGTGCCTGTAAAGTAAAAGCATCCAAAGCTCACAGGACTGCAAGGTAAGTTCTGGCCTGCAAGAGTAGAGAGGTCTTGCTGAAAACCAAGGTATTCAATAGAGGCCCTAGAAAGTTTACACCTTAGTAGTAATAGAATTAAACCAGTGGTAAATTAAAAGCTACTCTAGGCCAGATCGAATAACATTTAAAAGCAAGACACTGAAAGATCAAGCTATTCGGTAAGTTACTTAAACACCTGCCAGAATCAAGTTCACCACTATCTAAAGAAGACAACAAACAATCTGTGTAAAATAGATCTATATTGAACTTCTGGTGATAAAATCCACAATACCTGAGATGAAAAATAGATTGTATGAGATTTCTAGTATACAATAAAAATTACTAAATATGTAAAAAATTAAGACAATGTAACCATTATTGAGGAAAAAAAATATGTCAGTAGAAACTGACCCATAAGTGAAAGCAACAATGGAAGGAGCAAAACCAATAAATGAGGTTTTTCTTTTAAGATTTTTTTTTCTCCCCTTCCACCCTTCCCCCTGCCCCAGTTATCTGTTCTCTGTGTCCATTTGCTGCATGTTCTTCTTTTGTCTGCCTCTGTTGTTGTTAGCTGGCATGGGAATCTTTTGTCTCTTTTTTGTTGTTGTTGCGTCACCTTGCTGTGTCACCTCTCCATGTGTGTGGAGCCATTCCTGAGCAGGCTGCACTTTCTTTCGCACTGGGCGGCTCTCCTTACTGGGTGCACTCCTCGTGTGTGGGGCTCCCATATGCAGGGTCACCCCCGTGTGGCATGGCACTCCTTGTGTGCATCAGCACTGCACATGGGTCAAGGAGGCCCCGGGTTTGAACCACGGACCTCCCATGTGGTAGACGGATGCCCTATCCACTGGGCCAAGTCCGCTTCTCCCAATAAATGAGTTATATTAAACTTCTCAATGATTTAAGAGAAAGTTTAACATCGTGAAGAAAGAAATGAGAGATATTTTTTTTAAATTTTAAGCCTAGAACAGAAAAATACAATATCTGAAATAAAAATAATGCACTTACATGGTTAGTAACAGACAATATAGAATAGACCACTAAAATTGAAAACAAAGCAACAGAAACTGCACAAACTGAAGCACAAAGACAAAAAATTACACAGGTAAAAAGTGAAGAAAATCTTAGTGATCTATTGTATATACACATAATTGATGTCCCAGAAAAGAAGAGTTTTGAGAAAATGATTTCAGTAAGTAATGACCTTTCTTACCCCAAATCTGATAAAATCTACAATCCAAAAAAACAACAAAAACAAAAAACATCAAGGCAAATCATAATCAACTTAACAAAAAATTCTTAAAACAGAATTTCTTAAAGAGTCATAAAGAGAAAGCAGGTAGGGGGGGAAAGTGGGCACATAATATATATTAAGCAATAGAGGTGAGAATAATGTCAGACTTCTTGTCAGAATTTATGCAAGTGAGAACATAATGGGATGATATCTTTAAAGTGTGGGTGAAATCTAAAGCTTTTCACCCATATTTGTAAAACCAGTAAAAATATCATGGAAAAAATAAGGGAGTAGGAGGACGAGGTACTGTTAAGAGGTCACTTCTTTCCAACTTGATCTATAGATTCAGTGCCATTCCAATCAAAATCCCAGCAAGTCATTTTGTAGATGTCAACAAACTGAAACAAGAGTTTTTTTTTTAATAACAAAAAGCTGTAAGAGTCAAAAAATATTGAAGAAGAAAAAGATTTTGAGGCCTAACACCACCAGACTTCAAAACTGACTATAAAGCAAAAGTAGTCAAGAGAATGTACCATTAGTGAAAACAATAAACAAAAAAAAACAAATCAATCATGGAACGGAATAGAGAGCCTGGAAATAGACTCACACAATATAGATGATAATTTTGATAAAATAGCAAAGACAATTCAAATGAGAAAGGAATCTTTTCAAGAAATGCTGTTGAAACAACTGGATATCTGTATGCCAAAAAAAGAGAAAGAAAGAAAGAAAAAATAATTTAGACTCAAAATGTATACCTTTCACAAAATTTAACTCAAAATGAATCATTGAACTTAGTAAAAAATGCAGTGTTATAAAATTCTGAGAAGATAAAATAAGAAAAAAACTACATGACCTTGGGTTTGGCAATGACCTAAGAAAATTTTTTTAATGATTACGGTTTATTTTTATTTAAAAAATAAAATCTAATTCTGGTGTCATAATAAAGGTTTTATTTTTGTAGGTCTTATAGATAAAGCTTATCTTATCAAGAAATATCCATAAATAATTTTTATACTTTAAAAATATTTTTATATGTTACAGATTTACAGAAAAATTATGCAGAAAATATAGAGTTCCCACATATATCCCCCTCACACATGCACAGTTTCCCTAATAGTAACACTTTGAATTAGCATGATACCTTTGTTACAATTAATGAAAGAAAATTATTATAACCGTATCATATAAACAATATTCCAGAGTTTACATCTAGGGTTTACTGTGTTGTACAATTTATGATTTTTCAAAAATTTTTATTCTGATAACATATATATAATCTAAAATTTCCCCCTTTTAATAATTATATAATTCGGTGGTATTAATTACATTCACAATGTTTTGCTACAATCACTACAAAACTTTTCCATCAACTCAAAATGAAATTTTGTATCAATTAAGCATAGTTCCCTTTACCTACCTCCACCATGGCCTCTAGTAATCTATATTTGAGTTTCTGACTCAACAAATTTCTTTCTTCTCATTATTTCATATTAGGAAGATTATACAATATTTGCCCTTTGTGTCTGACTTATTTCACTCAACATGATAACTTCAGGGTTCATCCATGTTGCAATATGGATGAACTTCATTCTTTTTTTAAGGCTGAATAATATTCCATTGTATGCATGTGCAACATTTTGTTTATTCATTTATCTGTTGATGGACACTTAGGTTGCTTTTATCTTTTGGCAATTGTCACTAATGCTACTATAAACATTGATATACAAACATACGTTTGAGTTCCTGCTTTCAATTCTTTTGGGTATACCTAGAAGTGGGATTGCTCTGCCATATGATAATTCTATACTTTCTGAGGAACTGTCACATTATTTTTCCCACAGTGGTTGAACCATTTAAAATTCCCACTAGCAATGAACAAGTATTCCTATTTCTCCACATCCTCTCCAACACTTGTTAATTTCTGCTTTTTAATAGTAGACATTTTAGTGGGTAATGAAACGGTATCTCATTGTAGTTTTGATTTGCATTTCTGTAGTAGCTAATAATATTGGGCTTTTTTAATGTGCTTATTGGTCATATGCATATCTTCTTTGGAGAAGAGTCTGTTCAAGTCTTTTACTGACTTTTAAATTGATTTGTTTGACTTTTTGTCATTGAGCTGTAGGATTTTTAAAATATATACTTGATATTAAACACTTATCAGATATGTAGTTTCCAAATATTTTCTTTTATCTTTTAGGTTGTCTTTTTTACTTTCAGGATAAAGTCCTTTGATGCACAAAAGTTTTTAATTTTGATGAAGTCCCATCTATCACTTTTTTCTTTTCTTTTTTTTTTTTTTTTTTGTTCATGCTTTTGGTATAAAGTCTAAGATGGTATTGCCTAACACAAGATCCTGTAGATGTGTCCTCACATCTTACAGTTTTTTTCTTCCTTATATTTAGATCTTTGATCCATTTCAGTTCAATTTTGTATATAGTATAAGGTTGGGATCCACCTCCACTCTTTTGCATAGGGATATCCACTTTCCCCAGCACCATTTGATGAAAAGACTATTCTTTCCCCATTGAGCAGACATGGCACCCTTGTCAAAAATCAATTGGCCATAGATGTAAAGGTTTATTTCTGAATGCTAATTTCAATTCCATTGGTCTATATATCTTTTGTTGTGCCAGTACCATGCTGTTTTGATTACTGTAGCTTTGTAATAAGTTTTCTTTATTTTTTATAATCTATTCTTTTTTTTAAGATTTATTTATTTATTTCTGCTCTCTGTCCATTCTCTGAGTTCTTCTGTGTCCACTTGCATTCTTGTCATGAGGCACTGGGAAACCGTGTCACTTTTTTTTGTTGTGTCGTCTTGCTGCATCAGCTCTCCATGTGTGCAGCACCACTCCTGGACATCTGTAATTTTTTCACACAGGGTGGCTCTACTTGCAGGGTGCACTCCTTGTGCATGGGACATCCCTACATGGGGAACACCCTTGCATGGCATGACACTCCTTGCACATGTCAGCACTGTGCATGGGCCAGCTCACCACATGGGTTGGGAGGCCCTGGATATCGAACCCTCAACCCTCTATATGGTATGTGGATGCCCTATCAGTTGAGCTACAACTGCTTCCCTATAATAAGTTTTAAAACCAGGAAGTGTGAGCCCTCCAAATTCATTCTTTTTCAAGATGGTATTGTCTGTTTTGGGACACGTAAAGTTCATTTAAATTTGATTATTGGCTTTTCTATTTCTTCAAAGTAAGCCACTGGAATTTTTTTATTGAGATTAAATTGGATCTGTAAATTGTTTTATGTAGAATTTTCATCTTAACAGTATTTAGCATTCCAATCCATGGACATGGAATGCCTTTCCATTTATATAGGTCTTCCTTGACATCTTTTAACAATGTTTTAGAGTTTTCTGTGTACATATCCTTTCCATCCTTAGATAAATTTATTCCTAGATATTTGGTTCTTTTAGCTGCAATTTAAATGGAATTATTTTCTTGATTTCTTCTTCATTATTAGTGTACAGAAACAACTGATTTTTTGTGTTGAGCATATATCCTGCCACTCTGCTGTATTTGTTTGTTAGCTCTACAGGATCAATTACCTGCAAATGGGGAAATTTTTACTTCTTCATTTCCAATTTGAATGTCTCCTCTTTTTCTTTTTCTTTACTTTTTCCCCCCATAATTGCCTTGGCTAGAACTTCAAGTAAATATTGAACAACATTGTGACAATGGGCATTGTTGCCTTGTTATTAATCTTAGAGGGAAAACTCTCAAACTTTTAGTCTTTCACCACTGAGTATGAAATTAGCTATGTGTTGCTGCTGTTTTTTACCATGTTGAAGAACATTCCTTCTACCCGAGTTTACCAAATTTTTTTTATGTAAAAGTGGTGCTTGATTTTGTCAAATGCTTTTTCTACATCAACTAAGAAGACAGTGTTTTTCCCCCATGTTCTATTAATAAACAGTTATTAGTTTATTTTCCTATATTGAGCTTCTCTTGCATTTCTGTGGTAAATCCCACTTGATCACACTTCTATAAGTCAGTCAAAGGGGTGCAGATGCAAAATACCAGAAATCTGTTGGAGTTTATAAAGGGTATTTATTTGGGATAGAAGCTTACAGTTACCAGACCATAAAGCATAAGTTACTTCCCTCACCAAAATCTATTGCCATATGTTGGAGCAAAATGGCTGCCAACATCTGCCAGGGTTCAGGCTTCCTGCGTTCCTATCTTCCCAGGGCTCATTTCTCCCCAGGCTCAGCATCTCTGTTTTCTCCACAAAGTCAGCTGTAGCCTATGAGGTTCTCTAGACTTTGTTTCTCGACACAAGGCCAGCTGTAGACTATCAGGTGACTGGATCCGTCTCTCCCTCTCTGGGGCTTGATTCTCTCTGGATTCAGCTGCTGTGCTCCTCTGTGTGCTTACTTCCTGGGCTCCAACTGAACCTCCAGCATCCAAACTCCAACATCTAAACTCAAACTAACTCCTCTGCTCTACCACGTAGTTTTATCTGTAAGTCCTCACCCACCAAGGGGGCAGAGAATCAATGTCCTACTGAGTGGCCCAATCAAAGCCCTAATATGATCTAATCATGCCCAGGTACAGACCAGTTTACAAATATAATCCAATATCTATTTTTGGAACTCATAAACAATGCCAAACTGCTACAATTTGTGTAATTTTTTAAATATATTTTCAGATTCAGTTTTTTAGTATTTGGTTGAAGATGTTTATGTCTATATTCATAGGGGATATTGGTCAGTAATTTTCTTTTGTTGTTGTATCTTTATCTGTATTAAGCATTAGGATGATGTTTATCTCATAGAATGAGTTAAGACATGGTCCATCCTCTTCAAATTTTGGGGAGAGTTTGAGCAAAATTCGTGCTAAGTCTCCTTCAACTGTTTGATAAAATTCAGCAGGGAATTGATCTGGTTCTAGGTTTTTCTTTGTTGGAATATTTTTGATAATTGATTCAATCTCTTTACTTATTGTCTGTAAAGACCTATTTTTCCTTGAGTCAATGTAGATAGTTTGTGTGTTTCTAAGAATTGGTCCATTTCATCTAGATTTTCCAATTTGTTTGCATACAGTTGTTCACAGTGTCCTCTTAAAATCCTTTTAATTCTGTGAAGCCAGTAGTAATGTCTCCATTTTCATTTCTGGCTATATTTATTTGTATTCTCTCTTTTTTCTTTGTCATTCTAGCTAAAAATTTGTTGATTTTTTTCAAAGAACCAACTTTTGGTCTTTTTTATTCTGTCTATTGCTTTTTTATTTTATTTATATCTGTTTTAATCACTGTTACTTTCATTATTCTGTTCACTTTGGGTTTGGTTTGCACTTCTTTTTCCAAATCCTCCAGGTGTGAGGTTAGGTCTCTTTTTGTGATCTCTCCTCTTTTCCAATAACAGGATTTAGAGGTAAAATTTCCCTCTCAGGATTTCCTTTGATGCATTTCATAGGTTTTGGTATGTTGTATTCTTGCCTTATTCTTCTCAAAATATTTCCTAATATCTCTTATGATTTTTTTCTCTTGCCAATAGGTTGTTTTAAGAGTGTATTATTGAGTTAGACTCATTTAAAATTTTCATACACATAGCTCTTCTCCTGCTTTAATTTGAACCTATAATTAGCACTATACTCATTAAATATATGTCCCAGAGACTTAAATCTTTGGTCTGTTCATATGCCAGTTGAGCCCTGAATCTCAGTAAGATTTGCAACACCTACTCTCCAGTTCATTGGATGTATCCAGGACAACTAACAAAAGGATGATGATGGACAATGCTCATCCCAAAAAACAGTGTATCTACAACTGCAAGCAAGAGAGGTCCAGCCATCTGCCCCCTGGGATCTAAGCCCCTTCTCAATCAGAAACAGAGTGGGCATCACCATCCCAAATCCTCAAATTGAAGAATGAACAAACATAAAGGGGAATGAAACTATGGACTAAAGTAGATTTATTATTATTCCAGCAATGGAAGAACTTGTATCAACATAAAAGGCAGTAGCCACCAGAGCTTCTAAGGAGGGGAGGGGGAAGGGAAGAATTTTTGGGACATTGGAATTGTCCTGCATGACACGGCAATGATGAATACAGGCCATTATACATTTTGTCAAAACGTATAAAATTGTGTCATGCAAGTTGTAAACTACAATATAAATTATAGACCATAGTTAATAGCAATGCTTCAATATGTGTTCATCAATTGTGAGAGAGTGTGGGAGAGGGAAGGGGTGGGGTATATGGGAATCCTCTGTATTTTTTATGTAACATTTTTGTAATCTAAGTCTTATTTTAAAAGATTTTTAAAAGTGTATTGTTTAATTTCCATATATTTGTGGATTTTCCAGTTCTCTTTGTTTTTTATTTCTAGCTTCATTCCATTGTGTTTAGAGAAGTTACATTGTACAATTTCAATATATTTTAATTTATTGACACTTTTTTTGTGACCTAATAGTCTACTTGGAGAGCGACTCATGTGCACTAGAGAAGAATATGTTTTCTACTGCTACTGGGTGAATTGTTCTATATATATCTGTTAGGTCTAGTTGGTTTAGAGTATCATTAAAGTCTTTTATTTCTTTTTTTAATATTCTCTCTAGATGTTCTATCTATTTTTGACAGTGGTGTATTGAAGTCTTCTACTATTAACATAGAACTATCTATTTTTCACTTCCTAATTCGTCAATATTTGCTTCATATGTTTTGGGACCCTGCTGTTAGGTGCATATATATATATTTAATTATATTTATGTTTTCTCATTGAATTGACCCTTTTATCAGTATATAGTGACCTTATGTGCCCCTCACAATAGTTTTTGACTCAAAGTCTATTTTAACTGCTATTAGTATAGCCACCCTGCCTCTCTTTTGGCTTCTATTGATATGATATTTTTTTTCCCATTCTTTCACTTTCAACTTACTTGTGTCTTTGAATTTAAGGTGAGCCTCTTGTAAACAGCATATAATTCATCTATACTTCCAATCTTTGCCTCTTAATTGGAGAGTTTGATGCTTTTATATTTAAAATAACTACTGATAATGCAAGACTTTCATCTGCCATTTGCTATTTTGTATTGTTCAGGCTTATACCATTTTTTTGTACCTCAATTTTTTCTGTTAATGCCTACTTTCATATTTATTTGATTTTTTGTCATGTACCTTTATAAGTCCATTCTCATTTCCTTATATATATTTTTCTGATTTTTTCCTTTGTGTTTACTATTGGGCTTAAATTTAATATCCTAAATCTATAACAATCACCTTTAATTTGATAGCAATTTAACTTCAATAGCATAAACAAACACTCTTCCTATAATGCTCCATCCCCCCACACTTGTGTTGTACTTCTCACAAATTTTATCTTTATAAATTGTATATTCAAAACTATAGATTTATCATTACTTTTATCAATTCACATTATAGAACCTGCAATAAGTAAAAAGGGGAGTTACATACCAAAAAGGAAAAAAAATACAGTACAAGAGTCCTGACATTTATAATTACCTGTATGGCTACTTTTACTGGAGGTCTTAATTTCTTTCCATTGCTTTGATCCACTGTCTGATTTCCTCTCCTTTTGGTAAGAAAAACTCTCTTTAGCTTGTAGGAAAGGTCTAGTGATGATGAACACCCTCAGCTTTTGTTTATCTGGGAATGTCTGACTCTCCCCCTCATTTTTGAAAGATAGTCTTACCAGATACAAAATTCTTAGTTGGCAATTATTTCCTTCAACACATTAAACATTTCATTCCATTGCCTTCTTGCCTGCAAGATTTTGATGAGAAATTGGCACTCCCTTGTAAATAACATATTGCTTTTCTCTTGCAGCACTCAGAACTTTCTCCTTGTCCTGGCATTCAACAGTTTGACTTACTATGTTCTTGGGTTGTCTTAATTTTCCACAGAGCTGCTGATGCAAAGTACCAGAAATGGGGTGGTTTTAATAAAGGGGACGTATCTGGGGTAATAGCACACAGATCCAAAGCTGTGAAATGTCCAGATCAAGAACCATCATAGCAGCTCTCTCACAAAGTCAGCTGCCATGTGGTGAAGCCAGATGGCAGGTGGTCTCTGCCTAGGTCTCTGCCTTCCCCCCAGGCTCACTGTCTCTCAGAGCCTAGCTCCAGGCGCTCAGCTGTGAATTGAAGAATGAGACTTGTCTCTGTCCAGCCTACTCTTTCAGTTCTCCCCGAGTTCAGGAGAGGCCGGGCTCCTCTCCTGAGCCTTGAGCTGCTAAGCAGGCCCAGCCCCTCAGAGGCCTCTTTCCATGCCTCTGTCTTCTGCTGGTTCCAGACTCCAGGACCTTTCTTAGCCCTCCAGGCTTCTCTGATTTCCTGCAGTCCTCTCTCACACAAGGCAGAATCAATATAGTGGCTCCCTTTTCCCGTGTACCTTCCTCTCTCCATGTCTCCATTTATATCAGACACAACAAGAGGGAGGAGACTCAACCTGTCACACCTTACTGACCAATTAAAAGGAATCTAATTAAGTCATCTAAAGTGAATCTAGTGCAATCAAAGTGTATCACACCCACAGGAATAGATTTGTTGAGAAACATAATCTTTTTCTTTTTGGGATTCATAAAAGAACTTCAAATGATCCCATTGGGCATATTCTCCTCAAGCTTATCCTAGTAGGGTTCACTGGGCTTCTTGAATGTGCATATTATATTCATGTCTTTAATTAAATTTGAGAAGTTTTATGCCATTATTTCTTTGACTATTCTTTCTGTCCCTGAATCTCTTTCTTCCTCTTGAATGCCCATAAAGAAAATATTGCTATGCTTGATTATACCCCACAGGTCTCTTGGGCTCTGTTCACTTTTTTTCATTCTTTTTTATTTCTGAACCTAAGTCTGAACCATATTATCTTGTTCCCCTGTTCACTGTCTCTTTCTTATGCTGGCTCCAATCTGCTGTTGAAAATCTCTAGGGAATATTTCATTTCAGTATTTCTGTTTGGTTCCTTTCTAAAATTTCTATTTCTTTATTGATATTCTCATATTGTTTATCTTTTTTTATATCCTTTAGTTCTTTCTCCATGTTTATATCCTTGAGCAAATTGAAGATTGTTTTAAAAAATTTCATCCAATATGTCTAATGTCTGGTCTTCTTTTTGATGGTTTTTTAAATTTTTGTCTTGTTCCTTCGGGTGGGTCATTATTTCCTGTTTCTTTGTTTTTCTTGGAATCTTTTGTTGCACACTATACATTTTAATTTTTTAATGTGTTAAAACTGGGATGTCTCTGAACTATTTCTTCCTTGAGTTTGTTTTCAGCTGGTGATATGACAAGAGATTTCTTTGAGAACTAGGAGCTAATAAAAACTAAAAAACTGGGAGTGGATGTGGCTCAAGCAGTTGGGCACCCTCCTCCCACATGGGAGGTCCAGGGTTTGGTTTATGGTGACTCCTGAAAAAACAAAAACAAAGAACAAGCAAAACAAACTCAGGGAAGCCAATGTGGCTCAGTGATTGAATGCCAGCTTCCCACATATGAGGTCCAGGTTCAATCCCCAACCCTAGTACCTCCCCCACCAAACAAAAAACAAAAAACAAAAACCCAACAAACCAATGCAAAAAATACCTTTCACAGTCTTTGGATATTAGCTCTACAATGGCTAGTGAACTCCTGAAGAGTTTAACCAATCTAGCAAGAAGATCAGCATGAGGTAAAGTTAAGAGTGGGTTCTCTCTGTCATTTCTGAGCCTGTGAAACGTCCTGGCCTTCATGGTCTTAGGAATTTCCCCATTTATAAGAGTTTAAATGACCCCTCTACTCTCTATAAAATAGATTCCTTTTCTCTAGGTTGGATGCTCTGCTGTATGTCTTTAAGCTGGTAATCCTTTGCCTCATACTACTAAGTCTTAATTGTTTATTAAACCAATTTAGCTGTCCACAAGCTGTTTCTGTCTGCAGGAATGCTCTGGGAGGGAAAGTCAGAGATGAGTTTCCTAATTTAGTCTTTCAGGCTGCCACCTGAAAGATCAACACCAGTGTCCAGGCACCCCAGTGCCAGCATAGGTGTTACTCTGCTCCTTCCAGAACAAAGCCAAGCCCACAGGAGGAGCATTGACTACACACTGCACTGGGGAAGGGTTGCTGGAGGGGCCAGCAAGTGCATCATAATTTTTTTCTCCCATTTTAAAAACTGTTTTCTTGATTTGGTACTTTCCCAGTTACTGCAACTCTGTGGCTTATTTCTGGAGTTTTTAGGAAGATGGCTCTGCCAATTTTTTGCTAGTTTCAAAGATTCTGTGTGGAGCCAAATTAGATACAATACCAGGTAATGGTGTTCCTGAGGGCTGTGGAGACACCCAGGTCCTGTGGTTGTGGCAGATGGCTCTGGAGTTCACTGCCTTGCCAGTGGGCCCTAGTTTGGAATTTGTGCTCCTGCATGTGATGGAATTGGATTCAAATGTGATTTCTCTATACATGCTTCTTCTGTCACTTTTACTGAACCTGTGGTTGGCGCTGGGATTGGTGTATGCTCAGGAGAGTTGAATCTCTGGACTGTCCATGTGCCAGCTGGGCTCTAAGCCTCATCAGAGTTGCAGCACTTCCTCTCCAGTTCATTGGACTTTCCCAGGTCAGCTAACAAGGAGGTGAGGTTGGTCAACCACTACACCAAGGAAGCGAGTCTACAACTAGAGCAGGAGAATCCCATCCATCAGCCATGTGGGAGCTAAGCGACCTCTCAATTTAGAGGTGGAGTAGATATCGCCACCCCAGGGTCCTCAGGATGGAAGATAAAATATGGATTAGAGTGGGGAAAAAAAAAGATTCTGTATGGGAGTGGCACCCTGGATTGTCTTCTGCATCCATCTTGGTTGATCAGAAGTCTGGCAATGATATTTTTAGATACAACACTAAAAGCACAATCTATGATCAAAAACATTGGTAAGTTGAATTTTAGTAAAATTTAAAACTTCTGTTCTGCTGTAATGATCAAGATTGTTTGATCCTGATTTTTTTTCTTTATAAGACAAAACAAAACAAAACAAAAAAATACATCAGTGGAACAAGTATAGACCCAAACATATATGAACAACTTATTATCTACAAAGATACAAAGGCAATACAGTGGAGAAAGGATAGTCTTTTCAAGAAATGGTGATGGGACAATTGAATATTCATTTGTAAAAGCATGAACTTGAATATATACTTCATACCACATACAAAAGTTACCTCAAAGTAAATCATAGGACTAAATGTAAAATTTTAAATTATTAAACATTTAGAAGAAAAGAAAATCTTTGTGACCTTGGGGTAGGCAATTTTTTTGGATACACACCAATGCGTGACTTACATAAAAACAAATTGATCACTGGACTTCATCAAAATTAAAAATGCCTACTCTTTAAAAGACACTGATAAGAAAATAAAAAGAAAGCCACTGACTGGGAGGAAATATTGAGACATATATAACTGTTTTCAGAATATACAAAGAACTTTTAAGATTCAATAATTTTAAAAAGTCTACAAAAATCTGAAAAAAGATTTGGAAAGACATTTCACCCAAGAAGATATGTACATGATAAACAAGCACATGAAAAGTTGCTCAAGATCACTATTCGTTAGGGAAATACAAAAGAAAACTATTATGAAATACCACTGCATACCTATCAGGGTGACTAAAATTAAACAGATTGACCACATTAAGTGTTGGTGAGTATGTCGAGAAACTGAAACTCTCATAATTTAATGGTGGGAATAAATAATGGTAGAATTACTTTGGAAAAGTTTGGAAGTTTCTTATAAATTTAAATATATACTTTTCTATGAAAGCAGAAATTCTAATCATGGATTGTACCCCCAGAAAATTAAAATTCTATAGCCAAACAAAATATTTTTATGCATCTCTTAGCATTTTCATTTATAATGAACAAAACCTTTAAACCATGCAAGTATGTATCTTAGTATTATGGGTAAACGAACTGTGGATATCCCAACAATGGAATACTGCTCAGGGTTAAATTACTGATACACAAAACATACTGAGTGAAAGTAGCCAATAAAAAATATTTATGCTATGTGATTTTATTAATATGAAATTTGAATAAAGAATAAACTAATGTGCTGTAACAGAAAGCAGGTCAGTGATTGCCTGTGGTCAGGAGTAGTGATTGCACGAAAGGGGAAGTTGACTGAAAAGGGGGATAGCGGAATTTTGTGAGATATAGGAAATGATTGCTGTATAGATTTGTCCAATAGAAAGATCTACATCATTTTCTATGCTTAATGTAGCTCAGATTTGTAGCTACATTAAAAAGAGAGAGAGAGAGAGAAAATTAATGGACATGTAGCTACTTAAAAGAGAGAGAGAGAAAATTAGTGAACATCAAAGGGGGAAAAAAACTGAAAACCTTCTGCAAATGTGCCAGCTTGCTTTCAAAACAATCATTTATATAACTGAGATTAAAATGTAACTGGCCTATTTCAGCATTCAGCCTTTTCAGCTGAAATTGATAAAGATCTGGTTTGCTGAAACTTGTTTTGCGGCTCTATAAAATAGCAACAGTATCATTGGCCCTGATTAGCATGAATCATGGCACAACTATCCTGTTTAAACTCTAGCAGAATCGTTGCATTCCAAGCTTTAATGATGTGGTTGAGGGCAGGGTAGAGTCTGTAGGTGCAAGAAGCCTTGTCAAAGCTTCATGTAATTGTTCCCATTTGGGAACAGTGACCCTTTAACTTGGGTTTCTGCTTCAAACCCAAATTTAGTCCAGTTTACTGCACTTTGTTTTCCCTTGTGAGATAGCTGCAACTATAGCAGAAAGAATAGGGGATTTGAAATCAGAAGATCTGGCTTTATTCTCATTCTGCCCCCTTTTTACCTGTGTGACCTTGGTTCAACTTGCGAACCTTATTTTTCTCACCTGTAAAATGGAGATAGCTGTTTCCCATCACACAAGAGTGTTTCCATTTCATAATGTATGAGAGAAACATGTCACCATAACCCTGAGTAAATAATGGTTTAATAGGAAATCAGAGCCTTGTAATAATGTCAACATGGTGGGGGCCACCCAAAAACAGGACTGCAAGTAACAGAACGCCACACCTACAAGCCTACGCCACCAGAAAAGGATTAATATTGTCTGTCACTCTCTTGGACAAGTTGGCCCCCAAGTCCGACACAGGGAATCCTGGCAAAGTAGTACAAGTTAGAATGGTAGTTGAACTGTACTTAACTCTGGGTTAACCAAGGTCTTCCTCTTTCCAACTTAATGTTATCAAGCATCTCTGTAAAAATAATCTTACTTATAGAGGGTAATGAAAGGAGCTCCCCCCCTTCCAAATCCCTCCTCAGTAAAAGTTGTCAAATAAAAATATCTTATTCAAATTGGGCAACATTCATGAGGCAAAACAGAGTTCTGAGAGGTTTCCATTTCTAGGAAAGTTGCTTTACAAATGCAGGTCTACATACCTGAAATACCAATTACTTTGAGGTCTAAGGATTTCTCCTTTGCTCTAAGGAGATAAAGATAACATATTGGAGGTTAACTTGGAATGCCAAGGTATTTTTTTTTTCCAAGAAAAGACGTGTCAGAATCCACTGTACTGTCTCCAAAAGAGGCTCTTGTAACAATATTACCAGGTTACGTTGATATGAGTACACTATCTCTTTAAGATCAAGCCCTCATAGTTCAGTCGAAGGCCAATGTAAACTGAACCATCCCATGAATAATATGAGACTTACACACAAAGGAGAGAGTTAAACTGAGCCAGGACCATTTTTGTCTAAAAATTTCTTGTTGCAAGTCTTTCCAGGAAGTTGCTTGTCAAGTCCTAGGCCACATCCAGAATTATCCTTTGGAAGTCCCTAAAGTGAATTCGTGCAGGAAGGACTTTTACCAAAGCTACTCATGGGTGTTAGAAAATAAAATTTTGGTGACAAAGTACAGAGAATTTGGAGAAAAACTATCATTGGGGCCAGCAATGGCCAACATTGTTTTTTGAGACACTGCAGTTGCTTGCAATAATCTCAAAATTTGTTTAAAAATTCTCCACCAAAATAATTTAGTCACCTTAACTGAAAAGATTTTGTGTCCTGTAGAACTTTTGTGGAGGGTTGTGACTTGGGCAAAAATTGGCCAAATGCTATAAGAGTGTGAAAATCAGTTGCCATAGAGGTAGTAATATCCAACTTCCATTAATCTAGAGATTTTTAGCTCCTATAAGGCAGAGATAAAGAGTGTCTAGTACAATGTTTGAAATTTGGGTTTAATCAATAGATGCTTATTTTTGTTCAACAAATAGGGTATCTGTTCTAAGCCCAGCATTGTTTGGGGAAATATTTATTCAAAAATATACGTTAAAGCCCAACCATGTCTAATAGAGTCTCCTGAGAAAAAGTCAATATGGGGATTCATATTTCTTCAAAATGTTTTTCTATAGCATTCATTCTTCAGTAAGTAGAAAGTAGTACTTCTATGAGTATGCTTACTGAAAAATTTAATTCTAAGTATTGCAAGACCAAAGATGCTAAGTTTACTTTTTTTTTCTGCAGAGGAAAATTTATGTGCAAAATGTTGAAGACTACAGTGGCAACCATTGATAGAGCTAGAAGCAGAAATTAGAAAATGATTTTATTTTTATCAGTGAAACACTGCAATAGCACCTTTCTTTATTGATTTTTTTTAATTGCTCACAAAATCTGTTTAAACTCAAGCCAAAGAAAAATTTCAAGTCAAACCAAATATTTCATTTTATGAAAGCTTTTGTTAGCAAAGAGAAAGAAAAAGGAAACTGAAAAAAAATGTGCTTAGAAAGGTCATTTTCTCTTCCAGATTCTAGCAATGATATGCAATAATATTATTAACAAAAAGCGAGGCTTGTAAGTATCAAGTATTTTATATGGCTATGATTCTTGATATGGAATTCCTTGTCAGTATATAAAGAATCTGGCTTTCTCACTTTCATACCTGCCCATCTCATGTTGGATTTTCAGGAATGGGAGTTTTCTTAAGAAATGACAGGTATAGATAAAAATTATTTTAGTGCTTGGAATTAATTTTTTTCAGCAATCACAAAAAAGACTGTGGACATTTTTTTTTTCACCCTTAATATTCGCTTCATAAAAGAGCTCATTTTAAATAGTAATGGAAAGAAAACAATCACATCTTCAAATGTGGAAAAGATTATCTCATTTTCTACTTTTGTACAAGTTTTCTGAAATGTAATTTTCCGGTATTTTAGACATGAGAATTCAGAAACTTCTCCTTTTCTGAAGAGTCGGTTCAGCCAAGCAGAAAGAATGAGAGGGGTGGGTTGGGGACAGCACGGGACTAGGGGCCGCTGGGGATGTGGAGGGGTGGGATCTGAGAAGAAGCAGATGTAACGTGGACTCTACTGCTCTCTAGTGGTTGGTCTCCAGAGAAAAAATTAAAGTGCTTCATGTTCATGGACTTTAATTATTCTCCAGTGGGATTTTTTTGGGGGGTGGGGGGCAGGGGCGGGAGATAGTTTAAACTAAATAGAGAGGTCTTTAATCAATGAACAACATTACCCTGAGTATTTTGAATAGCCAAACTTTACTATCAGTCACAGAGCCATAATACGGTTTCTTATTATCATTTGTTACGTCATGGAGAAAAGAACATCAAACACAGAATGAGCACTATAAAGTGTTGCTAATAAGTCTTCCCCACCCCACCCCATACAAAGTTCAAAAGCAGAGTTTCCACAACCATATGGACATTTTTCTCAATCGTCTCCATTTCTTGTAAACATCTAACTTCGTTTTTACACCTTGAAAACTCAAGGAGTCAGTGAAATCTGGCCCCGAGGTGTCACTGTTGCATTGCATGTGCATATATTTCCTACTTGGTCCTGGAAACCAAGGTGGCTGATGCTTCCGGGGTGAGCCACGTATTTTAACATAGTGTTAAGACTGTTCCATCTATGACATTAATCTACTGTATACTGCACTTTTTAAAAACTTACACTAAAAACATCTTCCATCATTAAATGTATCGATTTGTAATATTTCCGTTTATTGAATGTGCTTTATAATTACTTCTTTTCCAACTTACTACTCATTTACAAATGCTTTTCAAACTCTACAAATATTAAAACAAAATTGCTCTGTCTTGCAACACTATAGTGAGTCGCTATTATACAAACAAACATTTGCTCAAGTTAATGTAGGGACAGTATTATATTAGTATTATTATATTGATACTATTGATAGTATCAATAGTAAACAAAATCTAAAAGATCTTTCATATAGCTTCCTGCCAGAAATTTGTATATATGAATGGCTGTGAATTCTAGTGGCTTATTGTCTTGAATTTTGAGAGTACAGTTCAATAAATTAATAATAATAATCAGCTATTAATCATTCATCCCCTTTACCCCAACACCAAATCCACAAGATTAATGCTTGGTTAATTTCTTTCAATTAAGCAAATATAGTAAGATACTATTATTGTAAATTATTTAAATATTGAATCCTTTTAAAAACATCACTGTCAAATACTTGTGTCAGAAAACCTGAGTTTTAGTTCCAGTTTTACCACAGATTACTGGTAACTTTGAAAATGGCTTATCTATAATATAAGCATGTTGGACTAGATTTTTTTCTAATTTAAAATTTTAATCTTGCTGGAAGTCAAGAATTTCAAAGCCCGTTATTTAATATTAGCTTTGGAAAGAGAGCATACTACATGAGCAATGCTTTGGTTAAATTTAACAAGATGGAGAGATGATAGATACCTGAAATACTAAAATATACCCAAGCACAAGAATTTGCCAAATATGAACGGCCAATATGGAAGCATTTCTGACCATGAGGGCAGGCATTTCTATCTTCTCTTTGTACTCTCCACTCTAATCTTGCAAAAACAGTTATGTTATTTTGTAGCAGCTTGGTGAATGTGCCAAAATCTGAGCCGATGCGTCCCTCTTCAGCTCCATGCTTCCTGCAGGTTGGACCATGCACAGAGGTTTTCCTTTTCCCTTAGCCTTTTATCACTCAAAACTCTGTTCATTCTTCCTTGAGCAAAAATAATAAACACGTCCTCTTTACCTTTCTTTCTTTCAACTCTGGTCCAGCTCCTTTAGGAAAAAACAAAAAGTCTTGCTCTCTCAAAAAGAAAAATTAAATAAATGCAGTAAGTGATATAATGTGATATATTCCTTTAAATGCTGAATAAGACCTAGTCCTTCTGTATGGAAGCTCAACATTTACTGGAAGAGAGAGCATCTATGTAAATAATTCTATCAGAAAACTGTGGTATGGTTGAGTAGCATTTCCTAAAAATGTATTCTTTGGAACTTGAGTCTCTCCAGATATTTTTGGTCAAATATGTTTGGAAAATGGTAGTCAATATCCAGTGAAGATTTATAATGTATTACCCTATTTGACAAACTGGTAAGTCCAACATAAAATAAATCTCTTCCACTTGAACCAGTGTTCCAACACAATAAACAGAAGTTTATTGTTTGTTAAATAATGTGTAACATTTGAGAAATGCTGTGCCAGAGATAAAATTTTATGAGCATAAGATAAATTCTGATTAGTAGTAGCTATTATTTGCTGAATATTCATTATATGCAAGGTATTTTTTATGAGAAGCATTTTAACATATGTCAGCTCATTAAATAGAATACTTATTGAAGAATAAGGGATTTGGGCTAGGCCTTGAAGGATGGATAACAGAAGGATATGTTGAAGAACAGGTCATTCCAGAAAGGGTGAGCTTAAATAAAAGCTTAGATGCCAATATATGTCAGTCATACACGGAAAATGGTGAAAAGAATGCTAGGTCTTGAACTTTGTTGGAACAAAAAAGGTGAATAAGTCTGGAAAATTGGGGACCAAGGTAGAAATGCTTCTAATACAGCAAAGTATATATTTAGTATCTATGGAGTGGGGAGACTTAAAACACGTTTGAACAAGCAGTGGCATGACTGAATATTTGGTCCAAAAGGGTGTTGTCAGAAACATACCTAGGTCAAAGAAAATGAAAGGCACATGTTTGTAAGTAAAAGTAGCTCTTTCCACTTCTAACGTTCTTGGACATATCCAACTATTTTCTTCAAAATCTCCACAAGTGTTTTACTCCTCCACCTCCTCCTGTAATGAAGTCTATTTTTCCTCAAACACTAGCATTCAACATACCCAAAAGACTAGTCTTTCTAGGTAACGGATATTAAATTTTTTCAGAATACATTGATGGCATTCAAATTTTTTCATTGAAATCTAGGAAAATTTTAATCCATTTTGTGTGTTAAATGTATTTGGGGAAGTGAAGAACCCATATTATATGGTATCAGAGAGGGGTGGCCAATGAAATGGTATAAGAGTTTAACTTTTCAGGAAAATGGACTCTCCACTTCGAGAGCCAACAACAGTTACTAGGGTCAGTGGACAAGCCCAGGATATCATGGTAATCATCCCTTCCTATCCTGATAAAGAGACAGCAAAAAGGGGAAGACACTAAGATAAAGCAGAGGCATATCTCATTCAATGCATGGGGAGTATTCAACAATGGGAAGCAGAGGGCAGACGGCACTTGAATCTAAATCATGTAGTCTTTGGGTATTAGGTGAGAGCTGGTGGTTTTTGATAGGACTACCACCCCTGAGTGGGAATCTGACAAAGGTAAGCCAGATAACCAGAGTAGGATATCAAGAACAAAGATAAGGTGGACTGAATTGTAAACTCCAGATAGGACATGTTCTTGGTCTGCATTCTGGTGGGTATAAACCCATTGTAAATAAGACTTCTTTAAGCTGTTTCTTCAGTTAAGGTGTGGCCCACCTGAATGAGGTTGGGCCTTAACCTGGATTACAGGAGTTCTTTAAATGCAGAGTTCAAATCACACACAGAGCAGCCCTGAGAAGCAGCCAGCAGCAGGAAGACAATGGAACCTGGAGGAGAAAGACAAAGATGCCACCATGTGTGATGCCATGTGTCAGAAAAGTCAAGGATCAAGGATAATCAACAGCCAGCCCCAAAATGCCAGTCTCTGGCAGAAAGCATGACATTGCTGACACCTCAGTGCTGGATTTCTTTTAGCCTCTAATCTGTGAGCCAATACATTCCTGTTGTTTAAGCCAACCCACTGTGTGGCATTTATATTAGCAGCTAGGGAACTAAAGCAAAGAATATGAATGAATAAAAGGCCCAACTAAAAGAGAAGTGGAAACTAAAAGCAGTGGGTCTTAGAATAAAGGTAAGACTAGTAGCCAGGAAGACCTTTTAGACTTGCAGATTATAGAAAGGGAGCAAACTCTTCCTTTTGGCTCTGCTCAGGGCATGTCCTGAGGGCCAGGGACAGGTCTCTGGCAGTGATTTCATAACACTTCCATGAGGAAAAGGGTAAGACCTTGGGAATTCAGGGGAGGAAGATTCTCTCTTTAGCAAACCAATCTAGATCCAGAGAGCCTTTAGCTAAAGTTATGATAACATATATTCTAAATTCTACTCTCAACTGTTGTGGCATTAGAGAGAAGTTGGTATTCATGATATTGGAAGCCAGGATGTGAGAATTCTCTGAGAAGGAAGATTTATTATGACCCACGCTGGTGGACTTCTGTCTAAAAAACTGAGCCCTGAGTAAGATTTCCAGACCCTTTTTACGCAGAGGATTTAGAAATGGGGGTCAAGCAGCACTTTTGGTGTGAAAAGAACTTTCTTTGTTAGTTTCTTAGGGTTTGTTTGGATACCAGGTAAGCTTGAATTGACATACAGCCCACATTCTGTCTGGACATAAACTCGAATACACATTCAGTCTACATCCTTTCTGAAAATACAAAGCCTATAGAGTCTAAATCACTTATTTGGCTTTCTGGAAACTAGGCAAACTTGGATACAGAATTAGATAAGTTTGAATACATGCACAGGCCAATACACACACAGGCCATATTATTTCCCCCTTTGATGCATGCTTAAGTTTGTTAAGCTTTGGCATCACTATTTTCAGAGTTATGAGGTGGGTGGCTGTCTGTGTTTTTACTGAATTATTTATTAAAGCATGTGCCTTAGCTATCATTAAGGGGAGGAAGTATGATGAGAGCATGGGAGGAGTTTCAGCTGCTCACTGTTTTGACTGCCCTTTTTTTTTTTTTTTTTACCAATTTTCCAGGAGAGTTCAATGACAAAGTCCTTGGGAAGTATTCAGGGACCTCCTGGCCTCAGGAGGAAGTTCCTTTCCAAGCAGCAGAATCTTGGGGAGAGTCTTCCAGCAGCCATCCTGGGGGCCATTGATGTCCACATGGACTCCTTGCCAGGTTTCAGATTCATCCACCAATTTTTTTGTCTTACTAGCCTGCTTTATTTCCTTTTTCAGGGAGTTTAAACCTTTAATTTTGAAGGGATGTTGAAGGGAGATGATCTTTTTCTTCTGTAGCTACTTCCTGCTGGTTAGGGGCAGTAGGTTCTACCTGACAAGGTATAAAATGTCTCTTGCTGTTTTATCTCAGTTGGAGAAAGATGGATCTGGCAACATGGCTGAAGCTGGATGCAGTTTTTATATGGCTAGCAAGATGTTGATTCTGGAAGAAATAAAACTCAATTAGAATTTTGAGAATATATGGTTTCATTAAGAGGACATTGGACTACAGAAATAGAAAAGGCTAGGTGCTTACAAAGGCTGCATTTTTTCCAAAGTTGATGGGAAACAGTATTTTCCCTTGAGTTATTTTATGCTGTTGGCCATCTCTAGAAATTATAATAGACAACAGAGTTAGGTGTAATTTGCCAAGCATTTCTCTTTTCAGTTAAGCTACAGATGAAAACAGATAAGGTTTTTGTAAAAGGGATGTTTGGTTTGTTTTCCCTTTAGCAATAGGCATTTGGGCTAAAGTTTGAGGGAACAACTGACTTTGACATAGACACTACTTAGCTTTTTTTTTGAAGAGGTATTTCAGGCCATCCCATGACTGGCATTTGTATATTTCATCAGGTGCTTCTGGTGAACTGACACTTTCTTCTGCAGCTGGCTTCATTCAAGATTAGTGCACCAAGCTGGACATTTTTAAAAACTATAATAGCTGTGGGAGTGATCAGAACTACAGAGTAAAGTTCATTGCATTTTTGGCTTTAATTGAGTAATTCCTGGTTACTTTTTTTTTTCCTGTTTTTACTAGGCTCTGCTTTTGAAAACCCATTTGGCAAAGCTTGTTAAGAGTTTTAAGGCAGGAATGGAGAAGGGTTTCCTCAGGATCTGACCATGGGCCCTCTACCGGTAGTAGGGTAGTAGGGTTGAGAGTCTGACACACCCTTATCTGCATTTCAGGAGTCTCTAGGAATTGAGCCTGGTGTTTAGTTAACTGGCTATCTGTAAGCCACTGGTGGCCTCTGGCTTCAAGCATGTCTTTCACCTGGGGTGGGAGAAGACTTTGAGAGGTTGCCCCCAAGTTAGTTTGGTGGCTTTTTCAATTAACAGGGCTGTTGGCCCCACTGTTTTCAGGAAAGATGGCTATTCCTTTATCTTATAGACATGTTCATTATCTACTCAGAAAATGAAGTTTACCAGGACTTTTAACATGTTCAATCATCTGCATATGATTTAATAGAAATATTACCATAATCATCAGATTAGAATATAGATACAGTATTTAATACTAACGGATATATTACTCAATGCATAAGTTTCTTTCTGAGCTGCAATTAATAGCTTCAAGTTTCAGGTTTGCAATACCACACATGTTATCTCTCCATGGGAGCAAGCTATAGTGCCAATTGTGTTTAAGTTCTACTGACAGTACTCTGGTATTCATTGCTCCACTTTGTATGTTCTTCACAGAAGCTCCAGCATGGTTGACCCCAGAGAGAAGCTAGGAAAGTAGTTTCCAGTATTCCATTTGGTACATAGCGCTCTTTGGCAATATCAAATAGTGTCAGTCTGGAGGTGATATTCATTGTATATTTAGCTGTACTGAGCCATCATTGGCTGCTGCAGGAGTTTTAAACTGCAACATAGTTGCCATCGACCCTAGCAGCACAACCAGAGATGTAGTAGATAGTTTTATTGTTTTAGGGGTCAGTGACTATCCTAGCTAATAACTCATATGGAGAGGCAATCTGCAGTGTATTGAAAGTCTGCTTGGAGTGCACAAGAGAGTTTGACAATGCTGAAGTTTATTTCTTGGTTTTTATACACCTTTTAAACATTTCCTATGCAATGTGTTATATAGCAAATGAACTTTTTAGTACTTTGCTCTTTATGTCTACACTTTCTCCATGAAGATACTAATTAACAGGTATTTTCCTTTAGCAGTAGAGGAAAGCCTATTTTTTTCATTTTTAAAATGAAAACTGAAGATTCCCGATGGAATCAAGGTAACTTTTCTTTACCACTTCTTGAATATGTACATTGAGGTGACTTCTAGACAGGTTTTATTGCTATGAAGTTCCTTTTTGCCATTAACATCAATTTAGGTTTTTAGTTAATAATGGCTTTTTAAAACTAGCCATTTGGGAAGCAGACTTGGCCCAGTGGTTAGGGCATCTGTCTACCACATGGGAGGTCCGCAGTTCAAATCCCGGGCCTCCTTGACCCCTGTGGAGCTGGCCCATGCGCAGCGCTGATGCGTGCAAGGAGTGCCCTGCCACGCAGGGGTGTCCCCGCGTAGAGGAGCCCCACGCACAAGGAGTGTGCCCCATAAGGAGAGCCGCCCAGCATGAAAGAAAGTTCAGCTTGCCCAGGAATGGCGCCGCACACACGGAGAGCTGACACGCAAGATGACACAACAAAAAGAAACACAGATTCCCATGCCACTGACAACAACAGAAGCAGACAAAGAAGATGCAGCAAATAGACACAGAGAACAGACAACCAGGTTGGGGGGGTAGGGGAGAGAAATAAATAAATCTTAAAAAAAAAAAACTAGCCATTTAAATGCTTCAGTTTAGAAGATGCTTTTGTAAACTCTTTATAATTAACCACAACCACAAAAGACTGGTTAATTTACCTTAAATTATAATTAGCAATCGATGGATTTTACTTTATGCATTTAAGAGAGCAGATTTACATTTCTTTACCTTAGTTTCATTAGATATGAACTTAGAATTTTATCATTTTAAAGATTTAATACATAGTATGTTAATTTATTAACTTGGTATTTTATAAACCAATGAGGTAACACCCAAGTTAAATAAATTGAAACTGTTATAGTTTCTACAAAGAATGTTTTGCATTTCTTTATAGCAGGCTAAATTCCTTTTTAATACAAACTGATTCTTAATTCCTTCTGCTTAGAAGGGTTTTAATCTGTTACACCTAACCCCTCCCTCAGAGTTCTTGCAAGGAGAAGGCCCTGGGGGCTGGGTAGGTTAAAGAGCTTAGGAAAACCTTTCCCCCTTTTCATTAGTTGCTATATTTAGATTTCTATAGGACTTTTTTGCCTTTTTTAAAGCCAAATTTGGGCTCTAGGAATATTTATCACATATATAACTGCATATTTAATTTTTAATAATTTGAATAGAGCTCTTTTAAGAATTGTTTGTTAATTTGATATTATCATCCTAATGTATGAAGATATACATTGAGAAAATAGGGAGACATGAATAGTTTGATACAGAAACAAAACTTAGTTACTTAAAGCTTTCATTCTTTTACAAAACAAGTTTAATTGTAAAACAACATTTGAAAGATTTTCCAGAAGGCTTTTTCTAATTTGCACTATGACCATGCAGTTTTATACAAGAATTTAGTTTCTTAATTAATGGCTTATAACAAAAATATTTCCAATGCTCTAATACAATTTTCTTTTGCCTCAGAACTTTATATTTTACTTTGACTTTTAACAGACTTTGGATGAGCAAGACTAATTATATGTATATTCACTGAAGCTATTAAAGTCTCAGGAGAACTGGTTTCTCTCATGAAATGCTACTTTTAGGAACTCTGACAGTCAAGGCAGGAGGTGTTTGTTTGTTTTTAACTTCCCAGTCCTCAGAGATAACAAGACTCCAGCTGCTGCTTGACTAGAAGAGTGGACGTCCAAACTTGAGGGTTAAGAAATCCACCAGGAAGCAACTTAGTCCTCACTTGGTGCCATGAGAGAAAACAGGGTTACTAATACCAGTAGAACAGGAGACAGGGATGTCTCAAATTGCTTTTCGTGAGCCATAGGGGCGGAAGTTGTCAAGAAATAACCATAAGCAGAGGCAAGGGGTGGAGCCAGACTTGCAGTAATGATAAACAAAGGCAAACTCAGTTTATAATTACTATCGCAATAGCTGAAGTTCAGGGACTAGGTGAGGCTACTTATAAAATAACCATAATTAAAGGTAAATTTAAGTTGTGATTACCATTACTATAGCAAGCACAAGGTAGACTTGAAGTAGCCATGAACAAAGGTAAATTAGTTAAAAATTACGATTACAATAGCTGAAATCTAGGCTACATTTACTCCATTGTAATAATTTGTTATTATTTTTCTGCTGTTTTACATATAAAGACATTTATAGAATGATCTTAACTCTTAGTTTCTAGAAAGTTTCACTTAAAATCAATTTGCACACCTTTATTAACTAAGCAATTAATTTTATTAGTAACAACTTTGTGAAGTTTCTCTGGTTTTCTTTTCAGCAATTAAATAAATTTCACTTGTGATTTATGCATTAAATTCACTAACAAGACAGTACTGAAATTTAAAGATTTATTTTTCAGTTATCTTTCACCATTTTCAAATTTTTAACAGGTGAATTTCAAGTCTGATTTTCTAGGCATAAGCAAATTGACAGTTAAATGCAGATTTTAAAATTGAACACAGAGTTAAGCATAGATTAAAACAGAAGAGAGGCGGCAGACTTGGCCCAGTGGTTAGGGCGTCCGTCTACCACATGGGAGGTCCATGGTTCAAACCCCAGGCCTCCTTGACCTGTGTGGAGCTGGCTGATGCACACAAGGAGTGCCGTGCCACGCAGGGGTGTCCCCAAGTAGGGAAGTCCCGTGCAAGGAATGCACCCCGTAAGGAGAATCGCCCAGCGCAAAAAAAAGTGAAGCCTGCCCAGGAATGGTGCCGCACACATGGAGACCTGACACAACAAGATGACGCAACAAAAAGAAGCACAGATTCCCGTGCTGCTGACAACAACAGAAGTGGACAAAAGAAGATGCAGCAAACAGACACAGAGAATAGACAACCGGGGTGGGGGGAGAGGGAGGGAAATAAATAAATCTTTTTAAAAAATAAACAAATAAATAAAACAGAAGAGAAAATACTATACCTTTAGCACTTCTAGGAACTCTTCGATCTTAATTGATGGTATATGAGCTCTTTTTATCTTGATCACTATTTACACCTTTTATTGGCACAACTGAGCTTACACTAATGGAAGTTTGAGGTTTATTTTCTTATTTCTTTAAGGAGACATGATATGAAGTTTCTGGGATTGACCTGGCATCCCAGAGTCCCAGCCTGACCAAAGTTCACAATTTTACATAATTTAATATTACCATCTGGAGTTATAAATATATATGCTGGCACGGAACAAACTGATAAACACAAAAGGAGTTACGGCACACAGATAGAAACATTAAGTTCATTAATTTGACTCATAATTTTTAGTCTTTTGGTATGGTTGTTTTTAAGCTTTCCATTATTTTACATTGTTTATTTTTATTGCTTTTGGATTTTTGATTGAAGCTAAGGGGACTCACACAGCACTAATGCACAACCTTTGGGGAAGTGTCATGTTTTCAGACAAGTAAGCTATGGGAGGGGGCTTATCTTTCCTTGGTGCATATTAGGGGGGACTGAGTTAATTATTTGCTTGTTAATTATTGCAAACTTAATGAGGGGGAACCTCTAACAAGACTCTTTGCTTATCCTTGCTGTCTACAAAACAAGCTCAATTGCAATGCAGCATTAAAATTTAAAGGCCTATTTCTGGCCAAACTTCTCCATTGCTCAATTCATATTCAGACCAAGCTTTATCTCAAAAACCAGTCCTTTTTCCTCTAACTAAGATCTTCCAAATTTAGACCAATTCTGCAGGATGCATCCCAGTGGGAAACACTGGGATACTGATGAGGGAGTGGAACTTTAACCCACGAAACCTCTCTCACTACCACCAAATCTTTAACTTGCAGTTAGCCAGAACCAAACAGCAGGTCAGTATAAACCCCCAACGTGGATGAAGAGCCCCAGAGGGTGCCTTCACTGCCCTTGGCCAGATGAGGTCACCACAGAACCACAGATTAGGACTCTGCTCTTGCCCCGCAGAAGTATGTTTCTGCATCTCACTCACTTTTATTTCCTTTTCAGACCTAGAGAAGATGGTTTCCCCCCGAACTTCCTGGGAGTCCTAGTGTCTTGATCAGACTTCCCTTCTACCATTTACAGTTAGATGTTTTCTACATTCTGCCCCTAGGGGACTTACCCATCTGGTGTGTGGAGTTCTGTTTCGTCCTCAGAGTCTCGTCTAAACCCTTCAGTGCCTCCAGTTTCTTCCGGGAGGGTTCCAGTAGAGTCCACAACCTCTTTCTGGACTAAAGAGGTCCAGGGATACCCTGGGCTGGGGTTCACCTGGGCCCTCCTGGCTTCCTCAGAGGCGTCTGAGAGGGACACCCAAAAGTTGCCATCTCTGGCCTTCGCAGCAATCCTAGACAAGCCCCCAGAAATGTTGTGGCATCAGAGAGAAGTCAGTGTTCACAGTATTGAAGGTCAGGAAGCAAGAATGCTCTGAGAAGGAAGATTTATTATGACCGGCCAGGCCTGGTGGACTTCTGTCCAAAAAACCGGGCCCTGAGTAAGATTTCCAAGTCCTTTTTACACAGAGGATTTGGGAGTAGGGATCAAGGAGCTCTTTTGGTGTGAAAAGAACTTTCTTTGTTAGTTTCTTAGGGTTTGTTTGGATACCAGGTAAGCTTGAATTAACATACAGCCCTCATTCTGTCTGGATGTAAGCTTGAATACACATTCAGTCTACATCCTTTCTGAATATACAAAGTCTATAGAGTCTATATCACTTAATTGGCTTTCTGGAAACTAGGCAAACTTGGATACAGAATTAGATAAGTTTGAATACATGCAGAGGCCAATACACGGTCAGGACATATTACAACCACTATGCTTTCCCTACTCCAGTTATTCCAAAAAAATCTTTGGAACACAAGCCAATTGAGAGTTGGAGCCACCTTCTCTGTGTGTCTGTGGGAGAGAGGGAGGCTTACATGATTTCCCAACTGGCTATAAAATGCTGCTTCTTAATCAGGGCATTAGATATTTTCCACGATGTCACTAAACTCATACAAGTCATCCAATGCCTTCCTTCAGTTGGGGGCTTATAAGTGACTAGTTCTGTCAGATGGTGGGCTGTCCACAGGTGAGAGTGTGGGGAAGGCAGCAAAGTCAGGGACTACACACAATTGCAGATGAGCTGGCAACCAGAGATCACCACTCAAGGCCAGCTTGGCACTCATCCTCTTCCCCTTAGCTCCCTGGTCCTTAGAATGGAGGGCTCTTTTCTCCCCTTCAACTCTGAGGCTTTTCATTCTTTCTTCTCTGACACTCTTCCCCTTTGCCAGTCCTATTATGATACAGTTTGGGGGAGTGAAAACACTGCAGTAGGCACCCAAACTTTTTCCTCTAACGTTTTTTGCCAGCAACTACTTTGATACTTTCTTTTGTTTCCTATGTTTCAGAATTGGCTGGGAGGTGACAATGGCACTTAGATTGCAGAGAAAAAAGAGAGAAAACATATAAAAGATGGCACCCTGCCAAAGTGGCTGTGCATTTCTCTATGCATACTTATATATGCCTTCCTCACCTTCTCTCAAGCAGAGCTTTTTTGCTTGCTATCATTTATTTATGTGCTGAATCCTGAGAATGAGAGGATTCATCCAGAAAAGTGGTCAGATTTAGAGGCGAACTGTATTTCCTTGGAGCTCAGTGCTAAGGAACTGGATGTGGAGTTTCTAGGTTGTTCTGGCCATATTAGGTGGGCCTGGCACATGATAGGCAGAAATGGTAGTGCCAGCTTGAAGCCAGAGGAAAGAAATGGGGTAGCACATAATGTAAGGGAAGTACTGGGGGGATGAGCAGGAGAGGGGATGTGATCTTTAACAACTTCTTTGAGTGTTTAATTTTAGGGCAGGATGAAAGTCAGAAGATTTTTAAGAAGGTTTAATGTGGATGACAACTATGATCTCATACACGAACATATATTTAGAATGCTTTCAGTTTTATTTTTGGTTGCCAGACTGTGTTTCTTTGAATATGGCTGTAGCAGTTTGGTATTGTTTAGGAATTCCAAAAATAGATACTGGATTGTGTTTGTAAACTGGTCTGTTCCTCTGGGCATATTAGATTGTATTAGAGTCAGAGGTTTCACTTTTACTTTACTAAATCAAGATTAAGGCTTTTTATTTGACCACATCATGAGGGTGACTCAGGTTTAGTCACTGCCCGACCCCCTCCTTTTGTAGGTTATATAAACGCATGCTCAGTCAAAGACAGGGAAGTAAATACACAGAGAAGAAGAACACAGACTTTGGTGAGGGAAGTAACTTACTCTTTATGGCCTGTGACTGTAAGCTTCTACCCCAAATAAATGCCCTTTATAAAAGGCAACAGATTTCTGGTATTTTGCACCAGCACCCATTTGGCTGACTAATACAATGGCTCATTTATATTTGTTACAGATAAATTATGGTTTACACATTGATCATGCAATTATGAAAAATTAGCTTTAGATTTCAACTCTACCGCATAATGAGGAATTTGAAGAGGGCCCAGAATAAAATAAAAGCGATTGAAAAGTTAATAAATAAGCTATGAGTGGAAAAGGCTTAATCATCAGGGATGTTGTGCTTAGCTATGGAAGACTTGCATATGGGTAGGAAAAACAAACTTCAAGGAAATCTCCAATAACTTAACTCCCAGAGATTTTGATTTCATTTGTCCAAGTGTTATAAACAGCCCTTCTAGATGAAATGGAGAAATTTTGAGAATGAACTGTTCTCCTTTAGTCTGTCTACTAAAACAATGGGTTGGAATTGAGGCCTTCTCCTGATTTCTGCAGTCAGATTACCCCTTCCTCTTACATTTGCCTCATTTCCTCAGTTTTGCCTTAAAGTGCTCTCTGTCCACTCATCTTAACTGGGATCCTAAATGTTGTGATCCTTTTTGAGAAATGCTTATCACTGTCACTTCCTGTTTCTTTCTATCCAAGGCAAAGGCTATATACTCTCATTTCCAAGAACTTGGCTCTTATCTATTTCTCTGTGACAGGCTGGGAATCATTCTTCCTAGAATCCTGAACAAGAACGAAGATAATCACATGGACAGGAAACATGTGGGTACTGCCATAATGTAGTAGTTTGTGGGGGAAGAAGGGAAAGCTGGTGAAGATACCACTTGAGGCTGTTCTGTTGCCCCCAAGTCTCTAATAAATCATCTATTCCAAGAAAACGTTTACTGTCTAAAGAGTCTATGAAGAATACAGGTACAGAACAATATTTCCAGACCAAAGAGTACCCTGGTTATTGACTCAGAAATAAAATTCATATCCCTGTGAGTTCATTTTTTGTTTTTTGATTTTGCTTTTTTGGTTGGTTTGTTTGCTTATACTTTATTTTGATTGCACTTAAATCCAAATCTACACTAGAGAAATACCTGGGAGAGTGGGACAATTTACTTGATCATTTAATCCAGAAAATGAATTTCCTCTCAAGTATCTAGAGTTTGGCTTCACTTCACTTCTTGATGTCATACCATCTGTCATGTTGCTTCTCAAGGGGCTTCAGATGGCTCAAATATTAAAGGATAGAGGAAATATGCTTTTTCTTGAATGGTACCAAATGGTATCATTGGAATGGACTATTCTAATTAACAATATTACCAAAGGTAAAAGGGAGCTAAACAAGGTCCAAATGATTTATTGCTTGTCCAATAGATGCTGCACCCAGTTTGAAAAAGCAGATGAGATAAGAGACCCATCTCATATTTTCTTTTTATAATGAAGACTATCTTGGGGAGTAGCTCGTTGATTAGGAAGAATTCACATTCCAAAAAGGTTAAAACTATATTGCCAACATCTACTTAGATAGAAATCATGCGTCGCCATGGAAACCATTCACTGGACCTAGTTTTAGCAATGTCTGCGGAAACAAGCAACAGTTAATTTCTAGCCTTCATGTCCTGGAGAACTTATACATTTTTCCTACATCCTCAGAGTGAGAAATATCTATGATTTATCACCATTTTCTTAGTCCCATTTCCTGTAACCCAGATTTGATCTCCAGACCCGAAGTTCTCCCAAGCAGTTCAGAACTGCATTTTGCCTAGTTTCTTTTTTGTTGATCTGCCTGTCTCAGAACAATGCTGGATTCAAAACAATGCTTTATTCATTTATTTTTTAGTCACTAAATCACATTCATTGTTTAGCCAACATTTATAAGCATCAATAATTTATGCAAAATGTGAAATTTTATAAATTGTTTCTGTCTAAAAATTAGAATTATAAAATCCACCTAATCCCCTTCTTTTTGCCATTGTTCCATTGACTCTAAGGAAGTTCATATTTAACAGTTATACCCAATGGCAGAAATCTTACCAGGATAGGCTTGAGGCTAATGATCTTCCCTCTTCCTCTAAATTGACTTTTTTCTTCCTTCCCACTTTTCCCACTATCCTCATTTCTGAGCATTAGCCCTGCGCTAATATTGCCTCTAGTATAGTACCAAGCCCAAGGCAATATAGTGCAACTACCTGTTATAAAATGGCAAATTTTATAAAAATGGATAAGTCCAAGATACAGTGACGACAAAAATGGTGGAAAGATCTTGCTGCTGGTGAGAGTGGGCTTGCTCTTTAACTGATTTGTTGTGAATATTTTTAAAAAATTACATATGACAAGATAAAATATTATATACTGTCTCATACTTTTGGTAAAAGGTGGAATATATGTTAGCCATTAATAAAGTATGATATCAGTAGGAAGGTTGCATTTCTAGGTCTATAGAACATGAAAATGACAGAATATATATTTAGACAATACTGGTCATTTGATGACTTTTAAGCAAAATAGCCAAATATATGGTTAAGCTAATATAAAATAATTTCCCATGTTTACATAGTACTTTTTAAAAATTAATAAAGACTTTCATATCCATTACATATTTTGACATTGAAAATCCTGGGAGTAAGATAAAATCCCCTGAAGAAAGATTTAGAGAAATTAATTATCTGGTGCTTGTATTGATCTCATTATTTCCCCTTTGAATTTGGAACATCACAATTGCATTCAAATTCTTTAATAACAACTAAGGTTTTCTACAGTATTCAGAATCCCCATATGGAATGCTAAGATACTTTTTTTTTTTTTAAGATTTATTATTTATTTATTTCTCTCCCCTCGCCCCCCACTCCCCAGGTGTCTGCTCTCTGTCCATTCGATGTGTGTCCTTCTGTGACTGCTTCTATCCTTATCAGCAGCATCAGAATCTGTGTTCCTTTTTTTGCATCATCTTGCTGTGTCAGCTCTCTGTGTGTGCGGCGCCATTCCTGGGCAGGCTGAACTTTCTTTCGCGCTTCCCTGCGTGGGACACCCCTGCGTGGCAGGGCACTCCTCGCACACATCAGCACTGCGCATGGGCGAGCTCATCACACGTGTCAGGAGGCCCTGGGTTTGAATTAAGTACTTCTAATGACTTATTTCATTTGAAAGGTGAGAAATAGATAAGCTTCTTAAGCAGCAAAATCATGGTAGATACATTCTAAAAAAACATGGTTTGTGGGTCATAATGGAAAACTTATAAAGGACTTCCACACTTCAGATCTTCCCGCCTCAACTTTCAAAGACTTCATCTATCTGCAAATTTTCACAATAGGAGGTTTATATATATGTTCATTCTTTGGGATCTCAATACTTTAACTGTTTAAAGTGATTCTTGACTTGTTCTCTTCCAAATATTTAAGAAATTGAAATGTACAATTTCTTTCATAAATATCTGTAAAATATTTTACTAGCGAATAAGGATTGAGAATTTGGTTTATAAGCTTACTCTATTCAGTCTGCATACCTAGATATTGGCATTTGAGTACTGGTTTTCTGCTTTCCAGTTCAAGAACCACCAACTTGCATTATATTCAAAGAAAAGTATGCTGCAGTATTCCAAGTAAAAGCTTCTATTCTCCTATCCTTAACCTAAATCTTATACAATATGAACTTTTACAACCAGATCCTATAGATTTTGAAGCTTATTTTATGGGCCACATGGGATTTTGGGTTGGGAGAAGTCCTCTTCAAAAGCAAATTTCCCTTCTTTGGCTCTTTAAAAATAAAATATTTAACCACTGGAAGTACATGCAATTTCCACCTTATATTTCCCCAACTTTTTTAGCATCACCCATTCAAGAAATGATATACGGAAGAAAAGCAATATTGTACTCCCAGTCTGATCTCACAACTTCCTTTGGGAAGCCTGTTTAGTCTACCAAGCTGGGTTTTTTTGTTTGTTTGTTTTTCCCTTCCTGTCCCCAAAGGGATTATTTGCACATGCCTAAAAAAGGGAGAAGATGGAATTTATTTATACAAACTACTTTAACTTTTAACCCAGAGATCTTGTGGAAGAAGTATTCTATGAGTAGTGGCTATTGTGTAAATTCCCGACTACTTTTAAAACTAGAGTTGGCTTAATTTACAAACACTGGGCTTAGAGTATGATAAAATGTTTCACTAGGTTTAAACTATGCCTATCCATAATCTACCTATCTTAAAATATTAAAGAGTGATACATTCACTTCACCAACTAGACACCCTGCAGTTTTCAGTTCTTTTGGAAATCATTTTTGCTTTATTTTCCCTTTCTAGTAGAAATTATGAGGAAGTTTCTAGAATAAGACAATCAGAGGACACTTCGTTTGAAAGATGGGATAAAAATTAATACCAGAGATAGTACAGTCTACTCCAGATGCCTGTACAATTCATTATTTGTATTATGACAGCCCTTGTTACATTCACTTTTGCAGTATTAACAATATTTCTACCATTTATAAAGTGCCGTCACGTGCAGATACTTCATCTCATCTTATAGTGCAAGATATTATCATCTCCATTTTACAGATAAGAAGATCAGAGAGGTCAGCTGCTTTTCAGTCAGGACCAAGCCAGGGTATCGAGTCAGGGCCTTGAAAGCCAGAGGCCCATGCTTTTTATATGTTTCAGAAAAATCTAGAGTTCTTTCAGCAAAGGACGTTTATCAGCTATGATTTATATTAAATGCAAGACAAACTGGGAGCCAAGACATGGTTGGCTTAATTACATGAATACCTGTAACACAGAGTAAGGAAAAACTTTAGGAAAAAATCTATTGAATAGAAGGAATAATACGTACCTATAAATCGATATGGATGTATAGGGCAGAAATAATTGCCATAGTTTTAAGTCATCCAAATGGCATCATATATTATAAATGTAAATTTTAAATGTGTAATTTATTTATTAACCCTAGGACTGGGGAGTAGAAAATGAGAAAATTATGTACTGTTTAGAAAAAACTAACCACTTTTTCTTAAAAAGGAGCCGCATCTTTATCATTAAATGAACATTTTGAAGGAAACTATACCTGAAAAAGAATATTTTACATGCTCTTTATTTTTAAAATGTAAATCAATATATATTATTGATTATAAGAAAAGCATCAAAACAAAATCATTCTGGAGGCAAAACTAGGAGTTGCTGGTCATGCTTTTATTGGCTTAGGTGTCCAACTACAACAAAATGAAGTTCATAGGGAATTCATATTCCTTAAACAAAGAGAACTCCTAAGTTAGGATGTTTTGCTGTTGTTTTTTTTTTTTTAAGTTCAATCTGGTTTCTGAAATAGCTGTGATAAAGACTATTACCTAAATGCCTAATTATAATAACATATTTTCTAGAGTAGCTACTTGAAGAAAAGAACAAGTTTATAAATATCTCAGTGATAAATGGCCAATCCAATTTGCACCTAGAGTGAGAATTCAAATGAACTTATTTAGATTCTACTAACAAAGCATTCTTTTTAACTGACATGGAGTGAGTAAAAATGTAAACCTACAGTTAACTTAAACAGATCACTTTTTTACTTCTTTACTGGTTTAAGAATAATCTTTTTCTGATGGGGCTGTGAAACATCCTTTTTAGCATTCACAGAAAGGAAAACAACCAGGACTCTGTATTAATGACTTATTTAAAATATCAGGTAAATCCTTAATTATTTCATTTATTTTATAGGATTGCATCTTTTTCCTTTAAAAAAATTAAGTACGTTAAGCTGTTTTTGTGTATTGTGTTGCCTTCCTCTAACTTTTCTGGAGCTAAAGAATGAAGATATGTTATAGTCAGTTGAGAGATTTTTTATCAGCACACTTTAAAGCCAGCAGGGTGCATAATTAGGTATGCCTGCCATCTGCATAGCCCTTCAGGTGCAAGAGGCATTAGCTTTATTTAATATTATCACAACATTCATTTCACTCCATTAATTTAAGTTATTGGTCCTTAATTTCAAGCTAGAATTGCCAAAACAAAAAGCAAGGCTGGACCTGATGACCCAATTGTGATTTTAGTGAAGACTTACATTTTGGTAAGCAACCTCAGTAGCCAAGAAGAGCCTGAAGAACAGAACTTGATGGGCTTGATTCCGTATTTTGAAACAAGTAGTCTTTAAACAAAACATGCCTGATTTTGGTATGATACAGTTTTTTTCAAAGAGGGGACACATTTTAAGATCACTGTTTTAGGTAGCACTCTTATGTTTTCTAAGATATTACAAATACAAGTAATTTTACCATTGCTTGATTGCTTGCTCTGTGCATATTAATGTTTTATAAACACTATCTCATTTAATTTTTCAAAGCAAAGGTAAATCTGTAAGATATACCGAATGGAATAAAGTATCTTCAGGTTAATGAAGCTGAGAAGAGTAGAACTGTGAATGCCAAATATTTCAAGGTAGAAACTGCTGTACAATTTCTAGTATATCAATAAGAACAAAATTAAGAAGAGAAAGTATGTTTCCCAAGATAATCATGTTTGTTTTGGAAAATATGCAAGTAAGGAGGACAAAGGTTGGGGAGGGAAGCAGACAGTCTTTTCGAAGGATGTTCTAAGTTAAGAGAACAAGTTGAACTTCCTTCTAAAAATTGCCTGAAGTCTTTTTGTTGGTGGTACTTTTGGAAACTTCAAGAAACATTTTCGGTGAGACAGTTCTGAGATCATTACCACAGACTTTCCTCCTTTCTTGACAGAATTCCTTTTAAGGGTCTAGTATTAAACCTTTCAGTACTTGACTAAAATAATTAAAATTTTAGACAAATATAAGAATACTTTTTTTTTCTAATTTACACTAAAATGGACAATGTAGAACACTTATATTTTGAGGGGAGAGATGCTGCAAAGTAAAACTGACAAAAGCCCCTTTAAGAACATAGGCTTTCATTAGTTTTCATGGCCTTTTCATTTAGAAATTCTCTTGACGCCAACAATTTTTTTTCTTTTGAGGTAAAGAAGGTCAATCCTACCTTCCAAGTAACTCATTTCAGAAAGGGACAGAGTTTAACATAAAGCCCCAGTTTTCAAAGTTGAGGAATATCTTTGCACAAATCAAATGCATTCCAGGATACCTGCCACTGACATGAAACAACACACCGGAGCTGCAGAAAGCAGGTGATGATAGTTTTGACATTTCCACACCTAGACCCTCTTTGCCCCCCCAAAAAGCATATTTACTCTTGTCTCCCTGCAGGCATCCTTTCAACCTCTCTGTTCACTCTCACTGAGATCTGAAGAGGGAGCACTAAATCACTGCATATGACATTCTCAGACAATAAGCTAGGTGATGAGATCCAAGGCAGCTTAATATAGTATATTTCAGGAGAGGGGAAGAACTCCCTTTGCTTCTTCATATCTATCAAGATCTGCTTTATCAAGACTCTCTTTAAAAAAAAACAAAGCCTCCTCCTTTTTCTTATCTTTCATTAACTCTATTCTTTTTATGCTTTTAACTCCATCACTGCTCTGATCTATGGGTCCTACTGATGTGCTATACTTCACTGCTGATCCACATCAGTCTGCGAATTAAACACTTGAAAATTTATTTTTATTTTTTTTTACTTTTTGGAGAGATGAAGACCATCAGGAACGCACAATACTGTCTGTCCACTTTGATTAAATCAATTATAATGAACCTGTACAGGCAATACACTGTCTTGGCTGTACATGGCATTAGCACTATATTGCTCAAGAATTTATTTAAACTCTTTGCTCAAGCACTTTCTTTACTACTATGAATGATCATATTTCTAGAAACAACAATGTAAGAGGCGTAAGCCTTTTTCATTTCTCCCCAAGTGATGACTCAATATATTTTTTTCTTTTAAAATTTAACTTCTTTCCTTCCTCTTTCCTTCTCTTTCATGTGCTTTGAACTTAATTAATAGCAATTCAGGAGGGGAAATTTTCCCAAGTTGTCTTTATAGCCGTACAGTGACATTCCCACTGCTTCTTTCTATATTTAGTATGAAGGCTGCAGGTAGCCCCACAAAAACAATTTAATGTGTGAAATTAATCACGAATTTTAACTGTTCATGTGTTCAATGAACATACACAGAACTTTACTGAGCCAGGCACAATGATAGTGGGTTAGGATAAACAAGTACTTACGACACCCACTGGGCTGCTTTCACCAACTCCAACATACTCATCCAAACTTTAATTTGTTTGGTTGACTTACCCCCACAGGGTAGGCCAGAGAATGCCCTTCATAAAAATCTTTGCTAGCTCATACAGCTTCCAGCAGCTTTCCCTTCATGGGAAGGCCATTAAGTTACTGCTAAGAAGCTGGATATGTCACTGGGAAACTCAAAGGAATTTTATTTCCTCAACTACCTTAATTTACAATTATTAGAGAATATTGCCTGAATTGTTGCAATAGGTTATTCATTCATTTAATATAACTAAGAATCACAGAAGTCTTATATTTCAGAAGTAGATGGAAGCTTTGAGATAAAATAACCTATCATTCCACAGGTGAATCACAGAGGGACTCCATATGTTCATTACTTAGTGGCAGAATTAGCAGAACAAAGGTTCACCAACTCCTTGCTCAGGGCTCAAGTTAGACTTTCCATGTTCATTAATATATTTTTCATTGACTTTTTCCCATTGAACACACATCAGCTCTTGACAATTGTAAAGAACAACCTGTAATATTCTAGCATTAATAGCACCTCAGAAAAACAGACAGGTATACTTCACTTCATTGTACCTCGCTTGTTATAGCACATCCCATATATTGCTTTTTTTTTTTTTTTTGTACAGATTGAAGGTTTGCGGCAACCCTACATCAAGCTAGTCTTTTGGTGCTATTTTTCCAACAGCATGTGCCCACTTTGTGTTTCTATGTCACATGTAATTCTCGCAGTATTTCAAACTTCTTCATTATTATTGTGTTATGGTCATCCCTGATCAGTGATCTTTGATGTCACTATTGTAATTGGGGTGCCCCTAGAACACAGTGAACTTAATTGGTAAATGCGCTGTGTGTGTCCACTGACCTGCTCTTCCCTATCTCTTTCACTCTTCTCGGGCCTCCCTATCTGAGACAACAATATTGAAATTAGGCTAATTAATAACCCTACAATGGCCTCTAAGGATTCAAGTGAAAGAGTCAGTCGATACTGCAAACTTCATTGTTGTCTTATTTTAAGAAATTGCTATAGCCACACCAAGCTTCAGCAACCACCACTCTGATCAGTCAGCAGCACTGAGGTAAGACCCTCCCATCAGCAAAAAGATTACAAGTCAATTGAAGGTATTAATAAAACTTTAGCAATGAAGTATTTTTAAATGAAGGCATGCACTTTTTTTTAGACATAATGCTGCTGCACACTTATCGACTAGAGTATGGTTTACAAGCATAACTTTCATATGCACTGGAAAACCAAAAAATTCATCTGACTTCTTCATTGTGGTATTTGCTTTATTGTGGTGGTCTGGAGCTGAACCCACAGTATCTTTTGAGGTGTGCCTATTCAGGTAGAATGCTTCTCCTCTTAAGATGTTGATTATTTTCCTATGAATCTTTAATATAAGAAAAAATTCTGGACATAAAAATCATTGAACTTTTCATAATGATGTTGTCCAAAGTTTCTTCAATTGTACTCTGGACACCATAAGTTCAGTTAGACATCATAAAAAAAACAATTTTAACTTATAAATCTTGAATAATGTAATAAAGCTTTTCTCCAGTAAAAAGAACCAAAAAAAAAAAAAAAGGCCAGCTTCTTTATTTGTACACCACTTTATTTGTGCACTTATTTATTCACTTCAATTCTGCATTTACACAAAAATGGTGTAATAAAGAAGTATCTGTACACTACTTCTGTTACAAATATAGATAATATTTAAAGTGACTTTATATATTCTAATGTAGGAGTTTCACGCTCTAAATTGGGAATGAACACATGATAATTCCTCACCAGTTGTCTCAATAAACAGCTCCATCTGTTTCCTTTAGTCTTAAACTATTGTATTGTAAAATGTTAATATAAGGCAATGAGATGAAGTTATGTTAATCCCCTTAATTTTTCTATCAATTTACTAATGGCATAAAACCAAAATAATTACTAACTCATTGCTTTTTTTTCCTCTGTCATTAAGATAATACTAATTGAAAACCAATTGCATAGTGCACCAACACATTTGTAGTGCTGTATAAGTTGTCAAAACCAGCACTTAAAATTTCTAGGATCCTTCCATGTTCCTCTACAGTTAGCATGGCTTCTTCTGAGAGGAAACATAATCAACACAGGTTAATATTATTGCTTTACTTTTAGCAACATGAAAATATTTTATAAAAGGACAAAAACTAAAAATGAATATTCGGATGAGCTTTAAATTTTTTCTTTACATACCTTAGGGACAATACTTCATATATTTGCTAATTACTCAATCTTAGAAACTGATTTTAGCAGGAAAAATATGCAAGCATATGAAGATGGGAAGATGAACTTTTAAAATAATAATCACTTTTTTAAAAAGTGAAACTATTTTTAAGCTTTAAAATGGAAAATTCGTCTTTCCTTTTCTTTTGTTGTTTGGCGTGGGGAAAAGGGATTGGGAAAATTAGACATTTTTTTTAAAACTCTCTAAGAATTTCTTCGTAACTTTATATTTTCATTTTTCACCCTAATTCACTGAAAAAGGTACTCTATACTTAGGTTTAGAATTATTTTTCTTTTTCTGCTAACTAGTTGAGCACGTAATAATTTTTGCCCATGTGACTATAAAATGTCAGATATCTTCACAAAGAAACAGTGGATTTTCTTATGCAAATATCCCTTTTCTTTGAGTTCAGGCTTACAGAATGGAAAGGGAAAGGAAAAATGGTGCTAGGCAGTCAGTATGAAAACCATTTGCATATGAGAAAAACCAACTGAAATGTTAATTTTTTCCCCTCCAGTCCTGAATGGCCTAATGAACAGAGCATGGGAAAAGACCACCAGCACGGTTCCATCCTCCCTCCAGTGTGGGATGTGAACGAGGGCTTGGGTTGGCTCAGTTCTGGCAGCCAGTTCAGGAAAGAACCATCAAAGTGACAGTGCCCTTTGTCCGCTTCAGGATGGCAACAGCTTCTTCATGGGTTACTCCTTCTAGACTTTGCCCATTGACAGCAATGATCTGATCGCCCCTTTTTAGACGCCCATCTTCAGAGGCTGCGCCCTGCAATTATAAAGTAGACTTGTTTACTTCTCAAAAAATGCTGCCTCCCAGCAACACAACAGAAAGAGATCTAAACAAGAATGTAAGTCACCCTGCATGTACACACACATTGCTCCAGTGCTCCCCGGATCCTGCACAGCTATTAAGCAATGATGCACATATACAAAGGGGCCTTTTTCCTAAAAGGTTTAAGCATGGAGATTCCAATTTGAGAGTGCATTCAGCAGTCAAGAGATTAGCTGGATGTGTTTTTGGCTGTTCAGCAGAGCAACTGGTGAGAACTCAAATTAATAAAGAATACTTGGGGATTTGCCTAGTAGGGACACAGAATTCAGGATTTTCTTCTATCCCATAAAGAAGACCTACAGAAAGACAAAGGGAGCAGGTAGGAACAAACTGCGGTTTTATGGCATAAGGACTTGTGACCCACAAAATCCAAAGGTTTGCAGAGGCACGAAGCCTCTATTCAAAGCCCACAACCACAATGCCAAGGGCAGGCCAAGACACTAGACCTGACTTTAAGCCCAATGCTAACTCTAATTGTCTGTGGCTTTGGAAAAAATCACTCAAGTTCCCTGTTTCTTAACTTCTAAGGGTAGATGGATTCCTTGTATTCCTTATGGGCCTTTCAGTGATTTAGATTAAATAGACATTGCTGTTTGGGAGGAAAAAAAAACTACAAAAAACTTGAGACATGCTTTTAGTAGGCAATTGTGCAATTAAATATAAGATTAAAAATATGGAAAAGTTAATGAGGAATCCATAATGATGCAAGTCTTAAAATATGTTCTAACCAGCATGCTTTAAATAAATTGTTCCTAGACTGAGGAAAAGGACTGCATGACTCTTCTACTCACTGGCAAAGGCTGTCAGTATTTTTGGACATATCAATGGCTTCAAAATCTCTTGAATATTAACAACTAGTTTGCTGCAAGTACAGCACTTGAGATTTTTTAAAAAGGTTGCTTTTAAAAATAATAGAATGTTAACTCCACAGGTAGATACCTTAAAGGACCAATGCACTAATCTCAAGTCCTTGTATCAAAGCTTTCAACAGGTTGTGGCATATATTTTGCTCCTTCGCACTGTAAAATTATGGGATTCTGGTTTTTCTTCTCGGGAAATTTTGTCCAATTTTGTAGCGCTTGAAAAAATTTGTTAACAGTGTATTACAATAATTATATAGGATTATATTATTTTAATGACTTCACCCAGTTTATAACAGTGATACTCTGAACATTAAGACAGAATGATTTACTATATGACACAACTATATACAAATGGCTTTTTAAATTTTTTTATTGAATAGTTAACTTATTATTGGAGATAGGGCTGCCAGATACTCTTCAATATTATTTCAGTAGCTATTTTTCTATCTTAGTCAATGAATTTTCATTTGTAAAAAAAAAACACCTTGTGAACTGATCTGCACATACCTTTTATGTTCTTTTTCCCCCAGATTTTATATTCCACAACAAAATAAATGCTAAGAAAAAGAAAAGCCAGTGCTCTGAAACACACATCTCCAAAATGTTCTGTTTTCAAAAGACAATCACCGCAACTTGTTTTCAAAGAAAACAAACAGACTTTACTGTCTGAAATTCATGAATATTTCTATGTATATTGTCGAAAGCTCCCACAGAATTTCAATTTGAGTCTATTTTCCTTTAAACACAACTAAACCACAAACTGGATAAAAATATTTAATGGTCTGTTCCTGTAGGGAGTTCTGAAAGAAAATGATCAACTGTTAACCATTTGGCATTACCTCGGGCCATAAACTAATAAGCCAGCTGCTGACCACTATTAATGAATGGTTAAGGGAAAAGAGGATGGTTAGAATGAGTAAGCTTACCTTTGCAAACACTGTTTTAACATAAATGGGTAAGTCTCCATGAGGGCTGCCATATCCTCCTACTATACTGAAGCCTAAGCCATCTGGTCCTCGGTCTAGCATAATAGACTTACATTGAGGAGGTCTACAGTAAAGGGGAGAAAAAGAGGTTTTGATATTTTTAAAAATGTATCTCTGTGAATCTGACATATACCTAGAACTAGCACTAGTCTGTGTGCTGCTGACAGTGGGTATATTATGGGTATTTTTGGGATTCTTAAATTGTCAGTACATGCTGTGCTCAGGGTTTTAAATTTACATAATCTAATGAAATCCTACTTAACACCCTAATTCTATTACTCATTTATGGTTTCCTTATACTAACATATTCACGGAATGTTCTCATTGCATGTAGAAACTCATTCTTTTTTCCAGTTTATTTGAAGTGAGACGGTTGAAGCGCAGGGATGACCATGGAGTAAGTCATAAACATTAGTATCCCAAAGCTCAGAGAGAAAAATCATTATAGGAATGCAACAGCTCCATCAGATGCTTTAAAAATTCTAATGCATTCCTCTCTTCTCTCCCTCTGTATTTTCTCATGCCTTTGTACTAATGGGATGGGTAATTGAATTTTTTTCTACCAAAAGGATGATTTATTAAATGAGTAGGCAATGCGGGGATTTTTTAATGGATAGATTTGTTCCATTTCCACTTTAAGAGTAAAATGTTCCTCAAACAAACTCAGAACTGAAAATGAATGCAGGGAAGTGGCTCCCCTATCTGCCTGCCCATCTATCTATCTATTTTTGATGACCTAAATTCATGCCACAGTTATTTAACACTTTAGAAACACTTGGGTTTCATAGTTTATATCTCATTTCTGATTATTTCACCTCTATATGAATACAAAGAACATGGGTCAGAAGATGCAACTGTCAGGGGGATTTTTTCCAAGTGACAAATGACATACAACCCAAAAGATATGAGCTCACCCTAAATCATCCTGAAAGACACTGCTTGGCGTCAGTCCTGTGAAAGAAAGACTAGAACTGGCAGGCTCCTGCTGATGACCTGTGACCACACTTACATCTCCTCCAGCAACCACCTGGGCATCAGATATGTAAACGAGAAGAGAAAAACTCACACTCATATGGCAAGGGACACAGTAGTAATTTTTCTTCAAAAAGAGGATCTAGATAAAAACATGTGCTTTATTGTCAACTTAATCATATCTGTTAACCTAAAATATAACCAAATATAACAAGGTCCAGAGTGCTTATCAACTGACAGTAAAACAAATTCTACAAATTCAATTCTACAAAGTTCTTTGATGCTTTTAAAACATGGTCTCCTATGCAATTATTTTTCAAAGATCTTTAGCATAAAAGCCATTCACTCACACCACTTAAAATTCTAGTGATTAAGCATTTACTGCAAAGGCCTTGTATTTTTTTTTCCTTTACATATAAAATACGAGACAATAAATGCATCAGGATAAAAATGTTAGGGAATGTGTTTCATATGCACTTTCTTGGAACTCTCAATCATTTCTGTTCAAGAGAAATATTAAATAAAATAATAGCAGGAGATTTAATCATTTTTCCTAACATCAAAGCTCATTTGTCCTCAAGCTAGCCATATTCTGAATAGCACTTGGGATAAAAATCTTACCTGCATTTCAATGGAGCCAGAGGCATTTTTCAGTAAATTAACTGCTTGGGTGTGAGTCATCCCCTCAGTGGATGTGCCACAGATAGTGACAATCCTATCCCCAACCTACAAGGGGGAGAAAGAGCCACATGCTAAAGCAGCCACAGGGAGTGGGACATTAAGACAGTCATTTCCTTCTCTATCTTTCCACATGCATAGAGTCACAGGAAGTCTGAAAAGCAGCAACCACAAAGAGCATTCTGTAGTCTACCCAGGAGAAGGAAGTCACTCTTCCCTTCTCTTCACTTCTCCTGTGTAAGACATTACTTCCTATTAAAAATAATAAAATATCTGACATGGTTTGGAAATCAGAATTTCTCTGAACATATTATTATAAACATAAGCTGTAACTCTAACAGGGCTTGGCAAATTAGAGCCCATGGGCCAAGCTAGCCCACTGCCTGATTTGGTAAATAAAGTCTTGTTGGGATGCTCATTGGTTCCATTAACCTCTTGTCCATGGCTGCTTCTGCGCTACAGTTCATGAGTCGAGTTGTTGCATTCGAGGCCCATATCTTGTGAAGCGTAAAACACAGACTGTCTGGCTCTTTCAGGAAACTCTGACTCCTGTGCTAAGTGTACAATCAGTTTTTAAGTTGTAGTCATAGATTTAGATTTCAAAGGAGACAGAACCATCCTGACTCAGAGGCTGAACTAAGATGTTACAATATCCGGAGACTGTCTGAGGCATGAGGCCATACAGATCTTACTTTAGAGAGACTGGCTAATGATTTTAGAGCTGGGCAGTAAGCTCGAATTCTAGTGTAGAGTGTTACATTTGGATAAGCCCTCAATTTCAAAGGAATTTCATACAGTTTTATAACATTGTAAATCATATTTAAACTTCTAAGAAACTTATAATCAAATGCAACATAAACGATAACTTTCATTTAAAAATGTTAAAGTGGTATTTAAACTAGTGAAACATTTAAGGAAAAAAATTACTTCATGCTAGTGTTCTGAAAACATTTTGTTTTTTCTTTTTTTTTTTACACTTTTTAAATTAAAGTTAATAGATCACAAAGAACACTACATTAAAAAACATTTAAAAAAACATAAGAGGTTCCCATATACCCCGCTCCCCACCCCCCCACCTCATCATTTTTGTAAATTGTATTTTTTTGAAGAAAAAAATGTTACATTAAAAAATCTAAGAGGTTCCCGTATATGTTCCATCCCCCACCCCACTCCTCCCACACCAACAACCTCCTCCATCATTGTGGCATACTCTCATCACACTCAGTGAACACATTTTAGAACATTGCTGCACCACATAGTAATAGTTTACCCTGTAAATCACATTCCCCCTAGTACATTCAGTAGGTTATATAAAGTCCAGCATATGACCCTGCAATATCATTTAGGACAACTCAAAAGTTCCAAAAATGCCCCCACATCAAGTCTCATTTTCTGTTTTCTTTTAACTTGTTCCACATAGTTTCAAACAAGGAAAAAAAGGTTAAGAAACAGCTGCAAATCTTCCCACTTTATTTACTTGCAAATTTGCATATAACAGCATCATTTTCTCCTTTCTTTAAATTTCTTTATCCTTTACCCAAAGCAATCTTTGCTGTGGCTGGATTAGCTGATTTAAAAGCAGACACAGCATTTAGTATTGCCTCACAACAGTTGGCCAGATTCAAAGGTTTTACCAAAACTTTTACTACATTTGCCAGGGCTGCTGCTTCCATTAGTAGTAAAACTTACTCTGAGTTTCTGGGTCTGAGCTGCAACTCCATTTGGGTGCATCATTGCAATAAATACAGGAACATCACCAAGGGGACTGCCCACTCCTCCAGCAATGCTGATTCCCAGTGAGTCAGTAGGTTCCTGCCACGGGAACAGACAAGGTATTTTAATTTTAATCAAAGGGATATTTTCAATAAACACTTGTTTCTTTGGCACAATCTTCTACAGTTAACTCTGATGTCCTAGGTGTGAGAATGGAAAATTAACCTCAAGAAAATTGCATTACTTTATTTGATGCAGGTTGTTACTATGAAAATAAGGTCCTTAGTGTGGAAAATAAGCATCTGTTCCAGAGGTAAAAGTCACCAAAGCATGCTAAATGGAAACTATGTTGGAGGACTAAGAAAAAGCAGGTAAACTGATGAAGTAAAGAAAGACCACAATTTTTGGAATCAGAGAGACCTTTGTTCTAAGCTAGGAAGCCCCACTTAAAAATTCTGGGGCCTAGAAAAAGTCCTCATCTCTCAATGAATGAATCCCTATATCTTCATTTACAAAAAGGAGTTGATAAAACCTGTTAAGTGTCTACAGGACTGTTCAACACATAAAAAAGGATCAATAAATGGCAGCAACTCTTCTCCCTCTTGTGCATGGCTGCTGGGGAAATCTGTTTCAGGGGAACTAGGACATATTAGTTGGAGGCAAAGATTCATGCATCAGTATGAGAAGTGAGAGGGCCTTATTTAGTGTAGGGCCAGGTTGAGGCCATTTTTGGAAATACAGAATATGCCAAAAATGATATTTCTAACAAGGTGCTATGACCAGGAAATTCAGCAATGGTTGCATTGTGCTATTTCCACTATACACAGTACATAATTTTTGCCGTCGGGTACTTTAAAACAGTAAGAGAGCTTTCGGGAAAATATATATGCAGATGTCTTTCAAGTCAAGAGAGTTTAGATTCTTTCCTCTCCCTCAAGTTACCTTTTTTATTTCAATTGTTCTTAATCCCTGTATTTCAGATGACACTGTAAAGGTGAAAAAGAAAAAATAAGGTTACTGAAGCATTTTGATGTCTTTTAAAATCTCAGTCTATGCCTGGGGCTGGCTGATAGTACAAAGGGGATACCCTAATTCCTTTTGTTTAGAAGAGGTTGCTCCAACTTACTTATATACCTAACTAGACTTGTCTCACACAGGTTCTTTATTTCTCCATTTAGAACAAAATACAACTATCTTGTTTCTTCCTTTTCATTTTAAGCACTGATTATATAACTGTATTATTCATTTTGACTGAGTCAAGGACAGAATGTGCTTTGGATAGAAAGACACATGTGCAAAGCTAAGAGAAATAAAGCTGTGATGCATTAAAAAAAATCTATGGACTTAAGGGCCTAAATTTGTAGAATATTAGTCAAATTGAAAACAGAGATAGCCATATGGTTAGTTTCTTTAACTCTTAACCAATGTGCCAAGCCAAAAAAACAAACAAACAAACAAACAAAAAAACAACAAAAAACCTCTCATGATTTTGTGACTAAAACATGGGAGCATCACATCAATTTTCTCAATCAAAATTTTTGAAATCTTCATGGAAAAGGAAGGCTTTTACTTAATAGCATCTTCTGATGTCTCAGTATTACATTAAATAGAAAAAGAGAATAAAATCAAATATACCAATCTGCTTAGTAAGAAAAATTACAGGATCCTGATTCTAATGCTTTGTTTATCCTTTAGTGTGTCAAACATCAAATGGAAAAACCCATCATCAGCACAGCTTCGTGTTGGTCAGAAGTTTTTGCCAACACACCATTTTTGCACCAATACTAGAAATATAGCATAATTTAGGAGAAAAGAAAGCTCAGAGGTAATTTAAAATAGGAAACAAATAAGCATTGATGGCCAAAATTCAAAGCAGTAAATTATGCTTAAGATATCAAGCCAATCTTACATGCATTCTTCTTTGAGTTACTTTCCAAGGACTCAGATGTACTGGATCCAGACAGTGGAAAAGTGAAAGATGACAGGCTGCCTTCACTCACCTATAAATACACAACAATTATTTTGGAAAGTCTGGGAATAATAATGCCCCATAAATACCACTTTAAAAAAAAAATAATCCAATTCTTTTAATGCATCTAGAAAGAATAACCTGATATTTGAAGAGCAATTTAAATGTGGTCCCTAGCAATTTTCTTTCTTTTCCTCTTTAAGAACAAGTTGCCTAGTGACATAAATGAATTGGAGATATACAGCTAGATGCAATTGACTCCAACCTACTCAAAATTTTCATAATTATATTCAAGCTAATCCTCCCTAAATTTAAATTGATGATATGCATAGACTGGAACTTAAACAAAAAACTGGAGAATTAGGATCAGTCAATAGGAAACTCACGTTAGTAACTAAGGAGGTGAGTAAGAGGGTCTTTAAGGACAGGTTCATGAAAATAGCCTTTTGTTATCAGAAAATAAGACTAAGGAAAGGGACTTGCCAAGGGTCTTGAACAGTATTTTTTTACATAACAAGGAGAATGTACAGTTCATCCATATAAGACTTTTTTTCAGTTGAATATTCATGGACTGGTATAAATGCTAAATAAAAATATGCCATCTCAGTAGGCTTTTCATAGAGAGGGTGGTTAACTTTTGAGAACATGCTAAAAGAAGCATGTCAGAAAGAAGAAGGTATGAAATAAAGTTCCTTAAAATCACTTACAGACTAGTCAGAATCTGCACTTAGCTTACCTGTATGCTCTCATCTCATGCTCTTCTCTATCTCAAACTCTGAGCTACATGCCGTTTGCTGAAGACGCCAGGCTTTTTCATGCTTATGGGTCTTTGAATATATTCCTCCCTCTTCCATGAACACACTTCCAGGGATTAATTCTGAGCTGATCTTTAGACTGACTCAGTTCAGAGACTGTTTCCTTAAATCATGATACTGACTCTACGCAGATAAACTTAGCAATCCAAGCAACTGGTGCTTGCTTCTACCAGAATATCTGTACATAGTGACATCACTTGGAGTCCCTGTTGTCAGACTGCATTTCTTGGAGGCAATAAAAACACTTCTTTAAAAAATTTAACCAAGTTTTGCTTTTCAGCTTCAAAAAAAATTATTGACCTATATCATTCATACATGAACATTCATAAGCAATTAAGTGCATAGTAAATGTTGTGAACTTAAAATGGGCAAGGAAAAAACAGTGCTTTCTTTTATCTCTACTTGGTCCCAAGAAAGAGATGCTGAACGGGAATGTATTGGGGGGTTAGAAGCAGTGTGCCTTGTACCTAATCCCTGGGAAATCTTTTATAAAATCTTAAATTAATTATCCATTTTTGTTGGTGCACAATGGAATTGGATGTCCTGTGGGAGATGTGACAAAAATGCTGAGCACTGCTTCAGAGCAGGGCGTGGAGAGAGCAGAGGTCACCAAGCCTGTGCACAGGACCACGGGCTGACCTGCGGTTTGAACCACCTGGGAGTTCCTATGTTCAAACGTGTTGTACCACACTGATGGATTCCACAGCCACTCACCTGGCTGCTTTGAGATGGCCTCCGCTCTGAATGGAAAGGACCAGCTTTGATTCTTCCAACTTCCAAGGTTACTGTGCCTAGAGAACACTGAAGGAATGGCTGTTTTATGGAAATGTTTAAATAAAACACAATGATCATCCTTAGAAATACATCTGACTCTTCAAGAGTGAGTTTTTCAAAGACAACTTCCTTTTGGAATTTCTACAAGTAAGGACACCTCCAAATCCTCCACAGAAAAGGCTTTTCGAAAACATTAAAAAAAATAAAAAGAATAACCACAAGCAGCAGCAGCAGCAGCGGCAGGGTCCATCTTATTACCTCACGATTTAGATGGAGACCATTTCTTCTAAGCAAAGGGAAACTGAGAATGAGCAATTAACTCATTAAACAGACCGGCCAAATCAATTGAATAACCGAGTTTAAAACAGGGGAACAAGAAAAATAAAACCACCACAACAACTTGTTTAACCCTCAATAGCAGAGAGATTCAGAAAACTAGGTAAGTTCTCTGTCATCACATTGTACTGAGTAGACCTGTTATACAATGCTTAAATAAGCCACATCGCTAAAGAAATAAACATAAGACAAGAATTGAGGACAATTTTCCTGTGTTCCATTGCAAATAAAAACCTAGGAAAACCAGAAATGCTATAATTTAATATGGCAGCAGCGCAGTGAGGCGCTTGAGCCCTGGGCTTTTGGAGTCAGACACACTGGTTTAAATTTGGATGCTGCCATGTGAACTCAAAAGCTATCTAACTTTGGTAACTCTTATATTCTGATTTTTAAAAACACAGACCATTCTGGGTTGTTGTGATAAGTAAGACAATCTATGTACAATGCTTATCACAGGCTCTGGCATAATGTAATATAATATTATGCTGCTTCTGACTGGAGCATCAAGGATGTATGTTGCTCTTGAACTTATTAATCATGAATCAAACTTTGGAAGTTCAGAACTCAACTGCAAGATCCATAAGTTGGGTTGTTTGTTGTTTTCATTTGTGTAACTTCAGAGGTAGATGAGTTCTATATATTAATGATCTACTTTATAAAGTTACAACTCTTTCATCTACCTATAACATACCTTTTTCAAATATCAACAGTTTCTATTATGATAAAATTTTTTAAAGTTAATTTTTCCATCATAAAAGCAAGTCATGCTCATTAAAGAAAAATTCGAAAATAAAATGAAAAAAGAAGGAAAAAAAACAGGACCTCATAATCCCAACAATTATCTCATAAATTTTGTTTAAAAACTTATTCTAAGGGGCATGGATGAAACTCAGTGGTTGAGTGCCTGCTTCCCACGTATGAGGTCCTGGGTTCAATCTCTGATACTCCTTAAAAAACAAAACAAAAACCTTATTGTAAGATTTCATTTTCATTTAAATCATTGTGTCTGCACTATAAAATGCCATTTTTGGTCATACAGTCTTAGGCTGATCATACATTCTTCTATGTTAAGATAGTCATCAGGAACATCATTTTAAACAGAGGCCTATTAGACCAAGAATATAGACCAAAGTCTATATAGTATTTGTCATTTGTGTTGCTTCTAGTTTTTCTGTTATTATAGTCAACGCTGCAATGAACCTTATAGGCATGAAGTTTTTGTGCACTGAGGATTATTTATGCATGCAATGTTTTTCAATGAAGAATTACGAGGTCAAAACAAGAAGCAGAAGCAACAGCCACAGCAACACATATTTAAGACTTTCATTATTTACTGCCAAATTGGTTTTTCAAAATGGCTGGTTTAGGCCACTGTCTCTCCACATCATTGATATAATTTCGTCCATTGCTAGAGTCACAATAATTCTACAGTAGAATACCAGTAAGTTCACTCTAATCCGTATTTTATTCCTGTGGAGACAGTGGCCATGGGAGTTGCTGAGGGCAGAGAGAGGGAAAAAGAGGTGTGATACTGTGGCATTTTCAGGACTTGGAGTTGTCCTCAATGATACCACAGGGACATATGCAGGATATTATATATCCTGCCATAACCCACTGAATGGACTGGGAGAGAGTGTAAACTACAACATAAACTATAATCCATGTGCTGCAGCAGTGCTCCAAAATGTATTCATCAAATGCAATCAATGTACCACACTAATGAAAGAAGTTGTCGATGTAGGAGTGGGGGGTGTGAGGAGAGGGGTATAAGGGAACCTCTTATATTTCTTAATGTAACATTTTGTGTGATCTATGTATCTTTAAAAAAATAATAATAAAAAAATTTTTTTAAAAAGGCTGATTTAGGGACCAGATGTGGCTCGAGTAGTTGAGCTCCTGCCTCCCACATGGGAGGTCCCAGGTGCAGTTCTCCCAGTGCCTCCTGAAGAAACAAAAACAAAACAAGCAAAACAAATGATAAAACCACCTCAGGGAAGCTGATGTGGCTCAGTGCTTGAGCACTGGCTTCCCACATATGAGGTTCTAGGTTTAATACCAGGCCCCTGGTACCGCAAAAAGAGGAAAAAAAAAAAAGGCTGGTTTAACTGGCTTTAAAGTTATTTATGTTGTTTTATGGATGTACCATCTTCCCACTCTCTTTAAGATATATCTATCTTACAGATATAACAAAAATTTTAAACTTATTTCCAAAAGGAGCCTACTCCTCCTTAAGTAATGCTAATTTTGAAGAATGGTAACTCTAGTAACAAATGACAGGGTTTTTTAAAAAAATTGATAACAATTTATATACACATTCACACATCAGATCTTGCCTAAACCAGAGGTTAATTCAAAGAGGCTCACTTGAAATCCCTCCATGGAATTCAGTCCCTGAGAAGGTGCCTGGTACTGTCTACCACCAGGACCTTAAACAGCTCCAGCCTACTGGGTGCGGCATTGTGAAGCACTGAGTACAGAGAGCAGAGCATTTCTAAGCAAATGTTGAACTGCTCTTCATATCATTAAACACGTGCTAGGTAAAGGGAAACAATAAGATGATCTCAATGGTTGTTGAGATTGTTGTCTTACTTTTTACAGAAACAAAGAACTTCTTTAGAATCTGGAATATGCCCTTACTGGGAATGTGTTTAGTCCCAAGAATGATATTTTCCAGTATCTATTCTTAAACTTTACAATTTATGTTTAAAATGAAATGAGGTCTATCATTCCAATCAGAAAATGATTCTCCATGGAGAGTCTTCTTTGGAGGAAATCAATTTCATGACGTAAAATGTATTTAAGTCTAGAATGCTACCTAGGGATGAGACCTATAATTGTTGCGGTAATTCCTAGTGAAGGTGCCACCGGGGAATCTGCATTAAATCCCCTTCACATCAGAAGGATTGTCCATTCAAGCCTGATTTTAAATGTCAACATATAAATAGCTGAACAGTTTTGAGTTAGAATAACATTTGGACCAAATACCGCCTTCTTAGGTAACCAGTCCAATGAAATCAGATTTCCTTTCCTTTTATGGGTCATAACGGGTCAAATCTATACTGTCAATTCTTCATCTCTGAGAGATACAAGAAAATGTCCAAACTGGTGTGCCCAGAAAAGGGTTAAGGAGGGGGCTGGGACAGCAAAGGACAGAAAGCATGATCCCCAGTAGCTCCTTAGGGCCCTTCTTGCCTCTGATGATCTCCCACATTCAGCATTTCTGCGAAGTCACATTTCAAGTCCATCTGTACTTTGCATTAAGGTCTTTACTTACGCCAGAAGTCATAACAAGGAATTCAGAAATAAATATGGGGTACTGAGATTGAGACTTTGTTTTCTTTCCTGATAGTCTGGATATAGTGTTTTCTTTGAAGCAAACCCATACAAAACTCACCTCAAACTTAAAAGATTTACTAATATTATAGATATTTAGTTCATAATTTTTACTACATCTAAATAAATATAAAACAATGTAATATATGTAGATTTACCATTGAAAAATCTGCCACTGGAATATGGCATATTACTTATAAATGTCTTATTTAAATGAAATTTAAATAAAGAGAAGTCTACTTATTTGACTATGGTAGCCCAATGCTAAATTATCTTTCTTTTTCTATTGGATTACAAAAATTAATTTGGCATCTGGTTTTTACCTTTAGCAAAGCAGCAACCACTTCCTGGGTGGCATCATGGACATCTTCTCCATTCACCATTAATATCTGGTCTCCCTGCATCAGTCTTCCATCGGCATCTGCAATTCCTCCTTTGACAATGTCTGACACAAATACACCAGTATCATTTCTGGAAACACAATTTTGAATTTCAACATTATTTTTTCAAGGTTTTATGAAAATTAACATTTTTAATGGAAATTTTTTATTTCTATAACTTTCAAAGAGTTTTGTTTTGAGCAACACTGGGCAACATTATTAGATTATTTTTGTGATAAATATTAGCTGATGTTTTATAGTATTTCTTGATTTCTTGATTAAAAAGATCTGTTAAATTTTTCTTCAACAATTCTAACACTGTGAGAAGAAGGGGGCACTATTTTTCTCATTTTAAGGGTCATGCACTAGTAATGGTAAAAATGTGAATTATATCCATTCCTTGTGTACAAAATCTATTACTTCCCATCATCATGAAGCCTTGAGTGGGTATTGATCTGTGTTATATAAACATCATTAACATTATTGAAAATAAATAACTTAATGGGTATCACAAACAATAGCCATTGGCTACCCAAAACCTGAGCATCATTACTGTGGTGCCTTTTATTTTAAATCATTAATGATCTAACTTTAACACAAGACAGATTAATGCACAACAAATACATTCTATTCTTATCCCAATCCACCTTTCATTCACAAAACTGTTAAAACAAAATCAAAGAAAAACAACTTCTTATTAAGACTAGAAAGGTAACTGCAAGTAGAAAAATAAAATGAAACTTGAATTATATCACTTATTCTTGCCAAGGCCATGGCCTTAAAATGTCATTTCAGGGGAGCAGTTATAGTGCAAGTAGTAGAGTTGTCTGCTTCCCATGTACAAGGTTCCAGTTCATTCCCCGGTATCTCCTTAAAAAAAAAGGTAGAAATAAAATTTTCTTAAAAAAAAACATTTATTTTGCCACCTGATCCTCTGCTTCTCCATCTTTATAATAAGGGTGTTGGATTAAATGTTAAATGGTCTTTGCATACTCTTCCCAAGGCAAATATTTTAGGACCCATTAATGGAAGTGTTTATAGTGACCCAGTGACCCCATATGTTGTGGTATTCTGGCATCCAAAATGAATTTTAACTGCCTGCATTTCACAAAAACTGGACTAGCGATACTATATTCTAAAAGAAGTATTTAAATTTTCAAAGCACATTCCCACTGAAATTAAAATAATTCCTATATTCTTTCATATGCTAAAAAATATATAACTTTTAATTGATTCAACAAACCAAACTAATGTAAATGTCCCTTTTCCCCACACAGAAACCCCACTGTTGAGCAAGGTAATCACAGCGATGCTTTGGGCATCCTGAAGAACACTTATTTCCAAATAAGGCTATTCTTACATAAAGGTCACAATTTTGTTCATTTTTAATCATTGTAAAAAAAAACAAGCTATTTTGAAATGATGGGTATCAGTGGCCTGAAGTATGGTGATTTTTAACCATTGCAGAATAAAGAGATACTTTTCACTGAGAATTGGTCAAACATGAATAATGCTGACTTCATTTTTAACTATTTGGTACAGTCTGAGGATTAAATGCAGATGGGCTTGTAAAAGTAAAAGCAGGAAAGATTTAGGGTACTCAAGGGATTACATATTTTTTAATACAATTTATATATAAATATAAGTTATATAAGAATATAAATAAATTCGGTGCTCTATTTATATACATCACCATTCCTGGCCCAAAAACTATTCTTTCAGTTCCCTTCTCACGGCATGCTCTTAGTCTCCATGACTGGCTTATTTCACGCTGACCTGTATCCCTAAAATATCCTTCACTTCTTTTTAAAGACTCTCATTTATCACTTATAAGTTTTCCCTAATCCATTTCCTTTAATTAAATAAGGTCACTTAGACCTTTCTCTCTTGGTCCCACAGCTCTCCCATGATGCATCTCTGGCACCCAATTTAATAGATTGCTTTGTTACAAGACTATATGATATCCTCACTCATTAGACTGTGAATTTCTTGGGGTCAGAACTCTTTATTCCTGATAACTTAATGCATTTCCCAACAGACAGCAAGGATTCAAAAAAATGCCAAATGGCTTTTTGTTGAGTATCTTCAGAATCTCCCAAAATACAGACTCACAAAGTTCAAAATCAGCATCCTTTCACACTCTAATAGCGAATGGACCAGCAACGGCAACCTTCAGAACACTAGCAATCGATAATTTTACTACTGCGATTACTCTTTAAAAGAACATACATTAAATCATGTCCAAAAGGTCAAAGTCTGTTGGTTTCTGCGATGGGCTTTTCTCCTCAGTCATACCTTTTACCAACAATACTTAAGCCCAGGCCTTTCCCTGGCCTCTTCTCCAGCTCAACGGTGAGGGTGTCATACACGTCCTCCTCTTTGTATGGGGCCTCATCCCTGTAGAGGGTCAGGCGCACTCTTTGTGGCGTCTGTCTCAGGACATTAATTGCTTCATCATGGGTGGCCTTTCTCAAGTCAATTCCATTCACCTGCGCGGAAATGGGATACTGTGTGTGAGGAACCAGGTGAGTTAAGAGTTAAAAGAAAAAAAGTTCCAGAGAGTAGCCTTTTCTTTGCAAATTGTAAAAGTCAAATCCACGAAATTCTGTACCTCTAATATCTGGTCTCCGGCCCAGAGTCTCCCGTCTATACAGGCTGCTCCTTCTTCATAAACTTCATGGATAATAATGGCACCCTAAGGGCCAAAACGAAACATATGCATGCTTTATCACATTCTTTCTAGGAATCATGGACAAAAATGGAGTCCAAATACATTACCTTTACACACAGAGGTAAGGGTTGAATACCCACTGGATCCATAGGTGAGTCACATATTAAATTTAAAGAAAAGTATTACATAACGATTTTTGCTAAAAGGCTAAAAAAGCTTATACTTTTTCCCTAATGACATGACTATTTAAAGAAAAAATTATAAAGTACATAAATCATAATTCACACACAATATATCATTTCCATCTGCAAATGAAATCATTAGAATTTAAAGGCAATATTTAGAAAATTTTGTCTAAAAATCATCCAATTTTTCAGACTCCTTCCACTATGAGTCTAATCCAACCACATCCAGTCAGTAAAAAGGAAATTAAAATATGGCACGAACTGGTGAACTGATAGAAATATTTTGATCTAAAGGTCACAATTACAAAGTGTAACAGAATCTTATTGATTGCATATCAGCTTACTAAAAGTAAAAATTCCCATATCTCACGGAATAGTTGGCTTACTAAATTTAAAAAAAAGACACATACACAAAACAATGAATGGTATGTTTTTCTAGGTCTTTCTATTTCATTCAGTAACACTAGAAAAAGTCCCTCGGATAATGATCTCTAGTGTGTACTCACCAGCAGGGTGTCAGACCCACCAACAATGCTCAGGCCCAGCCCTGTTCGCCCTTTGGAAATCTCGATTGTTGTTTCACAGCCAGGGATAATGGGGCAAGTTGCAGGATCAGAAGCAAAGATTGCTGGTGTTGATGATCTGCTCCAACCTAAAAATTAGTTTGAAAAATAAAATGAAAGAAAAATCAAAATTGACAGAAGTGATTTGTATCAAATTCACCATACTGGTTGCCTCTGGTAGGGAAATGGGCCCCAGAATGGAGACAGGGAGATGTCAAATTTATCTGAAATCTTTTAGTTATTTTATATAAAAACATCAAACAAAATACAATTAAGTCATCACTGTTAATTTAGGATGTTGTGCACAAAATTACTTGTTAAATTAGCTGTTTTTTAAATTGCTAAAAACATGTATAAAAGAGTTAGAACAGATAGTTGAACTTTTAGTTTCACTTTGATATTTTACATTTCACTGGAGCCAAACATACTTCCTATGAAATTATGACTTGTAAAACTTCGAACTGAGGTGCGTGGCAGAGACCTCGAACGACATTCAGGAAAAACCACAGAACGCAGCCACCATCACTCACTCCCCTCATGGTGCCTTTCCAGGCTTCTCATTTCTTTCCCTCTCCAATTCTTCTTTATCCTTGAGTATTTATGCTCATCTACTCAATTCTGAGTATATATGCAACTGGATTTAATATCTGAGTTTATAAAACATCAAGTGAAACTCATTTGTAGTTTCCTTTCTTGGCTTTTACTTGACATTTTATAAATTTTGATATTAAAACTTGCTGCATATATGATCAGAATTGAACAGAGAGTAATAGTTTACAATAAAACAAGGCGAATGCTTCTTCACACCTTGTCTTGTGATTATTTTCACGTCCTAGCATATGCTTTATGTTATACAAAATAGCATGCACAGCATACCAAAGAGCATGTTTTAGGAAAGGTAGGAAATCTAGTAGTTTATGCTTTAGACAAAATGTTTTCTTTATAAGAAAATGGAGATTATTTTCTTGTTTCTGAAAAGGTAAGAATAGGTATAAGATGTTTTACTGTATGCTACATTTTCATTTAACATTTCATATTTTTTAACAATGCTATTTCAGGATCAAAATAAAATTGAAAATTGAGAAAAATTCCATATAATTATTTAACACTTCAGTGAATTATCAAGTCTTCCTAAATAAAGGATTATTTTAATCAGATATGTACTATTTTAAGACTTGTTTTCCAACTATATTGTCAATGTTTTAAATGACTGTTTCCTTCAAAAAAAAAAAAAAACCCACAAAAAACAAAAAAAATGGAATGTTTCAGTTTGGAGGCCAAAGAATTTTTTTCCCCCAACTGTGCAAAAAGCCAACATGTTCAAGGTGTTTTTTTTTTTTTTAATTTTGATGCTGTAAAGAGTGAAATTTACTATTTTGTTAAAACAGCAGTGTAATTTTCCCCAAAAAGTAATGCAAAGGGATAATTTGCTTTGATGTTCTAGACTGGCATTTTAATGATAATTCAAGTATCAAGCCAAGGTCCATATACATCCGTTTCACCAACTTTGACAGGATCTACTGTTACACCCAAACCACAGAACTCAAATCTAATTTATATACTGTCATAATGACAGCATTTTTAAAGGGTTTCTTGTAGTGCCAGGTACTTGCCTGTGAAGTGGGATAACTGTATACATTTTACAAATTAGAAATTGGGGCTCAGAGAAGCTAAACTATTTGCACAGTATCAAAAATGAATGTTAAATGAACATAAACTAATGAAAACTAAGTGGGTGAGGGGAGTATATGGGAAACCGGTATTTTTCTGCCTGATTTTTCTATGAACCTATAATTTCTCTAAAAAAATAAATGAATAAGAATACACAACAAGAATAAGAATAAAAAACATGGTGTTTTAAGTTCATTTGCCAGATACACGAAATTACAGGATCCTTGAGCAAAAGATCCTTGAGAAGCAAAAAGTACCACTCCTTTGTTTCAGAGACGAAGCAGCTCAGGTTCAGAGTGGGTGGGTTTCCCAAGGGGATGGCTGGTTAATGCAGAGCACATGCCACTGCCTCAAAGTGCAGTCCTCTCTTCAGGAGCCCCTCTGTTTATACCATCCTCTCACCTAAGGGTCCCTGACCATGCCTTACAAACAACGTGCTGCCGAGTAGGGCCCTCTGCTGAGTTTGGAATGTGCCATGTACCAGGACTCACAAGAGCCTTGCTCTTACTTCGGGTGGGCTCTGGTTCCGGGGAGCCAGGCGGTGGGACCAGCAGAGACTGGGAGCTATTCTTCTTTTCTCCACTAGCTGTTCCTGCCGCTGAGGAAACAGTCTGGGAATCTGGATTCTCAGCATGAATGGTAAGTTTCACTGTCGTCTTTGCTGTTTTCAAAAGACTAATAAACTGGCAGGGTGTGGGAACAGAGAGGGAAACAAAGGCAAATGAGCAGATTCAATCAAGTCACTATTATAGCTGGACTCAAATGCTATCAATGATTGAGAAAAGACACAGAGGCAAATTATTTCCTTGGCAGGTTTTGAGGGATTAAGAAAGGAACGGTTCTAGTTTCTCTCTAGTTCATCTGATTGATAAGTCTAGGGTTCATTTCTATTCTAGGCTAGATTAGACCATATTCTTCCTTTCAATTTTTTCCAGTTTTAATTAATCTCATCCATTTCCCTGGGTCCCTCTCACCTTACAAGGCAAATTGGGGCATTTTACCTACTTCCTGATTCCAAAGAGAATCTCAAACAATTTATACACTTTAATAAAATGGAAACATATTTTAAAAGCAGGATAAAGGAAACACTACATACAGAAATTTAAAACAAGATATATAGGTTAAAGGGTATAAGTACACAATTATTGAAACTGAATCTTAAAGTGACTTTTGAGTTTCTTGCTGCCCAAAACAGAAATGGAAACATGGTGGTTACATGAGTCTTTCTCACCACCAGGTGAGACTGCACACCCAATCGCAGACAAGACTAAATTTTTTCTGATACTTACATATGAAAGGCTTCATGTGAGACATCTAGTAAGTTTCATTATCACTTTTTAAAAAAAGATTTATTTTATTTCTTTCCCCATTCCCCCCGCCTCCACCCCAGTTGTCTGTTCTGTGTCCATTTGCTGTGTGTTCTTCTTTTTGTCCGTTTCTGTTGTTGTCAGCAGCACGGGAATCTGTGTTTTGTCAGCTCTCCACGTGTGCGGCGCCACGCCTGGACAGGCTGCGCTTTTTTCACGCTGGGCGGCTCTCCTTACGGAGCGCACTCCTTGTGTGTGGGGCTCCCCTACGCGGGGGACACCCCTGCATGGCATCAGCACTGCGCATGAACCAGCTCCACACGGGTCAAGGAGGCCCAGGGTTTGAACTGCAGACCTCCCATGTGACAGACGGACGCCCTAACCACTGGGCCAAGTCTGCATCCCCATTATCACTTTTAAAGAGGAGAAAACTTAGGTACGAAGAATTGTTCAACTCCAAAAATATCATACATTTAATAGCTGCGTCTTATAATATGTTTACAGGGCAAAATGCATAGTAGATATTTAAGGAAACTAACATTCATAAAAAATATATTCCTTAAGTCCTAACACTAAGTTTGCCTTTAGCAGTTTCAAGTTTTCCAAAAGGAAAATGGAAATATTGTCAAAAATGTCCACTGAATATCAATTACTTTACCAGCCAAGAGAAAAATCCTTAATTTCACCTTTACTGAAATAAAGAAATTAGAAATTGAAGAACTTCCAAATAATCTCTCCTTTTTCCTTAGGGATCTGACTGTTACTAATTACACAGCTCTAATTCTCCATCCCTACCATAATGATCACACACACTCTTAGCCATGCCCAGGGTTGGGTACACTGTACCATTTGCTTTCTTTTGGAAAAGTACCTTTTCAACAGGATAACCAATGACCATTTCATCATCTACAGCCAAGATCCGATCTCCAACTTTGAGCTGTCCATCCTAAATGGAAAGAGGGAAGATTGTGATTTTCCAGAATTCTCTTTTCCACCAGTTTATGATAATGAGACTGGTGGAGCCTCACCTTGGCTGCTACCCCATGCTCAGTTAGACTCTTTACGATGACTCCGCTGAGTGTATCTTCTTCACTGATGGCGATGCCCAGACCCCCTTGATCCTAGAGAAAAGAACGAACCCTCAGAAATCCTAAAAAAGTTAATTTTATCCAAATGGAAAGGTATGTGGTCATAACTTCTCAATGTCTCAACTAACTTTTCTGAAGTCCCTTATTGGAAATCTTTTCTTAAGCAAGATTTCCAATTTTTTGAATGGGAAAAAATTCTTTTCCCTCAAATTCAAGTGTTTTTCACTCTTTTGATATATCTGACATCTCTAGTTACTTTACCCAAATATCCAGATAATAAATAATACATGGTCAATGATTTAATCAATAACACATAACATTTGCAGTTTAGTCTTGTATAATTGGCTGAGAGAATAAGTCATTTAAAACCACCTACAGTATCCTGCCTCCTCTCTTTCTGGCATGCAACTTAGAAGTAACAACCAAGCATGCCTTTCTGCCACTCCTTCCTTTCACAGACAGACTGCAATCTGGGGCATGCACCATCCTTCCTGGGGCTCAATGCCCTCAGTCTATTTCTCCAGATATTTGGGTTTTGATTCACTGTAGAATCAAAACACTCAACTCTGAACACTAAGACCTGCACTGAAAACCTGTCAAGGCTGGCAAGAGCAAAACTTTTGTCTATATTTTCCATGTTTTCTTTCATCGAAATCAAATAATCAATAATATTAGCTTTTACCTTTCTTTAGTATTTACTTTAATAAAATTAAAATAGGGTTTTAAGCATTTTCATTCTGGCCAGAGCCAGCCATCTCTTTCATTACAGTTTCCACCCAGGGAAAAGTCACAAAACACAAAGTAAAGAAAAGGGAATTCTGTCATGGCTTTTCTGAAATGTACATATGAGTGCCAAGGTTGTAAGTAGACACACTGATGGTCATAGCCATGACACTGTGGTAAGGCTTGACCATCATTTTAAGGATTATCAATGTTGTAGATTTCTGGTGTAGATTATTAATGCCGGATGAATTCAGACTGTCACTGTGCATCACTTTCTACCACTCTCTCTTTCTAGGCAATCAGCCATGATTTAAAAGACATGGAAAATGACATTGTTAGGGTGAGAAGTGCTGGGTTCAACTTTACCTTCCACTTAATTGTAGACATTTAGATATGACATTTCGTGATCTCTAAACTTCAATTTTCTTATCTAAAAATTGGAGTAATAATACCTGCCCAACCACGAGACTGCTGTGGGGATTAAGTATAGTAAGAAAAGGCTTGAAAGCTTGAAACAGCATACAAAATTATATAATTAACATTTACATTCCTTCTACTTGCAACTCTTTAAGGAACAATCAAATCTGCCAATTTAAATAAATTCTCTAAACTTCCCAGGATCATGAAACCCAAAACCTTGACCTAGTGGTAAAAGAAATATGGCTTAACCAATAGGGAGACCAACCGGCTTCCAAACTGACAAAATCCTAATACCAATAACAAATATAAATTATTTAGAGTTATCCCCTACTTGGAGTTTTCTACACCGATGGTCTCTCTTATTACCACAAAGAAATAAATGTTTGTTTGAATAAGCAGCACCCTCTATCTATGACTGTATGTGTTCAATTCTGAGAATTGATTCCATTATCCACTCACTTACCTGAAGTCAGAAAAGTAATTTCCTGGTACAGTGATATTAATTGGTTGTTTATCCATTCCCATCTTGTCCACTGTAAAAACTCACAGATTTCCTTAGAAATTTCCTTTTCCTCTGCTGCCTCTAATACATATGACTTCTACTCCCCACACCGCCTATGTTTCAGGTGGCAGTTTTAAAATATGTGTACAAATTCTGATACTTCCTTCAAGAAGTAGAGCCTAGATAAGTCTAGACTGGACTGAATGACTCAATTATAATAAACAATAAAGCAGAAGAGATTGTATGTAATTTCAAAAGTTCATAAAAGGAAGCAAAGGATTCCTCCTTGCTCTCCTTATTTTTTGACTTTTTTTTTTTAAGATTTTATTTATTTATTTATCTCTGCCCCCCACCCCCCATTGTCTGTTCTCTGTGTCTATTCACTGCGTGTTCTTCTTTGTTTGCTTCTGTTGTTGTCAGTGGCACAGGAATCTGTGTCTCTTTTTGTTGCATCATCTTGCTACGTCACCTCTCCGTGTGTGTGGTGCCATTCCTGGGCAGGCTGCACTTTCTTTCGCACTGGGCGGCTCTCCTTACGGGGCGCACTCCTTGCGCGTGGGGCTCCCCTACACAGGGACACCCCTGCGTGGCAGGGCACTCCTTGTACGGATCAGCACTGCGCATGGGCCAGCTCCACACTGGGTCAAGGAGGCCCGGGGTTTGAACCGCGGACCTCCCATGTGGTAGACGAACACCCTAACCACTGGGCCAAGTCCACTGCCCCCCTTGCTCTCTCTTAAATCATTTCCTCTGAAGAAAGCCAGCTGCTGTGTCAAGCCAAGCAGCCCCAGAAAGGAACTAAGATCTCCTTTCAATAGCCACGAGAGTAAACCATCTCAGAAGGCAATTGCCTAGATCCAGGCAAGCCTGAAGAAAGCTGCAGCACAGGCCAGAATTTGGTCAGCAGCTGCCTAAGAGACTGAGCCAGAACCACTCAGCTAAGCGGCTCCCAACTTCCAGACGAAGAGAAACTATGAGATAAGAAATGTCTGCTGCTTTAAATTGCTAGGTTTTGGGGTAATTTGTTATGCAGCAACATATAAGTAGCTACAAAGATGGGGCCTCAATGACTTAAGTCAATTCTACAATTCTATTCCCCTGGCCATAGTCCCTGGCTCAGAGGTAGGCATATGATCTAAAATGGTTCAATGAGGTTACATCTGAGGACTCCTCAGAATGCTGGGATAGCCACTCTCTCTCAATCCTGAAAAAGGAGCATGAGGCCCAATTATGACTGGCAGCTTGCTAAGTTTTTGAGGGGGATCAGTCTTGAGATGAAGGTGACACTGTGGGTGGCTGTGCAAAGAAAGGGAAAGAACTAGCTCTGATGACATGGTTAAGCCACAGGATCAACGATTTGGGAAGAATGCTGACCAGTAAATTGAGCCCATAAATCCCCTTTGTGGATTAAGCCTGATGGAGTTGGGTTTTTTGTTACTTGAAACAGGAATCCTAAACGGAACAATATGCTACAAATCTGCATGTATAATATGCACGACCTCCACTTAGAACCCTGAAAAAGTAAATAGGGGTACACATCTACAGTTAGTTGATATATGTCAAGAATAATACAAGTGTGAGTATGAGAGTGCAATTTCCTACCTAACTATTCAACATTACACCTCACTTTTGCCAGAGCACATACAGTACTTAGCAGGAAAAGATCTGAGACACTGTTCTGAGATAGTTATTAAAATGCCACCATACAGGGAATGTGAAGCAAATTAAGGGAACATATTTAAGGAGGAACAGTTTACATAATTAAATAGCTAGAGAAGAGTAAACAAGAATTAAAAGTGGGATTAATCTGAACATACTATTATTATTATCGAGAGAACTACTTTGAAGTTGGAAGATTTCCTAAAATTCAGGAGAAAAAACCCTTAACTATATTTTAAGGTTTTTGCAATATAAAACTGCATGATTAAGAAATATAACTCTGATGAACATGTGAGGCTGTTACCTACTTTGATGTATAGGTATTATTCTGGGTCAAAGTGTACTTAAAATAGATCTTTAATCAAGAGCATGTTTTCTGTTAATTTCAATCAGATGCTCAGGGTTCACATTATATATGTAAAGACTTCCTATTTATACTTTTATTTCCCCATTTTAGGAAAAGGTAAAAGATTAAAAGAAAAAGATAATGAACTTGTCAAGAGTGCTTCTAAGGAGTCAGAAGAAAACTAGAAATAATCCATTACTTTAGGTCCCACTTTGAGAAAACACAAAAACTATTCTTTCTGTTTCTATCTCTATCTTTTCCCTAGGGCACTTAGACTGCATCTAAGTGTTTATTCATTCTTCCACCTCAAATACTTACAATAGGGTAACTGGGAAGAAAGTGCATGAGTTTCTTCTCTCAAAGTATGTTTAATTTAGATGTACATACATGACCAAATGCAAGTTCATCACAAAAGATGTGTCTTGGGCCATATATTGTTAAATGACAGACAAATGAAGACATTAGTAGTAAGCACTATGCAGGCCAGAATATCAAAGGCATATTTAAAAAAAAAAAACAAAAAAACAGAGGGAGATTTAAGCTGGGTCTTGAAATGTACATAAGATTTAGATAAACTAAAAACAAGAGGAAGAACATTCCAAGTAGGAGAAAAATAAAAACAACGGGAAGAAGGGGTACATTCTCTATGTGCTCTTGATACAAATCAGTTTGTCTTAAGTAGAGGATTCTTATAAGGAACAAACAGGGATTTAGGCAAGGTAGATGGTGCTCAATTGCCAGTGGAAATAGGGCATGAAAAGTAGAAAATGAAAAATAGGGAATGAACTTGGAGGTAGATGTCCAGAATGTTAAGTTCTAGCTTTACCACTTTGAGTTACAGGAACATTTAAAAGTAAAGAAAAGAATAGCAACCTCACAGGATTTCTGAGATGTAAATGACATAACACATGTATATGACTCTACCATTAAACTGTGTTCTAAAATAATTAATCACACTTTAACAAAAACAAAACAACAAGATAGTACAAATGATAACGGGTTTCAAATGAGGCATGAATGTTAAAAAGCTGGCTAATTCTCCCTTCTTTGCTTGAGTTTTGTTCCCAGCATGGTCCAGTAATGGGCTTTGCATGATGTCTCAGTATGTCACTTTCAGCAATGGACTCCTCTAAGAACGTTTTCAAGGACACATTCTCTGGGATACTCAGAACCTTGTGATTAAAAATATTAATGGGAAAAATAATTAAAATAACTTGTACTGTGCAAAGTGCTTTATGTAAATTCTTTCATTCGGTCATTATAATAATATCCCTAAAATAAGGTATTTATTTTCCCCATCTTACAGACAGGGAAACTGGCTCAGGGAAGTTACCCCAGTGAAGTAAATGATTGCTTAAGCCACATGTTTGTTAAATTACTAAAATCATGGATTGATTGCCTCTTCAGTTATTTGGCTTCCAATAATAAAAACATTTCAAGTACCTGAGCCTTGTTTTAAATCCATATATAAATGGAAAGGTTCTGTGGGTAGTACATCTAAGAGTCTTTAAGTTCTTAGATTCTTCTATAGCAACTAATTTGGGATGAGAAATGCACAAATAGGCACCTGTTGAATAAATCAGCTGGAGGTTAAAGGTAGAGATTAGCTTGTACATTGCAGGATGATCACTCAGAATATTTATCTTTATTTTAGAAAGTATCATGCTTACTGGCTCACCCAATCCCAAGAATAACCCTCTGATGCAGGTAGCACATTTACAGAAGAGACCAATAAAAGTGACTTATTTGAGATCACTCAGGATGTGAGGAGGGTTTCCGAGAAGTAGAGCAGGATTTTGTGCACCTCCACTGCCGAATGCCAGGTTAAGGAATTACTTGCTGAAGAACAAAGTCCCTAAAAGGTTCTGAGTAGGGGATTAAAATGATGTAAACAACCACATAACACCTTAATCAGCTAGCCTAACACAGGAGGAGAAAGCGTCAGAGAAAATCAGTGAAAGAAGTGGTCATCTCTTTGCCAGCTTATCCTTTCCAAAGAATAGTTATAACAATAATAGTAACAGGCAATATTCATATGTGAGCCAGGCTTCGGACTCTATACATGTATATTTAATGCTCGCAATATATATTTAGTTCTCACAACAACTTTATGAGGTATGCACTACTATTATCCCAATATTGTAGAGGGGAAACTATGCACAGATTAAGAAACTTGCCCAAGGTTATAGTTAAATTGCAGGCTCGACCCAGGCGTTCCAGCTCTAAGTTAACGCTCTCAACCACTATAGTATTCTGCTTCTTATCCCTCCATTTATAAAGTTCATCCACCAACTTTTTCTAGGCACTCATTTCATTCCATGATGCATTACACCCTAGGTGAATAAATTAGAATCAATGCCATGAAAGGATATATGTTAAAAATTTATTTTATCTTGGACTGTTAAAGATAAGCATAGACCAAGATTGAAAAAAATCATTCATTTTAATGAATTCAGCACACATTAAATTGTTTGGTAATTAACAAATTATCAGGAAGTGATAGCACTTTTAAATACAATACCACAGATTCTGACTTCAGGATTTAGAAGGGAAAAAAACAAAAACAAAAACAAAAATCTAAACCCTGGAATCAGTAAGGGAAAGATATTGCAATAGAATGAGGCATTAGAGGGCAACAGAGTGAGGGATTCTTGAAGTGTATGAACTTCTTGATAGAAAGGGCAAAGGGCCTGACCGATGACCCACAATAAGGACTTCAGGTATAGATATAGGAACAAGACCAGAAGAAACCAATACATATGGTCATGGTATTTTCTCCTTGAACACTCACAGCCTGACCATGTGCCAGGCGCAGGCATCATGACAACCATCTAATAAGCAACTCATTTAATCTTTACAATGACCCAAATGATGGCACTGTTATTTCAATTTACAGATGAGGAAACTGAGGAATATAGAAGTCTAAAATGTGTATGTGCCTGAGAGAGCAAGGATTCAGCTCAGAGAGACTGACCCTGAAGTCCAAGGTCTTAAGAATTATGCTGCTTTGCCTCATGGCTGGAGAGTGGTATCTGGATCTTTCTTTCTGTTTCATGGAAATATCCTATTCCTCCCCTCCCCCCGCGTGCCTTCCTCTTCTTCCTGAGCAACTTACTGCTCTACTGTTTATCTCCTTGTTTATCCACTGACCACCTTCCCCTCAGCAAAAGCCTGTAGCATATGAAAAGCACTGTAAGGTTTCTGGTCAGGAAACCGCCTCTTTAAAGTGGTCATTTAAACCTAAAGTTCAGTTTTTTTGTATAAGTGAATACCTCACTGATGCCTACCAAGAAAAGTTCCAATTGTTTGCATTTTCAGCTTTATGAAGGGTAAAGGTGATCACCTCTATTCCTTTTATTTCCTCTATAGCAGGCATTTGGTAAATGTATCAAAGGATAGAAGGCTAAAGTTTATACCTGGGGGAAATCAAAATGGCAGGAAAAGCTGGGACACTAATAAAGCGGCAATTAGCACAGTGGTTCTCAAACTTAAGGGTGCACTGGAATCACCAGGAGGGAGGACCTGTGAAACCCAGATTGCCAGCCCACCCCCGGAGGTTCCCATTCTGCAGGTGTGGACAGGCCCAGACATCTGCTCTCTAACAAGCTTCCGGTGATGCTGATGCTGCTGGTCTGGAGATCATACTTTCGAGAGCCAGTGAATTAGAACACTGATGTGAAGATACATCATTTCATTTCAATCTAAAGCAGATTTACCTTGGGAAGCTCCAGATGCTGCACATTTTTAAATGAACTAAGGTCCACAGGTGCATGAGAAGGAGTAACACTTGGTTCGGCCTGAAGAGGGGAAAAAAATGGCACAAAAGGTAAACGAGTGTATGTATTTCTGTTTGTTTATTTATATATAAGGGCCACTTAAAATTATTTCATATATCACGATCTATTATTACTATAACATTCTATAGCATTTATGAACATTATAGTCTCAGAATACTTACAAAGTATGATTAGACAGTGATTATTTTAGAGCACAGAGACACTAAGTAGCTCTCAAGACTGTGTTGATTCTAAGCTATTATACTAAACGTGAAACTCACTGAAACATAAAATGCCAACAGAGATGCCATTCATTATTCTTTAGCTTTAGTCTTGAGAGAGTTTAGGAACTATTAAATGTTTTAACTAAAAATTATTAAAATAGTCTATTTTTTACTTAATACAATTAATACAAAAATAAAATTTTCAAATGATGACTACACAACTACGTGATTATACCAAATACCATTGATTGTACATTTTGGATGAATTGTATGCTTTATTAACATGTGTCAATAAAATGGATTTGTTAAAAAAATAAAAGAAAATTTTCTCCTTTAGGACCTCGGTATCTTGAATAACCACCTGACTCAATTCAACAAAATAAGCAGTTAGAATGAGACAATAATTCATAAAGCTCTATTATGTACTGGTAAGCCCAACATTTAAATATTCATTTAGTGGAGTATTCCCATTCATATAATAACTTCCTCCAATGATAATGACCACTTGCTTTTCTAGTTTTAAACCTCTGACTCCCTACTATCTTTCTTTATTTATCCTAGATACATATTCAAACAAGGCTATTCCAAATCCAAACAGAACTACTAAAACCTCTTTCAACTCTGTCACCTTCTAGCCACTGTCTTCTCTCTCCTAATCTCTTATTCATCATATACTCAAACCGCTCTTCTCAAAAATCATTAATGATCTCCTAATTGCCAAAACCAATGGACTCTCTAGTCATCTCTTTCTGACCTCTTTGCAGCACTTATGGCAGTAGAATATACCCTTCTTGAAATGTGCTCTCCTCAGTTGCTATGCAACATACTCTCCTGGTTCTTTTTCATCTTTTCTAACAGTTCTTCCTTGCACTCCCTCTTACTGTTGATTTTCCATGATTTTGACTTTGACTTTCTTCTCCTTTCTAATTGCTCTCCACAAGCAAGTGCCTCAGAAACTATAGTTAACTGAATCCATCTCAAAACTCTAGACCAAATATCCCACTGTACACCTCTACCCAGGCTTTCCAGTAGGCACTTCATTCACAAGCTGTCTCAAATAGGATGCATTATCTTTTTGCAAATAATGTGCTCCTTTTCTCTTTATTTCCTATTTTCTTGAAAGCTGGTCATCCATTCATTCACCAAGTCAGACATCTGGAAGTCTTGTACATCCTATTTGTCTCACTCACCATCATAGCCCTAGCCCCAAGAATAGCCCTGACACAAGACAGATAAAAAATATTAGTAGGATAAGTGAATTCCTAACTGCTAATTTTTCTTCAATGTATACATTTAGTGGTGGATGAAGCACTGTCCATTTGGTTTCCTTAACAGCTCATCTAACCATTTCTTGCATTATTAGTTCAGGCCCTCATTGTCTTTCTCCTGAATTACTCTCATAATTTTCTCATGCCCTCTAACTTTTCCCCCCTGTGACCTCAGATTTTTCTCATAACTACTAGCAGAGTTTTTAAAAATACAATTGCCATTCTTCAAGTTGTCCATTGCCTCAAAGACAAAGTCTGTCCTAAAGTTTTCCAACATCTGCCCCTCTCTCTCTTTCTAGCCACCCTTTCCCCATTCCTTGCACCCCACTGCAATGTTCACTCTCTTGCGTTTGCCAGAGCCTTCATGCAATTTCTCACCCCCTGCCCTCTGCTTGCAATGTCTTCTCCCACCGAATCCTCTCCTTCCAACACACACTTCATGTGTTACCTACTTTATACAGTCTTATTTCTACTCCCTCTCTTGGGAAAGAACTGACAACTCTTTTTCTACAATCACTGTTTTCTATGCAGATGTCTGCTGGCAGCCTTCATTTCAGTGGTGTGCTTATATACACGAACACTGTCTTGTACCAAGCTATAAACCCTTGAGGGCTGAGGCGATGGCGTTCAATTTTGATATCTCTGTAAGTGTTCTGTTATTATTTATTGAAATAATAAGTGTTATATCAATCAAATTTTCTCAGAGAAATAAACACAATCTATATATATGTATATATACCCCCTTATCTTGAAGATTCTCTGAGGTAGAAGGCAAAGGTTCTACTGTATTTCCAGGGCATACGGCCATCTGACTTACTGCATCTTTGTTTCTAAAATAAAAAGCATCAGCATATCATAATAGTTCACATCATTTTCACTTTTCTACTTGTAGAATCACAAGGATTATGAGAAAAAAATTCTTTAACTACAAAGATCTGAGACATCAAACACATATTTACATATGTTTTATTTTCATTCAAAAGTACTCAAGGGGAAGCGGTTATGGAGGGTCCAGGGTTCGATACCCAGGGCCTCCTAACCGGTGGGGTGAGCTGAATCACGCGTAGTGCTGCCTTACGCAAGGAGTGCCATGCCACAGGGATGTCCCCCACGTAGGGGTGCCCCATGCGCAAGGAGTGCACCCCGCAAGGAGAGCCACACGGAGAGCCGATGCAGCAAGATGACGCAACAAAAAAAGTGACACGGTTTCCTGGTGCCACATGACAAGAATGCAAGCAGACGCAGAAGAACACACAGCGAACAAACACAGAGAACCGCTGATGGGGGCGGGGGGAAGGGAAGGGAGGAGAAACAAGCAAAATAAATCTTAAAAAAAAAAGTCCTCAAGAGTTGAAGTGCTAACAAAAAGTATCTGGCAAACCAGCAAAAGAAAATGCTCACCTGATAAAAATTATTTTTACTTTGGAAGGGGCACATTTAATGATGGATGAGGCATTCTGGTGACTTCTTCCATATAACATTTGACCATTGATCTATGCAAAACAAATATCAGTTGAGCCTGGAATTTAAATTTCTTAACATTTTGATCATTTTTAACATTCCTGATGATTTTTTTATCATCTTATCTAGCTATGAAAAACACATTTTTCTTCCTTTAAAATAATTATATATATTTTCTTCCCCAGAACACAAACCTGACTTTTGATGATGAATTAAAAAATGCTCATGTTTAAAGCCAACATTAAAATGGCATACATGTAACCTGGTAGCCACAGACTGCTAGTTAAGAGGTACCACTGAACCTACTGCAGGGGCACAGAAAGTAAACTTCCCAGCAGGCACTGGGCTTCTGGCATGCTTTGTACAAAGCAAGGGCTCTATGGAAGCACTGTGGTCTGCAAAGATCATCCTGGAAAGCCCCTGTTAGCACGTTTCCCAGTTAACCTCAAAACGCAAGCCCAGGAACATGCCACCAGGAGAAGCAATGCTGGGAGATTCAGGATTTGGGCACAGAATGTGCCTCAACAGCACAGTACCTGAAGGAACTGCCAGTCACTTAGCCATTGCTGACTGAGCCTCCTCAGTCAACAGAGAAATACACTAGGCATGGGGAAGGTATTAAGGCAGGACACTTGGATCCTAGACTAGAGAAGGCAAGGATAGACAAAACATGCAAATACTATTCCAAACCCTACAACGTTAAGCTCCACAAAGTCATTTTGTTTGGTGGGCTGAGTAATTGCTTTTGGTATTTAGCCTTAACCTTGACCCCACTTCACCCCACCCCACCACTTAAACCATTTGGGATTCCAGGGTGTTCAAAGGGTCAGCCTCATTACTGGGGTGGGACTGGTCATTTGGCTTTATAAGAGCTCCTAATAAAAAATGCAGCACACACAAAAATGGTTTTGCCATGTGATCCTTACTACTCTTGGAACAAAAATTGTTTCTGGTGCTACACAGTCATGACCTTTTAATGGGAGTTAATGGGAACACATTTGGTTTAGAGCCAAATTTGCTGCAATATATTTATTTAAGTAAGCTTTAGTTTTCATAGTCACAGTGTGAGACCCAACAGGGTTTTCTGTAAACTGATGATTCCATTACACCATTACTTCCTCAGGTTCAGCAATAATAAATCAGAGTTCTCTACAAGAACTTACCTCTAGAAGCTCATCTGCTATCTGCAATCTACCATCTTTCCCAGCTGCTCCATTTGGATCAATACCCACTATAAAGACACTCATCCTGGTTCGGTCTTTGTTCCCAGCAAGACTTAGACCCAAGCCACTATGACCTTTTTCCAATTCAATCATATGTAGCTCGCCTGTTAGAGTTCCATAACGCTCTCTGATATTTTCTATACACAGACAACAATAAACACACACACCCACATAGACACATACCAACAAAACAAAACAAAACAGAGGTATCAAGAGTTAATCCATAGCCAAATGCTTTACTACAGGAGGCTAATCAGTTTTGTTTCAAAAGAGCATTATTTGTAAGAAAGGCCAAATAGACTGGCCACCTGGGTATCTGGACTGGTTTCTTGGAGTACCAAACTTCAAGGAATTCATTTCCATCCAGGGTGGAGAAAGTACAGTGTCTGATTAATTAGTTTGCCTTGAAGTGATGACATTTAACAAACTCTCAAAATCAAAACTGTGATAAAGCCAGAAAGTTATTTATCATTTGCAAAGGGCAACAGAATTGTTAAGTCATCCAGAATATTTGTGTTAACTGGTCAATGGGAGCTTTTCTCCCAGAAGAAAATCTACATTGGAAGTCACATAACATTGGGCAGTTGCTTGGTGCACATATCCAGAGTAAAGGGAATGTGTTTGTTTTTTTTTTCTTAATGCACAAGACTATCAGGTCAGAAAATCAATTGCACCTACTAAAGTTTGGGGAAACATGTCCTAATTAAATGAGCTCATTCATATCTCCCACCCTACATGGTCAAGACATGGAGTTTATTCTCCATCTATTTACTCTGGATGCTTTGACTGCTTTGACCAAAAGACTAGGGTGACAGTAACACTATGTTCGTTCGAGATATAATCCTTAATTGGTCTGGCAGTTCTACTTTCTGCCTCAGAATGCCAGCTCTGTCAGCTGTGAGCCTAAGCCACTTGGTGACGCTGCCACAGGTAGTCCATAGCATCAGATGAGTAACCAGACAACAGCCAGCACTAACTGCCAGCCAGAGAAGTGAGTCATCTTGGACGTCCAGGCAATGAGCCCAGTCAACAACAGAATTCTGATATATTAATAAATTATTGGTATAAGCCATAATGTTTTGGGGTAGTTTGTTATAGGGCAAGAGAAGACTGAAATATTCCCCTTTACGGTTTCCTCAGAGTACACTCTGGTCACCTTGACTGGATTGGCAATACCCTCTAATTTAATTCATAATGGACTAAGAATATTGCAAGCTTTACAAACCATCTCTCAGAAAACTCTACTACATGGTTAATTTCATGCAATATTATATACATATTTTTTAAGTTACCAGGGCTGGGGACTGAACCCAGGACCTTAAATATGGGAAGCCAGTGCTCAACCACTGAGCCACACCAGCTCCCCCGAGTTGTTTTTTTTAATTGTTTGCTTGTTGTTTGTTGCTTTGTTTTTAGGAGACACTGGGAACCAAACCTGGGACCTCCCATGTGGGAAGCAGGTGCTCAACCACTTGAGTCACATCTGTTCCCCTATACTGATTTTTAAAAGTATTACTTTCAGAAACTACCATCTCCTCACTCCTTCTATAACCTAACAACACAAATTATATACCGTGTACTTCCTAAAATCACATACTACAGCTTTCTAAAAGAAAATGAGATTTTTAAAATGAAGCTTTTTAAAAACACAATGACCTATTTACAACTTTTAGCTAAATTTTCCTTACTTCCCTACAAAATGACTTATTTCCTTAGAAAATACAGATACTGCAATGATCAGAGTAACAGTTGCCTTTGACTGCTTCCTGTGCACCAGGCACTGTGCACAGCACTCTTCACACATCATCTAATTTAATGTTAGCAACCTGAGGTAAGAACTGTATTGTAAAAGGAGGTATAATGGCTAGGCTAAACTTAGGCTAGGCTAAAACTTAGAGGAGGCAAACAACTTGCCAAAGTCCCAAAGTTGTGATCTCAAAAAAAACCAAAAAACAAAAAACAAAAAAACACAACGTTAACATTTAGTACAGAAAAGGCTAGGAGTTTAAGAGTCATATCCATAACAATGCAATTTTACAGTGAGGAATCTGTGGCTGACAGAAGGTCAATGACTTGCCTAAGACCACACATTGGTTGATCCAGGACTCACTCTTAAGTGCCATGCCCCCTTTAATTTTCAAACAAATGGCAAAACTGGCTTTAACAGGAATGCACATTTTTTAAAGAAAAGTAAGAACATGATTTTATGCTTCAGGAATGTGTGTTGTATTCAAGCAAAACTATTTTTTTTCCCACATAGAATTGCAGTATGTGTAAGTAAAGTTGGAAGATACGTATTCAGCCAGAGCTATTTTAGTACCTCTTATATTTACATGCTTTACAAAAAGACAACTTACTCCAGCTGTAACCAAACTCATCCTCTTTGTCCACATCGTCCGAGATTTTGCTTGCCGACGACTGTGTAAGATCACTGCCTGTTTCCGAAAATGCTGAAGGAGAGGGCAGAGGCACATTACACAATGGAGCCTTTTCTGGCTCCGACTCTGACTGACTAAATGCCTGTGGGAACAAGAAAAATGCAGTGGGTATAAGCAGTCTTAAGGAAGAAAATCCTCAGAGAAGGAATTAAAAAATCAGTGTAAAATCCCCAAAATAAAAACCGGCTTTAAACTTTGTAACACATAAACAATAGAAAGCTCACATACTTATATAATATCAGACAGGATTCAGGTGTGTTTAAATATACTAAACAAAACAGTATGTTCAGAGCACAATTCAAAAATTGTTATTTACTATTTTAAGCCCATGAATTATTTAATTTGAAGGCTCAAATGACTTTAGAAAATTGTACAAACATCCCCTTTTGGGAAAAAAAAATCCTCATTCAAAAATTCTCATAAATGTGAAGGGATATGGGCAAGATTAAGGTCTATCAAGAAACTAAAAAAATTATTTTAATTAAAAAGAAGTCACCCTTCAAATCTTACTAGTAAGACTATATATAAAGAATTCTTTCTTGCTACCTGAATCCTCTCTTCAAATGACTCTGCAAATGCATGAAAAATAAGCATTACATGTGTAGGCTCATCTACCATGGGAGCCAGTTTGTTGACTCGGAGCTTGTGCATGATTTTAATAGATAATACCATCATTCCCTTGCCAAGTTAACTTGCACAAGAGTAAATGTGAAAACACAAGGGAATACTTCATACAAACCCAAAGCTGGCATATTTACTATCACATGGGCATATGGATCTTCTTTCAATAAAAGGACTTGGTATAATCAAATTCTTATTTACACATTATTAAACAGAGTATTAGAGTTTGAAAGGCCTTTAAGTCCCTGAGGCCACAAGAAGTGAAAGATTTTGTTCAAAATTTCACACTTCTTTTTGCTTAATTTTTAGTCCAATGCACTTTCCATTACACCATGTTGCCTCTTCCAATTTCCATAGTAAGAGAGAATCTATCTTGGTGTCCTTTACCCTTGAATTAAAGTTCTAACTCTGCTGCGAAGCTGTCCCTGTTAGGCCTATACTTCTATTTGAGATTTTTTTCCTGCACAAGAATTCCTCTGATAGACCTTGTTTTATTTTATAAGTGTATTTTGTGATTAAAAATTAAAAAAACAATGATCAACTTTCTATAAAACATATTAAGTGACAGGCACTCACAAAAACTTAGGGGTTATTAATCGGTGCCAAGAAACAAAATGCCACAAATCATACCTAAAATTAAAACTACTTGGCATTGTGTATGATATTTCTTTGATGATTCAGAAAGTACTTTAGGATTCTCAGTTACTTCAAAATCAATTAAACATCAACTACAATTTTTCTGGCAAAGCAGAAGAGGCCTGGTTGATAAAGACTTATGGAAATACATAATCCAGGTTAGAGAACCTCCTGTATTAAAACATTCACTTTACTCATTATTGGCCAACTAGACAAAAAGTAATTAATTCAAACAAAACTCTTGTTACTATCCCAAATGCTAGCCAGAAATCTCTCAAATGAACGAAGTACAAATAAATAAAAATGAACAAATAACCAAAAAACCTCATCTGACTGAATCAAGGTTAATTAATCATACTAAGATGTGGGAGGAAGAAAACATATAATTTATTTATTTATATTTATTTGTTTCTTTTTAAGTAAGTACTGGGCATTGAAGTCAGGACCTCGTACATGGGAAGCAAGTGTTCAAACCACAGAGCTATACCCACTCCCTGAAAACATATTATTTAGAAGTTTTCTGGCTAAAATAGAAAACTAATTATTTCTCTCTAACAACTGAAAATGTTAGCAATCATGAATTAAGCTCATTTCATTTTTAAAAAGTGAAAAACATCTCATTTAAACTTCCCAAAACTTAAAAAAAAAAAATCTGTGGATGCTTATTTTATAGATCTTACTTACTGCATAACATATCTGAGCTATTATTTTCCTTAAGAATGAAACAAAGCCTGTGTGTTTGAAAAACTGTCCAAGATCTAAGTTGGGCAAAACATTTTCACACTGTGTGAGGAGTAAACTAAAATCGTGTCATAGTGTTATTGATTAAGCAGATAAAATAGAATGCTTCATCTACTGAAGGGGAGATTAGGTGTTCTATTGTACTACTCTTGAGAGCCTGATTCTCACTGAGATCTTGTTATTGACTTGTTGCTGACACTTCTTAAAATGTATTAATGAAAATATAACTAACAAAGATTGTTTAGGCTTCGGTGGCGCAAATGAAAAGTGTATTTTGAAATCACTCCATGCCATGACTGCACATTGAGCACAAGGCATTCACACTGGGACACTGCAACACACCCGATTATTCACGAAAATTCCACACTGAGACAAACCTTAAATGGTACGGGAGCAAAAGGATTAGTTGGGGAACAACGGAGGATAGCTCTACTTGAATTCTGTAATTCCTACAGTAACCGAAAACATATTCCTTCAGACACAGCATCCTTGGTTATCCATTTCACAATAATATGAAATCCCTATGAATATTCATAAAATGCCTCCTGGGAGAAATTGTTGACAGTTTTCTTCCTTTTCAAGATCAAATTATGGTATGTAAGTTGCTGTGAAACTTCTTTTCAATTTTGTTTTATAATTTTATCAGAATATGAGAATATCCAAGTATGGCTTTGCAAATTGTTAAAAAAAAATTATATGTTTCTTGGTTCTGCTATTTACATGGGCATGCTTTATGAATATTCAACAGATCCTGCATGTATTCAATTATTTAGAAGAGCTTATGGGACCACTTCATAGAAGTCTGAGAAGGACTTAAACCAATACAAGGTTTTAAAAAAATTATGTGTGAAAGAAGATCATATATTTGGCAACAAACAAATGTAAATATCAGGAAATTTAAATCACACTGTAATACAGGAAAGGCATTGGACTTTCAATAATCCCTTACTCTTAAGAGAGGCCTTCTACTTTCAGCTAAAAAGAAATATGCTTTGGCAAAACAATTTGCTGAAGAAAGAATTTACATGCCCACTCCAAACACATTGTCACCCCCTCTCCGCCCCCCAAATTTAGTAAACAAAGAACTGGAACAACCACACAGTAGTAACAAAGAAAAAAATGTTGCAGAAAGCATTGGACTTTCAATAATCCCTTACTCTTAAGAAGGGTCTTCTACTTTCAGCTAAAAAGAAATATGCTCTGGCAAGACAATTTGCTGAAAAAAGTATTTGCATGCCCATTCCAAACACACTGTTCCCCACCCGACCCCCCCAGATTTAGTAAACAGAGAACTGGAACAATCACACAATAGTAACAAAGAAAAAAAACGTTGCAAAGGCAATCTCGAGACAAAGGGCATTATCCAACCTTGTCAGCGTTGAACTGTAGAGAGTCAGCAAATGGGTTAGTGCTGCTGAAGGTGTACTTAGGGTAAAGGTTGTGCGGCATGGAAGGCAAAGGGGATTTCTAAAAGGAAACATAAAAGGCCTGAGCGCAAAAGAAATGTATTTAAACATCTCAGTGTTAAGATCAAAGAACTTACTGATTTAAATAACTGTTTATATGAAACTAGCTCCTGTCAGATCTAGTAATTAGTAATAGCATCTTCTTAAACAGACTGGGATTAAAGGGTTGTCTCTACCTGGATCTATACCTGAGTCTAAATCCATCCACAAGCCATACAGGAAACTAGTTTGCGACTCCCAAATTTCTTTTATTTTCACTGAATGTCTTCACTAGCAGAGAGACATATAAATTTCACCCACTTTGTACAGTAATATATGCTCCTTGCATCTCAGTAAACATGTTTCAAAATTAACACCATGAAAGGTTTTCCATTTATATTTAAAAGCTAATTATGATTTTATTTTTCCAAATAGTCTGTCTGTTCCATGATACAAATTAAACACTTGTCTGCTAATTTATCGGTAATCGTCTTTTTAAAATTTTTTAAATCTTACTTCCTATAAGGAAACTGTTCACACCTTGAATAGACAACAAGATTGCTTCAGATCAATAGAATTTAAGGGAAAAAAAATGCATTTGGCGACTTGTGAAGAAATTAACCACTGTACAGTGGTGTTCTCTATTTCTGTCCACGTTTTGTGCATTAGAAAGTTAATTTTTAGTCCAATGTAAGCAATCCCTACAAAACTGCTGAACTTATGAGACTGTGGATAATACTAGAAGCCCTGACTTTATAGTGTGCCTCAAAGGTTTTGTGGTTTGCCTGATATGCCTGGAGCCAGACCTGCTGGAGTCTGGCATGAAGCCTGCCAGATAGAATTGAACATTTTGATAAAGAAAAAAAAAGTAATTTCCTTACCACAATAATTCTTTTCCTTCTTTTTCACAATACTATCCTTTTCTTTTATTGACTATATCTTTTAGGGGGAACTGTAGGCACTCACAATTTGTGTTATGTCTCTCTATTAAAAAAACCCTATCGGCAGGCATCACGTGTAGGGAGAGGTTATCGGGTGATGCTTCCCTGTGTAGGAGAACCCTCTGGAAAGACTATCCTCAGCATGTCTGCACTACAGTGTCTGTCACATTACCCTTTCAATCTGCTCTTCTTCCTGTATGTTTTCTACAGAGGGAAGACAAGGAAAAGAAATGGACACAATGACATTTCTGTTCAACTTTCTCTTTGCTTTTCCATTTAAAATGCCAACTCCTGTTTTACAAAAGAGAAGACCAAAAATGCCAACAATAGGATGGTTTAATAAGGTGGAAGAAATGAACGGGCAGAGATTTTTTAAAAAAAAGTATCAAAGGAAAATAATTCAATCAACCATATGGAGGCTGGGGACTTTTAACCCTCATACAGGGAATTTTTAGGTTTTAAATGTCCTCTATAATTCTGTAAAACAATATAAAACAAAACCATAATGGTAGGAAATGGAATATTTAACTATAAAGAGAGCTCCAGATTTTGTTTTGGTTTTTTAATTTGCAGATTGTATAGGATTAGAATTTGGCCCTGATATCAGAGTATAAAAGTACAGCATGAGCACAACAGATAAAATAGTGGATCACTGTATTATTAGGTTAACATTCATAGAAATAAAATATATTTCTTATTTTAAAAAATCAATGCCTAAACTTCTGTTTATAGTCTCAGGGGATGATAAAAGTAGAAATGTTAACTAAAGAAAAGCACAGAGAAGACAAAGCATTCCTTAGCCCTTATTAATGGGGCCCATTTTCAGTCTGACAATGTGGTCAGACTAGTAGAACTATCAAGGCTCGTTCTGGGAGGTTCTGATTCTTGAGTAGCCTAAGAGCCAAAAAGACATTGGCTTTTCAGTCTACATATAAGATTTCTAGAAGCTTTAGCTTGCATCCACAAACAAAACATTTACCATTAAGAGACTCTTCAGGTTATTAACCTGTGATTTTTTTTTTTACTTTAGATTACTGGAGACATGATTATCACCATAAGGAAGTAAATCATTGAAAACAAAGTATGTTCCATCTTAAATGCAAAAGTAATTCTCAATTTCTAAAGCAATACGAGTTTAACTTGACTAAACATGTGACTCTAAGCTAGGTTTATCCTGCAAATAATTGTTATAAAGTCAGGCAACATTATACCTCATATGGTAAAATAGGGATATTTTCCAGGTATATAAGAAAATATCTTCTCAGCTTATTAAGAAAATGTGACAGGCATTGAAAGAAATGTTTGTAGTTTAAATTTCTTAAGTACTATCAAGAATTATTATTCAGGAGTTTCCAGTATTGGCCCAAATGATATATAAAAGTTGAAAATTGAAACCAGGACAAAAAAAAAAACCCACCCATAAAAAAATAGCTTTAACTTAAACAGCCATTTGCCAACATTATCACACTGTGTCTATGTTTAACACAACAAATGGTAACAAATGTAAAAAGATTTGTAGTTATTTAAACAAACTGAGCAGCATTTATAAAGAATGCAGCATGATGCAGCCCTACCATTTGGCAGATTTTCTCAACTGAATGGATAATTATTACCTAACAATAAACAACTGAATGATTAAGAACTGCAGATGTGAAGATAACAGTTTATGTCAACTACTAAATTCATTCTTTACAGTGAACCCAGACTAGAGCTACACCTGTCTTGACAATAAAAGGAAGGACCACTAAGACAAATCCAGTCATTCCATTTGTATTCCATGTCACAGAATATTGACAAGTTACTTTCACTGATGTCATCTATGGAGCTGTTCAGTACTAATTTCTTGTATCTGTAACTTTAAAAATTGAAACTGAAAGATTTCTACAAATAAATCACACATTTTAAGCTTTATATGATGTCTGTAACTTCCCTCACATATGTTGACATTTGTATTTTAAGACAACCAACCCTAAAAGTACTAAACAGATAATTCAAAGGAGAAACATTATCATAGAGTTTCTTGAATGCCAGAATGGAGCCTCTAGGAGCTTTTGGAGGCCAAGGAAACTCCTGAAATGGTATGCATACCTTTGAGTGGATGTGTATGTTTCTGGGGGAGAAAAAAGGGAATACAAACCCTCAAAAGGTTGTGTGACTCAAATATGTTTAAGAATGGCTACACATGAAAATGAATTTTTTTCACTAAAGCATTCAGAAGTAATAATTTTTAAAAAACTCCTGGCATAATTTTCATCTTTAGCATCAAGACATATCAAATAAACAAAGCCTCACTTAGTATCTTCTCTATTAACATTTACTAGATGATTTTATAATTTCTAAAATATTTTTTACAGTCATTTTACCTGTGATGACTGATGGTAAAATGAGTTAGCAGGTTTCTGTCCACAGAGGGGAAATACTATGAAGTGACTGTTGCTGGGAAACAACACTTATGAAATCAGTGGTAAATAAACATATAGTTTAACAGAATTCATAATGAAATTTAGTGATCAGTGGGATGTAATGATAGACTAAACAGCATTCATTGGTGATCCTGGGATCGCAAAAGCAGGAATTCTGTCTAGAGAATAAAATTACAGAGAAAAAGTAATCTCTCTGGCTGCCTTGGGTCTCCCACTGGAGGTCATGGACTATTAATCTCAATGACTACATCACATTCCTTTGAACAAATTAAGTATTTTTTTTACTACAATGGATACTAATAATAATCCTTCTAGATACTTATGGCCACCAAAAAATTCTACTTCTGTGTTTTCAATAGATTTCAAGATGTTATTAAACATGGTGGAAGGAATTCCCAGGATACTTCAATTTTTGAAAAAAAAGCAAACCAACTTTTTTTGAAATTTCAATAATCAATCTCTGCTCATAGAGACAACTTGGACCTTGATGCTTTAGATTCCAAGTTGGACACTGTTGGGATAGGCCTACCTTGCCCTCTGGGTTTGCTTACCCTTGGTCTGTTTATAATGCTCTGTACCATAAAGACTACAGGGTTGCCTGCTTTCCGAATGGCTTCCACAGCTTGTTCATGGCTTGCATCTCTGAGATCCATTCCATCCACCTGCAATGGAAGGCCTCAACTTAACATTACAAGAAGCTTGAGAACAATGGAACAATGTGTGGATCCAGATTTTGAGATTCCTGGCTAGACTTCCGGAAAATATGTTTCAGAATAAAAAAATGTTTGAGACTACTTAGGAGGTTTCAGAACTTTTCATCTGTTCAGCAGACTTGTGGTCCCTAGTTTTAGACACAGATAGATACCTGTCTCCAATAATCAACTGGAATAATAATCACCCTGGAGGAAGGCTCTACATCTGCTTTCCTTCAGTTGCTCAGCTGTTCCTTCAAATTAATAAAACAGCATCATTACAGAAATAAGGGAACTGATTAGGAGCACTGTCTTCAGCATGAAAGTGACTATTCTAGTTTTCATCCAACACAGTACAGAGTCATTTGAGGGGATGAGTAGGCAATGCTCTGCCTATCTCTCTGTACAGAGAGGCTTGAAATTAAAAACAAAAATCCAATGTCCAGAAAAATCGGTTTATGGTAAGGTTAGTTATGCAAAAGGATCTTTGCAATAGACATGACAGGAGCTGGAAGTCAAGAAATTGTGCTTATTTGTTAGTAATTCTTAACTTTTTAATAATCACAGCTTGCCTGAATGATCAGCTCAGCTTATTTATTAAACGAATAAGAAAGAAAATAGTTTGAAAGGCCAAATGCTAATCCTGTCAGGAAACTATTGGAAGTTATCATTTCCAACTACCAGGATATGAAATATACAATAAAACAGCAAAATCAGAGCAGAAACAAATCAGAAGAAAATTACCGGATCGTCGACTAGAACATTATCCCCCTTAAAAGATTTATATTATATGCATTTAGTTGAAAATCTTCCTCAGGTTGCTATTTGGATGACACAATACTATCTCCAGTACATAAGAAAAATAACCTCTACCTTTTTTGTAGGAAAAAAGTCAGTACTCATGTATACTACCTGTTCCATTAGTAAGCAAATTTAACAGGATGTTAAATATCTTTGCTCAAGTTCAAAGAATTCTATACTCAGGATGGAAGACTTTACAGGTCTCTACTCATCTAGCCTACATAAATTTTCAGAATCTCTTAGCAGGGGCATGTTTTAGAATCCTCAGGGTTACAGATGCCTATGGCTTTCTTATCTGCTGGAGCTGCCCTTGCACATAACAGCACTCAATAAATCAATGCTAAATTGCATTCAGAATTTTACAACACAAAAAATCCCTTCTTTTCAATTAGAAAGGGATGCTTTAACTCCTTAAACACATTTAAGGAACATTTTGGTACAAACCATTATCAATCCTTTTTAGAACTAATTATAATCCATGTTTCTTACTTTTTCTTTTTAAGTCAAAGGGATTTAATAGTGAACTATGAATTAAAGTAAACTGCATTGTGAGAAATCTAAAATTGGAAATGACAGTTCATCAACTAAAGAAGAGCTCTTTGAAAGAGGGCTAACAGTATCATCTAATGAAATACAAGAATGCAGGAGGAGAGAAAAAGTCCTTCATTCTTCCTTATAAATGGTCGCAGGAAAACAGTGGTTTGGTCCTCCCTCTCTATTAAGACTCACTCTCCTTCGGCTATCAGAGACAAGCAATCAATGAAAGAAGAAATAAACCCCTCAAATTCTCACTTTGAACTGGGTGGGCATGTTATAATCCCATCACACACAATTAATTTAGGCATTTTAATATGTAAATTATATGGGTTTGGAAAATGAGAGGTAATCACTTGTATAAAGTAAATATAAAGCTCATTACAGTAATTAAATGATCAATTTCTATTTGGAGGTAGACTCTTCTGAAAATTCAGCAAATTGGGTTAGGTACCCCTTTCTCTGTCTTCTAAAACTATGTTTATCTTAATCAAATAATTTAGCACACTGTTTTAAAATTACTTGATGATTTGTCAGGTCTCTCCCACATGAGAGGCAGGCAATAAAGTAAATATAAAGCTCATTACAGTAATTAAATGATCAATTTCTATTTGGAGGTAGACTCTTCTGAAAATTCAGCAAATTGGGTTAGGTACCCCTTTCTCTGTCTTCTAAAACTATGTTTATCTTAATCAAATAATTTAGCACACTGTTTTAAAATTACTTGATGATTTGTCAGGTCTCTCCCACATGAGAGGCAGGCACTGTATCTTGCCTACTGTGGGATGGCCAAAGCTTGTTACAGCACCTGGAATACATCAGCTATTCTAGGAATATTTGCTGAGTAAATGAGTGATTGACTTGTGAGAGAAGAGTCAATGCAACATATTAAACTTTGCTTTAAATTAAGGGATTAGGTACAATTTGACCAAATGCTTCTCTTGCATTCATAATGTGCATATATATTTGTATGCACACACTCACACACACCTCTCAGTGTTGAATGGGCACAGAACCAAGAGGAAGGAAAATCGGGGAGTGGATCAAGAGGGAAGCATTTATAGCAATGGTAATCAGGATCTTAACATAAAAGATTGTACCAAAAGACACTCACTTGGGAAAAAATCTTGTATGTGATGAAATGATAGCAAGAAAGCATTTCTTGAAATAAAATCTCATTGAAGAACTTAGTATGATGCATAAATAGTGTTTATGTATGTGTGTCTATACTTTTAAACAATTCAATTTTTTAAAGAAATATGCTTTTATTCTTTCAAAATTAGCTTTTTTATCTTGGCGCTCATGTTTTCTAACATGGTTGGCTATACATTCAAACATAAGTCTCTACATCAACATATTCATTCTGTCACTACACACAGAAGAAAAAATTATGGATGAAAAGAAACAAATAAGAAATACATTAATCACGAACACATGTTATGCTAATATCGAGTCAAGCAACCAGTGTAAAGATCATGATTTCCTTGGTAAAGGAGATGGACAGGTGAAAAGTTTTAGCACAGAAAGTTCACTGCAGAGTACCTCTACTATTCTATCTCCAGATTTCAAGGTTCCATTTTTGCCAGCTGGACTATCGTCAAGAACATGTTTGATGAAAATGCCCCTCATCACTTCACCGTTGCTTAGACGACTCCCCATTCCTCGTCCACCAACGATGCTGATGCCCAAGGATTTGCTTGGTTCTCTCCAAAGTTCAACCCTATAAAAATGCATTATTTTTTAAATGCAGTGGAATAAAATTTAGTTATATATGTTTTTACAAATAACTATTGATTCAATTGTTTAAATTTAACTAGTAGCACCACAAGACAGTTTTAAATATCTTCTTTAAGTATATGTTTTGTAGGGCCTGATAAATACTAATATATTTCTGAAGCTGTTTTATGTGCAAATAAATAAATTCCAGGCTCGGGCACAGATGCTGTCAAAATATAATTTGGCAGGAGCTCTAATAATGCAGACATTATGGAATCCAGAAATTCAGCTACCACTGAAAAGACGGTACAGCTTCTGAGCTTAGCAACCAGATCAAAGGAAAGAACAATTCCTGCACACACTATATCAAAAGCTTACATCTATAATAGTCTTAATTGCCAAGGCAGTCCTGGTAACCAATAATCAGGGCATAAAGAACAATGACTAATAAGATCCCAACAGAAACTCCCTAAACTCATCTTCCACTCTCTGCTTTCCTCTTCTCCCCACTCCAGCGACCGCCTCCTTTTCTTTCTGTTCCTTGAGTACCTCAAGCATGCTCTTGCCTTGTGGCCTGTGCACCTGCTACTTCCTCTGTCCTGAAAGCACTCCCCCTACACATAAAATAGACACGTGGACTCATATACAATAACTGCAAATAGCCTTAAGAGTTAGGAGTGAATTACCAAGTATATACCTTGTGAAAAGGCTGGGATGTAAGAATATGGTAATTTGCAGTGAGAAGGTGTTTGGCCCAGATAAGAAAGCAGATTGGGTTGCTGGAGGAAAACGGTGAGATACTAAGCAGAGAGCTTTGGGAGAGATGATGAGACAATCCTGTCTGCTACATGATGCACAGAAGAAGATGAAGCTGGCCACTAAATGGAACAAGGAAGCAAGATCTAAACAAGCCTCCAGGGTTGACATATGGGGTGCTTCCAGAGGAGATGGCCTGGAGCAAGGATTCCTGAGAATGAAGGTCCTGGTAGAAAAAGGGAGAGGATTAAGGAGCACTGCAGACAGAGTGAAAGGATCAGATGAAAACAGAGGATGAAAAGCTTCCTTTCTTTTGTCATACTTTTTTTCTTAATTGTAAAAATATAATTCACCTAGAAATGCTAGCTGTTTAGTTTGAAAAGATCAACAGGATTCTTGATCTTACAAAAAGTGTGTGAATAAACTAGTTAAAAATTCTATTCAACATTTTGTCTCATTCTAGGAATTCTGTGAAATAAAACAACCAATTTCTTTTCCTGAACATAGGTCTAAAAATAATAAGATTCAGAAAGCAAAGGTAAATTATAGCTCTGAAGCCAGGCTGCCTGAATCTTGAAACCAGAGCCCGCAGGTTTGAATCCTGTTCTTTCGCACCATAACTGAATAATCCCAATCAACCTTTTTAGTCTCTATTTTCCACACCTGTCAAATGGAGAGAACAGTCCCTATATTAGAGAGTTGCTGTGAGGATTAAATCAGTTAATACATATAAAGTGCAAAATGAAGCTTTGGCTCATAGTAAGCAATAAAGAAATGCTTTATTGCTATGATTAGGATGACAATGATGACTATGGTGATGATTACCAAAGAAAAGGAAACAAACTGTATGACAAATGAGTAAATGTGTGCTTTACCCCCTTGAGCCTATTTTACCTATACACTGTTTAAGACAAGGTATGTTTTTCTACTCATTAGATTGACAAAAAAAAATTTTTAATGATCATATGATGTGCTAAGAAGGATGTGGGGAAGAAGAAACTCATATGGGAAATAGAAGTAAAAACTGGTCTAGTCACCTTGAAAACCTATTTTACAACTTCTAATAAAGAATAATTACAAATAAACTTATGTGCCAGCCTCCCCACTTTTCAATATATACCTTGGATAAATGCTTATACATAAGTATAAGGAAAAGGTATATTGACCAAAGAGCATAATTATAATAGTGAATAACTGTTAACTACCGAAATAGCAATCTGAGAATAGATTAATTGTAGTATATTCACACCCTGGAATGCAATGCAATTCAAACTAAACTGAATGACTCAGATCTTTAGGTACGGTGATACTTTGAGTCTTTTGTGGACCCCAGAAAATTACGTTCTTAAATAGGCCCATTCCTCTGGGTGTGAACCTATTGTAGGCAGTACCCTGTGACTAGATTAGATTCCATTAAGGGGCTTAGACTAGATTAAATCACTGAGGTGTGAGCCAGGGCAGGTCTAGGCCCTCTTGCTGGAGTCTTTTATAAATGGGATTAATGCAGAGAGGAAAGACTGCAGAGACAGAGAGAAAACCACAGGAGCAGAGAGAATACCAAGAGAGCAAGAAGCTGAAATCAAAAGAAGAAGAGAGGAAGGCAGAAGCTGAAGCAAGGAGACCCAGGGGAGAAGGGAGGTGCCGCAATGTTGCTGGTCTTTGGAGAAAAGGCATCACCTGTTGACACCTTAATCTGAACACTCACAGCTTAGAACTGTAAGTTTACATATAAGCTAATAAATCCCTGTTATAAAAACTAACCCATTTCTGATGTATTTCTTGGAAGCCTTTGGCAAATTAAACCAGGTATGAAAATGACAGATCTCCAAAACATAGGGATGAGAGAAAAATAAGCAAGCTGGAAAATGATATATTCAATATGATACCAATTATGTAAATGTAAATCTCATGCAAGATTAAAGAGTAATACATCTTGTTTCTAACCTTACTACTTACAATTTGCTGAATATTGTTTTCCTTCTATTTCTAAACACAAAGGCAGTAGCTGATAAACTTTTGTAGACTGCATGAATGAATGTCCCATCACATTGCCAATGCTGTGACACCTATTCATAGCACTTGCTCCTCATTTACTAAGACTTCTGTTTGCATTGGTAAGCTTCCTCATCACAGGCCATGAACCTTCCTCCAAGGGTAGCTTAGTGCTTTCATATACGTTAATGAGTACAGGTGCACCTTCTTTAGAAGCATTTACGGAACTTCAGATGTATTTCCCATGTGTGGTAATTATGACATTTATAGATATCTGTTCCAACTAATGTGAAGGACAAAACTGAGGAAAAAGTATTAAAACCTTCCGTTCCAGAAGTTACACTCAATTTTTTCTTATAATAGCATTTTGTGACTCTTGTGCTTAACATTTTCTCTTTGCTTAGCTACTGCTGACCATTTCTATTATTACTGATGAGGCCAATCAGTTACTAAACCCTCCCTCTGTGAGAGGTACTATGCCAAGGACTTATACTGACTCATCACACTGAATCCTCCTCCAAATTTAAAAGGTTCTATTATTAACCCACTTTATAGATAGAGTAACTGAGATCTAGCAGAGATTAAAAACTTGACTCATGGGAAATGGACTTTGGCCCAGTGGTTAGGGCATCCGTCTACCACATGGGAGGTCCACGGTTCAAACCCCGGGCCTCCTTGACCCGTGTGGAGCTGGCCCACGCACAGTGCTGATGCGCGCAAGGAGTGCCGTGCCACACAGGGGTGTCCCCCGCGTAGGGGAGCCCCACGCGCAAGGAGTGCACCCGTAAGGAGAGCCGCCCAGCGCGAAGGAGGGAGCAGCCTGCCGAGGAATGGCGCCGCCCACACTTCCCGTGCCACTGACGACAACAGAAGCGGACAAAGAAACAAGACGCAGCAAATAGACACAGAGAAGAGACAACCGGGGGAGGGGAGGGGACTTAAATTTAAAAAAAAAATAAATCTTTAAAAAAAAAAAAAAAAAAACTTGACTCAGAAAATGGCAAAGCTGGAATTCAAGTATGGCTCTTACTGACTCCAACCAGTATTGCAAAATACCTTCTAAAACTACTCTTCTTCCCATAATGTTGTTATTAAAATTGGCCAACTTACCTTTTTTTCATTCCCCTGGGATTACTATTCCCCAACAAAATTATGAGCACCTGTTACAAAATAATTTCATCTAACTTACTTGTATCCCACCCTCAAATAAATAGGAATCTCAACATTTTATATTTTATTGTGAGAAGTGCTGTCAATAGACTTCGGGTTTTTAAGGGAACAAACTGGCTTTTGGAGAATTCTAATTAAAAACTCATTTTAAATGGCTGGAAATGCTTACTGTTCCTTTGAGTTTGCAGCTTTAAGTTCACTGGTGGGAAGGAAAAATCTTAAAACTATATTATATCTCTGAAGAGCATAAATTCTTCTCTCTTTGGCATTTTATTTATTGTACAACAAATATTAAGTGTCTACTAAGTACAAGGTGTCATTGTGATGGTCAGCTTTAGATCTGTTTGGAGGATGTCCAGCGATTATTTACATTTTACTTTCAATGCAAAATGCCTTGTATTGTTCTTTAATTTTCCCCATGTGTCTGTATCTTGCCTATCCAAGTACATTGTAATTTCCTTGAAGACAGGATTCATGTTGTGCATGTCCCTGCTATTCACAAAATCATCCACCTCAAGTTTGGGTGCATAACTGGGGCTTAAAAAATTCCTATTTCACTGAATTTGACCTTACTCAGCATGAACACACTGATGTGATGGTGATGTATCTGAGTGTATTCAGGAAGGTCATCTTTTCCATTATACAGGAAATTGGTGCTAGACAGAGCATTGCTTAGAATAAACTTAGCCTGTGATAACAAGGCTGCTTACCTTCATATCTATGTTTCAATATCTATTTTCAACTAATGCTAGATAAAATTTAAATTAACTTTTGATATTACACCTAAGATCAAACTCTACAGATAGTATTTACCCATTGCAACTACCTATGCATCATTTTCCCTAGTTAATTTTATTTAGTCCTTACTATGCCCCAGGATACTTGCATGCATGTTCATTTTAACCCTGTGTGGTAGACATTATTTTCTGCACTGTACATATGAGGAAATGGAGGGTTAGGGTCTGTAAACACTGGCCCAGGGTCACAAGTAGCAGAGAGTAATGCAGTACTTGAAACCACACATTCCCATCTTTAATCTATCCATCCACTGAGAGGGTTAAAGACATAAACAGTCCTTACCGCCTGGGCTGATTCCAATTACTATACGCTGCATTTTGAAGTTCACTTTCTTCTCCCTCTCCTTCTTCTCTTTCTGGGAGTTCTGGGATGTCTCTGTTAAAAAATAATGCAGTCAGTACTGCAAAATTCTAGTAAAACCATGTGATATTGTCCTTACATATACTTTGGTTTAGCATTAAAAATGAAGAACTGATTTCTATTTTCTCCACATTTATGATCAGTAAATAACATTTTCAGAGTAGGCAGAAAAGAAAAGATAACAGAATCAAACCAAATAAAAACCTTACATTAGAATCAATGTATCTGGAGACATAGTTGAACACTGAAGAGTCTCACTTAACCTTTTTTTCCTAATGAGACATGGAGGAATAGAAGGATGAGAAGGAAGAGGTAAATACTAGAATTTTAAAGAAAAAATGATCCAACAAGTACTACCATGTGCAAGAAACTAAAGGCACTGTGTGGGCTGCAAGTATGCATAGACCTCATACATGACCTGAAGGAACTCATAATCAAGTATACTAGGAGCTGGCATCTCTGCTTCCTAAGGATGGACAAATGCTTTCCTTCAACTTTCAAAGAAAAATGGAAAATAATTATGGTCCAGCTGCAGTCCATGCACAGGGGCCAGACACAAAATACTCCTTATAGGAAGCAGATAACAATGCACCTGCATTGTTCAAAGCTGCCTTTCAATTTCTACAGCAATTCAGATTTTGCCAAATGCCAAGGATAAAGCCAAATGTGTCCAGTCTGTTGACTGACAGTATATGAAAGCATAAAATAATAACTGTGATGGTTTGAAACTGTATGTACCCCAGAAAAACATATTCTTAAATTTAATCCATTTTTGGGGATGTGAGCCCATTGTAAGTAGGACCTTTTGATGAAGCTGCTTCAATTAAGGTATGACCCACCTCAATCTGAATGGTCTTAATCATTTTACTGGAGTCCCTTATAAAAGAGATGAATACAGAGAGAGAGAGAGAAAGCCACAGAAGGAAGAAGTTGAAATCAACAAAACCCTGCAGGGAAGAGAGTCCAGGAGATGCCATCATGTGCCTTGCCATGTGACAGGAGATCCAAGGAGCCCTGGCAGCATTCAGAAAGAAAGTATCACCTTGATGATGTCTTGATTTGGATATTTTCATAGCCTCAAAACTATAAACTAATAAATTCTCATTGTTTAAGCCAACCCATTTCATGACATTTGCTTGTAGCAGTCTAGGAAACTAAAACAATAACCACATCTAGAAATATTTTGTTTTTCCAATGGTATAATTTTTACTAATACATGACATTATAAGGGCAATAAAGGAGGGTTAATGAATCATGGCATGCCCTTATACCACCAGCAAAAACTGCACTTCTAAAGAAACATGCCCATGAATTCCTTTTAAAGTAGGAAAGTCTGTAATTCAATAAATGTTATCAGTTGATTTTTATAAAAATTGAAAATAAAACTCAAAAAGGGAATAATGAAATCGTATCCATTCTCTAACGACAAAAACACTGAACTCTCTCAAATTATATAATCCTTAGACTTTTCCATCAGAAGTCATCTAGTTGAATTATCCATCTGTGCTCAGATGTGCTTTACAACACCTCTGGCAAGCAACTGTCCTGGCTCTTCTTGAACATCTCATTCCTTCTTTCAGAAGAATGTTAGGTGTTTTTTTAGTGTGTTTTATTGTTTGTTTTTCCTGTTAGAATGAAATCTGCTTATTTGTAGGTTCTACCTATCAGTTTTAATTCTCTCTCTGTGCTTGCATTCCTCTTCTGTGCTTATAGAGGAATAAGGATCTGAAAAAGACTAGAATTACAAAAGCCTTGCCTAAGTTTGGTAATGGGACAGGAATCCTGAGAATGGGTGCAAGGGGCAAATCTAAAAATGATGTCAACGAGGTACTGAGAACTGAATGACCCAAGTGAAGACCCAACCAAGAAGAGCCCTGGGTTAGGTAAAACCTTGGCCTAGCCCTCTGGAAATACAACTAGAGAGAATATGATGCAACAGCAGGTTTGGAAGACATGCAAGAATGAAAACTTAGACAAGAGAGAGTCCCTAACATACTAGATATAGCTGTTGCAGGGATGCTTGTCCCTAAAGATTAAGCTGTGGTGGCTACTCAGAAATACTCTGGCCATAAGGAACCATATGTGCCTGCCTTTTAGCTATATGAAGACAAAGATATTGACTCCTTTGATATTTTTCTGCCTCAGTCTCTTCAAATGATTCTGTAATTTTGAATCTTTTCACTAACCAAGAAGTGCGCTCCTCAGAAAGTGCTGACTACTGTATATCCACCTTAGATGTGGTTTCTGGGACTCATGTGCCCTATGGCCACCAGAGAAGGGACCTGTTCTTCTCTTCCTGCACTAACCCAGCCAAAACTGAATTAGACTTCTTTGCTCTGATGTTTTACTGCTGAGTACCAATTAGTTTCGGTCAACTACAGTAACTCACTCTTTTTATGTCTGCATATTTGCGCCCTGTGAAATAATGGCACAAGGTCACAAAGTAAGGTAGCAGAAATAAGATTTGAATTGAGGGCACCTACTATAGAACCTGAGCTCTTAACTTCCAGGCTATGCTGCCATGTACTTTTTATACTGTACTTAGGTAATTCTTTATTTTTTTTTTTTTAAGATTTATTTATTTTATTTCTCTACCCTTCCCACCCCCTACCCCAGGTGTCTGTTCTCTGTGTCTATCTGCTGCGTGTTCTTCTTTGTCTGCTTCTGTTGTTGTCAGCGGCATGGGAACCTGTGTCTCTTTTTGTTGTGTCATCTTGTTGTGTCAACTCTCTGTGTGTGGAGCACCATTCCTGGGCAGGCTGCACTTTCTTTCGCACTGGGTGGCTCTCCTTACGGGGTGCACTACTTGCGCGTGGGGCTCCCCCATGCGGGGACACCCCTGCTGGCCACTCCTTGTGCGCATCAGCGCTGCACGTGGGCCAGCTCCACACAGGTCAAGGAGGCCCGGGGTTTGAACCGCAGACCTCCCATGTGGTAGGTGGACACCCTAACCACTGGGCCAAGTCCGCTTCCCGGTAGTTCTTTTTTTGGATTCAAAATCAGGACTTTATTTTCATCCCTAGAAATAGTAAAGTATAGTTCTTTATAGTAATATGGACTTTGGAGCCTGATTACTTGAATTCTAATCTTGGCACTGCCACTTATTAGCTGTGGGACTTTGACAAATTACTAAACCTCTCTCTGATGTACATTCATCCTCTATAAAATGAAATAGTTCTGTTTTTAAGCACTCTCATAGTAATAGCAAAGGCACTGTCTCAGGAGTAGCAGTGTAGTTCAGCATTGGATACTAGGGGCCATTCCTCTTTCTATGCTGCAGGGGAAGCATAGTGGAGAGAGTAGCTCCTTCTGGCTAATAACTTATGAGTGCTTTTAAGGCCTCAAAATTTAATACTAATAAAATATTACTTTGGAGTATTCTTTAAGTTATCTGATAAAATATTTCAGAGGGACACTGAAAAGACTGCTTTTATCATTTTAACAGGCAGCACTGGGAAACTAAAATCAATTAATGCCATTAACCCTGAGATGGAAATTCTAGAGGAGAGAATGGCTGCACTTTGTGACTACTCTTTTTCCCATAAAATTAATGTGGCTGCAAAGTCCATAACATTCTTTCTCTTTATTAAACATATAACATAACTTTCCCTTTTCTAACACTCTGTAAACTGAGGACATGGAGAGTTTACAGAAGAAACAGTGGTGAGATGCTTAGATGCTGCAGGGTCATGGCACCAGGGTGTCCTGGATGTTCTGTCATCCTCTGAAGAACTGCAGAACCTCGACCAGAAGACCTCAGAAGGGTGGCAAGGTCACTGCTACGTTACAGCATGCCTAAGAGAAAGTTAGTCCTCAGCTGCCAAGGCAACTGACAAAAACTGGCCCACAGCTGAGAGTGTAAAATGGTACAATCTTCATGAAAAAGTAACTGGACAATCTTTCTCGCTGCCAGCTGAATTTAGTTAATCATACCATCAAAACCCACTTCCTGCTTTTTCTAAGGGAAAAAAACAAAAACTTTCCCTTTATTATTTGAAGGTTCTTATTACATTGCATATTAAGAGCCTTTAAAAATCCAGTGTTTTCTGATATACATAATTATTTACCAAGACATTCAACCCAACATTCTCCTTGAGAATAAATAACATTCAAAGTATTTTTAATCTAAATTAATGTTAAAAAGGAATATATACAATTTCTGAAGATAACTGAAAATATTTATGAAAGGAAAAAGCATAATACAAAACTATACAAATTATGGCATCTAGAGAACTAATGAAATAATATCTGGGGTGAATTATCAAAACTCAATATGTTGAAAGTGCTATACTGGGTCATAGAATCAAAGATGATTTTAGTTTCTTGATTTGTATTTTCATACAAATTTCCCAGACCATAAGTTAATTACATAAGTGACTAGGGCTGAAGGGAAGATATTTACAACCACATATGAAATATAAATATGGGTAACATTGCACACATAAGACCATTTTTCTTTGAACAAATGTATATTAGTACCACAGGATGTTACTATCAGACAAAAATCCATTATGCTAAATGAAAAAAAAACAGACACAGAGTACTACATATTGTATGATTCCATTTATATAAAATGTAAAAATCAATTTATAAAGATGGAATTAGATTAGTGGTTATGTATGGCTTAGAAAGGAATGCTAGAGTTTTTCTTTTTGGAGTAATGAAATTATTCTAAAATTTTTTGTGGTGAGGAATGCACAATATTGTGATTATACTAAAAGCCCCTGATTATACACTTTGGATATATCATATGGCATGCAAATAAATCTCAATACTATAGCTTAATAAATAAATAATTGTGCAAGAATAGCCAAAAATAGCAGCTATGTACAGCAGGGGAAGCATAGAGAGATTGAGAGGTGAAGAATTTTCTTACTTGCTCATCTGTTTTTTTGTTTATTATTATTATTGAAATAATGAAGAAGCTCTAATAATGATTGAAGTGATGAATGCACAACTATGTGATTATACCAAATGCCATTGATTATATACTTTGGATGTATTGTATGATTTATTAAAATTGGTTTGTTTAAAAAAAAACTTATAAGAGGGAAAGGAATTCAGTCTTTTTTTTTCCTCCATTATTTCCTGACCCTGGATTCAAAGCCTTATTTACAACTTGCTGTATCATTTATTCATTTTAGCAGATTTAATGTTTCAGTTACCTTCCAGTATATGAAGAAAAAAGATCCAGTGCCATTATTCCTCTAGTTTGTTGTCCCAAGCTTATTCTGAATTCTTCCAAATGATCAGCAGCCACATAAGTAATTCTGGAAGAGAACACAAAATCCATGAATTCAAAGAGCAGCAAAGTTTGGTCAAACTGTAAGGAAAAGCATCCAAAATGCACAAATATAATTATACTGTCACTTTATCCCTATTTTTTCACACCGCTCATTTTATCAGCTTACTCAGCAGAGAATCCAAACTTCAAAAGGACATATGTACAAAGTCTCCTGTAGGCAAGAATAACAACAGAAATTAAATTTTAAAATGCTTCTGTAAGCAATGTGTTTACAAATAATCACATGGGGGAGGAAAGCAGCATTATTTATATTTCCAACTGAGAAGACTAATAGCAGTTTTTTTTCTTAGATTAGGAAGATCTACATGTCGTTACAATAATAACTTGTTAAGAATAACATTAAATTTGTCTGGAGATTTTTGGGTTCTCTAGCAGAAACAAATTAGGGATACTCTATTAAAACACCGGATATCCAAAACAACTTTACATGTTTCCATAATACATCATTAATTAATGGCATTAACAAGTATTATCAATAATCATCTGTTAGCTTTATTAAATTATAAACCCTCGACTCTAAAATATGAAGTTAAACCACTGTATAAGTTAATGGAAAATCTCTCTTACTAATTTGTAACAGTTTCTTATAAGTACACTTCCATTTCACAGAAAAGTCTATTTTACAACTAAGTGGTCTTTAACTAATTCAACACTGACTGAATGCCTATTCTATGTAAGGCACTGAGCTAGATGCTGAAACAGGTAAGGCTTAGAAATTAACATTTTGAAATTCAGAAGTTTGCTGCTGTGCTACAGGACATTTACGTAGTTTATTTGCTTTTCTTTTTAAAGTAGGCTATTGAGACATTCTCAAAATTAATGAATAGTGAAGATAAATACTGTATATGAAGTCAGTCCAGCATGTTTAACTAAAATAAATGCCTGTATGAAAAAACACACATATAGAAATCATGAAAACTATTAAATCACCTATCCATAATTTATCCATTAAGATAGTAACTATATAAAACCTTACAGCTCCAGGGCAGGGATAAGGAAATTGTCTTTTATGCTAGAGTAAAATAAAAACTGTCCAATGCCACCATTTATTGATTAAGATATATGATTTCAGATATACTGGTTTTTTCCATAAAAAACATTCACTCTGTGAGGTCACTTAGGTTTAGAGTTAGAAGATGTGGTTCTGCTGCGTATCAGGAAAGTGAAGTAAAAGTAAATCACCACAACCGCATCTCCAAGTCCTCAAGTTCTTATCATTTTTTATGAGACCACAATAAGCGGAGATGCACAACAAAAACATAAGGTAAAGTAGTGTTCTAACAACACATCAGCACTTCTGGCCACATCCCATCACTCTGACAGAACTCAAAGATCCTTTGGGAATAATTTCATGGACACTTATACTGCAAAGATTTTATTAACAATGCAGCAGAAAGCACACTTCAGTGGATTTGGATTAGGCTGGGTGAGAATATCACATTCTAATTCTGGCCCTATTTAATTTACTCATATACAATATACCTCTAAGGTATTATGAGATACATTAACCATTATATTTATTTATACCTTTGCAAATAATGAGCCAAAAATACACAGTACATTAAATCAGGAAATAAGATTGTATTTTACACAAAGAAAAATAAAGTTAAACCTAAAACCTGAAAAGCCTATTGAAGAAAACTGATATTATTTCTAAAGATTCAATAAAGTACAAACTCATAATAAAACCTTCAGAAAAAAAAGGTATGATAAGGTGGAAGGGGGAGGGTATGAGCAAAATAATGTAAATAATAATCAGTACAAAGCATTTAATTTTTTAGCCAATTTGAGAAAAAAAAGATGTTTTATTCCAACCAATGTTGAAAATGAGTTTTCCTCTATATTGGTTCAAAGCTGTTTTTCCTTTTATCCAAGGAGGAGTAGTGGGGTGGCTTTACAAATATTTTTCTGATACTTCAGAAGGAGTGAAAAGGAGCAAAGAAAATAGTTTTTATAAATATATAGCCTAATACAGACAGTGAGACTATCACAACAATCATCCCACAATGCAACAGCACACAGAGAACAATGCTATACCTGCCTGGTCACACAGCCACTCAAAACCTCCAAATCACCAATGAAGAACCCTAAAACTAAGTTACAGACTGCATACACACACTGAGAACAGCTTGACATATGTGTATTAAACATTCTTAAAAGTAAACTAGCCTTTGCTTATACATGGAATGGAAGAAAAAGGAACACCATCGGTGACACCGAAATGTGATAGATATTAATCCAGAGACTGTGCCTGCACATGCAGACAAGACCGTTCCCTTAGAAAGAGCTCTAAAGCTTAGCAGTTGGAGCAGATGCTTTTCAAAGAAGTTCACAACCGTCAGTGCAAAGTGAAAACATAATCTCAAAGCTCTGTTGGAATTTATGTTCTTCTATAAATGAAGAAATAAGCCAAAACGTATACACTGTATCTATATCTGGATCTATCCCTGCACTGGGATGTTACAAAAGCACGAAATGGTTTTCACAGACATGTTGTAACATACAGCCATAATGAGCTTTTGAATCACCAATACTCACACATAAAAGGGGGCTCGATCGTCAGCAGGTGCTGTAGAAAATCTAGAATGTGAAGCATACGCCACGGCATCTTTTTACAATGGTGTTAACAAATGTCAATGTCTTGTGCTGAATGTGAGATGCATACATATGTAGTTAAAAGTGGGTGCTCCCGGTTGTTTGTTTTTTTTCCCCTTTCCACCTCCCTCCCATCTACACCTCCCCCAGAAAAGCATCTGCTCTTTACTGGTGTCTATAGCAGTGATTATTAACAAGCATGGAAAAATGTAACTGCAATCAATCTTTTATTCCTTGATCAGGAATTCATCCCACACTTTGGGTTAAGGCAGGTGAATTCTGATTCAGCTCGGTAATTATCTGGCAGATGTTACAAGCAGCTGCTGCTAAGCACAAAACCCTGGCTATTATTTCAGAACTATAAGAGCTCCTGGCAAGGTGGAGTAAGAAGTGAAACAGAATGCATTCTGGTTATGCTTCACATCTGGTTTTCCATAGAAAATAATGAAACCTGGAACTTAAACTGGCTGTTCTTGAACTCTTGAAACTCAAATTATCTACCCAGGCATGCATGAATGCGTACAGACAAAGTTGCTAGCTATCATAAATGGCAAAAAAGAAATCCAGTGCGTTGTTTCAATAAGCAATGCTTTTTCTAAAACCAATCAGTTATGTAACTGAATCTTTTAGCATCCTTTTTGTGAAGTCTCTACAATATACCTCTCCACTCCTATCCCAGGTTTAACTACATTCAGAACAAGAAACAAAGAGAAAAATGTGGATGGAGCCTGGATTCAGGCAATGACCATAAAGCTCAATTGGCCAGAGGCAATGTTATGGTTGCATTCAGGATAATGGAAGTACTCTGGGAGTACTTCTGGGAGGATTACTCACATAGCTTTCAAGGTAATTCTAAACCCTTGCTTCAAGAAAGACAACTGATAGGGAGGGGACAGGATCAAAATCACTTTCTGAAAAATGCACTAAGCAAACTGTTCAGCCCTGGTCAATCTAAATGACTATTTTGTTTTCTCTTTTAACATACTTTTTCTGGAACAGGATTCTATAAAGGTAATTCTAATTTCTTTCTACCATTTATTCAATTAGTCAAATGCTATAGTCAGCTAAATCAGAGCTTTACTAGGGTTCCTGAGAAGAAATCAATGTGCTCCATGAGTATATGTGCATGTGAGAAATTGATCTATTGACTCATTGACTGATTTCCAGGGGAAGCTGTAGTTTTCTTTCTTTCTTCTTCTATTTTAATGTAAGATTTCTATAATATATTTTTCCTCCTGGGATCCTAAAGCAATTATTTTTGACAAAGTCCCCAGATACCCCTCAAGTTCATAATAAAGCCACCGCCCGCATGAAACTAGTAAATTCTGCTGCTGAATCAAAAGGTGAAAAACACAAAGCAGTGAAATTTTTTTGAACTTGATAGATGGAATAAAATGTACGTGACAACTTACCTGGAGTTGACTAGATAATTAATGACTTAGAGAAAACTGGTGTCACAATGGGCTTATTTTCTGGGTCATGTTTTAAGTTCTCTAATACATTAGAACTGAGGGTTAAGGCTGACACCAAACACTACTTCTGGTGTTCAGAGTGCCAAAAAGTGAGCAAGGACCTGATTCCGTGCACACAGCTTAACATATATATCATGGGACAAAGAAATCCAAGTGATCAGTTACTTGGCCATCTGCATTTTATACTAAATCTATATTAGGCTAAATACCCTTACAATAGTCTCCATCTGGATCTTTATCATTCATCTTTTAAGCAGAATGAATGAACATTAGCCTCCAGGTAGTGAGGAAAGTACTTGAAGTTTCTTTTCTTAGTGTAGAGGCACTGATATTTTTAATGATGTTTACTTGTACTCACATAAGATAATTAAGAACAGTCACATTATCTGGTGAGCTGATCAACTGCAAAATAAAAGTCAAAAAGGCATGCAAAAAATATGAAAGCCCGTTAATGAAAATTATGACTAAAAATAATACCTCTTTTGTTTAAGTCAGCAGAATCCAAACAATTTCTTGTATATATTTTTCTGCTTTTTATTGCAGACGGAATGAAAACCAGATTGTAAATAGTTTTCCTTACCTAAGCTCTATCACTACGTGCTTTGCAAAAGAAACAGTAATACAGAATGCAGTCAGTAAAATAACAACACAAAAACATCTACCCCACCCAGTAATCATTACATCAATTTAAGGTAAACAATCTTTCCCTGAGCTCTTATTTTACTATTTTATCCTTTACACATTAAATGCAAATACTGAATGATTAATGCGAAAGGAAAAAAAAGAAATATGCTATTACACTGATGAGGTGTGACAACAAAGTCATGAACTGATTCTCATGTTGGCTCAAGGAATGTTTAGTGACTTAAAAACTAAATCACAAACATGACTGATTTTAGTACATTATGGGATTATAGAATTTTTTAAGCACTTCCTGCCAAAATATCCCAGGTGAACTACAATCAGTCTATTCCTACATATTGCTGAACCCCCTTGGGTCATGAAGTAGGTTCAAGAAAAAGTAGATTATGGGTCAGAAGCATTGTTCTATCAGGTCTTTTCTATGCTTGACTCTTAAAGAAATGGCTTAGTTCTAGGAATCACACAAGGGAATCTGATAGGGCATGATTCCTTTCATTGAGGCCAATTCAAACTTCTGGGTACCATCCTCAGGGTGAACCCTCTTGCTCCTAAGAGTTGTCTCCATGTAGGCCATAACCTATGGTTCATAGTAGTTCTTTATGCCCCCAAAACTCTAGGAAAGACACAGTCTATGGAATATTTATCAGGAATTGACTGCCTCTCCTTGATACCACTGGATGGCCCTTTGGTCCCCTATTATTATCAAATATACTACCAGTTTTCCCTATTTGGTGGGTAGGGTTGCTACAGAAATCACTGCAGAAGTACAATCAAAAACACAATGCAGTCCATTTCAACACTGCTAAAGACTTAAAGAAAAACACTCTAATCAAGAACTATTCAGAGGGTAGCGGACTTGGCCCAGAGGTTAGGGCGTCCATCTACCGCATGGGAGGTCCGCAGTTCAAACCCCGGGCCTCCTTGACCCGCGTGGAGCTGGCCCATGTGCAGTGCTGATGTGCGCAAGGAGTGCGGTGCCACGCCAGGGGTGTCCCCCGTGTAGGGCAGCCCCACGCGCAAGGAGTGTGCCCCATAAGGAGAGCCGCCCAGCGCGAAAGAAAGTGCAGCCTGCCTAAGAATTGCGCTACCCTCACGGAGAGTTGACAAGACGATGCAACAACAAAAAAAAGAAACACAGATTCCCGTGCCGCTGACAACAAAAAAAGTGGACAAAGAAGAAAGACGCAGCAAATAGACACAGAGAGCAGACAACCGGGGTGGGGGAGTGGGAGGGAAGGGGAGAGAAATAAATAAATAAATAAATCTTTTAAAAAAAAAAAGAACTATTCAGAAATATTCAAATCCCTAAAGGTGTAATGTTAAACAAATATGTGATAGCTTTTATATCAATGGAAGTATATTCCAAAAAAAAAAAAATTCTGATAAGTGAAATTTCTGAATATCCCAAGCCAAACTGGGGCCCAAACAGAACTTACTTTATGTCAGGCCCAATGAGAGAATGTCTTCTTAACATGGCTCGTGCCTGGGCATTGGTTAAACTGATGGTGGATTCTTCATTAATGGACAAGATGCAATCCCCAACGGTAATGCGGCCATCTCGACTGATGGCACCGCCATGGATAATGCTCCGAACAATCATCCCCAAGCCATCTTTATTAGCACTTACTGTCATACCTGTGGTAAAACAGGAATACATTAAATATATGATTTTCAAATTAATTTTTATTGAATAATCCCTATGGATTCATAGATAAAAGAATAAGAGTAACTTCTTTTAACCAATAAAAAACAATGGGAAAGAAAAATTTTAATTAAAAAAATTTTAAGTAAATTTTAAAATGTGAAATTTTATGTTGATAAGAACACTCCACGTTGAAGACATTAGAGACAAAAGAGATCCTCAATATGGAACGGATGGAATTAAGGCCACTGATGTGATGCCCCATCTTCCTCTCAGGGAGATGATTACTATTTTGACAGTATCAAAGCAATTTTACAACAATAGCTCATCTTTTGTACATTTAAGACAATCAAAAGACTACAAAAAAAATTAGCTAAACAAATTAAGAAACCTGCTATTAACTTATTTCTAGATCCTTCGTTCATACACTATATATTTTACTGCATGTTCACTATGTGCCACATTCTATGCTGGTTGCTTGAGATAAAAATCATAGCACAGAGTTTCTTACATCAAGAGGCTTGTATTAAAGTCTTAATCCCAGGGCTTATCACAGAGCATGAACGTAGAGTGATCTGCTGAACTGAGCAGATGTGAAATTAATTCTAATATATTACCATTTTATCTCCAAATTGGAACTCCTGTGAGTTCCACATTTAGATTTTCAACTGCCATCCTGACATGTCCCTGGATATCTCACAGAAAATACATTTTAAAAATTTTACCTTTTCTTATTTCTCTCTCCCATTTTTTGGCAAATGGTATCACCACACTATTCTCCTGTTCTCAAAGCGAAAATGTTGGAGTTTACCCCTACAAGGAATCCATCGCCAAGTCCTGTCAATTCTAGCTCCAAAATTTATCTTGATTCTATTCATTTTTCCCCATTTCCTCACTAACCCCAGGCCAAGCATTACATTCTCTTGCCTAGACTTTTTGCAATTGCCTTTTACCCGGTCTCTTGGCTTCCAATGTAGTTACCTCTAATGCAGTCTCAAAAGCAGATGGAAAGACCAATGAAAAAAGAAAACTCGTATCATATCATATCTCTCCCTTACAACTTTCGCTGGCTTCTATTATTTTAATTTTCAACATACCTGCTAGTCTGTAAGGCACTGGTAGCCTGGCCTTCCTTGTCACTCAACTTGTGTGTCATGTCCTCTCCTGTTCTATACACTCTAGCCAAAAGTGCCTTCTTTCAGAATTTCAAACATATGTAGTCTCTCACCCTTTCAGAGTGTTTGCCAAATATTCTCTTTCTGCAGCTCTTGCATAGTTAACTCCCTCTCACTTGTCGGTATTATTTCCTCAAAAGTTCTCAACATACCTTATCCCTATATGAATTAATGTTCTCTTCACACCCTATCCTCACTTTTATACCTTCAAAAACATAAAGCCTTTTGAAATTATCTTTAAAACTTTATATGAAGCAAGTAAGTTCACTTAAAACCAAGTGTTAAAAGCTCTTCCCAAAACAAGATTATATAATTAAACAAATAAGGACAGAAATAAGGGCATAATGACATTTATAAAAACTCTCTCCAAACAGAATCATAAATTCCTTTTTAGCTTTTAACTATTAAAAAATAATTGTATATTAAATATTAAATTGCATATTAAATATTTAATTAAACCAGATTAGGTATACTATTTCAAACATTTGTAAGGATAATCCTGTCTATAGTAGGTTTTTAGCCCAATATTTCATGACAGATGATAGAAATAAATCATTACTACAGGCATTTCTCTTATTCTGTTAAGATTAATCATTTTAAATGTATTGCTATTAAAAAAAATTCCCCTGCTTACCATAAATCAATAAACAAGGGTAGAGACTACGTCATCCCTAATGGGTTTCTTATGAGCAAATAGGTTGGCTCTGAAATGTTTCATTAGGTATTCTAGTTTTGTCCTGTTGCAGCCACTCTCCCCACCACACCACCACCAAACAACTGTACTATGGTAAACAAATGTGTAGCCACAAAACAGTATTTAATTCAGTGGCCCATGCTAGGAATCTAATCCACCACCTTGTTCTCATTAGGGCCATGCATTCTACAAATAAAGCAAGACATCTTGAGCTATAGTCAACATGTCCTCCAAAATCAGTCTTTTTTAACATACTTAATTCATGACTCTATCAGGTTTTCACATAAGGTCAACTGTATAAACCAACAGGTGGACACACTAATTGGCTCAGCCTATACTTCACGTTCATCAAACAATAATTTTTGGACTTTAACAACTTTAAGGTAACAACCACTAGATTTTGGTTATAACTTATAAGATTATTTTTTTTCCGCCCCCTGGCTGAACTATGGTAGAATAGTGCAAATTATGCATTATAGAGTCAAAGACCTGGGTCCAGATCTAAGCTCCACTTTCTAGTATGGCCTTGGGCAACTGACCACCTCATTCTGCACCTCATTTGCCTGTAAAATGGAGATATGTCCTCTGTCTTGTGAATATTTAAAGAAATGAGTGAGGGTAGGAAGATGGCAAAGTAGGAAGCTCCAGGAATCAGTCCCTCCACCAGAACAATCATTAAACAGGCAGGAACTGTCAGAATCAACTATTTCCAAACTCCATGTCCAGTAGAACATTGTAGAGCATCCAGGGAAGAGTGGGAGGAGGAGGCTGGTAAATCATGGTAAACGCCAGTTAACTGCTGTCTCCGCACATCCCCCACTATCACAGCAGGCAGCAGTGGGGTCTAGCACCTAGTGTAACGTGCTGGTGCCAGAGAGGGACATAAAAGTCCAGTTCCCCAAGATCAGCTGGAAAGGAGTGGAGGGTGGGGATGTGGGCCAACTGATAATTGTTTTTGATCAGCTGCTTCCAATTGCTGGGGACCCAGCTCTGGGGGTGGCCACTGTTCCAACCTGCCCCAGACAAAGGTGGCAGAGACAAAGACAGTAGCTTTCTCAGAGATGCAGAGGTTAGGTGAAGGGCTGTGAAAATTTTTAAAAATAGGTGCTTTTCCACGATTCCACTACATTTACTTACTCTAAAGGTGTTGGAGAAATAGGAACCTTGAACATCTGTCAAAGAGATAATAGAGGATTTTCTCTCCTTGGCATGCTGGGAATCTTAACTCGAAAATGCTAGTGGAAACTCCTTGGGTTCCAGAAGTCAAAATGCCAGGAATAAAGCCCCATAAACATTTTACGCACATAACTTAATAGAAATAATGGACAATTAAAAGGAAAAGGAAAACTTACTCAAATGTTTATATCACAGTTTGGTTGGTAAATTAATGGTGCTGTGACTTTACACATGTAAATAAGTGGTTTACCCTCAGAAAGCAAATGAACGGATTCTTTTATACTTTAATTTTAAAATCAAGCTGTTGAGGTTTACATGGCTTCCCTGATGTGACAGAAGGCCAGCACACTTGTACCTTTCACTATTTCTCCTCAAGTACTTAACCATCTTAACACATTTTTAAAATCAAAATGTAAAAGCTAACAATGCCATGACTTGAACTAAAAATTTTATTGTCATTGTCTTTGTCATTAAATGGAAAAACACAAAAAAATTGCTTTCAAAACATTAAAACTTCATATAATTCAGCTTTCAGTGAAAATTAAGAAAACTTCTGTTCTGAGAAACTGCATTGAACACATGCACAAAAAAAGGTTCTAAAATACCTGAAATTGTTTCATTACTTTATAGTAACAAACATGATATAATTTCATAAAGCTATAATCAAGGTTACTGAATAATGCTGTGTGTAACATTCATGAGATTATATTTTATAAAATTTAACAGGCATGACCTTATGAGGAGGGCATGATTATGAATAGATTAAAAGATATTTTCTATACAACTTGTATAAGGGCCAATCACCTGCTAGTATAAATAAAGCACTCTTCCTTGGCCAAAAATGGTTACCAAGTCCATCTCCTTTCTCTGAAACGTAAGCTATGCATAATTCAAACAGATTTGGAGACACTGAAGAACATTATATTTTCCATGTTATTTAGGAACTCTAATGAAAGGCATCATGTTTCTTTTCATTCAGGATGGGCCAAGACAAAAATAACTCATGTTTGGGGATCTCTAAAATTTATAAAAAGTATTTAGAAGAAGATTTTTTCAAAATAAAAGAATAATTTTGACCAAAGAAACAAGTATCTGGGTAATACCATTGGCCTAAATTTTGAGAAAGTGAAAATCATTTGTTTCCCAAACTCTCAAATTTAAGTATCTTTATATTATTATTACAGAAAAAATAATATTCCATTTAAGGATTATAAAGCATAAAAGTACAGAGGAATCCTTTTTAGGCATATTTTCATGAAAATTTGTTCTGTGTGAGATAGATTATTGTTGCTGATTAGGATATTATTAATCATTGTCATTGTTTCATTACTACCATTAATAAATGGTAATTAACAGTAATTATTTCGGCACAGTGCCAATCATTTTACATACAGTAGCACTATTTTTTTAATGTTCCAGCTCCATTCTTTTTTTTTTTTAAACAAGGTGCTGGGGGATTGACCTGGGACCTCATACATGCAAAGCAGGTGCTCAACCCCTGGCCCACACCTGCTCGGCTTTATTTTATTTTATTTTTTATCGATTTTTCTTTTAAGGAGGTACTGGGGATTGAACCTAGGACCTCACATGGGGGAAGCAGGTGCTCAACCACTGAGCTATATCGCCTCCCCTACAGTAGCACATTTAATCCTCATACATCTCTAGGAGGTATTATCCCCCTCTTTCTGACACAAAAACTAAGACTTAGAAGTTTACATGAGTTTCTCAAAATCCGAATGCTAAGAAACAGTAGTGTTTCAAATCTAGGTTCTGCTGACTCAAAGAAGTGCTTCTACCCATTATACTTCATTCTCCAGACTTTGAGCAAATGTATTTTTGTTTGGATTAGTGTGTGATGAGCACTTATTAAAAGCAGCATTCCAAATGGAATAAGAGCCAATACAACATCACAAATGGGTGAAGACTACTGTGTTTGATCTTTGCTGCTCATTGATAGGTTAAGAGTGAAAATAGTTGGTCCTTTCGGTCCTTTAAATGCTAGCGCTCTACTAGTTTCCTATGAACCTCTTCTCTTTCTCTGCAGTCTTCCCAGCCTAAATGATATTTCCCTCCAAAACCTTCATCAGCTACCTGGAATCCCAATCAAAAGTGGTGATCCTGACCTCTCTCATAAGATCCAGACTTCAAATCATATCTAATTCTGGAAGTCTCTACAGCTCCTCAAATTTATAATATCCCAGACTCCAAATACAACTCAGTGTCTTATATTCCCCACTTTAATGACTCCATCAGCTCCCCCTTTATGTGACCTTCCTCTTGACCCAGCTGCCTAGAACTGAAATCTGAGACTCCAAGTTTTCCTAGGAAAAACTGAGCAACAAGTTACATTCTTTCTGTCATGGTAATATTTTTTATATTCATCCCATCAGGTAAGATAATTGGGCACATAAACTACTGTAAGACCCTCCTAACTATTTCCAGTCCAATTCTCCAACCTACGCCAGAAGGATCTTAAATACAAATCTCATCATCATGTTACTCTTCTGGCCTCAGCTCCCACTAACTATAGAGAGCTAAAGTCAGGAGAATGCTATGATAGAAGTCCTGTGTCCTGCATGCAAGCCCCACTATCATTCCTTTACCTTCAACTCTTGCTTTGCCATTCATCACATCGCACTTCACCCATATCAAACAGGTTTCAGGAATGTTTCACAACTCTCTGCCTTAGAACCCTAGCAGCTTCTGACAGTTTCCAATTCCACAAATAGTAGTGTAAATCTACTCATCATTCAAGACCTACATCTAACATCTCCACCTCTCTGAAACCTTTCTGAAGTCCTCCACCCTGAAGAGAGTAGGGATAAGCTATTATTTCTTTTAAGCCTTCTATGATCTCTGTTTTATGGGCATCTATTACAGCATCTACATTATTTCAATGCTTTTAGAATTTTATATGCTGATTATCTTACTCTCTCAACCTCATGTTTCTTGAGGAAAGTGTTCGTAGTATGGAATCTATGCATAGTGTTGGCTAGAATATAGAAGGCAATCAATAAATGTCTGATAAAATAATTGAGTAAAAGAATACATTAGAATTGGGTTTCCCAAATGGGCTTTGCAAAATCTCTGCTTATGAATTGGTCAAAAAAAACAGGGCCATGGCCAACTAAATATGAGAAATGCCTCATTCAATAAATAGCTTCCAGACTTCCATAGTGCACAATTGAGTATCAAAAGTCCCAAGAAATAGTACAAACAGAAACTTACCTCCTTAAAGGTGGCACATCCTGAACATTTAACCTTCAAAGACTTTCAAATTATAACCCTATTAACATTCTATAGAAGTATTATTTGAAGGAACATCTTTCAGAAATACTACATGAGCAGATGAAATAGTTCTGGAATGCTTAGATATCTATAATATCTGACACATAATGCAAGAAAGTTCTAGAGCTTAAGTTTTATATCATTCTGTTAAACATAAGACATAAAAAATATTCCAACAAAGTAGAAATTCTCAGCTATAACTACCATTTAGCTGCACAGTCACCACAAAATGGAGCAAAATCCAGAGGTCAGAGGCTGGAATCTCACTCATGAAATGAGCACTGTTTGACTCCTCTGTTAAGTCTCAAATGTAACAAGGAAACAAAACCCTAGCATAAAATATCAATGTAAAACGGTACTGATAAGCTGCATCACAGAATAACAGACTCTCTGACATATGGTTAACTGGAATGTCTTGGGCTGTATTTGGACACTTGGAGCGGGGAGCACCAGGGACTGGCCAAGTCACATACCTGCTTAACTCAGTGAGAGAAAAGTTGCTCTGCTCTGAAATAGTTATAGCTGTTGTAATTATGGTTTTAGTTCTACAGGAAATCTTCTTTGCTCAATCTAGAGGGTTTCATGACGATTAACCAGTCACAACACTTTATGGGTAACAGCGGACACAAAATCCTGCCACCTGGGAAGCACTAATGAATAACTCGCATCTATATTTTGGCGGTGGCACACCTGCCTGTCTTTTTAGTCATTATTTCAGTGAATGAAAGAAATTAAGTACAAAGTGACTTATGCATAACTGCTAACATTCAAAGAAACTAATAATTTACTTTTTCAAAGAAATTAGAATTCTAAATTGCTGACTTTTCATTTTTGAAGAATTCCTTTTCTGATTTGCTATTTCATACGTAAACAATACAAATTTCTTTTACCTGAATGTAAATGAGGCTTGTGAATACTTTGAAACCATTAAGCGATTTAGGAATTTAAGCTAATCTAAATAAACAAGACTGTTAACCATTTCTGGTAAAATAATGAGTAGACTGAAAGACAGACCATAAAACCTACAGGAAAATTCCAAACACCTATTTTCTTATTAACAGCAAAAAATACTGAAATTTTTCTACCATGTTCAATATTTCCTCTTTGCGAGGGGGTTGGGAGGGTATATATATATGCTGAAAATAGGAACTTACCTAGGCTAGAATTGCCTTTTGCTATAGTAATAGTCTTCTCAAAAGATTCTTTGGATATATTTTGGAGCATGATACTCTCAGCAGTAGAGGCCAGGGAGCTCTGTTCAATTAAGTACTCGGAGCCCTGACAGAAAAAAAACCAAGACATGTGGAAATGAAAACTAGACTTTGGAGTGTGATTGCAACATCACATATGTTCTCTAATTGGCTGTGCTTTTATTCAGCAAGAATCTATAACCAAAACAAGTTCATAGGTTGTCTTTTGAAAATCTCAGTGTCAGGAGAGCTCTCTTTCCCTATGAATAGATTAGCAAGAATACTCTCATCTTTCACTGTTCTCCACTCCATCATAACACACAAACCAAATCTTTAAAATGTTACCTTTCCAGCTGAATCAGGTAGCACAGGAGAAGTAAGTTCCATACTTGATAAAATTTCATTTGGTATCTGAGAATCTATCCATGCTGGTGTGTTTTCACATTTGCATTGTTCCTCAATAGCATTTGCAGGTGTGTAATCATTTATATTAAAGCCAGAAGCAGGCCCCATGCTCAAATCTACTGAGGGTGGATTTTCATCCTGACTTTGCAGCAAATTCTGAGTATATAGTTCCTCCAAGGACATATGCAGATCAAGTACTGGAACTGAAGAATTTTCAACAACATCCTGATGATCAAAAAATTAAAAAAAACAAAAAACAAAAAACAAGAATTGTGATCACAATGAGATGAACATGTTTTGCAAGACAACTTCTTAATGCACACCTACTTAGGCAAAAAATAAAATACAACATAATATTATTTGTGATTCAAAAATCATTAATAAATATATTGCCTCTTCACTTAGGAGATTTCCACATAATATATTTTCATGAATGATTTTGAGGATATTTCCTGCGAATCACATATCTTATTTTCTATTGAGTAATACTCTATGCAATATAGTGGTCATAAGATCACCTAGATACATACGATGTTTTACCCACAAGTAAAATTATTCGGAGTTTCAAATAATTGGGAAAGCAAATAATTTATGTTTCCACATCTCACTTAATGTATACCTCTCCTCCAATCAGTTCTAAATTCCTATTTAATATGAGACCAAGAAAATAAATAGAACATTAATTATTTAGGTTCATAAGAGCCTCCAAGAGAAAAATATTGTATAGACATTTATGCAGGAGAAAGCCATACCATTAAGATTACTATAAGGAAAATTTCATAATTATCTGCCAGATATAACAGAAGGAATATAAGATGGGGTGTCATATATATTCTCATCCAAAATTTGTTATATACATCATAGAAACACTCTGAGCTTAATATTCAAGTTTCGAAAATTCTCTTAAACTCTAAAATTCTATAGTTCCACATAAATGCATAAATCTATTTACAGTAGATATAGTGTATCACTTTCATGCCTTGGACTAGCAGTTGCTACATGAACTGCTATTGGACAAACATATCAATTCTTTTAAGCATGAAAGCAGCATATGAAAACTTTATCATCATAAAAGAGTCCAGTCATACAGATGTATACAGAGTACATAATATGAAAGTCCTCTCCAGGAGAAATGGCTGGCGTCCGTTGGGTATGTACCGATCAGTTTTCTCTTATGTGTTTACATAATATCTACGCATATGCATATACACACACACACTCATACACATGTTCACATACACATTTTAAAACCTAAACAGAGCCAAATAATAAGTATTTTTACTTTCTGTAGCAGTTTGATATTATTGATGAATTCCAAAAAGAAATATTGGATATCTGTAAACTGGTCTTTTCCTCTGGGCATATGGGAGTGGAATGCAGACTGCAACCGGGCTGCCTGTGTTCAGACCCTAGCTTCACAACTAGTGGCTTGTTTGAGCTTTGGCAAGTTACTTAAACACTATGCATGAGTTCCCTCATCTAGAAATTGAGAGAATTAATAGGCCTCATCATAGGATGGTTGAGAGGCAAAAAAAGAGTTAATGCCAGCAACGTACTAAGTACAGCACTTGACTTAAAACACCCAATAAATGTTAGCCATTGCTGCTCTTTGCATTATACATCTTGAGCACAAATGTGAACAAAGTGTGTGGACACACTTTAGTATGAACTCCTAGAATTGGAGTTGTGGGTCAAATATTTGCACATTTAAAATGTTGACATATACAGCCAAACTGTCTTCCAGTTTTCTCTCACAGAGTATGGGAACACCCGTTGTTAATCTTGCCAACCCTAGATATATCTGGCAATATGATCTAGAAGAAATATATTCCTTAGTATTTTACTAGGCATGTCCCTGACATGGAGAATATGCCATTTTTAAATCTTCTGTGAATATTTTCTTTATATATTGTATACTTTGCTTTGGGCTTACTTACACTTTGTTCTTATAATTTACATATGAATACAAGGTCTTTGCCCACAATATGTTGCAAATCTTCTCCCAGACTATCATGCATTTCTTTAAGTTGTATATATGTGTTTTGTCATGTAGAAGTTAAGATTTTTATTAATCAGATTTGTTAATTTTTTCTTTGTGCTTCTGGGTTTATATTATGCATAATAGGTCCTTCCTCTACATGAAGTAAATGAAATACTTTCTAGCATTTTTCTTCTATTTTATAAATGCTGTTTAGATTCAGGGTTTTTTTTTAAGATTTTATTTTTTATTTATTTCTCTCCCCTTCCCCCAACCCTGTTGTCTGCTCTCTGTGTCCATTCGCTATGTGTTCTGTGTCCACCTGCATTGTTGTCAGCGGCACCAGGAATCTCTGTCTCGTTTTTGTTGCATCATCTTACTATGTCAGCTTTCCGTGTGTGCAGCGCCACTTCTGGGCAGGCTGTGCTTTTTTTGCACGGGGCAGCTCTCCTTAAGGGGCGCACTCCTTGTGCGTGGGGCTCCCCTACATAGGGGACACCCCTGCGTGGCACGGCGCTCCTTGCGTGCATCAGCACTGCACAAGGGCCAGCTCACCACATAGGCTAGGAGACCCTGGGTTTGAACCCTGGACCTCCTATGTGGTAGGCGGACACTCTATCAGTTAAGTCAAATCCACTACTCTAGGTTTAGTTTTAACCCATCTAGAATTTACTTCAGGGTGTGGTGCGAGATATGGGTTGTTTTCTTTTTTTTTTCTAAATGCATAATCAATTGCTCCATTCCAATTTATCACTCTTCTTCCGTAATGCAAGTTCTCACCTCTCTGAATTATCAAATATTCCTGTACAAAGAATTAAGGCAAGTGGAAATATTATACAAACAAGTGACAGCCTTAGTATCTTCAGGAAGAAATTATATAATAGTATCATCCATATTCCTAGAACCTAAACAATAACCTTTTGGCTCATTTATCCAACTTTGGTTATTTTATTCTTAAGAAAACTAACAAGGTACTTAACTAAAGAACTGGCTAGTTTCTATATTACTAAATTAATTATAATAATTAGCAGTAAATAATCTCTCCCTGCCTCAAATAATGGCAACAATCAAAACTGCTTTTCATCAGAAAAAGAGGTCAAGCAGCCCTGTTAGCCAGGGTTTACTTAAATCTCATAACAGAAACTTCCATGCATTATTCATGAAGGAGTTAACACAGACACATAGAAAAGAAAGAGCTAATCAACACAGCAGACAACATACGCCTACTTCAGAAACGTTTCTGGTTGCTGAACAACCAACAGAATTTTATTTTTAAAACTCTTATGGATCCAAAAGAATTGCAGTCTTCCCCCATAAGACGTTCCAAAATAACTCTACAATTTCCTAGTGCAACTTGGTATCTAAACTAAAGTCTTTTAAAAAACTCATATTAGTGTTTGCTCCTACTTGATACATTTTTGTTCTCAAGAAAAAGAGGGGAAGATGTTAAAGAACAATGTCAAATATACTTCAAAAGAGCTCTATTTCTTAAGTATAAGGCTTAAATTATGGTGATATTGGGGAGTAGTATTTTCCCAAATAATTTACATACACAAGCTAAATATATAAACATTAACAAGACGTAAACCCACTTGTCTTCAATGAGCAGTCTACCAAAGAATTCTTCTCATACTTAAAAAAACATACACTGTAAGCACAGCTGCTCGAACTTACCATTCATCTTTCATTCTTCCACTCCTTCTAAGATAAAGGCCACTATATTTAATATTTATACACTAGCCCTACTGAAAAAAAGTCAACATCTTCTGTACCTTTGAAAGCATACAGTTTTGTCATGAAAATTTTCACAATCACTCTCATCATGTTGACTGGAGTGATTTAATTAGCTTTGATCCTAACCACTTCTCCAAGAAATTTTAAAGAAACGTACCAACATTTAAAATGCAGGGGTGAAGGCAGCAATATTTTATGCTAGAGAATGACACTAAGGGGGGAACAGTGAAGAAATATGCAGACTTTTTATCACAGAACCCATTAGTCATGTTTGGTGAACAAGGTGCAAAGAGGGCTTCCTATCAAGTTCAACCTGCACTAAAATAAACAGCATTTTCTAGTGGAACCAATAATTAGAAATGAAGGATATGCAAAAACCTGGTAACAATGTATCCCTGGTGAGAGAGTGAGAGTAGAATATAGGTGTACATGGAAGCGCAGAGCATGAAGGTGTAGGGAAAGGAAAGAAGACTTTTATTACATAGCTCTTAAAGCTGTATTTCACAATAAGACTATATTTACATATCAGTTATATTATTAAGCCAAATAATATATATACATATATATATAAAAAAAAGAAAACAACTTCTCAAAAACCAGTTGGGCATTTAACAAAAAATTTATAAGCATATAGGTTTGGAAAACAAATGCCTCTGCATTTTGTCTTATCTTTGGAGGTGACAAAGAAAGGGGGGTAAAAAGATTAATCAGAGAGGAAAAAACACTTTTGTTTTTAAAATCCAAATTTCAATAAGCTGCTTCATTAATCCAAAAGCCATGTAAGCAAGCATATTTTTCAGGTTCTTGAGTAATAGTTATTCTCCCCTAAAGGATAATCAAATTAAGCAACCACATAATCCTTTAAATAAAAAAAGAGAACAGGCCCACAAAAAGGGAGGATTCTGTGAATAAGAGCTCTAGCGCATGGCTGTTGAAGCTGTGGTGCAGACCCAGGCTCCACCCTGAAGAGCGAGGCCTCCTCTGTATTGAGTCAGTGAGCCCACGGCCAGGGAATCAATCAGTTCTTACCTTTTCTGGTAGCATACCTGACCAACATCAAGAGACCTCTCATTACAGGCCATTTCTATCCTCCATTTAAAGGTAAACCAATATTAACTATTTAGCAAAGTCAAAAACCTGAAAATCACTGAAATTCTCACCCCCTACTTTTACCCTTTTTTCAAATCAACATGGAGACCAGCGGGAAGTGGATGTAGCTCAGATGACTGAGCTCCCGCCTACTACACGGGAGGTCTGTGGTTCAGTTACCGATACCTTCTAAAGAAGAAATCGAGCTGGCATGGCAGGCAGGCGTGGCAAGCTGACACAACAAGATGATACAACAAGAGACAACAAGAGACACAAGAAGGAAAAAATAGTGAGAGATACAACAAAGCAGGGAGCAGAGGTTCCTAGTGCCTCCTAAAGAAAAATGAGCAAGACAGCAAACTAGAGCAAAGGGCAGTCACGACAAGCCGATGCAGTAAGATGATGCAACAAGAGACACAAGAAGAAGAAACATAATGAGAGACTCAACAAAGCAGGGAACAGAGATGACTCAAGCGATTAGGCACCTCCCTCCCATATTGAAGATTCCAGGTTCAGTTCCCGGTGCCTCCTAAAGACACAGCACAGAGCAAGTGTAAATAATAAGGGGATGGGGAGAAATAAATCAAAAATAAAAAAGGAGGCTAGTCTTGTTTCCCTTAAAAATCATACACAATACCATAAGGTTTTATTTTATCAATTAAAAAGTCCTGAAGTGAACTCACTTTTTAAAACAAGAAAAACGGTCAATTTCAAATTCCATAATCAATCACCACTCTGTCATCTTGAAGTAATTTTATTGCAAGGAAACAGAAAGATGAATGTATTATCTAATTTTATTTTCATTTACAAAATATTTTCAAGCAAAAATCTAGGAACTCGAAGGATGCCAAACAAAAAGTTGCAGAGATATACTACAATGCAAGAACAGTCTTACTTTCTAAGAAAACTGAAAGCACACAGGAGTTTCCCAATGTGTTTTAAACACCCTCATTAATGTCTTCTTTGTTGTTTTGTAGTTTAAATATTTCAGTTGATAGGCCAGCTTGCCAAAATTTGCTTCAACAAAAGAGTAAACTGCTTGAGAAAAAAAAAAAAAAGAAGCAAACAGACTTGAGTAAGCCAATATGTTGTGCTGCATACAGCCAGCATTTGCCCTGTAAAATATACGCTTCTCAGTATGCAGATTGTGTAATCCCTTTAAGTAACAATTACTAAATTAAACAATGCAATCTGTCCCACTGGCAAGAGGCAGTGTGCTGTGCTCTAGATTAGGAGATTCCAGCTTCCAGCGCTGGGCCAGAAAAGACTGAACACATTCCAGACAGGCACAGACAGTTTCAGGTATGAAGACAGAGGAGCAGCTGCTACATTCAAGATTATACTTTGCAAACCAATTTAAGGAGATTGTCCAGCATCATTTGCAAGGATAACAAGTGAACCTTGAATATGAAAGAAAATACCATAAAAATGGTCTGGACAAGGGAGATGCTGTAGGTCAAGTTGTTGAGCTCCTGCTTCCCATATACAAGGTCCCAGGTTTGATCCCTGGTACCTCCTTAAAACAAAAACGAACAAACAAAAAACAACTCAGGGAAGCCTGTGTAGTTCAAGTGGTTGAGTTCCAGCTTTCTATGTATGAGGTCCTAGTACCTTGTTTAAAAAAAAGGTCTGGCAAAAAAACTTACTTGCTAATCAGGAAAGGGAAGAAACTGTGCTATTCACCTTAAAATTTACTCTGAAATACAGACCCCCCCTTCCAACTGCAATCACTTTGTGTGAAAAATGTATATTTCATTAGATTTATATGATATATTTATATGATACATTTCCAACATAGAAAAGTACAGAAAATATAATACCATATGCATACAAATGTTTCCCCAAATTTAACAGATACTAACATTTTGCCATACTTCCTTCATATCTCTCTTTCTTTTCAAAACTATAAAATATATTATATATATATCGCTAAATTCCCATCCTTACTTTCCTCCAAGGGCAACTTCTTCCCTGAAGTTGCAATGTATCATTCTCACACACTTTTAGAATTTTACTGCTACACATACCACACACTCATAAAAATATATTGCATTGCTTCATATATCAATTTCCAGAAATAAACAAACAATTTCAACAAATGAGTAGAAAGGCAAGCAATCCAATCTGGCAAGACATGGAGAGGCAACTGATAGAAGATGAAAACCGAAAGTCCAATATATGAAAAAGTGTTCAACCTCACTAGTAATCAGGAAATTCAAATTAAAATAGTAAGATATATTTCAAAGCCAAAAGATCAGACAGCTTTTTAAATATTACTTATTGAAGACTATAGAATATGTTACCAAGAAAATAAATAGTATTGGGCCATTTCTGCCAACAATTTATTTCTAAAATATACATGGCACAGGTAGATCAAATAGTAACTAAACTCTTCACTCATATCTAGCAACTTAAACATACTCAGCCATTCCCTGTGATTTTTAGGTAAAATATTCTTTGGCATTACTTTATGTAAAAACACATAAGCATTAAGTCAAACCAAGCTAATAAATGTTAAATTAATGCAAGACATATTTTACTATCCAACTTTGCATGGAAGTTGATTTTATTTATTTTTTTATCTTACTTTTTAATGATCTTTTTTTAAGTTAATAGATCATACAAAATGTTACATTAAAAAACATGAGGTTCCCACATACCCCACTCCCCATCCCCTACCTCATTAATTTTTTTAATTGTATTTTTTTTGAAGATACATAGATCACAAAAAATGTTACATTCAAAAAAATATAAGAGGTTCCCATATACCCTCCACTCCCTTCAACCCACTCCTCCCACATCAACAACCTCTTTCATCCTTGTGGCACATTCACTGGATTTGGTGAATACATTTTGGAGCATTGCTGCACCACGTGGATAATAGTTCACTGTAGTTCATACTCTCCCCCAGTCCATTCAGTGTGTTATGGCAGAATATATAACGTCCAGCATCTGTCCCTGCAATATCATTTAAGACAACTCCAAGTCCCGAAAATCCGCCACATCACATCTCTTCTTTCCTCTCCTTACCCTCAGCAACTACTGTGGTCACAGGATGAAGCAATAAATTATGGATTTGAGTGGACTTACTGATATTCTACTATGGAAGTTGGTTTTAGAACCATTTAAAGGGTAAAGTTATTCTTATAATTTTTCCAAAGTAGAAACTACTAAACCACTTTGAGAAATATGTGCCATTAATTTTCTTTTCTTTCTGACAAACAAGTTTGACAAGCCCTTGTGTCAATCACTCTGTTCACAGACATTGATATAAAAGTTCCTAGTAATCTGAAAGACACCTTCTCAATACTACCTGAATTAAATTCCACTTTAATCTGATAATGAATCCATGAATGGAGAAACATAATGTCTTTACATGCTAACCTTAACACCCAATAAGCACTGACCTCTAAAAAACTGTAACAAGTTTTATCACAAATAAAATGACAGTTCCATTGTACCTTGGGAGGAGAAGATGAAAGAGAGGGACCATAGTTGAGGCCGTCGCTACAAGCACTGCCATGAAGAGATAAAATAGAGGCTTGAGTCGAGTAGATACTGTCATCAGGAGAATACTGAGACTCAAAAGTGGGTTCATCATTCATGTCCACCTAGGAAATAAAAACAATATCAGCTGGGGATTGTGTTTTACGTACATATATGATAAAGTCTCTATGTGAGGCTAAAAGGCACTCTGGCATTATTCTTTTGTCTATTCTATTTTTTACATGCTCTCTTTACCCTCTTCAACACAGTAAGGTTGACTAATCCAAGAGAAGAAGGACAAACTGCCTACCTGCAGCAGAGGATGCTGGCATTAAAGGTTATTTTATTCCATTAATAAAAAAACTCCAAAGATGACAATTAGCAAAGGCCTTGGATCAATTTTAAATTTAAACAGTTACATAAATTAAGGAAAATATTTACATTTCCCAATTCACACTATTTTTTAAAACCACCTGCCCAACTCCTAGAATTTTATAATAAAATACATGAAGTCATCACTTTTATTATTTAATTAAAATAAACTATTATTCAATAAAGCACCTAGGTAATTATCTATTATAAATCTCATTAAAATATTTTGTTTGAACTACCTTTAACCAGATTTTAAATCATTCAAGGTACAGAAGACAGAGCTTGATATTGTTACCAAAGAGTAAAAATATACTATAAAACTAAAGACCTAATTATTACTTATTTATGTGAAGCTATATTATAAACATTACTGTTAGAAAACTCACATAAAGTGAGATAAAAAATTTCACTACATATTGTCTAAAGATCCTATTATTACCTTCAGAGGCAGAACCAAGTGAAAGAATTAAATAATGAGGAGCTTGAAACTCTTCTTGCAATTCATTCATATTTACACCTTAGAATAATAAAAGTGATATAGATACTACCTTTTTCAGACATTACCAATATCATCTGTCTTGGTCACAAAAATCACATATGTTCTATTTCCTTGTAATTTCAACTCACATGTTTAGCCAAGAGAAATTAGAAGCATATAATATCATACCAAATCACATTCTTGCAAATAACTGATAAAAATGCAGGTGGGTCTTTATTAAGTGACCCTCTCCTCAAATAAATTTCATAGACCAAACGACATATTCTAAATGCATATTAAAATACACTAGTGCGCACTACATTATGCACAACAATCCAAATAGTAAATACTTTTATTTACTATTAACTAAGCTTTGTGCCATGGAGTATAAGAAATAAGTGTTTAAGTACAATTAAAGAAAGACTACCTCAATAAAATTTGTATACCTACCATTGATACCTTAGAATTTTAGAAGAGATCCTAATGATCAATTCATCTCATTACCATAGAGAGAAAACAAACTGAGTGAGCAGTTCCATATTATGTAGCTAGTCAGGGAGAAGATGCAGGATACCTGCGGACATTGATAAGGCACTCAGAACATAGGAAAGAGGGGGTGATCTTCTTTTTGACTGGCATTCATGTGAGGGAGTTCAAGGAAGCCATTTAACCTCTAGCATAGAAATTGTTTCTTCATTTCTAGAGACAATTATATATTGGCCTCCTGTGACATTTCAAAAAGAATGTGCTATGACTGGGACTGATTAATACATTTATACCATACTGTTTCCTGCAGTTCATGGCATTCCGAGCCATCCAGCTTTGAAGTGCTAACATAATGCCTATGGAGAGTAGGGCCAAATGTTCCCTGGTATGTGAAGCACTGCACTGTGAAATTATTGCATTTATCATCTACACAAAATTTTCCAGATGACTATTTTAGAGGCTTGCAATTTAAAAGCATTAACAGAGAATTGTCTCCCCCAAAATTAGTATTAACAAAATCATATGTAGGGGAGCAGATGTGGTTCAAGGGACTGAGCACCTGCTTCCCACATGGAAGGTCCTGGGTTTGGTTCTCGGTGCCTCCTAAAAAACAACAGCAAGCAAACAAATGAAAAATCCAACTCAGGAGAGCCAATGTGGCTCAGTGGTTGAGAGCTGGCTTCCCACTTAGACGTCCTGGGGTTTAATCACCCCCAATCCCAGTACCTCAAAAAAAAAAAATCCTTTGTAGAGGAAAAAAATAATTCATATTTTGGTTTAAAGAAGGATAAACAAAACCAATTATAAATACATATTGAAGAATTTGACGGTTTAAAACCTCTCTCTCGTCTAATGACACTAAAACAAGTATTTAAAAATCAAGGTATATTCCTTTCTAGTGACACTGGGTGACGTTTGCCAAACAAACCAACCAACCAACAAAAACCATTAAGCCAGGAACCTGGCTTTGATGGTTCCTACCATTACTCTGAATAGGATTTGTTATATTTATATTGCCTAAGTATCACGTGCATGTTTATGTCTGGTATTTAATTCTATGCTTTAATTATTGAGATATGGTTGTCCACCTTACCAGACAATAAGGCTCTTAAGGACACAGGAATCATGAATTTTTTCAAAGTGAACCCCAGTGGCACCTAAATACATATTTCAATGAATACTTTTTTATATAGATCAAGCAGAATTTAAAAATTAAAAACCTGAATTTAAAATTTTTCTAGTAAATCATAAATATGTATTCTAGAAAATATGGGTTTTACCTATTCTGGAAGGTTTTCTGTTCTTAATCAAAAACTGAACCAACTTATATAATTTCACACTATTACTATCTAGTGGAAAAAATATACTTGTTCCCTTATTAAAAGGCAGCCAAAGCATTGATTTATAACTGAATATGGAAAACAGTTCAAGACTGCTAAGAAATACCCAAGTATGAAATTAGTACAAATGAGTTTTCCAGTAATGTCTGGTGTGATATACGGGTTAATTCTACATATTGACAAAAGGGGTTACCTACATTGAATTTTCCCCACAAATCCAACAATTATTTTTCATATATATTACTACCTGTTTTATTCTCATTTTCAACTGTGAGAGCCATGGGAATTAGAGAGAATGTTTGGCTTTTTAAAACATAATGAACAAAAAACATGAAAGATAAAATAAGACCTAAGAGATTTCTGAAAGAAAGCTTGATAAGTCGTGACCACTAACCAGAGCCAAGTCAGCCCTGAAGAGGGCTTTGTCAGCTAGCCCCTCCGCCTCATCGCAGGAGTGTGGTGGGTAGAGAAAGGAATCCTCCTTAGCAGAAACATAACCTTCTTCTGGTGAAAGCTGCAGGGAGAGTGAAGCTCCACATTGAGTTCATGAAATGGAAAGAAAATAGGAAAGAGAGAAGTAAGGGCAAGAGAAAGAGAGGGGAGAAGAAAACATGGGAAGATTTTCAAATGATAAAGATATGAATTTTAACAGAATTAAGAATACAAAATGCAATAAATATTCATATTTAACATTTTACGAGTCAAGGCACAATGAGGTTGTTTATTCCACTACCAGCATTTTCTGTAAATGAGAATTCCTTCCTAGTAATTTTGTCATTCTTCTCCTTATAAAAGACAATCAAAATAAACAATTTTTATATTAAAATCATCTTCTGGCCATTTCTATTTGCAAAATATTCTGGCAAAACAACAACTTCCTAATATGGAAATGAAGCAAATTTTAGGCCTTTGGGTATAATAGAAGGTCCAGAAGAACAAAACATTTAAAAGAAGGAGCTACTTCTGTCATCTCCTACTAGAATATTACTTTAAAGAATGGAATTTACTTGACAAGGAAAGTTACCTTATAGTAAAGTCTCTTCATTTAGAATGGCTTAACAAAGTTCTTACATGTACAGTCTGCTTAAGTTGGAATCCTTGGCTATTATACTGTAGCCTTGATTCCAATGACAGAAAATCTAACATTTTTATTTCAAACTCACACAAAATGGGCTAAAGTATTTAGATAATTGTCCTACCTATATCAATCTATATCAGCAATACATACAGAGGACTATTAATTGGAAAAACTGCTTTTCCTCTTTTCCCATGAATTTAATTCTTAAGACCTCGCTTTCTGTAACAGATACAGTTCTGATATGTTGCAGTGTATACTAAATTTGAAATATTCAATATGCTTATGAAAGTTACTTTGGAACTAATTTAAGAAATGAAAAGACTGCCTCTGAATAATTGGTATGGTTTCTCCTTTAGGGCAATAAAAAACATACACTGAGTCATGTTGCCATGTCTCTTTGTCCAACAGAAAATTCAGAATCAAACCTATGGTCCAACCTTACTAAACATGTAGAATCCCATAATGGCCTAGCTTCATTCTTACATTCCCTTTGTATTGATGTTTTGTCATGATATCTGAATCCTAGTTTGATTTTAAGCTGATTTATCACAGTTTCTCCCTCCCTTCTTCTCTTTCTTTGGTCATAAATATATTTTACGGATTATCTAAAATTCTTTGTGGTCTAAAAGGTAGGGCACAAATAGTTAACACTTTAAATATACTAAGAAGCTTACTATTTGAGCAAATTCTTACACAAAGTCAACAAATCCTTAGCAATTTTATGCAAATATATTTATGTATTTTGGTTTTCTTTCACTTAAAAAGATCCACAAGTTTTGAAACTTTCTCTAAAATTTAAATGCAATACAGCAGTAAGTGCCATTTACTATAGCTAATAAAAGATACTGCCATTATGTAGCATAAATTCATTAGTTGTTTCTAATATTGCATTAATTAATGATATGGAGGTTGTTCCCTCCCAGCAGGAGAGCCCAAGTTGATGAACCCACTCTGGAAAGTTCAACTCCTGCTCTGCAGTAATTAGACAGCAAATGTGGACAGCATATATAGGAATAACATATAGACAGCAGGTAGACAGTAATCCAGGAACTTATGCCATTCTAACAGAGATTTTACTTTATTCTACTGTGATTAAAGATTCCACTCTTAGTTTTTAATGCTATTAATTGCTCTAATATCCATTTACATTGTTATAAATGTTTTAAGCCATATTTCTTTGAAAATACTTGATTCTGTATTCATCATGACTTTAATATCTAATAATAAATGTCAAAAGTAAACCATAAAGCAATACATTTCTGAATTCCCCAGTTCTTATCTTTCCCTTATCTTTCTAAAATATGATTCAAAATTAAATCTCTATACTATGGAGTCAATAACCATGTTGATGAAAAGTATCAAAAGAGGTGACTAAATCACAAGAACAGCTGAACTTAAAGCAAGTGTACAAATATAAAAAGAAATTTTAAAAATGTGAATTCTTACCGGTAAAGGCTTGGCAACGCCTATCCTCACAGTCCCTGACGGTGCTCCCTTCAGTGCTTGCACAGCCTCTTCAAGACTGCTGTTTTCCAAGTTAACGGCATTGACAAACATGAGTCGGTCTCCGGGAAGAAGTCGTCCATCCTTTTCAGCAACACCTCCAGGCACCAAGGAACGAATGACGATCACAGTGCTTGCCGGATCAACTGGGTCCTGACAGAATGGAAAAGGAAAGAGGCATCAGCGCATTTTCACATTCAGCAAAGTGTTCAAAGGTTATTTATCCTGAATTGTAATGAATGGGTGATTGTTTCAAGTATTTAACAAGAAAATCATACAAAACTTCTACTGAATTCTCTGGGCAAAGGTTATTTCCAATACAGAATTCACTTGCCATCATTCCTGAGTAGACCACTTACATCATACAGAAAGCTTTCAAATTTTAATTTTAATTTTGATAGTAATTGTCATAATTTTATAACTATTACCTGAGGCTAAATGGCAGGTATAGGAATTATTAAGAGCAATGTTTGTTAAATGGAATGTTACTGTGCAGAACATCAAGTCCCATGAAATGTGAGTGTCCTGAACACTGGGCCTGGCTTTCATCCTGGCCTCCCAGGTAAGGGCATTGTACAGCACTGTGCCAAATGCATATTTTGCATTTCTACAGAAACCACTTTTTAGCATAATAAACACAATTTGCAAAAGTAAAAAACACAAGGTTTTTCTTTGCTCTGAATCTAAGGAACAACACTATTCTTATATAACCTCAGATATTCTGTCTGTTATAATCAATATTTAAATTAAATAGCCAGACTGGATCCTCTCACAATAATAAAATTAGTTTGGCCTTTCCTTTTCCCTTAAAGATGTATTTGAATATCTAATTTTGAAACCAAGAAATGTAGAAAGAGACCATAGTGTACGTGGTGATACAGTATTTTCAGAGACAAGCAATCTTAATTATTAGAATAAGACTCCAGAATCAGGTCCTATGAAGAACACAACTGCCTGGAGTCATCTGAGATGGCTTTCTGGTTCAGTATTAATTGATGAGGAGCAACAGCTGCGCTCTCTCAGACAGACTTCAGCATTTGCTCAGTTACTCAGCACAGGCTACAATTATGCAGGGTAAGTATGCAGGTCACACTTGACCAACTTAAAGCAGTATTCACAAATTTAGTCAAATGAAGGGAATTTACAACATATCCACCTTTAAATCCATCATTTACCTCAGACAATAGCAATAAATATCTAATAAGGGTCTTACCATTAAAATACGAACTATCAATATTAACAGCACAGAAATACAAATAGTTTAAACAAACTCCCCGAATGACCAAATAAAATTATGTTTCTATGACATTCTCTAAGATGTTTTCTGCTAGTACTTCAAGTTCCCAAGAGCTGAAATACAAGATATCTCAATGAATTCAATGTTAAAAGAAAAACAAATAAATCCTATAAATTACTATTCTGAAAGATTTCCCCAGAAATAAGAAAATGTATGGAGACATTTCTGCTATCAACAATATACTTTTAGGATATATAGTCTTTTTGTTGAAAGTCAGATATATTTACCTGATAATCTAAAATGCTAAAGCCAAGTCCTCTGCTTTCTTTCTCCAGCTCTATGTGCTGAATGTCAGCCTCCCACATGGCCAAAGGTCCTTGAACCACCTCGGTATTCCGACCCACATTGGTCACCGCCAGCACAGGATCCTCTGTCTCCGAGGACCCAATAAATTCTCCTAGGTCTATATGAGGCTGGATAACAGACAAGGACAGCTCTTATTTCAGAGGCACTAGATTAGAAGATAAATGCATCAGTGCTAAGAGGAAAAGAGAGATTTCCCAGCATCTGCTCATAGCAAGATAACTATGGAATAAAAACAACAGCTTATCTTGAAACCTTTAGGAACTATAGTAGCTTATTGAAAGCTGTTAAAGAGGAAGAAACAACTAGTTGTAATGAGCATTAGAAAGTTATGGATCAAAGATTTCCTATAAAAATACACAATGGTTACAGCTTAGCAGCATAACCATGGATGATTTTCATTTTTTTCACAAGTGTCTGAATTACTTCTACATTAAAAAAAAAGTAAAGCTATTTTGATATTAAATAAAAAGAACTCTTATAATAAATACATAGAAAAATTCAAGAAAAATGGGTATGTGTAGAAGTTCTGTAGTCTATGTAAACAAGGGTTCCGGAATGTTGTGACTTATGATTTATTTCATTAATAAATTAATGAGTACAGTGACAAGACATAAGATTTGAAGTCAGATTGGACTGTCTTCAGTATTTCTTATCAGTGTTGTCTTGAACAATATTCTTAGCCTGAGCTTCACAGAATTTTTTGAGGACTGAATGAGGTAAAATTTATAAAGCACTCAGGAAGAAGTAATTAAAATGTAAGCCTCTTTCCATAAAAATAAATGATAATGAATCTAGGTTAATTCAACTTTGTCCAACTCTATGAATGTTAAATTTAAGTAGCCTGTGTTCGTGATGATGAAATACTAATTTGTGCACTATTATTTGCTTTTAATCAATTATTTCACAGCCTTGGACCATGGGTACAAGTCTGTCTACCTGCTTTATTGTGATAATCTCATTTATAGCTGATACAAATGTGTATGGATATACATGGTGCTGTCCTTTGAGTTCACACAATATGGATTTACGTTTTTGATTCTACCCTAACCTAATCTCCATAGGAATATTAAATTTTGTACCTTATTCTTCAAAGTCTGCAAAATTATCCCATTGTTTGATCCTTTCATTACACTGTAAATCAAATACTAGTATTTTCTCTCATTATATCTTACATCAGATTTGACTAGACTTCAAATTATGTGAAATCCAAATTTTAACACTATATATCTACATGTCCTCAGAAAAGCTGATTTGCTCCATTTCTTGACATTTTGATTGCACTAGAAAATAAGTGGGAAAATGGAAATTTATATATTTCACTGAAAATTTTGTGATATAACGTGCTCAAATTTCTCACATTTTAAAAGTATGCATATTGTGCACATAAGAGCTATATGCACAGAAATGGTGCCCAGTCACTGAGCACTCACTATGTGCTGACAATGAGTTGAGTAAGTGATAAGTACCTTTTACCACATAGTACAGACATTCCATTTACATATTTCAGTAATGGGGACAATATGAGTGTCTATTTCCTAAGAATATGTAACTAAATTATACAAGCATATACAAGAATATGTAACTAAATTAAACTGTGCAATAAAATATCTATTATTTTATTACCTTATTTAACCTTAAGAGCAACCCTCTGAGACTAGAATTATCATTTACGCTTTACAGAAGACAAAAGGAAATATGAAGTGACTTGCTCAAAGTCATCCATACAGTAGTGCCAGGTCTGATTCAAACACAGGTCTGACTCCAAGGCTGTCTGACTACAAGCCACGGGCTATGTGAGGAAACCAAATTCCAGCCCCCTCTATCTCCACAGCAGGGAAAAAAAAAAAAAAAAGACTTAAAAAATGTCGCACACAACTCAGCCCTTCTATTATACATTCAGATGTCCAAAATCTGATACCTTTTCTGTTAGCTCAATATCACATAAGTCCAGGCTATCCAATTCTGACTGGGCGGTAGGTGGAACAGTTCGACGACAGCACACCATTGTCACTTCTATAGGGAGTTCTTTTAAAATATTCACCACATCTTGGTGATTTTCTCCAAGCAAAGTTATGCCATTAACCTATTGAAAGAAATTAATTTTCCAAGAAAGAAAAATATTTTATAACATGAATATTTCTTCAAAAATAATTTTTATTTAATAAATTTTAACTTTACTATGGGTACTATAATTCTGCTTTACTCAAAACTATATTACACCTGTAGTAACTACCTAAAACAATTTACATGTAAGTTTAGAGTCTTGTTGGAACTGAACCTTCAAAGGAATACTCAGGAAAATCATTTGATTTCATCCATGTTTGATTCACCAGCATAGGAGTTTGGGATGGAGAGTTTATAAGAAATATTCCCAAAGAATGAAGGGAAAATGGTAAAGGTTATCTAAAAATTGATGTTTTATATATTTGAAAAAAATCAAAATGGAAAATGGCACATAACCAAAAAAAACTACACACAGTAGTTGTCTACTGAAGGGTGATGATAAATGGGAAGATAGAGTCAGGAAGGAGACTTTTCACTGTTTATCTTTAATTTCTTTGTGATTTTTGAAATAGGTCACTACATTACCTTTTCTAAAAACCGAATAAATGTTTTAAAATTTTTATAGTTCTCTGGACCTCAAAAAAAAAAGCTTAGAATGAGTCCCAAAGATCAGTGTATATATACACAGTACACAGATTGGATATTTCTTCTTTGGTTGGGTTTTCATTTGAAGATCTCTCTCGTAAATACCTTTCAGAGAGAAATTTAAAATAAGTACTTAATGATTCACCATGCTAATCTTTCTACTTCTCAGATTTTTAATGGCGGGGGATAAATGGCATGGCTCCTTACTTCCAATAGCTCATCTCCACTGAATAGCTTCCCACTGTGTCCAACAGGACCTTCTGGTAGAACAGATCGGATAAAATGATGTCCCACTGTTGCTTCCAGACTTATCCCCAGACCACTGTTCTCAGTGAACTTGCTCACTTGGGCCACCTAAAAGAAAAAAAAATTACTGACAATTATAACATTCTTTTGGGTTTTTTTCCTACTCATGCAAATACTTTGTGTTTACCCAAAGATGAACAAACCTTACTGTAAAGTTGCAGTAAAAGAGACCTCTTCCAAATCTTAATGATAGTATGTGCAGGGTCAATATCAGAAGCTATATTATCTGACTTTGAAACCTAATGCTGGATGAAATCCCTCTCAGCCCTTAAAACTCAGTTTACGTGGTGATGGTAAGTACAACATTGAGCGTGTAATTAATGCCACCAAACTGTAACTTAAAAATTGTTAAAGTGGCAAATTTTATTTTATATATATATATATATATAACTACACTATTTTAAGTCAGTAAAAGAAAAAAAAAATCAATTTAGATTTCACTTCCTCTTAGAAAAACCTTCCAGATCCACAATGATAATGTCGATCCATCCTTTCTTCTACACTGCTCCTTCTATGATTTCATTTATGTGCTATAACTAGAGAGCAAATGATCTGAAGTTAGATCTTTGACTGACCAGGCTAATAAATAATTTAGTGCTTTCTTACATATAGAATACTTTTGCCCTTGACAAATTACTAGGAGTGCCATCAAGAAAGCATGTAGGCGGCAGACTTGGCCCAGTGGTTAGGGCGTCCGTCTACCACATCGGAGTTCAAACCCCGGGCCTCCTTGACCCGTGTGGAACTGGTCCACATGCAGTGCTGATGCGCGCAAGGAGTGCCGTGCCCCCGCGTAGGGGAGCCCCACGCGCAAGGAGTGTGCCCCGTAAGGAGAGCCGCCCAGCGTGAAAGGAAGTGCAGCCTGCCCAGGAATGGTGCTGCACACACGGAGAGCTGACACAACAAGATGACGCAACAAGAAGAAACACAGATTCTGATGCCGCTGACAACAACAGAAGTGGACAAAGAAAGAAGACGCAGCAAATAGACACAGAGAACAGACAACCGGGGTGGGGGGTGGAGAGGAAAGGGGAGAGGAATGAATAAATAAATAAATCTTAAAAAAAAGAGCATGTACACAAAGGGCAGTTAAAAGTTCAGACTCAAGTCTGACTTTTGTGACCAAATAGCTAGTCAAAGCGTCATCTTCATTATTCAACTGAAGAACTGCATTCTCAAGTATGCAAACCAGACATGCTGACTTTATCCCACAGAAGAAATTTCTGAACTTTCTTTTCATGTTAAATTAACCAGTTAAACCAGACCTTACTGTATTTTTCCTTGACTCAATTTAAATTTGTAATAACAGCTGAATATAACCTAATTCTTTTTATTTTTATTTTTTTTCTCTCCCCCCTCCTCCCCCAGTTGTCTGCTTTCTGTGTCCATTCACTGTGTGTTCTTCTCTGTCCGCTTGCATACCTGTCAGCGGCACCTGGAATTTTTGTCTCTTTTTGTTGCGTCCCTAATTCTTATTTAATGTTTAATCATCTTGAATGTTTAAAAAAATTGTCATGAGAATTAAATGAAACACTAGAACACAGCTTGGAAACAAATGTACAATAAATGCTTGTCATTAATATTGTACATTATTATCTGCCTTTTACCTCTTCTAATCCAGCAGTACATGAATAGTCACCTAAAGACTGACAACTGATGTCAACTTTGTTAAAGTTCTTTTTAGGATAACAGATCATTAGTGTTATATTAGATATGCAAATCATTAATAAGCTAACATTCACAATTGCATAAAAGCAATGATATGAAAAAAGTATGGAGGGAAGAGGATTTGGCTCAATGGATAGAGTGTCTGCCTATCACATGGGAGGTCCAGGGTTCAAACCCAGGGCCTCCTGACCAATGTAAGAGCTGGCCCATGAGCAGTGCTGATGCAAACAAGGAGTGCCATGCTACACAGGGGTGTCCCCATGTGGGGGAGCCCCACACGCAAGGAGTACACCCCGTAAGGATAGCTGCCCAGGGTGTTGCATTATCTTGCTGTGAGCTGTCACAGCAAGATGATGCAACAAAGACAGACATAGATTCCCAGTGTCGCTGACAAGAATACAAGCAGACACAGAAGAACACATAGCGAATGGACACAAAGAGCAGACAGATGGGGGGGAGGGAGTGGAGCAGGGAAGGGGAGAGAAATAAATAAAAAATAAATCTTAAAAAAAAAAACTAAGCAGAATTAAACCTCTTAAGGAAACAGAGAGTGATAAAGTGTGAGAAGGAGTCCCTTTGCAATTCTGTATATAGTTCATGATGATTTTTGTTGTATTTTTAAGTAAATTATGTCATTCTAGTCCAATTCTTTCTATAAATTACAAGTTTAAGAAACAAAAAATAATTCTTCTTTGTATATACATTATTTATGCTACTTCTGGAAATATTAAAATATTGATGAATTATAAATTCTAAAATTCCTATCCCATTTATTTTAGTTCCTTGGTTACTATCAAACTTTCTTTAACCTTAATTTTTAACATCCAGATCAGCACTTTTAGGGCTTCCAAAAAAGCCTTGGACATTTATTACTTATCTGGGACAGATTCTGATGATCATTTTTATGACGGCATGTACTTCCTGCTCAAATACAGCTGCAAGTTAGGGAGTTACAGTAAGCTAACCCACCACTATTTCATAATTAATTCCCATAATCCGTTGCCACTTTGTGAGCAAGGCAGCATCTTGTTGTTGTGTATCTTCTACTTCTTCAGGCTCAGCTGCCAGTAATGGATACTCTGAAATGGTCAAAAGAATTAAGTCAGTGACAAATGATAAATATCTCCATATCTTAACATTCTGTACAAGGGACACCCACCAGAATCTATATGTGGGACCAAATCAGACTCCTTACCTAAAATATGAGTATTCTTCTTTCTATACATATTTTAACAATTTAATTTAGAACCCTGTCATTTGCGTGTTCAATGCTATACTCTTTTAAGAGATTTCTTTTCAATCTTAACTATATTTCCAGCAAAGTATCCAGATAATGTCTAACTTTCATATAAAAGAGTGAGGACTCCTAGCTGTTCCAGGATTCACTTGATGGTCCTTTAATGACTATAATAAAAAGCCCTGCTGGCCTCTAGGTTAACTCATCTCCCATTTTTTCATTTGGTCCTACAGGAGTAAAAGGACCCATGCTATGTCCCTTAGCAAACACACACACACACACACACACACAAAATTAATAATCTATGTAAGCACATGCACAATGAGAAAATATAAATTAAAATTCAATGAAAAGTTGATAGTGTGCATTAAAAGAAAACTCCAAAATTAGAACCCCAGTAACTGAAAAAGAATTTAAAAAATAAAATCACTGAACAAATTATGTACACAACACTGAAGTCTAAATACCTAAAACAAGAAACTGAGAAGAATGTAAACGTTATATTCAAAGGTTTCCAGTCATCATAGTTCTCAAAAAAATCTCTACTACACAGAACTCTCTAAGTTAATTTTTTAATGTCCCTTTTACCATTCAAATTTCAAATTTAGTGTCCCAAAATTCAGTTAAAAAAGGGAAGACTCAAACAAAGGGAGATCTGCTTTGGACGTTATCCAGCAGATTTAAGTTACCAACATATCTAAGTTGATCTTGACTAGTAAAAAAAGCACATGGCACATAGCCTAACATGATGGCAGTTTACACTCTAGCACAACTGCAGATGAAAATAATGCTGATCAAAAAAAATTTTAAACAGCTTGATGGACTCTAAATTTGTAGTGAAATAATTCTCAGAAAGGTTTAATAATTTCTTTGTACAATTCCTTTCCAAACCAACTTCCCAATATGAAAAATTAGAACTTTTTTAAACTTGAGAAATGAGAAAAAGCCTACCAACACTGGACAGTTTCATTCCTAAAAGCTTATACTTCTCTAGTGTTTATTTTAAAATACATTATAGTTTTATTATCATTTGCTCTCTAAAGAGACATGTTGACAGCACAGAAACAAGGGAATTAAATTAAAACCATGTGCACAACTGATGGATTCCAAAAGGGTTTTGGGTAAATGTAGAAGGAGGAAAAAAAAAATTACACAAGAAAATATACTACATATAATTGAAGTACATCTACATTTTAAACATCTACAAAGCAATCCATCACGTCTCCAAAAAGGGACTTACAAATATCTCTCTTCTGAAAGATACTTTTAGAAATTTGCAGTATATTCATAGAGACATTTGATGTCTCTATAAATGTCCTGAATGACATTTATAAAAATAATTCCTCTTTAAAAAGACTAAATAAGGACATAATAACCTGGTTCCAAGTGTTTACCTTCTTCTTCAGTTGGTAATATGTTGGTGTTTCTCCTCAAAGATAAAGAATCTTCATCTTTTTCATAATTGTCTTAAAGATAAGATTATTTTAGTAGTTACGTCTTTAATATAATCAAGCATTTGAATTTTTCTACCTAATTGTGTGTTTGTTGCTTCTTTATTTTTGTTTTTAACTTTTATTGTAGTATATATATTCAACTCAAAATTTCTTCTTTTATGTCATTTTTGTACAATTCAGTAGTATCAATTACATTCACAAAGAAATAAAGGTATGCTACCATCACCATCATCCACTACTGAAATGTTTCCATCAAACCAAATCTTAAAGTCTCATTCTATATACATTAAGATACCCTGCCCCCTGGGTAATGTATAATCTACTTTCTGTCTCTATGAATTTACATATTCTAGTTATTTCATATAAGTGAGATCATAGAATATTTGCCCTTTTTTTTTTTTTTTTAGGAGGTATCAGGGATTGAACTCATACATAGGAAGCAGGCATCAACCACTGAGCTACACCTGCTCCCCAATATTTGCCCTTCGGTACTGGTTTATTTCATTTAACGTGATGGCTTTAAGGTTTATCCATGCTGTAGCATATATCAGAACTTCATTCCTTTTTATGGCTGAATAATATTCCATTGTATGTACATGCCACATTTTGCTTATCCATTCATCTGTTGATGAACATTTAGACTCTTTCTGTTAGGCTTTTTTTTTACTATTTTGAATAACATTGCTATGAATACTGGTATATAAATAGCTGTTCCAGTCTCTACTTTCAATTCTTTTGGATATATCTAGAAATTTAATCCCTAGATAAGACTTTGTTTTTAGAAGGTAAACTCTTCAAAAACCATGTGTACTTAAAGGAAAGTTCTTCTATTAATAGTAGCAAAGAAGTGACAAATTTCTCCACTGATTTGCCTTCCTTTCCTGTAATACTGAAGTAGTATATGGTGTAAATAGCAGAATGGTTTTAGAAGTAAAACAATTTTCCAGCCAACAGCCCAACTTTTACCAACAAACCCTTACATCATTGAGCTACACAAGAACTTCAATAATTTGCTTACTAGAAAGTGATGAGCACTTAGACATTATGAGACCACATAAATAATCAGGTCAAAGCAGAGTCCTCTCACCAAAGACAGAGCATTGCCATGATATTCAAAAGTAAGGTAAAGTGGGAGCAGAAAGGGAAATGACCATGCATGTTTCTAATAGCGGAATGGCAACTGAATGAATAGTATAGAGATAAAGGTGCTTTACTCAGAGGCCCATTCGCTAGTTAATGGACACAGTGCTAGTTCTAAGTAATCCTGACTTTATCAAACTTCCTTTTCATTTGACTCATAATAATAGTTGAGGGTAGAAACCATTCTTCAAATAAATTATTTCAGAATTAGAAAAAATCAAAATGAAATAAAATTCTAATGTTAAACCAGATCAATCTGATGTTACCTTTGCTTATGCTGGCATTAGGAGGTGATAAAACCACGTCTTTTGTGGCATCCTCTGCTGACGTAAGCTCGGCTTCCTGCTTTGTACCTCTCCTCATTAGTGTCAGGTGCACAGTTTGTCCTGTGTGTCGCAACACCTCTACTGCTTGTTGATTGGTAAAACCCTGAAGGTTTGTGCCATCTACCTGTGAAAACACCACATGTTAAAAATCAAATGGATATCTGTTTACCCATTCACAAAATGCTTATTTGTTACCTGTTTGTATGAAAAATCTGGGGAAGAGGCAATGTTACCCTAACTGGAAAACAGGTAGTGTTACCCTAACATCTTTTTAGGGGCCAGAGGACCAGTCCTACCATAAATGCATTAGATCACTTGGGAGGCTTCTGTTTATTTTGGTTGATACAGGTTCTGGAGCATCACTTCTAGAAATTATGAGCCAATAGTTCCTGAGTGGAACTCAGACTTCTATACTTTCTTTTATTCTTTTTTATGCCCTAAGTGATCCTAACCCACAGTCAAGCTGGGGAATAGTTTCTATAAAGGATACAAAGGTAAACAAGTTTCTGATAGGAAATCCTCTGGGAGAGAACAGCATATTGGAGTGATTTTAATGTGGCTGTTTTTCTCTCCTAAAGGTAAACAAGACAGTGATGAGAGTGGTTGCTGAGAACACTAAGGCATGCCAAAATCATATTTATACTGGCTTAACAACAACAAAAAGACAACAAAACTGCCTTTCTTTTTCCTCTTCAAAAAATGACAAACAAAATTAGAAAATATCCCTGCGATCTTTCAAACTATTTCAACTCTGCCTCCCCAGAATGCTCCTTAGGACAGACAGCACTCCAAACCACCCCGTGGCTGAGAATGCCCCATGTTAACTGCCCCACCTCCATCACCAACCTCATCCTGAATGATGCTGCCTGTTTCACTCTGCCTGCCTCCATGGCCTCATTTCCGTTCCTCTAACCTGCACTGTGCCCTTCAACCAAGGGATCTCTGAAATCTTGTTCCCTCAGCTTGCATTCTGGACAGCCTACCCCAGTCCATTAGTTCACTTAGAAAGAGTCTTCTTGCACTACATCAGTTGGGAGAATTTTGCTCATTTTGTTTAATGCAGATTCTGGGGTCTCACTTCTTATGAACAAAGAGTTCCAGGGCAGAGCTCAGACTTCTACACCTTCCTTTATATTCTTTTCTAGTTGTTTCAGATTTCAGTTCAACAGTTAGTTCCTTAATTAAGTTATCTTGACCCCTCTGACCACCGTCAAAGGTCTCTTTTGCCTATCTTTCTTCATTATGTTTATCGGAATTTCATTGTTATGCTGTCACAACAGTATTTCATTTATAATGTTCTGCTCCACAAGCACAGGCTCTGTGTCATTTTTTTTTTTCACAACTACATCACTAAATCACAGCAGTCCACACAGATGTTCATTACAAATGGAAGTCCACAGCTTCTGGCTCATATGCCAAAGATTTATTTGTAAAAAAATTACCTTTTGGATTAGGAGCAAATTATTATACCATATTTTTAAAAAGTCATAAAATCCAAGTGAAAACAGTTTGGAAAAGTATAACAGTAAATTTATTGGTACTTCTTTTGAATATCTATAAAATTGTCACTATAAAATGGCTGTGTGAATATCATGCCTTTCAAAGCATAGTGCTGGTCATATTACGGCGCCCAAATATTTACTAAATGAATGAGAATTAGAATAAGACCTAGATCAGTAGTCTCCAAGATGGAGTACCCTACTGCAGAAGTCTCTGGAAGAAAATACTAGAACTTCTAAATGAACATATTTTAAATCTCATTTCCATTTTATACATGATACATAAATAATGTACATAACACATTAGTTATTAGTATATATTATATATGAATAGATAGGAGGGAAATAAGGGAGGGAGAAAAGAGTAGGCATTTTTTTAAATGATAGCTAGACAATCAAAAATTTAGAGACCTCTGATTTAGCTGATTCTCTCATACTTCAGAGATTCCTTAAACCTTGAGAAACTTCTGCCCTAATGGCAACTTGAACATATATGTCTGACTCTTTCTTGTTTCCTTTTACTCCCACTCTGCTAATTCCCTTATGGGAAGTCTAACTGAATATAATAACAGAGAAAACATTGCAACAAAACTGGAAACTAGGGAAGGACAAGAGTCTTAACACCAGTAACTTGGTGGAATTTCTATAAAAAACAGTTTGGATAGGACCAAAGTGAAGGCAGGCCAGTTGAGTCTACATGTGAAAGAAGAGCTCATCTGGTACGTAAGAAGAAACTTCACAATCCACTAACACTTTCTCATTAAAAGAAGACAGCCAGATGGTATGTATGGATCCTACCCAGTGACTTCAAGAAATTCACTGAGTGCAAGGTGGGAGCATGCAGCAGCATAGAATCACTTATATATGTAATGAAAATCATGTTAAACCATGCATGTACATACATGCATACACACACACACACAAAGCATCAACAAAGTCATGGCTGTCACAACAAACACAGAAAGCAATTCCCCATTGTGATTCTCTAGCATTGGTCTCTTCTCTAATGTATTAATTTACAAATTAAGCAAGTGAAATTACAGTAAATTTAAACTTTCCCCTTCCTTCTTCCTTGGTTAGAACCTGATCATGGGAAACGGACTTGGCCCAGTGGTTAGGGTGTTCGTCTACCACATGGGAGGTCCGCAGTTCAAACCCCGGGTCTCCTTGACCCATGTGGAGCTGGCCCATGCGCAGTGCTGATGCGCGCAAGGAGTGCCCTGCCACACAGGGGTGTCCCCCGCGTAGGGGAGTCCCATGCGCAAGGAGTGAGCCCCGTAAGGAGAGCCGCCCAGCACGAAAGAAAGTGCAGCCTGCCCAGGAATGGCGCCGCCCACACTTCCCGTGCCACTGACGACAACAGAAGCGGACAAAGAAACAAGACGCAGTAAATAGACATAGAGAACAGACAACCGGGGGAAGGGGGGGGCAAATTAAATAAATAAATAAATCTATAAAAAAAAAAAAAAGAAACATATGGACAAAACCTACACAATCTTCAAAAGAACCCATCTCAACTCACATTTGCACAATATGACCAAAGGTCAGAGGACATGGCATAATATACACACTGAATCATCAGTACAAATATCTTCCTATGAAACTGTTACTGCAATGAACAGGGAAAAGATATTTTCTACAACTTCCTTCAAAAGATTCAAATTTCAGGGAGTAGATGTGGCTTAAGTGGTTAAGCAACTGCTTCCCAAATGGGAGGTCCTGGGTTCAGTCCCCAGTGCCTGCTAAGAACAGAAAAGATTCTGCTAAGAACAGAAAAGATTCAGATTTCATTGTATTTATGGAAATAGGAGCTATAGTCAGGAAAAAGAAGCAAACATCTCTCAGAAAAAGAAAAAAAAAATACTATTACAATGAAGACAGTCAATAAAATTTTAAATACAGCAAAAATGAAGTCAGGAAATAGAAGACAGGATCATGCAATTCTCCCATATCTCTGGGGAACTGAGTAATAGATAAAAATGAGCAGAGAAATAAGACTGAAGACATATAGACTGACCTAAGAAATACAGTCTATTTAGGAATCAGGGAATCTTACCTGAGTCTATAAATCAAAGAAGCACATGAAAAAGTAGAAAATGAAAGAAAAAAAATCCAACACAAGAACATATCCTGATAAAATTCTTGAATTTCAAGGATCAAACAAACTAACAAAAAAATCTGCCAGCATTTAGGCAGCAGAAAGAGCAAGTTACCTATAGAATTTGTGGGAAAGAAATTGTGAACCAAGAGTTTTATACCCAGTGTAATGTATCTTAAAAAGCAAATCTTGATGAGATGCCATGATTGTGGATATTCTATACCAAAGTCAGTTGTGAGAGGGGCTACCATGAAGAAATTTAAATGAGGTAGATGTTCAAGCAATCTATAATTCACACACAATTGGGGCATAAAAGGGCTGGGTTGTTGAAGGTTAGGAAATATTGGAAAGGATTTTTTCTTTTTGAGGAGAGAGTATGACTTTTTTTTTTTTTTTTAGGAAAGAGTACTGGAAGCCCCCATCCCACTTCCACCCCCAGAAAAGTGGTACCATTTCCCACTTAACCTCAACTCGGAAGAGTTATGTCACCTGTAGCAGTGAATGATGCAGTGGATTGTGTCTAACCCCATGTGGTGAATAAGAAATAAGTGGTTAGATGCTTTAATAGAAAGACAAAAATGCTGTTATGTTGGGACCTGCTCAACTCCTGAGTTTGTCAGAGCACATAATACATACATGTTTCTTATAGACCAAAAGAGGGCCACACACAGGAGAAAGCCAGGCTGAGGCCACTTTGAAACCCACCCAGAGTACCCCTAGGGCATTATGGGATGTAAAGGAGAGAATCTATGTAGTAGACTTTCTAAGAAAGGAGAAGCTAAAGAAAGAAGAGTCAGCCAGATGAGAAATCCATCATCTGTCATGGAAAGTTAAGTTAAACATCTCCACTGAACTGAAAATGCACACTAATAGTAAAATTTAAACAGCTACCAGGATCACTCAGCACAAAGCCCACTTACACTAGTACAAGTCAAGGACAGATACCCTATTCTCCTGACTCTCTCTCCCTTCTCCCAACTTTTATCCTGCTGGGTTCAGAAATGACAATAAGAATTGGGGGAATGAAAAGAATAGGTAGCAAAAAAACAGAGTGAATAAAATGTCCTCTATCCCTTAATAAGTCATCAGCTCATAGCAGACTTCTGTTGGGTTGGGGGGAGAAGAGGAGGTTTAAATTAGATTATTATTTGGAAGTGAATATTACAAAATTGGGATTGTGTTTGGTGAATTTAATTTGCCATAGGACATTTTATCTCTAAGAATAATATAAATTGTAGGACTTGACTTAATATTTCTTCCAGAGGAAAAGGAAGAACCTCATCCGTTGAAAATTAAAAGGAACAGATGATGCCAAAAAGTTGTTTAAGATTATCCTTCTTGTTCAATTATCTGTCTTCCATAGACACATTGTTGTAACCGAACGAAGTCAAAAGAAGATGTTCTTAGACACGCAAGGTTTGGAAACATCTACTAACCACGTTCTTTTCCTGGAAAAGTTTCTCAAACTGCTCCGGCCAACTGAGAGATTAATTAGAACTTAAAACTCAAAGTAAAGCAAAATTGTGCCATACAAGATTAAAGCACTAAGCAACAAAGTAAGTGAAAGTCAAATCTGAACAATACTAATATGGCAATAAAACTAAATTCAAATGTTTCAAGCTATAGTCCCTAAAAGAGAGTACATATACAGTGGTATGCAATAATCTGTTAATAACACCAAATGACAGTAAATAATATAACTATAGATAAATAAAGACTGCTTAAATATATTACAATAGGTCTGTATGTATTGATATGAGTAGACTTCCCAAGTATACTTTTAAGTAATACAAAAAATGTAAAGACAAGTATAGTATGGTCCCATTTAAATATAAATTGATGAAAAATTTTGGAATATTTAACCATAAAGTATTAAAAGTGGTTTCTATGAGAAAGTTGTTTTTTTTTAAACCATGCCAAATTTTATATTCTTTAAACCTCAAAGACAAAAAATTAATCTAAAATGAATGAGTTATTTACTCTCAGGGCAGTAAGGAAGATAAAAAACTGATTAAAAAAATCTCAAGTGATATTACACTAAAGTTTTTCAAATGCACGGGACTTTAGGTTGCAAGTTTTCTTTTCCAACAGATTTGCAATAGATTTTTATAGCTCAGCACTTTAAAATTAGTTTCATTAATAAAAACTGAATATATATGATTTGGCCTAAAACACAGCTATAAACTTTAAATATTAAAGGAAAAAAATGAATTTTCTCCTTTAATTTCAGAACATGATGACTTGCATTTAAAAATATATTCCCTATCCAAATGTGAGAGGATAGTATTGGCACAGAATATATTGCTGTTATGGAATAATCACAGACTTCTGAACTTAGTTTCAATATCCGATCTCTTCAGAATCTTTATCCATGATTTGGGAATAAAGATACTTACTTCCCCAGAATTGTAATGATCAGAATACCAAGTGCCCAGCACATGGAGGTACTTGGGAACTGGTACAACTATTAACAGTGTGTAGAGAGGCACAGAATAAACACGAAAAACCCAGCTTTCATACACAGAGATTTCTGTTCAATCTGATCACACTAACGCGATGCATGAATTAGGGGTACCAGCACCTAACTCAGGGACCCTGTCCAGCACTGGGTCTTCATTATCACAGGCAGAAAGATAAGAGGGCACTTCACACACAATGGAACCGCAGAGCACAGTGGACTCTGAGCACCGGCAGCAAACTGCCTATGCACTAGCTCAGGAAAGAAGAGATCCAACATTGTGTGCAGTCCAGATACCACAATTAACAGGAAAAATTAAAGGGGAAAAATAATATTAATAGTTGAACAATTCATAAAACCCAAACTCCTTAGCACACTCAATCTCGCTTGCCATGCCCTCCTCTGAAATACCCCAGACATATAAACAAAGAACCTGTGACCAGTAACAAGGTTACAAAATATCAAATGCAATGTCTGACTATGTTGTACTTTTTTTATATGCTTGTTAGAGTAATTGTTTTTGTCAATCACAGTTCCATACTGCATTTATAGCAGGGATCACTATGTATCAGTCAAAAAAGAATGAGTATCTGATTTTATCTAATGACAAGTTTGGTCAACTTAAAACACACACACACAACAGAACCCCTCTGTCAAATAAAATCTTATGAAGTACACCAACATATAAAATGGGGGTGGGGGAATCCTATGCTTATTCCTTACCCTTGTAATAATGCCACAGAACGAAATTTGTAAAACAAGGATGGGATAACAAGAGTTTTAATGTTGCAATAAATAACACTTTCTCAAAATTTCTTCATTTTCTCACAACACTAACAATTACAAAATAGAGTCTTTGTAAAAACAAAACAATGAAGTTGATTCTTTGTTTTAAAAAAACAGTAAAGTTGATTCTTTGGGGGGAAAAAAAAAGAGTTGGACCTCAAATGGCTGTTGCCAAAACAAAAGTGAACAAATTGCCAAAGTTGTGAAAATGCAACCAGGTGTGAAGGACCTTTCTGCTGATATCTCAAAAGTCCACAAGATGGTGATATTTCTCACAATATTAATGTATGATCAAAAACACTGCACAATGTTCTCCAGGAGTTTGCAGTGCTTCTAAACTTGAAATAAGAGACTATTACTAAAAATAAATATAAAAATCTGAACTTTTCCATTTTCCCAAACAGAAACTCATATATTTTAACCTTGACTCCCTATTTCATACCTCCACCCCATCCCCTGGTACCTTACATTCTAGTTTCTGACTCTATGAGTTGTTTTTTCTAATTATTTCCTATCAGTGATATCATACAATGTTTAGAAAAGTTTTGGTAATGCATGGTGGTTATAGTAGCAACATTGTAAATATAATTACTGGCACTGAATTATATATTTGAATGTAGTTAAAAGGGGAAATTTTAGGTTATATATATATGTTACTAGAATAAAAACTTTTTTAAAAATCCATGGACCTGCACAACATAGACAGTGAACCTAAATTAAACTATGGACTATAGTTAATAGTATAATTATTAAAGTGTGCTTTTTAAAATTATAACCAATGTCCATATCATTGCAATGTGTTAATAAAGGATGGCATATGAGAATCCTATATTTTATGCATGATTGTTCTGTAAACCCACAGCGCCTCTAATTTTAAAAAAAGAGCATTTAGGGAAAACTCAAATAAAGAGCTTAAAAAATTAAAAATCAGAATGTGGAGGACAGTGAAGACAGAATCGCTGTCTATTTTTTAGAGTTGAAAGGTATGCTGGCCGTGGAACCACCAATAACTGACATTATGCTAATGTTAAAAAAAAAAAAAAAGCACACAGCCCAAGTTCAGATTCAAGTACACTAAAGGTTATGACATCAAAAATTCATTCAAGAAAGAAGTTTCAAACTTTAAAACTGAATTGTATCACTAAAGCATCTATCCAATGCTATAATTTACCTCCACAAAATAATAACATGGGCAATTATAGCGACTGCCTTACATCATCAAAGCAAGCTTAAATTAGTCCTGAGTTGTCATTCTCAAAACTGGAAGAACTAAGAGAATGCATTTCTCAACAAGAAAATTAACAAAGCTAGTATTAAATGTGTTACTTACTGCTATAATTTGGTCTCCAATTTGAATTCTTCCATCATGTTCAACAGCACTGCTTTTTGTAATGCTCTTTACAAAGATTCCTGAAGGTTCTAGCATAAAAAATAGGTCATTTGACACATTTACAAAACACCTTTAAATAATATCCATTCTTCAAATATAAAATGCTAATTTTGCACTGACATATATCAAGAAGATACAAAAACAAAAATCACTAGCAGAAATTAGGCTAGAAAATAAGACAATTGTTTTGTCCATATAAATACAGTATCAGAGCTGCCCACATTGAATTATTACTGAGGAAGTTTTCAGTTTATCCAACAATCTGAAAAGATATAATGCTGATTCACTATTACATAAGATAAAGATTTCAAAGTCAATTGCTAAGTTTAAAAAACAAAATAGGAGCAATTGTAGCCAGTGGTTGAGTACCTGCCTCCCAGGTATGAGGCCCCAGGTTCAATCTCCAGTGCCCCCTAAAAATTAATTTTTAAAAATAAAAAAAATCTGATATTTATAAATACCTAATTTTTTATCGCCAATGTAACCAGCAATGGTAATTCCTAATCCTTGGGCATTTTTAGTGAGTTCCACATCAAATGTCTCATTTTCCTCATTTTTCTGAGTAGAAGCATCAACCTATAATAAAAATTGATAAATAAATATAGAGAATTAAATGAACATGTAAACATACAAGTCCAAAACTGTAGCCTTTATTTATGAACAATATGGTAGATGTAAAGAGAATTACAATAGAGATTACTCTTTCAATCATAAGAAAATGGATTCAGCTTCACTTTTACTCAGACAGGAACGTCAGCAATAAAGCTGAACCTCACAATGGCATAATGAAAAGGAAAGTGGCTGATCTTTGTCCCCAGTTCTTAGGAAAGCATCCTCTGAATATTTGGAATTTCCTGTGTTGAAGTGTCTTTTGATCTTCATGGTGGATCCAGGACCACACCTCAGAGTATAGGGTGGGGCCAGTCCCATCTGCAGCCTTAGGGTAGGGGGGGCTGGAAGGACCAACCATATGATTAGGAGGCTGTGGCATTGAGCCAGGTCACAGCAGCCCATGTCAGCTCACATTAGCCCACATCAACCCGATTTGTGGGCAGGGGATTGGCACAGGCATCTCATATGGGCATTAATTCCACCAATCATGCCGATAAACTTGGGACACTCGAAGTTCAAAAGTTTCCATGATGGATAACAACACTGCTGTTCCAGGAGGCTGACACACTGATACCACAAGCAGAGGACACAGAGGCTTGCAGTTGAGACCCTCCCAGACCTGAAGCTCCTTGCAACTCTTCTTTTGGCTTCTTATTTGTATCCGTTTACTATAATAAAACTATAATCCTAAGTATAGCACTTCAGTGAGCTCTGTGAGTCATTCTAGCAAATTATCAAGCCTGAGAGGGTGGTGGGATCACCCAAATTTGTAGCCAGTTGGTCAGAAGTGAAGGCCGTCAGGGCCCCCAAACTTGTAACTGGTACCTGAAAGACAATTTTGTAGAAGACTGCCCTTACCCTGTAAAGTCTTGCCTAATTCTGGATGATCAGTGTTAATTCAATTGATTGAGAATTATTGTCTTTGCAGTTGCTTATTGAATTTTTTTATATCCTATATACTCCCCTTACCAGAAAGGTACACTATTGCTTGTGTCTTAAATTACTTATTTTAAAAATCAAGTATTTTCTTATTAATAGATTCTATTTGCAGAGATGGCAAGTCTGCATTTCTGAAGGACACAAGACATAGTACAGTGAAATGAATTTATGTTTTGAATTCAGATCAACAAATTTAAATCTAGCTTTGCCAAAAACTTTCTAAGCATTGCTTTGCTCAGCTGTATCTCAGGAATAATAGTACCAATGACAAATCCAACTAATATCAATTGTAATGCGTATTTGATATATCTTAATTCATTTAATCCTTAGAACAAATCTATGAGGTAATTACTAGGTTAACTTTTCCTGGAGAAACTGAAGCACGAAACATTTCAAAGGCCAAACAGCTAGTAATATACTAGAGGCAGGAATCAAACTGGAAAAAACCTAGTTGTAGAGTCCCTGCTTTTAAATGATAAAAATGTATATAAAGTCTCTAGTAGAATATAGGGACCATAGTATCCACTCAGAAAATGTTAGTTGCTATTAGTATCTTCAGTTGGTAATTGATTCTAACACCATGAATAGGAGTTACTCCATCTTCCACATACACTGTGAATCAGCTGATGACTCATTCTCAAGACCAGTGAAATACAGCAGTGAACTATTTAAAATTGTCTATTTGTTTTATAAATTTAGATATTATTATAAAAAGCTATGAGGAAAATATACCTGTCTGTACTGGTACCCTTCATTCCTGGAATGATAGTAGAGAGAAGGTTTCTCAAACATCAGCTTTCTCTAACATGCCGATTTGTCATTCAAATGGACTGAAGGGTAAAAGGTCCCTAAATTAAGCACTAGTGGACTGGTACAATAAGTCATCAATAAGCTATTGCCATTATGAACTAGTGTGGTGTCAGATTCTACAGAACCCTTAGCAACACACAACAGAATCAAGGGTCTGGGCTCTAATGGACATACAGGTTGGGGGTAGCTGGTAATATTTTCTGATTTTCTTTAAACAAACTCTGACTGTATCTCATTAATGATCCACCTAAATGAGATATAATTTTATCGTAAAGTTAGAATTTTTTTCTTTGCACATAATTATCTGTGCAAACTTAGCAAAAGTTTAAAGTTTAGATAATTACAAGAAAATGACAGGATGAAATCTGCTTCAATTGAAACAAATGTGTTTTCTATTTTTAATAAGACTCATGCAAGTGCTATTTTAGAGGGTGGCAATTTGACTATCGAGTGGTTTTAAAAGGGGCACAAGCTTCAGAAATGATGATATGCACAGAATAGATATTTTTCTAAGCTTTCAATTATATCAAGTGGTTTTTGGTATTGCATTCATTTATGTATTGCTGAATAAAATGTTTTGTTTACCACAAAAGAATGTCATTTAAATACTTTCATAAACAAGCTTTCTTTCTTCTTTCTCTTTGCAAAAAATAGCAACACACTCAATCCTAAAAACAACAGAATCATGGAAATTTCAAGTGTTCTAATAAAGTTTTAAAGGACTTGTGGAGGTGGTTAGGATTATTTTTTTTAAAAATACAATAACTGGTTAGAAAGAAACTTTAACAGAACAAAGAATAGAGATGATTTCATATCTATGGGAAAGGGATGTAGGACTTGCATTTGCTATAAGGTTTGTTTAGAAATTTGGCATAATTCTCTTCTAAAACATTTAAGAGATTCCTGGGTAAATTATTTTGTTGATATTTTATCCACCATAAGCTTGTGACCTGTAAACTATCTAACATAACTACCACATTCCAATAATTTTGAAATTTTCCAGCTTTTCAGCTTTTTTCATATCAAGTCAGAACAACGAAGGAATGCTATGCCTATGAATAAGGCTTTTGTTACAATCCCAGAAGCATGACTTTGGTTTAAAAGATTATATAACTAGGCCAAAGAAAGTGACTTCATATTACAAATCTGATAACATTTCTATTGCATACCTTAAAACAATAACAGTGAAAGGTTGGGGAAAGCCTTATTCACCCCCACCAACCCTCAACCTCCACACATTAAAAAAAAGAAAAATCTAAAAAGAAAGTTGTTAAAAGGGAATGATTAGGGCTTACGACCCACCTCCAGGGGACCTTCTAACTAAGAGAGAGAAATAAAAATTTAATTTTTTTTTTAATTTATTTCTCTCCCCCCCACCCCGCCCCAGTTGTCTGTTCTCTGTGTCCATTCACTGTGTGTTCTTCTGTGTCACCTTGTATTCTTGTCAGTGGCACCCGGAATCTGTGCCTCTTTTTGTTGCATCATCTTGCTGCGTCAGCTCTCCATCTGTGCGATGCCACTCCTGGGCAGGCCGCACTTTTTTTTGTGCTGGGCGGCTCTCCTCACAGGTGCACGCCTTGCGAGTGGGGCTTCCTTATGCGGGGAACACCCCTGCGTGGCACAGCACTCCTTGCACGCATCAACACCACGCATGAGCCAGCTCATCACATGGGTCAGGAGGCCCGGGGTTTGAACCTTGGACCTCCCATGTGGTAGGTGGACACCCTATCTGTTGGGCCAAATCCTCTTCCTAAGCAGTAAATAATCCTTTACAATTTTATCTATATTTCAAAATACTATTCTTGTGAATGTGCTCTTTAGAGACAAATAGAAAAATATAAAGCAGTAATCTAGAAATTTTAAACAATCTCTTTTTTATCTGTTAAACAGTATTCCTGCTTAATAAAATATGGTTGGTCCTGAAATGACCCTATTTTTAAATTCTGTTTATGCTTTAGCACTAACACATGAGCATTAATTTCTAATTTCTATATAAACATCACTGTCAAGTGCTCTTGTCTGTTTCACATTAATTTTGCTACCTACTTACCTGCATCTCTGATGGAGAAGATGGGGACGAAGAGAGGGTGATGCCCGAAGAGGTGGGTGCTGTCAGTTCTTCTACAGCACCTCTTGCTATCATCAACTTAACTCTGTTTCCACACTGCCTGAGGACTTGTGCTACTTGCTCACTACTCATTCCTGCCAGATCTGTGTCACCAATCTTTAGAATGTGGTCTCCACTACATAATCGCCCATGCTGAATGAAAAGAGATTGGTTGAATAATCAAGCAATTATTACTTTAACTGCATGACAAGAATCCTAAATGAGGGAAAGAGAATAATTTCTAAATGGCAAGGATATGAATTACCAATCAAGGGGCACTAAACATGTGGCTGTAATATTAACTATCTTTTGAAATATTCCTGTACCATTTAATATAAGTAACTGAAGTGTACAAATATTCCTTAAATCAATGGTTCCTGTAAGCTTTTCAACTTGATTTCTACCCACTAGATGCAAGAAAATATTCAGTCTTTTGGTGATTATTTTCAGGAACAGAAAGAGGAAGAAAAGGCCGTGAAGCAAAACTGAAAAATGAAGTCACTATGCAAATACATATTACTCTAATAAATGTGCTGTGAGCCAAAAGAAAGCATGGGATTAATACCACAATTTTCTGCCAGCCCATTTTATTTATAAATGTTGCTAAGAATTTGTTTTCAAATGATGTCCAAGTGAGATGGAAATTCATGAGGGGGGTGAAAAGCAGTCTTACAAGCCTCCATGCAAGCCTTGTCTAACAGAACTTTCTGTGATGATGGACACATTCTGTACTGTCCACTATGGCTGCCACTAGTGACATGAGACTATGAATCATTTGAAATGTGCCTTGTCTAAGGAACTGATTTTTTAATTTAATTTAATTTTATTTAGTTTAAATTTTACAAGTGGCATATGGCAAGTGGTTCCAACATTAGACAGTGCAGCTCTATATTAGTGATAAAGCATATGTATCACAAACCCATCAACTGGGGTCATTTCATCTGATACCAGCTAGAAGCTAGCTAATGTTTAAGGGGAAGAAAAATCTGCATAATATTGTGTTACTGTTAAAACTTCTACTGACAAGGTTGCCATTTAATAGGTGTTCTTTTATAAACATGAGAAATGTTTCATGAACCTAACTTCCCAGTGTGAAGCTCAAATATACATGCAAAAACAAGCAGGTTTATAAACAAAAGTAACTTAAACTAGCAGAACTTGTCAAATAAAATATAAATTATAACTAATAAATTAAAAGTATTCGCATACATATTGCAAGTGTCACATACCACAAGTAGCAATGTTTCAATGAATTACTCTAAGTAAAAAGAATTGGCTATGCTTCCCATACAAAGATGACATCAATGACCATCACTAATGGGACAAGTTATATATTTTTCTCCTAGAGTAACAAAATTAGGAATACTGTACCTTGTAGCTATAAAACAGCTGATTAGATATACAAAGAAGGGTGATGATTATGAAACAAAGGGTAGCTACCTCTGCAATGATGAAAACCATAACCTTGGCTTTAGTCTTTGGTACTAAAACACCTTAAGATCATTCTTTATAACAAGATATGTGCCTTTTAAAAACATATTTTCTCCCAGGTCTACGAAAACACTTTACAGATAGCCCAACAAAATTCAAAATTCTTAGTCACTTTCTTCAACATTATCTAAAGCCAAAATTTCCTCTTTCTAATAGCAGAGTTAAGATAAGGCCATATTATTTGATAAAGCAGAATAAAAGACCTCTTGGAGTAGGTTACCTGATCAGCTACTCCTCCAGGCAGAATGGTTTTTACTATTACACCAGTTGATTTGCCTCCAACAATGCCAAATCCCAGACCAGATCCATCATTCACCAACTCGATAGTCTCCACATGCTGCCAGTGAACCTGAAAATAAAACTCCCATGTGAATTTACAAAAATTTAGAAGAATAAAAATTGTTACTAGAGTTGGGATTTTTATAATTATTATTGTTTTGTGATTAATATTAAACAATTGAATTCAGACATAATGAGCCCTAACAATGAACTTTTGTCCCTTTCATTTGGTATACTTCACTTCCAATAGAGTGTGACCGCCACTGATATAATCATTCCTGACATTATCAATGCATCATGATGGTGACTGCGTTTAACCAGTATCAGAGAGGCAATGATTTTCAAAATCCTTTGTAGAATTTCTTAAAAAAAAAGGAGAAAACAGAAAAAGAAAGAAAATATCAAAGAAAAAACTGTCTCATGTTAAGAATAAGAAGGCTTTCCACATAATCTCACCTTAAAATGGGATTCCAAATTAGACATGTCCTTAAAGTCACTGACAGCTAACTGTAACAATGTAATTCTATAATTTGCAAGCAAACTCAAGATTATATGTCTAAAGATAAAGTCAATTTTGTTAAAGGACTAATTTTTCTTTTTTGAGGAGTGCAGCCAAACAAAAAACTATATGAAGAAAGGCAAAGGTGTTTTTGGGGCTAGAAACTTACTCATGATTACATAACAAATAATCAGGCCAGGGGGAGATAAAAGAATAAAGAGGATAAAACTCAGGAAGTGCAAAGCACCCATAGGAATTAGAAACCTGTGAACTGAAAAAAAAGAAAAACCCTAGAAAAATATGTCCTGTTCTTTCTGAAAATCATCTGTACTCACCGGATTAGAGTGAGCTGAAATTGTGCTGGCTGCAGATGGAGAGCGGGAAACTATGGGGCTGATAACCTGAGGCAATGAGCCTCTGGCAATAACTAGCTGGACATTATCTTTGGCTTTCTGCAGGATGCTGATAGCCTGCTGATGTGTAATTGTCTGATCAAGTGCCTGTCCATTGATAGCAAGGATTTGATCGGTTTCCTTTAGTCTTCCATCTCTATCAAGGGAAAAAAGGAGGGAAGATAACTGACAGTTGTCATGGAAAAGACAGTTTCTTTAGCATATATTTCCAGGCTGTTGTTAATCCTGTTTTCTAATTTCCATACTCACAAGTCTTTTTTCTGCAATTCTACTTTTTAAGAAATATATTTTTGTTTCAGGTGATCAACTGCCATCCCTAATTAAGCCCTCCTATTTAAAAGCCCTCTTCTTTTCAGCTACCTACTCAATCTATACATTATCTTCTTCAATGGTCTATTATATATATGTTCTAAAAATGAAAGTATTGATCCTGTATTTCCTTGTTACTGTAAACATATTAATTAGAGCTCAAAATAATATGAGCAATTTTTATTTATTTCTGTATAATTTTTTTTTAAAGATTTATTTATCCCCTGCCCCTGCAGCTGTCTGCTCTCTGTGTCCATTTGCTGTGTGTTCTTTTGTGACCGCTTCTATCCTTATCAGCAGCAGCGGGAATCTTGTGTTTCTTTTTGTTGCATCATCTTGCTGGGTCAGCTCTCCACGTGTGCGGTGCCATTCCTGGGAAGGCTGCACCTTCTTTCGCGCTGGGCGGCTCTCCTTATGGGGCGCACTCTTGTATGTGGGGCTCCCCTACGCGGGGGACACCTTGGCACGGCACTCCTTGATATGCTGCACATGGGCCAGCTCCACACGGGTCAAGGAGACCCAGGGTTTGAACCGTGGACCTCCCATGTGGTAGGCGGATGCCCTATCCATTGGGCCAAGTCTGTTTCCCATCTGTATAATAATTTTAACAATCTAGTCAAAAGAGCCCATTTAATAACAGTGGAAATAATGTTCTAGTCAAATATGTCTTTTCTTACTAAAAAGTAATTTAAGTTATAACTGTATTTAAAAGCTATTCTCATTTCAATAGACTTGCATTTTACCACAACAATGTAATGACTTCTGAAAACTGGTAAATGACAGATCACATTCAGGTTTTTGTTGCTTTCTAATTGATTTTGTTTTTTTCAACGTCCATGGTGATGAACACCTTCTGAATGTGGTATACAAACCTGAGAAGATGCTGAAGCAATCTCACCTGTGAGCCACACTGCCCTCTTGGATCTCCTGCACAAATATTCCCAGTTCTCCCCTGTTTTCACTCCTTAGTCCCACAACACTAAATCCCAGGCCACCACTTGGAGGTTTGAGGAGCTCAAAAACTTCTACATGGCGACCCTGTTCAGGAAACAAAGACAAGACATACATCAAAAAGCCAATTAATGTAGTCACAGTCATCTCATTGGCAACATTATTTATTATTAGGAAAAAAAAAAAAGAAAGAAAAATTTCTCTAATAAAATCATTATCATGCACCACCGAGAAGAGGGCATCTTATTTATTCTGAATAATGTTTCTAGGACACAAGACATAACACTAAATTTAAAATCTCATAATGCAAAAAAAGAAAAGTGGTAATGGAAAAATCTCCCAACCAACCAAACGCCCACAAAATAAACACTTCTTTTTCATTCCAATTTTTCCATATGTTATAAAACTCACTGTATTCTTCAAATTATCCAGGGACATTATTGTACTCTTAAGATTTTATATATTCTATCATAATTAATAGGAAGAAATGTTCTTACCTGAGCCATATTTTTGATCAGTTGATCAAATTCATCACAAACAGGCTTCCCATTGATATGCGGAGCACATGATTCCATATGTGATTCCTGATTCCCATTACTTGGAGACAAGAAAAATGATTCCTTTTGCAGAGTGGGAATTACAGTCGAGCTCTGATATGGAATGTGGGTACATTCAATATTGGAAGTTGTGGGAGTTGCACTGTTTACCTAAGGGTAATATGTAAATTATCACCAAATTTGATATTCCATAAACTATTTCATAGAAAGCATCCCAAAACAGGTAATAATGAAGAACATATGAGACTTCAAAATTCCCAGACCCTTTGACCCAGCAATTCTACTTCAAGAAATTTATTTCTAGGAGAAAAAGTATAATAATAAGCAAAGATGCACAAGCAAGGTATTCAATGTAGGACTATTTATTAGACAAGGGTGGGGAACTAATTATTCTGTGTGTTCAATATTTCAGGGTACTCCTTAAAACACACTGATAAACATATATATATACTCTCAAGTTAAAAAGGCAAATTAGTGAACACTGTGTAGAATATGGTCCTATGTACATTTTAAAAAAAAAGATGCTTATGTATGCATTAAATATCTGGAGGCATGTATACACCAAACGCCCACCATAACACTAGTTGTCCCTGAGAGATGGTATTACAGAGGGTCATTTACTTTCTCCATTCTTTATAACTTTTTATAATGTTGACATAAGTATAAAAAAAAGATAATTCCATTTTAGAAAAATAATTTATAATTACCTGTGTGTGCCAGTTATAAAGAGCTCAAGGAAAAGCTGAATAATGGATAAAAGAATACAAAAACAGCAACCCCTTATTTCATATTTCTATTAAGATGCTTTTTATCTGCAATTATCTAGCAAAAGTTACACCAATGGCATTTCAGGATTACTCTCTTCCTAGTACTCTGCTGCTTTCTCACTTCACTCAAGCTATACCAATTGTCTTGCTGTTTCTCACATGGCCAAGGCTTCTGCCAGCCATGTATATCCTTCCCCAAGATAGCCACATGAGCTGCTGCTTCGTTTCATTCAGGTGTGGTCAAGTACACTTCAGAGAAGGATCCCTGATGACACTATTCAAGCCAGCACCCCACATCACGTGCCACAAATATACCCTAACCTACTTTTCTTTTTTCATGGTAATTATCACCACAGACATGCGCTTTGTCATCACGACACTTCCATCCCAGTCAATGGAGAAAGACTAGAAAGTCAGATTCTCCAGGAGGGAATTTGACTCTTTTATTATCTACTATAGCTTCAGACACTAGAAGACTGCTTTTCACAGAGTCAGTACTCAATATATATTTACAGAATATTTATCCATTTTTAAGGGATCTTCTCTGATCTGATCTTCCCTAGAAACCTTCCAGTATCATTAACTCCATTTTACAATAACAAAAATGCACAAAATCACACACCTAATATGTAGTTTGTGATCTAGATTTTCCATCATGGCATCCCTATCGTGTGTGTGTGTGTGTGTGTGTGTGGGTGTGGGCATTTGAGACATCATTCCTGGATAAGACATTAGGTAAAAAGCTTCCTTTGACATAAGCTATCAAAACATTTCACAACACATCAGCAATTCATACTTAGGAGCGTGTCACCTATCCTTAAAAATTAAAAAGAAAACTCCTTAGGTTACCAAAGTTACCAATCATTCAACTATTACAGTGGTGACCTACAATCACAAATGGAAAGGAGATCTCTTTACTGAGAAGAAGCATTTGGGAATCCTTTCAAATGCTTATTTTAAAATCTACAGCAGGCATGATCTTTTTTTTTTTTTTCAAAAGCAAGCATCTTATGCCAAACCTGCTTTTTTTAAAATCCTGAGCCATGGCAACTTCAATAAAGTCTGCCAGTAGAAGATACACTGCTCTGGTTGAAGCAGATGGCATAATGAATTCTGTGACAGGCTGAGGATCCCACACACCAGGACCTAATGCCTATGGTATGTTTGCTCAGGGAAAAAAATATTTGGATTTCTGCTACTATAAGCCTGAATGAACAAATCCCATTTCAAGAATAGAGAGTCAATCTATACAAATTTAACTGTTGAAGTAGGAGTTCTGATAATCTAGAAGATAAGTGTCAGGGCACTCCCAGCAGACTAAAGCTTTGGGACCTGACCAAGTACAATATTACAATATGAGAATCTTATAAAAATTTAATATAAATTGTCTTCTCCTAATCTATTAGAGGTTAAACCAATGCCAATGGCTCCTCCTGCTTCCTCTCTGCTAGCGGTCTGCATAAATATAAAAGCAAAGGTTGACTAATTCACGCTTTTAAAAGGTATTTAATTATACCATCATGCAAAAGGGCTTTTTTTATTTGAAAATGTATAACCATAGGAAAAACCACAAACGTACCTTTGGATTCTGCTATAATAGCTGTTTATTAAAATGGCTTTCTGAACTATAATCTTCTTGAGGAATAGGATTGAATTTTATTTGCATTAATTAATAGACCTGTTCATAACAGCATATTAAAATGTTTAACAAAAAGAACTTGACTCCCATCCTTGGTTTATAGAATATAAAATAAACAGAAGAAAACACATATATCTGGTGATTTTTATATACAGATAAACAATCTGGATAATTTATGGAAGTTGCTAGTAAATGAGCAAGAGTCACAAATAATTATCTGTTCTCTGTTTTACTTGTGGCTAAGTATTTCAGTTTAAAAAGGGCTTTCACATGTGCTTAGTAAATAAATATATATTAACCTAATTTATTGATTTTAATTAGCACTAAAACCTAAAACATAACTTAAAAGATTTTTTAAACTTACTCAGCTAAAAATTTTACAAAATCTTTGTGAAAGAGCAGGATGAAACTCCCTTGTGACATTTAGAAGCCCTCTTACCAGATGCAGTCTGGGTCAGCAATTGGCTCAGTTACTTGAAAAGGTCAGTAAAGCATAAATCACAACAAAAACCAAAGATATAACTGAAACACTTTATTTGAACTTAAAACATATGTACCTTCATTCACAAATATCTTGATATAAGAAAAATGTCTTTTCCTTTAGTATGGCTTTCAAAAATGGGAGGCCCACACTTTTTTGCAAAAACCACACTCATAAAATGGAACTATTTTCTATTTCAGTTTCTTTAAAGTAGAGCAAGAATTTGGGTGGAGATCCATTTCCAAGCTCACTCATGTGGCTACTGGCAGGCCTCAGTTCCTTACCATGTGGGACTCTCCATGAGCTGAGTTTCCTCTTGCATGGCAGCTAGTGATTCCAGAGAGAACATTCAAGAGGGAAGCCAGTCTTTGCAGAACCTAATGTTGGAAGTGATATCCAAACACTTCTACCATATTCTATTCATTAAACACAAATCAACATGACCAGACCACACTCAAGGAGAGAGGATTACACAAGAACATGAATTCATGAAGGCAGAGATCATTGGTGGCCATCTTAGAAGATGCCCATCACAGCAAATCATAGCAAAACAACTGAGAGCAAAGACAGAAAGGAAATCTTAAAGCCACCAAAGCAAAACCATCTTATCTTCAAAGCATCAAGAATCACAGCTGATTTCTCAAGCAAGACAACAGAATCAATAGTAACAAAAGTGACAACCTAGCATTTTCAGAGCCACTCCATACCACCCAAAATTGTTGCCCCAGTTTTGTACAAAAAATTAACATACAAAAAACTACAGTAAGTTGTTGAGCAGAAACAAAATAATACCTGATGAAAATCCCTAATGCAGAAAAGACAGAAGAGGGAACAAAAAAGGATTTAAAAGTACAAATAAATCTACAGGAACTGCTTAAAGCAATAATTTAAAATGTGTGGGGTTTTAAATATGTGTAGAATTAAAAATACATGATAGGGAAGAGGATTTGGCTCAACTGACAGAGCATCCGCCTACCATAAGGGAGGTCCAGAGTTCAAACCCAGGGGGCCTCCTGACCTGTGTGCGGTGAGCTGGCCCACGCACAGCACTGCCACCATGCAAGGAGTACCATGCCACAGAGGGGTGTCCCCTGCGTAGGGAGCCCCACACACAAGGAGTGCGCCCTGTAAGGAGAGCCGCCCCACGTGAAAAAAGTGCAGCCTGCCCAGGAGTGGCATCTCACACAGGGAGAGATGACACAGCAAGATGAGGCAACAAAAAGAGACACAGATTCCCGGTGCCACCTGACAAGAATACAAGTGGACACAGAAGAACACACAGTGAATGGACACAGAGAGCAGACAACAAGGGGGTGCAGGGAGGAGGGGAGAGAAATAAATGAAAAATAAATCTTTTTAAAAAAACATGATAATTACACAAAAGACAGGAGAAGTGGGGTAAATGGAGTCTTAAAAAGTATTTTAAATTCCTTGCATTTTCCAAGAAGTGGTAAAAGTATTAATTAAAATAGAATCAAGTAAGTCAAAGACACGCATATCTTACAAAGGACCCATATACAGGATCATAGAGCTGGACAACAGATTAGTGGTTACCAGGGGTTCAGGATGCTGTGAGGGAAGGAGTTGGGTAGGACTAAAAAGGAGTAGCATGAGGAAAGCTTATGGTAATGGGAAAATTCTGTACACTGGTGGTGGTTACACAAATCTATAAAAGTGATAAAATGATATAAAATTGTACACATACACTGTACCAGCATCAATTCCTGGTTTTTATATTTTACTCTAAGTGTAAAAGATGTATACAGATAAACAATGCTTCCATTAAAAGGAAATGTATTGACCTTAATTAATATATAGAAAAGAAGAAATATCAATGAGCTAGCCATCCATATCAAAAAGATAAAACAAGACAATAAACCAAATGCAAAGAAGGAAGAAAATAACATAGGTTAGAGCAAAAATCAATAAAACAGAAGAAATGAAAAGAAAGTCACAGTGCAATTTACAGGTAGGATCTAATGAACAACATTTTTCCAAAATAATTGAAAAAATTAGATGAAAAGAACAAATTCCTTGAAAAATAAATTTACCAAAATGTGAAGAGCCTTCTATCCATTAATGAAACTGAATCCACTATTAAGATTTTCCCCACAAAAACAGTTGGTAGATCCTCAGAGTTCACACAGAATTACCGAATGGCCCAGCCCATTCCTCTCCTAGTTATATATGCAAAAGAAGTGAAAGCAGATGGACGGATAAACAAGAGTAAATATATAAAATGGAATATTATTCGGTCATAAATAAAAAAGGAATGAAATTCTGATACACGCTGTAACACATATATGATTCCACTTATATGAAATATCTAGAAAAAGCAAATTCACAAAGACAGAAAGTATATTACAGGTTACCAAGGACTTGGGGGAAAGGTGAAGTGGAAGGGGGAATTGTACTTAATGGATACAGAGTTTCTATTTTGTGTGATTTAAAAGTTTTGATAGTGGAGAGTGGTGATGGTAGCAAAACAATGGAAAAGTAATTAATGACACTGAACTGTACATTTAAACATGGGTTAAAATGGCAAACTGTGTGTGTGTGTATCTGCAATAAAAAAAAGAAAAGAAAATATTCCCATAAAGAAAACCCCAGGCCCAGATAGTAAATTCTTCCAAATATTTAAAAATTAAATGTAACACCAATTTTATACAAACTCTTTCAGTGACAAGAAAAGGAAGGAACTATTCCCAAATTTTTGCATGAGGCCAGCATAACTTTGATGCCAAAACCTAACAAGGACATTACTACAAAGGAAAGCTACAGACCAATCCTCATAAAGATAGGTAAAAAAAAATCCTAATCAAGAATATTAACACACCAAATCCAAAGTTATATTAATAGGATAATGATTATGACCAAATTGGGTCATACTCCAGGAATGCAAGCTCAAATTAACATTTGAAAATTATTCCATTTAATTCACCATATTTAACAGAATAAAAGAAAAAAAACACATGATCAGCTCAATAGACACAGGAAAAAAAGTGGGTAAAATTCATACTTAATTGGCAAACAATGAAAGCTTTAACCCCAAGACTTAGAATGAGAAAATAACATCCAAATCACCACTTCTATGCAATATCAGACTCAAGGGCTTACGTAGTATAATAAGGCAAGAAAAAGAAATAAAATATATGAAGACTGGAATTAAATAAAAACTGCAATTATATGCAGACTACATAATTGTGTACATTGAAAACCAAATGAATCTACAGATAAACTGTTAGCATTAATAAATTAATTTAGTACATTTGGTGGGTATAAAGCCAATATTAGAAAATCAACTAAATTTCTTAGCAACAGCCAATTAAAAACTAAAACTTTAAAAAACTGTTCTATTTAAAATACAATGAAATAAATTTGAAAAAAAAAAAGGGAACAGAAGATAGATTTCAGAAACAGACCCACACATATATGACCACTTGATTTACAACAATGGTACCAGTGTGGGGGGGGGAGATGATATTTTCAATAAATGGTGCTAATTCAAATAGATATTCATATAGAAGATTTTATATACACATATATCCTTTATCCCTCCCTATCTCACATCATATCCAAAATTTAAAAAGCAAAACAATAAAACTTCTAAGGGAAAGTCTCGATAGTCTTGGCATAGTCCAATTTCTTAAATATGACAAAAAGGCAACACCAACACAGGGAAGTGTGAGAAATAATATATCCAGAACATACAAAGAACTCCTGAAATCAATAGGAAAAAGACTGACAAACCAACAAAAAAATGGCAAAAGACTTTTAAGTCTTCTGTATAAACAAAGGAGTTTATACAAATGCCTTACAAGCATATGAAAAGGTGTTCAGCATCATTAGTCATTAGGAAAATGCAAATTAAAGCAACAATATCATACAACAACATATCCACAAGAGTGACTAAAATTGGGGTGGAGGGGAAGAAATTTAAATCTGGCAATATTAAATGAAGCAGTGATGTGGTACAATGACAATTCTCATACACTACAGTGAGAGCACAGACTGGTACAATTACTTTGGAAAATAGTTTGGCATAATCTACTAAAGCTGAACATACACCCACCAGAAATTCCACTTTTAAGTAAATATTCCAGAAATGTATACTTATGTACATCAAAAGACATGTACTAGAATGTTCACAGCAGTTTTACTCATAATAGCCAAAAAACGGAAACAATACAACCAAGAGAAGAAAGGAAAAACAAATGCTAGTATATTCATACAATGGAAAATGACAAAGAAATATAACTACATGCAACAGGGAAGAATCTCACAGCCATAATGCTAAAATAAGCCAAACACAAACATATACACTCTATGACTTTATTTACATAAAGTTTAAACACTAATGAGATAAAAGTCAAAATAGTGATTCCATTGGGGAAGAGCTGGTGAGAACTAACTGAGAAGGGACAAAAGCAAGGATTCTGGAATGCTGTGAACTTTCTATATCTTGATTTAAGTGGGATTACACGTTTATTCAATTTGTAAAGAACCCTTAATTATACATTTTTGCCTTTTACTATATGTTATTACTCAACTTTCGAAGGGCTTCAAAATAAGAGCTATAACTAGAGTACAGAAGCTAGCACGTTTCAATGAATGACCCTAAAACACACTTTTCTTAAAGAAAACAGGAATGGCTTCCGCATATCAGGCTAAACTTTCTGACTGTAACTCTGACTTTAAAAATTAAAAAAAATAAAAAAATAAAAATTCAATGACCAGGCATTCATCTTCAAAGGAAGGAGAATAAAGAAAGTGGATATCTGAAGATGAAGCTTAGTTTCTTAGTTTCTAACTGGGCTGAAAGACTCTGCACAGACTTTCATTCACAGAACGAATCCTTTAACAATTGCTCAAGATAAATTGTGAGCAGATGTTCTTTAACCTCCATAGTACCCTTAGATTTTTCTTCCTCAAAGATTATATTTAAAATTTGCAATAATTCAATCGTACACCAAATTAAATAATCATTGTTATCTTTTATACTGAAGTATACTTTTCACCCATTCCAGTACAAAGGTGAAGTGATTATGAAATTTTCAAATTATAAATTGCTTTTATCTTTTTCAGAAACAATATCTGTTTTGTAAAATTAATATCATTCCAACCAATACTTGAAGAGATCAATGTCTTTAATATTTTTACCATATAAATATGAACTAGATGCATGTAAAGTTTAACCCAAATTGAATGTTTTTAGATATGTAGATTTACTTAACTAAAATATGCTACAAAATATCAAAAGATCAATTTCTAATGTATCATCTATTCCTTTTGGGTATTTAACTGAAAAGGGAGTTAATATTATTACCTCTATTTTATTGTTCTTCACAGAATCAAACTTCATGGAAATACTTGTATAATTGTGTCATCTATGAAAATGACTGAAATTCAAACTGAATTTCCTAAAGCATTTTTAAGTAGATTAGCAATATCTGTTATTTTTACTTATTCGGAATGGATAGTAAAGCAATAAATACATAATGACACAAATGTCTTTGGTGGATATTTCTATCACTTAAAAGCTAAAATATATGTAAATATCCTGAACTAAGCAAGAAAAAAATGGTCACTGCTTTTGCAATTTCTTAGTTTTGGTAATTTTAAACAATTTTAAAAACATACATTGCTAGTTCAATTTCCCAACTTTTTGTTTGTTTGTTTTCCCCTTAATATAAAGAGAAATAAGAAAAGAAAAAAAAAAGGCACTCTCTGGAGAATTTACCATAACAGGTGCACCTCTTAGAAATGCAGACTTTTAAAAATCTGCACCTTGCCTTTTCTTCTTGCAGAGCAAAATGTGCTTATTTTCTTGTGAATTTATAAAAATGCTGTAAAACACTCTCTGGAACTGATCCCATATATGAAATGCAAGATGGATAGGATACTGAGAGTATTCAATGAAATACAGCAAATAAAATGTTAGCAATCACAGAAAAACTTTTCATACATAATAGAACCGTTTCAAGTTTGGAACCCAGGGAGGCCCCCTTTTCCATAAATCTTTCAGTGAAATACTGATTAGGGCACAACTCTGATGCATTATTGAACAAGCAAAGCCTTGCACAGTAATTGATGGTGGTACTCTGATTTAATGATCCTTATTTTTAAGGCTAATTAAAGAAATTGAGTTGCATGTTCAAAGGGGATTAGTTTAATGCATGGAGACTATTTTAGACATAATGCACCTCCTAGCTCTTGAACTAAATGAGATACAAAATGGAGCAGCAAGTTATAAGGGGGTAGGAACAAGGAGAGGACACAACATTTTCAGATGGAATAAACATTTTTTACATTTTCTATAAGGCCTTCCTTTCACTCAAATATTTATCAAGCACCTAAAATGTCCAAGACACTGAGCTCCATATAATATGGAAAGAAATTAAAAAGAAAAAATCCCTGCTACAATCATTAATATGTTAGATATCCTATAAAATTACTACACCAGACTTAGTTCACACACCTTGTGGCCCAGAATACCTTTCTTTTCATAGCTATGAATTCTTGAATAGGAAAGCAGAAAGTGGTCTGGAACCCATGTTATAATTTATAGATATTCTTAAAGTAGCCTTTGACTATCATTGACTGTCAAATTAAAAAGCAAAGAGTAGGGAAACAGATGTGGCTCAAGTGATCAGGCTTCTGCCTACTATATGGGAGGACCTGAGATCGATCCATGGGGCGTCCTGGTAAAAATAAGCGTGCCCACGTGGTGAGCCAAAGTGCCCATGCTGCGAGCTGAGTGCCTATGTGGCAAGCCAGTGCCTGCGCAATTGAGTCACACAGGAAGATGATGATGCAACAGACAGACAAAGGGAATAGTCAAGGCGAAGTGCACTAGAAACCAGGAGCTGAGGTGGCGCAAGTGACAGGGAACCTCTCTCCACATCAGAGGTCTCCAGGATTGAATCCTGCTGAATCCTAGAGGAGAAAAATAAGAAGACAAAAAGAGAGATAGATACAGAAGATAACACAGTGAGGGGACAAAGCAAAAAACAGCAGGGGAGGAGGGGGACAAAACTAAACTGGTGAGATAGTGTAAAAAAAAAAAAAGGGCAAAGGGTATTGAACTTAGAAAGTATTTCTTTAAACTAAGAATGTTTATTGGCTCATTCTCAGTAAATGAAACATAAATTTTCTGCACCAGCCCCTCTGAAGTGTCAAGTACATAGTTTCAGTTGCTAGTAGCATATTTGTATTAAAATCTCCATGTGCTAAAAAGATAAGAATCAACTATGAAATTCAAAATGGAAGGTAGAGAACAAGTAAAAACTAAAGAAGGAAAAGAAATAAAGAGTATCCAGGACTCCTGATTTGTCCCTTTTCATATTTAGGAAAGTATATATGGATGATCAATAATTTACCTAAAGCGATGCTATCAAGTACGAAACTATAGCCTTTATGCTTTTATATAATGTTATTGACTTAAATGAATGGCCACCTTAGCAAGTTATGGTGTTTTATAATGTTCTAGCTTTCACCCAAAGCTACATCTATTAAGGTTTTATTCATTCTTGAAACTACATCATAAAAGACCTCTATTAAAATCAATCCAAAAGGCATAGTGTACTAAAATGTTGGACTTAGGCAGCATAATGCTGTGCATTTTATAAACTAATTTTTAAAAGAAGGTCTAAAAATGACACTAATAACTTTTAAGTAATAAGTCAGACTTATTTTTCCCTACTTCATAAAATACATATAAACATTGGAATAAAAACAGGAAAAACAACAGTAAAATAACAGTTAAGGCAGTTACAGGTTTTGTTCTAAACTTTTTTTCATTATTGTTATAAAGGAAATTTAAACTTTATCATTAAAAGAAAGTACACTATGCTTTAATCAATCCTCTGAGTTTCCTCTGGGATTCAAACTTCAATAACAATTGGCTCTTTTTCATACTTACTTCATCTTTTGTGATAGTATCTTTATTTTTTCATGATTATTAAGGGGGGATTGTAGATTTCAAAAAAAAAAAAAAGAAAATACTACAAAATTTTTTAAGTGACTCTCATCAAGAGCAATAATCTATTTCCCCACCATTTTAATTACTTAACAACATTCTTGAAGAAGTAGTAAAAAGTATTAATTTTATTAAATCATGGACCCTTGTATGCATGTCTTTTGAATATTCTGCATTTCAAAATGGGACGAAGATAGATGTACTTGGCTACATAACAAAGTATAATGGCTGTCTTAAGGAAAAACACTCGTGTTATTGTTTGAATTGCAAGCTGAACCTGATTCTTTTTTCATGAACACCTCATTATTGGAAAAAATAACTGAAAATTAAAACTATGATTATTCAGACATGGGTATTTTGGGCAGACATATTCTCAAAAATGAACAAGGTAAGCTTGTCACTTCAAGGTAAATAGTTGACAATGATTGTTGCCAATGATAAAATCTGAGCTTTCAAGTAAAATCTAAAGTTTTAGAAAAGTTGTATCTGCCACCCTGACCTTGCCACCCTTCCATAAATTAAAGACTGTGCTGATGACACAAGTGATATTAGCAAATTTAATTGTTTTTAACAAATCAATTTTATTGATACATATTAATAAAGCATGCAATTCATCCTAAGTGTACAATCTGTTTTGTATAATTACATAGTTGTGCATTCATCACCTCAATCATAGCAAATTTAATTTTTTATTATATAATGAAATGCAAAATATGCCCCAAATTAGGAAGATCTACAGAATACACTGAACCAGTATTTTCCAAATGACTAAGACAATATAAAACTATGTATGGGTAAAAAAAATTTTTCAAAGAGCAAGATATACAAATAAATTCTGCTCTGAGCACAAAACATTCATAATTTGATTTAAGATCCCACACTGGAACTAACCTTTAAGAAGCAACCACATGTTTTGATACACTATCAAAGAAGAACCAGAATTATCAGAAAAGGCTTTAGAACTCCCTTTTCCATCTACATTATCAGTATGAGGTCCTATATTCTCCACATACATCAACTAAAACAAGTACAAACAGATCAAATGCAGAAGCAGATATGAGAGTCAAGTAGTTTTACAATTCCACTCTCCTCACTAATTTTTGAAAGATGCAATAGGTTTATTACTGTTACTTTTTAATGAATTGATAAATTAATATTTGTAATATTTTCAATTTTAATTTCTATCATGGTAAATACTGATGAATAAAACCATCATAAACAAAACTATTATACACTAATTGTTTATGTATGTTTATGTGTGAGTGATATATTTCAATAAATTAAAAAACAAAACAAAACAAAAAAAGTTCTTTGAAATCCTTAGTAATTTTTAAGAGTGTAAAGGAGTCATAAGACTAAAATATTTGAAAACTATTGCCTTAAAATATTGAACTTTAACAATAAGAGGAAACAATAAGAATGAGAAATAACATTTATTTACTGCTTAGTAAGACCAGGCTTATGCCTTAGGCTCTTTAGATTCATGTTATTTAGTTCCCATTTTACCACTAAAGAGAAAAAAAAAGTATCCATTTTAAGAAATAAACTCTTGCCTCAGATCATCTATTAATAAATATCAGCACCAGAATACAAATTTACAAATCAGGTTTGCATCTGTCTCCAAATCCCACTAGACCACACTGCCACAGTCTAAGAGCAGATAATCATAGCAAAGACCTCTAATCACTAGAAAATCTTTAAATGATGTAAGTTGTGTAAGAAGACAATGACATGAAACATCATACAGCTCTATGCTTAACATCTGGGCTACAGCACCAGCCTATCTGCATTCAAACACTGCTTCTACCAGTTAGCCTCTGTGCCTCCATTGTCCTATCTGTAAAATGAGGAAAACAATATTACCTACTTTATAGTATTGTTGTAATGATGAAAGGGTTAACTATATGTAGAGTAGTTCCTGGAACACAGTAAGAATTCAATGCATGTGAATTACTATAATGATGATGATGATGACATGATTACTAAGAGAAAAATGTGGAGTCTTCAAAGTAACTTCAGATTTTTGGCTAATTTATTTATGATAAAAAATAGTTCTATGGAAAGGAAAAATAAACGATCGATGCATGACAGTTCTGAGTGTTCGATTCACATACTCACTTATTAGGTAATAATCTTTGAGCTGAAATAAAGTGTCACATTAAGTACAAGGTATTAAAAAATGAACATAACATGGATTTTATTCCAAAAGTAGTAAAGAGATTCCAAACAAATCTGATATGCAATTAATTCTAAAGTTCCTTTTTATGCTTAAGAACAAATGGCAAGTGGAGCAAAGCATATACACTGCAGTCTAGGCATGTGTGTTTATGTGTATCTGCAGAATGTCTTTTCTTTATTTAAATCTCAGCCCTTCTGTGTTTTCTTAGCCAAATTCCAAGGGAAAAAATGTAAAGAATGTAGCTTGACCAAAGAAAATATTCTTATCCAAGTATGCTGACATACCTAAATCAATAGATAACAAAATTGAGTATATCAATTTAAAAGTCAAAACAAAAGAAATTTTAGATAAACAACATATTAGAATCTTTACAGTGTTTTTCCCCAATAATCCTACATTTCCAAAAGACTAATAAAACTGATTCACTATTTAGCCAGTTAAGAGAAAAATCAAAATAACACAAAACCCAAACCTTACAGACAAGTATGGGAAATGAAGGCATAAAGATTGATGTTATTCTGCCATTTTGCCTCTCCATTATGTCCAGGTTCATATCTATAAAATTCAACATAATTATTAATAAAATGAGAATGAAGCTATGATTACCGTCTAAAAGGTTCTATGACTAAAATTTAGAAGAATTAAAGGGAAATGGTGAATCATAGTGAATATAAATTTATAAAATAGCTAGCTTATGTGCCTTTGTTATTAACTACCATTTCCATTTATTTGTTCCTTTATATTACAGAATTAAGAGGTTAGAAACAGTGTAAATTAGAAGTAAAAAGGCACTAGTTCAAGGTCAGAGAGACCTGTGTTCTTCTCCTAAATCTACCACTCTTTAACTGTGTGGTCCAGGTTAAATTACATAACCTTTCTAAGCTCCAGTTTCTTAAAAGGAATAAATGGGAATAAAACCTACCTCACAAAGCTGAAATGGACAGAGTAAATGAAACAATGCCCTTAGTAGCTTAAAAGATAATTGTTACTATTGTTATGACTTCAAATGTTGATCAATTTCTATCATTCTTAAAAACCTGGGTTAAAAAAACTCAACTTAGATTATACCCCATAAATTTCACATTTTTTCCTTCCTCTCCAAAGACAATTTCAGTTTGAACACCACACAATTAACACCATTTGCTGTTTTAGACATGCATGCATATCCAACAACAAGATGGTCTTGCATTTTAATCCAGCACAGTATAAAAAGCTTGAACAGTGCCTTCTTGCCCAGGATAAAACATGAATTTAAGTTCCTTCAAGGGTTCTATATTTACAAACTTTTAGTTAAAGGAACAAACATTTAAAAGCTGTTATTGCACCAAAAATAAAGTATTTGAAGTTTCTACAGTAAATAAACTTTATAGTAAATGTAAAAACATAAGAATCACTCCTTCTCTTTTGACTTCTCCTAGATAATATACATTAAAATCTCAAAAAATAGCCACTTGACTGTTTAGCAAACTGCAATGCCCCATTATTAAAAAAAGGAAAAACACTTCAGGGGTAAGAAAATATTTTTTCATTTCACAATCAACATCAACTGTAAAGAATTCCATTACATTTTTGACAATTCCTGTTAATGGACTCAATTAATATTGCCTTTCTTTCTAGTCTGCTCCCCACCACCACCACTACCATCACTATCCCTGTCCAGATACCAGGCTATAATCCAACCCAGGCATTCTTGGAAGACAGCAGCCATTTACCCATTACTGAAAACAAGCCTACAGATGAATCACTTCATTTCAGTCTCAAATTAGAAACTACCGAGGAAGAGCTCTGTTTTGTCTTTTATATAACGAAAAAAAAAAAAAAAAAAAAGGCCAGGGAAACACAGGGATTTTTGCCGTTTTAGACATTAATTGCACAAAACAGCTTTTTTTCTGATAACCAAAGTCAAAACAGAGTGTCAGGGAGTGGATGTGGCTCAAGCAAGTAAGCTTCTCACACACAGAAGGTCCCAGGTTTGGCGACCAGTGCCTAATAAAAATCAAAACTCAAACCAAAAAACAAAAGAAAAAGCCAAGCCAAGGAGCTGATGTGGCTCAGTGGTTGAGAACCGGCTTTACACATACAAGGTCCTGGGTTCAATCCCCAGTCAAGGAAAAAAAAAAAAACACAGTGGCAGATAAAAATAGAAGGAAGCTTCCTCCATATGGTCAAGTGTATATATGAAAATGTACAGCTATCATTGTACTCAAGGGTGAAAGACTGAAAGTTTTCCCACTGCAATCAGGAACAAACAAGGATGCTCACTGTCACCAATGTTATTCGATAGTGTGCTGAAAGTTATCACTAGAGCAATAAGGCTAGATAAAGAAATAAAAGGCACCCAAATATGAAGGGAAGGAGTAAAACTTACAATAGTCAGTGATATGATCCTATATGTAAAAAATCCTGAAAAATCCAAAACAATGCTAATAGAACTATTAGAAGAAAGTTCAGCAGAGTGGCAAGATACACAAAAATCAGTAGTATTTCTATATAATTACTAATGAACCATCTGAGAAGGAAATCAGAAAAAAAAATTCCATTTATAACAGCAACTAAAACAATAAAATATTTGGGAATAAACTTAACCAAGGACATGGGGGACCTGTATTCAGAACACTACAAAACATTGCTGAAAGAAACCAAAGACTTAAATAAATGGTTGGACATTCAGTGTTCATGGACTGGAAGGCTAAATATTGTTAAGATGCCAATTCTACCCAACTAATTTACAGGTTCAATGCAACCCCAATAAAAATCTCGAAAGCCTTTTCTGCAGAAATGGAAAAACCAATTATCAAATTTACTTAGAAAGGTAAGGGGCACTGAATAGACAAAAATATCTTTAAAAAAAGAACAAAGTTAGCAGACACTCACTTCCTGACTTTAAAGTTTTTTACTTAGCTACAGTGGTAAAAATAGCATGTACTGGCATAAAGACAGATTGACCAATGGAATCAAATTGAGAACTCAGAAACAGACTCTCACATCTACGAGCAATTGATTTTTTACAAGGCCATCAAGCCCTCCCAGCTGGGCCAGGACAGTCTATTCAATGAATGGTGCTGGGAGAACTGGATATTCATATCCAAGGGAAAGAAAGAAGACCCCTCCCTAACCTTATACAAAAATTAACATAAAATGGTCAAGTACCTAAATATAAAAGTAACAACCATAAAAACTCCTGTAAGAAAATGGAGGAAAACATCTTCAAGGTCTTGTGGTAGGCTGTGGTAGGCAGCTCATGCAAAGCATGAGCAAAAAGGGAAAAATAGATAAATGGGACCTCCTCAAAATAAACCACTTTTGTACCTCAAAAGACTGTATCAAAGGGTGAAAAGGCAGCCAACTCAATGGGAAAAAAAATTGGGAAATCACGTACCTGATAAGCGTTTAATAACCATGATACATAAAGAGATGCTACGACTCAACAATAAAAAAGACAAACCACCCAATTAAAAATGGGCAAAAAGACTTAAATAGGTATTTGTCTAAAGAAGAAACACAAATGGACATATCCACATTAAAAAAATGTTCAACATTACTACTGATTAGGGAAATACAAATCAAAAACTACAATGATATAATTTCTTCCATTCCTAGAGTCACAATAGTTCTATAGTAGAATACCAGTAAGTCCACTCTATTTCATATTTTATTCCTCCATCCTGTGGACCCTGGGATGGTGATGTCCACTCCAGCTCTAAATCGAGAGGGGGCTTAGATCCCACATGGCTAATGGACACAATTCTCCTGCTTGCATTTGTAAACACTCTCGGTTACCTGGTGTGGTGGTTGACCATCTGATGTGGAGACAGTGGCCACTCAGGAGTTGCTGAGGGCAGGGAGAGGGAAGAAGAGGTGTGATATGGGGGCATTTTCAGGACTTGGAGTTGTCCTGAATGATATTGCAGGGACAGATGCAGGACATTATGTATCCTGCCATAACCCACTGAACAGACTGGGGGAGAGTGTAAACGACAATGTAAACTATAATCCATGAGGGGCAGCAGTGCTCCAAAATATATTTACCAGTGGCAGACTTGGCCCACTGGTTAGGGCGTCCGTCTACCACATGGGAGGTCCACGGTTCAAACCCCAGGCCTCCTTGACCCGTGTGGAGCTGGCCCATGCGCAGTGCTGATGCGCGCAAGGAGTGCCATGCCACACAGGGGTGTCCCCCGTGTAGGGGAGCCCCACGCAGAAGGAGTGTGCTCCGTAAGGAGAGCCACCCAGCAGGAAAGAAAGTGCAGCCTGCCCAGGAATGGCGCTGCACACACAGAGAGCTGACACAGCAAGATTATGCAACAAAAAAAAAAACACATATTCCTGTGCCGCTGACAACAACAGAAGCGGACAAAGAAGACGACGCAGCAAATAGACACAGAGAACAGACAACTGGGGTGGCGGGGGGAGGGAAAGAAAGAAAGAAAGAAAGAAATCTTTTTTTTTTTTTAATGTATTTACCAAATGTAATGAACGGGCCACAACGATGAAAGTGGTTGATGATGTGGGAGGAGTGGGGGAGGAGTGTGGGGTATAAGGGAACCTCTTATATTTTTTAATGTAACATTTTTGTGATCTATGTATCTTTAAAAAAAAAAGACAATTAAAATAAATTTTAAAAAAAAGAAAACCACAGTGCGATATCATTTCACACCTATTGATTGGCCACTATTAAAAATTCAGAAAACTGTATAGCAATGCAACTGGAAAAAAGACCTTGACCAAAAGAGGGAAAGTGTAAAGACAACTGAGTTTATATGGTTAAAAGACTTCAAAGTGTGTCTGGAAGTCATTCCAGAGGTTATACTTATGCACATATCAGCAGGATCTCATTGACTGTCAAAGTAAATATTGCCTCAAATAGTGGGGCTCCTGAGTGCTCTGGAGACACCCAGACACTATAGACAGGGCAGGCAGTTCAGGAATTTGATGCCTTGACAGTGTGCCCTACTTTGGAATTTATGGTCCTCACTGTGACAGAATTGGACTCAGTTGTGGTTTCCCTACTGCCCATTCCATTTGAACCTATAGTTAGTACTAGAGTTGATAGGTGTATATCCAAGAGACTTAAATCTTTGGGCTGTCCATGTACCAGTTGGACCCTGAATCTCAATGGAGTTGCAACACCTACTCTCCAGTTCATTGGACTCATCCAGGACAACTAACAAGGAGATGATGATGGACAATGACCATCTCGAGGAACTGAGAGAGTCTGTAACTGTGAGAAAGACAGTCCCATCCATCTGCCCCATGGGATATAAGCCCCTCTCAATTAGAGGCTGAGTGGGCATCATCATCCCAGAATCCTCAGGAGTGGTGAATGAACCTTGAACTAGACTAGACTTACTGTTATTCTACTACAGACTTACTGGATCCTCACAATGGAAGAACTTTTATCATTGATTGATTTGGAGGAAGTGGCCTCTGGAGGTTGTGAGGGGAGGGAGAAGGAAAAATAGTTGTAATTTAGGGGCATTTTTGGGACTTGGGAATTGCCCTGAATGACACTGTAATAACAGACAGAAGCCATTATATATCTTGTAACAGCTTACAAAAATGTACAGGACAGAGTGTAAACTACAATATAAACTATAATCCACACTTAGTGGCAATGCTCCAAACTGAGTTCATCAATTGTAACAACTGAACCACACTAATGAAGGATGTTGTTAATGTGGGGAAATGTGGAAGCGTTAGGAAGCAGGGCATGTGGGAATCCCCTATATTTTTTATGTAATATTTATGTAACGTAAGTATCTTTAAAAACAAAAATAAAAAAGTATATATAAAAATGTTTTTAAAAAGAAAACTGTAAATGTTGGAGAGGATGTGTAGAGATAGAAACACTTATTTACTGTTGATGGAAATATAGAATGGTACAGCCACGTGGGGAACTGTTTGGCAGTTCCTAAGGAAGGTGAATATAGACTTGCAATGTGACCTAGCAGTACCATTGTTAGGTTTATACCAGAACAATTGAGAGCAGTGACATAAACAGACATTCTCACACTGATGTTCATAGTGGTGGTATTCACAATTGCCAAAAGATGGAAACAAACCAGGTGTCTATCAACCAATGAAAAGATAAACAAACTGTGGTTATAGACATGATGGAATATTATGCAGCTGTAAGAAGAAATAAGTCGTGAAGTATATGAGAACATGGATGAACCTAGAGGACACTATGTTGAGTGAAGCAAGTCAGACAGAAAAGGACAAACACTGTATGATTGTGCTATTATGAACTAAATATATTTTGTAATCTCATGGAGTTACTAAATTGATTATGGATCACCAGAAATTAGAATGAGATTAGAGAATGGAATGCTGAGAGTAAATCTGTGCAGAATTGGTAAAAAAATGTGTGTTAATCATTGGAAATAAACAGAAAAGATGAAAGCCAACATAATGTTTATAACTAGCAATACTATTATGTGGGTATGAAAGCGGTTTAAAGTGAAAATCTAAGGTCATATATATTAATAAAAGAAAAGCTAAAAGATGTAACCCAGAACTGTTTAGCATAGTAAAACTGCATGTGACATATGAATATAGGTAAAATTGCATATATAAGACCATTTTTCTTTGAAGCTGAACAAATGTATGTTAATACTATAAAATGTTAATACCAGACCAAAAGAAAACACATCATGCTATGTGACAGAAACCAGATACCAAGTACTACATATTGTATGCTTCCATTTATATAAATGTATATATAAATCAATTTATAAAGATTAAAATAGAAAATTAGATTAGTGGTTATGTAGGACTGAAATGCTAAGGGGTGTGGAGATTTTCTTTTTGGAGTAATGAAATTGTTCAAAAAGTTTTTTGTGGGGGTGAATGCACAATACTGTGATTATACTAAAAGCCAATAATGATACACTTTGGATAGGTCATATGGTATGTGAATATATCTTAATGAAAGTGCTCAAGAAATAAATAATTGTGCAAGAGAGCCAGAAATAGCAGCTATGTATAGCAGGGGAAACAGAGATTGAGAGGTGAAGAATTTTCTTGTTTGTCTATTTTTTATTATTACTATTGAAATAATGAAAATGCTTTAATAACGATTGAAGTGATGAATGCACAGGTATGTGATTATGCCAAATGTCACTTATTGTACATTTTGGAATAACTGCATGCTTTATTAAAAAGTATCAATAAAATTGAATTGTTTAAAAAAAAAGGTCACCAGATATTGATAACTGTTCCCTAATCAGGGAGGTACAAAATCACCCCTGATGAGAAATGCTCTACACCCTTGTAAACACTGTGACCTCTACCTGGAACAACTTCCACCCATAAAAAAAAAAACCTACTCATTTTTCAAGTCCCAACTTCCATCTTATCACCAGTATGAAGTTTTCTTTCATTCAAAGTTAGTAATTCTTTCATTCAGAGATGGTAACTTTAACAAAGAATCAAAAATAAATGCTGGAGGGAAGCAGATGTGATCAACCTCTTGGGTCCCCACCTATCACTTAGGAGGTCCTGGGTTTGGGTGCCGAGCCTCCTAAAAAAAGAAGATGAGCGGACGCCACCTCCCACCGTGACAAGCTAGATGCCACCTCCTGCAACAAGGAGTTAGATTTGTTCTAACCCTGCTGTAACAAGCAGATGCCAAAAGCCAGCAGACTCTGCAGCCCAGAGGATGTGGCTCAGGCTGTTGGGCGTTCACCTCTCATATAAGAGGTCCCAGGTTCAGTTCCCAGTGCCTCCTGGAAAAGGCAAGCAAACAATGAACAGGTGATGAAAGAACCATCTGGGGAGGGGGGATAAATGAAGAAAAATAAAGTAAATAAAATAAAATCTTAAATAAATGTTAGAACTCTAGCATTTATTATATATAGTGAATGAATACATTGATTTCACTATAACAGAAATGAAGAATGCCTTTGACAGGCTCATCAATAGGCTGGACACAGACAAGGAAAAAAACCAGTAAGCTTCAAGATAAGTCAATAGAAACTTTACAAACTGAAAAGCAAAGGGGAGGGGGTGGACAGCATATCCAAGACATGAGACAATTACAAAAATTTTAATATACAATGGAAATACCAGAAAGGGAAGATAATTTGAAGGAATAATGACTGAGAATTTTTCTAAATTATCAACAGACACTAAACCACAGAACCAGGAAGCTCAAAGGACAAAGCAGAAGAAAGAATCAAAAAATCAACACCTAGGTGTATTCAAAATGCAGAAAATTGAAGACAGAGAAAATCTTGAAGAAAGTCAGAGGATAAAACACATTACCTACAGAAGAACAAGAATAAAAATTACATTAGACTTCTGCTCTGAAACCATGCAAGCAAGAAGACAGTGGAGTAAAATATTTAAAGTATTGAAAGAAAAAAAGAAAACAAACTCACAAACCTAGAACTCTGTATCTAGCAAAATATTAGCCTTCAAAAAAAAAGTGAAGTTCTCAAGAAACATTCTCAGATAAACAAAATTTGGGGGAATTTGTTATCAGTAGTCCTGTCTTGCCAGAAATGCTAAGAGAAGTTACTCAAAGAGAAGGAAAATTACATGGGTCAGAAACTTGAATCTATACAAAGAATGGAAAACATTCAAGAAGGAATAAATAAAAGTGAAATAAAATATTTTAATTTCCCTAATCTAAACTGATTTAGCATGTAAAAGTTCAAAATATTAATGGTGACTATATTAAAAGATTATAGTTTAAGTGAAATTTATGACAGCAATACTGTAAAGGACAGGAGGGAAGAGTTGGAACACTCTGTTATAAGGTATCTATACTACTCAGTAAGTGATATAGTGTTATTTGAAAGTGAATTTAGATTAGCATAAATGTCTAGTGCATACTATAGGACAACCACTAAAACTTTTTTTAAAGAAATGTAATTGATATGCTAAGATAGGATAGCCAATTGAATAATGTAAAATATTCTATTAAAACCAGCAAAGACAAAAAACAAAAGGAATGGAAAATGAAAAAAAAAGGGAAGGAAGGGCAATGAATAGAAAATAATTACAAATATGGTGGATAATCCATCTACATCAACAATCACTTTAAATGTGAATGATCTAAATAAAACAATTAAAAGACAGAGATTATTATCACAGATAAAAAAATGACTCAAATGCATATTGTCTGTAAGAAATTGACTTTAAATATATAAAGGAACAGATAAATTAGAAGAATGGGAAAAGATATACCATGTTAATATGACTCAAAAGAAAGCTGGAAGGGAGCAGATGTAACTTCAAATGGTTGAGCACCTGCTTCCCATATATGAGGGCCTGGGTTCAATCTCCAGTATCTCCTAAAAACAAGCACACAAACAAAAAAACCAACTCTCTTTGGGGAGCAGATATAGCTCAGTGGTTGAGTGCCTGCTTCCCAAGTACAAGTTCCTAGGTTCAATCCCCAGCACCAACTTAAAAAAAAAAAGCTGGACTAGCTATATTAATTTCAGACAAAGCATATTTCAGAGCAAGGAAAATTATCAGAACTAAAGAAGAGCATTATATAATAACAAGGGGAGTAATTCTCCAAGAAGACATAGCAATTCTGAATGTCTACATACCTAGCAATAGAGCTTCAAAATTCATGAAGCAAAACTGATAGACTACAAGAAGAAACTGACAAATTCACCAGTATAGGTGGAGAATTCAAAACCCCTCAATCAGTAACTGACAGTTTCAGCAGGGCAAATCAGTTAGCATATAGCTGAACTGAACAGTACTATCAAAGAATAAAAGGCAAGTGACAATTATTAAACACTTCATCCAACAACAGAATAATAAATTCTTCTCAAGTTCACATGGAAGAGTCACCAAGAGAGACAACATTCTAAGCCATAAAACACATGTTAACAAATGTGAAAAATTGAATTCATACTGATTTTTCTATCAAACTGCATTGGAATTAAACTAGAAATAAATAGCAGAAAGATAGTTTAAAAGTCCCCAAATATCTGGAGATTAAATAACACATTCCTATGTAATACATGGAGGTCAAAGTAAAAGTTTTGAGAGAAGTTAGAAAAATACTTTAATTAAATTAAAATGGAAATACACATCAAAATTTTTGTTTTGCATCAAAATCAATGTTTAAAAAGAATTTATAGTATTGAATGCGTATAATAGAAAAGAAAAAAGATTTAAAACCAATAATCTAAACTGTCACCAGAGGAAACTCAAAAAACAAGAACAAATTAAATTCAAAATAAGGAAAAGAAATGATTAACATTAGAACAGAAATCAGTGAAATTAAAAATAGGAAATTAATAGTCAATGAAACCCAAAAGATGATTCTTTGAAAAGATCAATAACATAAATAAATCTCTAGCCAAGTTTACGAAAGTAAAAAGGGAGAAGACGCAAATTACAGCTATCAAAAATAAAAAAGGGAGTGGATGTGGCTCAAGTGATTGAGTATCCACCTCCCAGACAGAAGGTCCCAGGTTCAGTTACCAGTTCCTCCAGAAAAAAATAAATAAATAACAACAAGCAAAATAAATAAAAAAGCCAACTCAAGGAAGCCAATGTGGATCGGTGGTTGAGCTCCAGCTTGCCATATATAAGGTCCCAGGTTCATAAGTGCTGATTTCTCACCATAAACTGTGAAGGCAAGAAGGCAGTGGTAAGATATATTTAAGGTACAGAAAGAGTAAACTGCCAGCCAAGAATTCTAAATCTGCCAAAACTGTCCTTCAAAAAGAAGGGTAAGTTTAAAGTCTTCACAGATAAACAAAAACTGAGAGTATGTCACCAAGAGACAAGATTTACAAGGGATAATAAAGAGATTGCTACAGCTTGAAAGACTGGAGAGAGGCGTGTAGAAATGAATATTATTAGCAAGGGTATCTAAAAGGTTTAAAAGATAACAATAGTAAGATATGACAACAGACAGTCAAAGGATCAAATGGATGAAGGAAGAAATGCCTTTACAGTAGTAACCTTGAATTGAACTCCCCAATTAAAAGACACAGACTGGCAGAATGTTTTTTTTAAAAAAAGCACACCATCTATATGCTTGTCTACAATAGACTCAACCTAGATAAAAGGACACAAATAGGCTGAAAGTAAAAGGTTAGAAAAAGATAGTTGGGGCAAATAGTAACTAAAAAAAGAGCTGGAGTAGCTACAATAATATCAGACAAAATAGATTTTAAATGCAAAATTGTTACAAGCGTGAAGAAGGTCGCTATTTATTAACAAAAAGAGCAATTCACTGAGAAGAAATAATAATAAATATTCATGCACCTTACCTGAGTGCCCCCCCCCAAAAAAAATGAAGCAAACACTGGCAAAACTGAAGGAGAAATAGCTATCTCTACAGTAATAGTTGGAGGCTTCAATATACCACTCTCATCATTGCATAGAACATCTGGAAAGAGCATCAATAAAGAAAAAGACAGCTTGAAAAATGTTAAATTAACTAAACCTAACAAACATACATAAAACATTACTTTCAAAAAGAACAAGATATATATCTTCTCAAGTTCTCATGGATTTTTCTCCAAGACAGACTATATTTTGGGTCACTAAACAGGTCTCAAATTTAAAATGATGGAAATTATACAAAGAACTTGCTCTGATCATAATGGAATGAAGCTGGAAACCCTTAACAGTCAGAAAAAAAGGAAAATTCACTAATATATGGACATTAAAGAACATACTCTAAAGTAACCAGTGGGTCAAAGAAGAAATTGCAAGAGAAATCAGTAAATATCTTCAGGCAAATGAAAATGAGAACACAACATATCAAAATCTATAGCTTGCAGTAAACGCAGTGCTGAGAGGGAAATTTATAGCCTGCCATGCTTACACTAAAAAAGAAGAGCTAAAGTCAAAGACCTAACTGCATACATGGAGGACTAGAAAAAGAACAGTAAACTAATCCCAAAGCAGAAGAAAAAAAATAGAAAATATTAGAGCAGAAATAAACGAAATGAAGACCAAAAGAATAGTGAACCAGCAAAATTAAAAGTGAGTTCTTCGAGAAAATCAACAAAATCGACAAACCTTTAGATAGTCTGACAAATCAACAAAGAGAGAAGATGCAAACAAATGAAATCAGAAATAATGGGGGACATTGCTACTGACCCCACAGAAATAAAAAAAGATCATAAGAGGATACTATGAACAACTGTATACCATGAAACTAGACAATATAGATGAAATGGACAAATTCCTCGAAGCACATTAACAAGCCACACTGACCCAAGAAGTAACAGAACATCTCAACAAATCAATCACAAGTAGAGAGTGAAACAGTCATCAAAATCCTCCCAAAAATGAAAAGCCCAGGACCAGAATTCTACCAATCATTCAAAGAAGATTTAATACCAAAGCCAGATAAAGATACTACAAAGACAAAAATTAGCCTAATTTCTCAAATGAAGAGATGAAAAAATCCTCAACAAAATATTTGTTGATTTAATCCAAAAGTACATTAAAAGAATTACACATCACAATCAAGTGAGTTTTATCCCAAGAATGCAAGGGTGGTTCAACACTAGAAAATCAGGGTAATACACCAAATTAAGAAATCAAGGAAGGAAAACCACATGGTCTTCTCAATTCAGAGAAAGAAGGCATTTTGACAAAATATACCTTCCTTTCTTGATAAAAACACTCTGAAAGATAGGAACAGAAGGAAACTTTCTCAACATGATAAGATACATACATGAAAAACTCACAGCTAACATTGTACTCTATGGTGAAAGACTGAAAGTTTTCTCAGTGACAGTATCAAGACAAGGAGGCCCACTGTCATCACTACTACTCAATATTATGCTAGAAGTTCCAACTCGAGCAATTAGGCAAGAACAAAAAATAAAAGGCACCTAAATAGGAAAGGAAGAATAAAACTTTCATTATTTGCTGACTGGATGATCTTATACCTGGAAAATCCTGAAAAATCCACAACAAAGCTACCAGAACTAATGAACAAGTTCAGCAAAATGGTACGATACAAGACTAATGTCATTTCTATATACTACTAACAAGCAATCTGAGGAGGAAGTCAGTGAAAAAAATTCCATTTACAATAGCAACAAGAAAAATCAAATATTTAGGAATAAAGTTAACTAAGGACATAAAGGACCTATCCTAGGAAATGATTAAACATTGTTAAAAGAACTAAAAAATAACCCGAACAGACTGAAGGACATTTCATGTTCATGGTTGGGAAGACTAAATATCATTAAGATGTCAATTCTACCCAAACTGATTTCAGATTCAACACAATCTTGATAAAAATTCCAACAGACTTTTTTTTTAAGGAAATGAAAAAGCCAATTAGCAAATTTATCTGGAAGGATACGGGACTCAAATAGGCAAAAATATCTTTAAAAAGAAGGAAGCTGGAGGATTCTTGCTTCCCAGTTTAAAGCATAGTACTTAGCTACAGTGGCAAAAACATCATGGTACTGGCATAAAGACAGACATGTTGGCCAATGGACCTGAACTGAGAGTTCAGATACAGAACCTCACGTCTATTATGGTCAACTGATTTTTCACAAGGCTGTTTAACCCATCAAGCTTGGTCAGAACAGTCTATTCAACAAATGGTGTTCGGAGAATTGGATATCTATTAACAAAATAAATAAAGACAGCCATCACACACATGTACAAAAATTAACTCAAAATGGATCAAAAACCTACATATAAAAGCTAGACCATGAAACTCCTAGAAGAAAATGAAGGGAAACATCATCAAATCACATGGTAGGTGGTAGTTTCTTAAATCTTGCAACCAAAGCATGAGCAATGAAAGAAAAAATATACAAATGGGACCTCTTCAAAATGAAACACTTTTGCACTTCAAATGACTGTCAAGAAGGTAAGAACATAGCCTACAAAATGGGAGAAAATATCTGGAAACATAACTGATAAGGGTTTGATTTCCATGTTAATATAAAGAGATCATGCAATCAACAATAAAAAGACAAGCCAACCCAATTGAAAAATGGGGAAAAGACTTGAATAAACATTTTAACGAAGAGGAAATACAAATGGCCAAAAGGCACATAAAAAGATGCTCATTATTACTAGCTATTAGGGAAATGCAAATCAAAACTAAAGTGAGATACTATTTTACACCTTACAGAATGGCCATTATTAAGAAAAGAAAAAGTGCTACAGAGGCTATAGAGAAATAGGAACACTCGTTCTGTTTGTGGGAATGTAGAATGATGCTGCCTCTGTGGAGGACAGTTTAACAGTTCCTCAGGAAGCTCAATATAGAACTTCCATATGATCTGGAAATCCTACTACTAGGAATATATTCAAAAGAAGTGAAAGCAGGGACACAAACATACATTTACATGCCAACGCTCATAGCAGCATTATTCACGTACTGAAAGACGGAAACAACCTAAGTACCCATCGACCAATGAATAGATAAAATGTGGTATATACATATGATAGAATACTACTCATCATATAGTAACAGTATATTCATATGAATTTGGAATGCATACGACAACATGAATGAACCTTGAGGATATAATGTTGAGTGAAATAAGCCAGACACAGAAGGACAAATGTTATTATCTCACTAATATAATCTAAATGCAATCATACACTCATGTAGTGAAACTATAGAGTACAGGTTACTAGGAAATAGAATGCAGGTTGAAAAGGGGGAGCTGATGGTTAATGTATGTAGAATTTTTAATAAGGTTGATTATGAAAGTATGGAAATAGAATTGATGGTAACATTATAGTAAGTATAACTAACACTACTGATTTAATACATGTGATTGTAGCTGAAAGGGGTAGTCTAGGGATGTAAATGTCAATTGAAGGAAAGCTAGAGGATAATCTAGGGACTGTATAACGGATCTCAGTGGTAGATGAGAATTGTAGTTAATGGTACAAATACAAGAATGCTTTTCTATTACAAGGTGTTAAGAACATGATGATATGGGGGAAAAATATAACTAATGTAACTTATGGGCTATAGTTAACAGTAATATGGTAATATTTTTGCAACAATAGCAAAGAAGATACTCTATCAATGCTAAGGGTCAAAAAGGAGGGTGTAAGTGAGTATGGGATTTTTCCTTTTGGAGTAATGAAAACATTCTAAAATTGACTGAGGTGATGAAACTGAGAGCCACTGAGTACACACTTTCAATGGATTATACAAGGAATGGGACCATATAACAAAGGGAACCCGATGGTGGATTGTGGACTGTGGTTAACAGCACAAATATGAAAATGTTCTCTCATAATAAATATACAATACTAATTAATACAGTGTTAATAATAGAATGGTTTGTGGGGAAAATATACCAAATGTGAGATAGAGACTTCAACTGGCAGTAATATTTTGAGATGTTCTTTCATCATTTGTAACATGTTCCACAAGGTGTTGGTAGAGGGGCTACATATAGGAATCCTGTATGGTATGCCTGACTGTACTGTAAACTTGTATCTTGTCTAATAAAAAAAAAAAAAAAAAACAGTGAGTGTAATCCACCACATTAACAGGCTCAAAAAGAAAAATTATTTGATCATATCAATACATGCAGAAAAAGCATATGACAAAAGCAAACACCTGTTCATGTTTAAAAAAAACAAACCCTTAGTAATCAAAGAATAGAGGGGAACTTTCTCAACTTGATAAAAATCTACAAAAAACTTAGTCAACATCATACTTAATAGTGAGAAACTAGATGCTTTCCTCTTAAGATCAGAAACAAGACAAGGATGTCCTCTCTCACCACTTTTATACAACATTGCTCTGGAAGACCTAGCTAATGTACTAATACAAGAAAAGGTACAAAGACTTGGAAGGAAAAAGTAAACTTTTCACAGTTGCTGTGATAGACTATAAAAAATCCCAAAGAATGGATCAATTAAAAAAAAAAACACACCTGGAACTAATAAGCAAAATTGTAGCAAGATACAAGATTATTATACAAAAGTCAATTTCTTTCCTATACACCACCAATGAATTATTGGAATTTGCACTCCTAAGAAATACCCAGATGAACTGAAAACTTATGTCCATACAAAAAAGCATGCACACAAATTTTACAGCAGCTTTATTCCTAAATGCCAAAAATTGGAAGCAACTAATATATATTTCAAAATTGAATGGAAAACAAACTGCAGTACATCATACAGTGAAGTATAGTTCAGCAATAAAAAAAAAATGAGCTATCAAGCTATGAAAAGACATGGAGGAACCTTAAATGCATATTGCTATGTGAAAGAAGTCAGTTTGAAACAGATACGTACTGTATGATTCCAACTATATGACACCACAGAGACAAAAAATAATCCATGTCTGTTGAGATTTGAATGGGAAGAGAGGTATGAAGAGATGAAGCACAAAGCATTTTCAGGATATTTAAACTATTCTGTATGACACTGTAATGGTGGATACATGACATTATGCATTTGTCAAAACCCACAGAACTGCACAAAACCAGAGTAAACCCTAATGTAAACTATGGTCTTTAGTTAATAACAATGAATCAACATTGGTTCATCCATTGTAACAAATATACCACATTCACTCACACAAGACATTAATAGGGGAAGGAGAATTTTACAGGGGAGGTATATGGTTAACTCTGTATTTTCAGTACAGTTTTTCTTATAACATAAAATTGCTCTAAAATATAAAGCCTATTTTTAAAAAAAAGTTCATAGTTTTTTCCTCTTGTAGCTCTTACCTTATTGTTTTTCTACTTGATTACATACGAACATATATGTTCTATTTTCCCATTAGAGTATGAAAACTTCCGTCTCATTGTTCATTTTATTTATGCTGATTTTAGGTGTTCAACAAATGTTTGTTAATAAATTATGAGCCTTTTATAAAAAGCATACCTGAGATAACATTCCCATTGCCAAGAGAAAGTTTAGTTCACTGAATTAGTAAAAAAATAACCCTTCGGGTTTACTTTTTTTTTTTTTTTCCTTTTATTCTGGTAAACTGAAGTTAAATGATACACTCCAAGGATCCAGGTATACCTAGTTTTCTGATATTTGAAATTGATCCTTGTTTAGATTTATCTTTGTGCCATCCATTATTCAAACTATTATGTCATCATTAGTTGTTTCAAATTATTTTTGGAATGTGGATGGGTAAAAATAGCAAGCACAAAAACATAAAACCAAAATTTTGTACCATAAAGATCCAGTTGAGGGAAACAGATGTTGCTCAACCAATTGGGCCCCCATCTACCACATGGAAGGTCCAGGGTTCCATGTCCAGGGTCTCCTGGGGGCAAGGTGGCCCAAGAAGCAAGCTGGACCATGCAGAGTGCCCACCCACACTGGAATGCCACCCCACACGGAAGTGACCCCCTGCGTGGGAATGCTACCCAGCATGGGAAAGACGCCCTGCACAGGAGTGCTGGCCAATGCTGAGAGCTGGTGCAGCAAGATGACAAAAGAGATACAGAGGAGAGAAAATAAGAATACATAGCAGAACAGGGAGTTGAGGTGGCGCAAAATAATCATCTCTCTCCCACTGCAGAAGGTCCTAGGATAGGTTCCCAGAGCCACCTAAAAAGAAAACAAGCAGACACAGGAGAACACACAGCGATTGGACACAGAGAGCAGACAACGGGGGGACGGGGGAGGGAGAGCAGAAATAAATAAAATAAATCTTAAAAAAAAATACAGGCGGCAGACTTGGTCCAGTGGTTAGGGCGTCCGTCTACCACATGGGAGGTCCGCGGTTCAAACCCCGGGCCTCCCTGACCCGTGTGGAGCTGGCCCACGTACAGTGCTGATGTGCGCAAGGAGTACCATGCCACACAGGGGTGGCCCCGCGTAGGGGAGCCCCATGTGCAAGGAGTGCACCCCATAAGGAGAGCTGCTCAGCATGAAAGAAAGTGCAGCCTGCCCAGGAATGGTGCCGCACACACGGAGAGCTGACAAGATGACGCAACAAAAAGAACACAGATTCCTGTGCCGCTGACAACAACAGAAGCAGACAAAGAAGAATGCAGCAAATAGACACAGAGAACAGACAACCGGGGTCGGGGGGCAGGGAAGGGGAGAGAAATAAATAAATATTAAAAAAAAAAAAATACAAACAACTTGATTAAAAAAAAAAAAGATACAGTTGAAGAATAAAAATGAAAAGTTACACTAACACTAAACAGTGATTTCTAACCATGATTCTATGTTGTTGTTTTTTTTAAAGACTTATTTTTTTATTTCTCTCCCCCCTCCCCCCAGTTGTCTGCTCTCTGTGTCCATTCACTGTGTGTTCTTCTGTGACTGCTTCTATCCTTATCAGCAGCACCGGGAATCTGTGTTTCTTTTTTTGTTGCGTCATCTTGCTGTGTCAGCTCTCCATGTGTGCAGTGCCATTCCTGGGCAGGCTGCACTTTCTTTCGCGCCGGGCAGCTCTCCTTACGGGGCGCACTCCTAGCGCATGGGGCTCCCCTACATGGGGGACACCCCTGCATGGCAGGGCACTCCTTGCACACATCAGCACTGCGCATGGGCCAGCTCCACATGGGTCAAGAAGGCCCGGTGTGTGAACCGTGGACCTCCCATGTGGTAGGTGGACGCCCTATCCATTGGGCCAAGTTCGCTTCCCCATGATTCTATGTTAACCCAGCATTTTTCCAATTACTTCAAGAGATAAAAAAATTTGCAGAGAAAAAGTTAGAAAAATCTGACTTAGATTTGTACGCATATACATTACACATTTAGATATTATGTATATAAGCCAGGCTGCCATACCACACTTATCTGGGAAGAAGGAAAACTCGGAACCTGGAAATATCAAATGATCAGCAACAACAAATAATAAAGTGTCACATTCCATAAAGGCTGAAGATCATTTACAGGAATGTCCTCCTGAATATTCTATGCCCAAGACCCATTACTCATACACGTAGCTTTTTAATCTTGAAATACCCACATGATTTCTTCAATCTCTGAATTAGTGTCTGTTACCATAGTTTTAAAAATAATCATAACAGTGTCATTTTTTATGTATCAGTCCTAAATTTCTATCAAAATTAAGAACTGTAATTCACACTTTTTGCTACAAATAACTCAGGGTAAAATGACATTCAATTTAGTGCTTGTGTTCAATTGAAAAGTCAAGGCAATTAATTAATCAAGAAAAGTAGCATCCACCTATACTGAAGAAACTTCATGGAATAATACGCAAATGTAGCATTCTCATGGCTGACAAGTTTCTATTATTAAACTGCTAATGTGTTTATTTCCCCCACAATACCTGAATTTTTGTCATGAATACACATTAAATCTTGTAGTTATTAGTTGTGATGACTAGGTGACAGTGAAGACACCACTTGAGAATGTGCCTTTGACAGATCATTGACACACAGTCACAGTTCCTTTTTTTTCTCTCTCTCTCTTCACTTAAACAGGAATCATGCAGTAGGAAATGAACTGGAGCTATTAAGAGATTATTCAGGTTTAATAGCACGCATCCTTTTAGCTGGTAGTTAGAACAATACACAACGTGGCAGAGTTAAGCAGAGGCATCAATTATACTCTCAGACCTGTTAATATTTTTGACAATATTTAAATAGCACATCCCTTCAGAGCATGGCTTTTTTGCCCTCTCAGTTACACACCTGTCAAGGATTTAATGTGCCAAAGGGAAACTGTTTGATCTCTAAGGGCAGTCTTAATACTAAAGAAGCAAATTGGAAAAATTAAACATTATTGAATAGAAGCAATGAAAGGGATCTGAGGAAAAAAACATTAGACTTAATTCAACATGGCATGTCAGCATCTGTCATTAATACAACAAAATGATCATGTTCTCTAACACGCTGCCTATATCTCATACTTTTTAATTATTCATTTCTTTAGCTTCTCTAAAAGACAGGAGAATGATGGAAGAGGAGAAGTGGAGGGGTCAAATTTTCCAGTAATACCAGAAAAGAAAGACACAGTAATTTGTACCTGTCATAAATACAAAATTATACATTCGAAAACACAATCTAGGTATAAGATAATAAATAAAAGTTGGACATTTAGCAGATTTGTGTTTGCTGGTTTAAAAGAAACAAAATTCATTCTTTAGATGCATTAATTATTATAAATAATAATAAATAAGAAATTGGTAAACTGCACAGACTATTTTAATCTAACATAATAAAGTTCAGAGTATCTCAATTTTAAGAGACAAAAATGCTAGTTTTTTACATTTTCCTCTACTCATACAAGTAAAAAAGAATTTGTTTTGATAAAACTAATAAAAGAGAATTAGTAAAGAATATTGGCTAAAGAGGAAAGTCACAGAAATGGTGAGAAGTTATCGATGGTTTTAACAGAAATGAAACACTTGGCATCTAGGTATCAAATCTCTATCCTTGAAAAAGAAAAGAGAAAAAGAAAGAAGGCTGCAAAAATTTCAAAAGGGAATAGGCCATTTCTTGAATGCCAAGAAAATCAAGTTCTAGTTCTGGCTCTATTGTTATAAAGACATCGCTTAACCTCCCTAAGCTGCTATAATTAGCAGGGTTCAGGCTTGATATTGTCCATGGTTTCATCAGCATTAGTTTTCCCCTCTATTTGAATAGGTGACCAATGAGTCAAAAGTCCAAAGGCATGTAAGACATACCTACAGAATTCACAAACCTCACAATGCAGTCTTGAAATGTATCAGCATCTATCAGGAATAAAACAATAAGATCACACTGTACTTAGTCACAGAGTCTTGAGGCGCAACAGTATTACAGACTATAGATTTCCAAGCAGAACTCAACTGAACCACAAGAGACCCAGATAATCTTATAGCCCACAAGTTCTTTTGGTGAATCCTACTTCCATTTGAAATGTTAAAACAAGCTCAACAAGTAGGCCCATTTAATCCCCTCTGTGCAGGAGGCAGAATCCACACGAAGGCTATCCCACTTACATAAGGCTGGTTAGATGGGAACTTTCAACAGTATCTCACCAGACTACTAGTATTTCCTGACATACTTGCTAATATTCTTTTGTCTCAACTTTTCCTCTCATTCTAATTGTATTTTTACATAATACACAATAAGGGAAGAAGACACCTGTTCAACTTCTGTACACACTCTGAAAAAAAACAATTTTCCACATCATAATTATGCTCATATTTAGACTACTGAATTCTCCCAAAACTTGCCAGTTTGTTCTGAAAATTAGTCTCTAAAATCAATCTTTTCCAACAGAATGAACACAACTACATATAACAAAAACTCTCTTTTTCCTTAATTTATGAGTATGACTTTTAAAACAATATAGTAGAAATTCAGTATAGAGAAAATATTTTGAAAGATTATTCTTGATTTACTTTTTTTGGCTACCAAAATGTCTACATTAAAAAGTTACATGACATTAAGCAAAAATGTTATTACTATTGCCACTATTTATCCTTTTGCATTTGGCACATGTTGGAGTTTTTTAAATGGAGCTGTTCTTTCAAAGAATTACGAAATTAGTCTTCAAGTTTCATTTTTAACCTTTTAAGGCAGAATATTTGCTAGCCAGTCATCTATAACCATTAAATTATGGATGCTAAAAGCATTAGACTGAATATTAAATTGGCTTGAAGGCATAATTAGATTAACTTCAAACCTTGAGGATAATAACAATTTTTAAAATATATTTTTTTAAAAACCAGAGAAATGGTGATTAAATTAAGTAAATTCAAAAAACATCTGACTTCAGGTCTCATTCTGTCATTGAGGTATGTTTCAATTTTAATATAAGTGCTAGGACTTTTCAATGTTCATAATTTTTTCAGAAAAAAGAACTCTATTCCATTTAGAAGATCTCATGTTTATCACCATCTGATGCTGTCATGGAAGCAATTGCTACTTACACTCATTTAAGAAGTGAGAATTTGCAACTCCTCTAACTGATGACAATGTAATTATTCCTTTTACTGTCAAAACAGAGGTGATTTCCCTTCCTTACACACACATGTAAATCCAAGCTTATCTGAAATCTTGTAAGTAATAAATGTCTGAATCTGAATGAGCAAGATCACATGAACAATGAGCCCTAGTGATGAAGGAAACCAAGTCTACAGCCATCTCCCCTACATATATTTTTATCATCCCCTTCTCCTGTAATAGCTCATTCTTCAGCATCCACACAGCTTTCAACACGATGTCATATCATCTACAATACACAGCAACAACCATTACAAAAATAACTAGGGGGAGAAAAGCCACAGTGAATCTGAACGTCTTGTTTGGAGATTTAAATGACTTCATTAACTATTCATTAACACATACAAAATCCAGCCTTTCAGAAAAACACAAGCTTTTCATGAGCTCTATGCTGTGCTGTGAATGCTTGTTTGCGTGAATAATGCCCTACCTGGTCTCTCAGCTGCTGTACAGAAGTCTGAAGGTTCAGAATCTGACTGAAGAGTGGGCTCTGCAGGACTGACTTCAGAAGGTTTAATTTGTCTTCATTTGCTACATCCCCACGTTCTCGAAGCTTGGTTTGCAAGCGCTCTGCAGCCTGCAGGGCCCGATTTTTGTCTATACCAAACAGTAGCATTAGTCAATAACAAAATTCAAAAACCACATGTCGAACCAATCATAACCTAAGAGGACTCTATCAAGAGCACAAAATGGGTTGCAGAATTAACATATATATAGTAACAAGTTACTATAAAAATGCCACTCAAACCTTCTAAGAAAGTATTAAGGGTATTAAGTGCAGTGTGTGCTATATGCAACTAGCAACATGTAAAGTACAGAACCTAGTTCAGATGGCATATGTTTGAATTCCAGTGCCAGCTATTTCAACTCTTTCATAAAAACTATATAAAACAAAATATTCTATTGTCAAATGCTGATATTTTCCTTTTTTTAAAAAATGATTTATATATAATAAAAAGTTCAAATAGAATTAACTCATCAGTAGAAAGTTGTGGCTTATGTCACTGTAGACACAGCATCCAAAATTATAACAATTTCCTATTATAAGGGCCTAAACATTCTATTAATATAACCGAGAATTTACTTGGAAATTTATCACAATAGCACATATTGTTTCAAAAACACTACTTTTTAATACTTTAAACAGCCTTCCCCAAAATTAAATAGCATATTAACATATACATCAAACCAATCCAATTCAAATCATTTATTGAGCATCTTAGGTATCAGTAAACAGAATTGCAAAGGTAAATATTTTGATTATGTTTGTCCCTTATAGTCACAGCATTTTGCATACATGCTTTCACCAGATAGTGAGTTTTTCACCACAAACAACAGTTAAAAACATCTCCCTAAAACATATACACACGTATACACACACACACACTTTTAAGAGAAGCCAATTTGGCACTGTTCAGATATATGTCCTAACAGATTCATAATGGTAACAAATACGTCTACCAAAATATATTTGCCATACCATACTAATCAAAAAGAGTGGGAATTATCACTAGAGACACTTTCTTTAGCACCAAATCTTGAGCTACACAGAAATGGGGAAACTAAAATACGTACTGATGTTGGTAATTAGTTCACATACACACAAACATACAACTTAAAATAAGCAATGTTTACTCCTAATTTTAAATCATTACTTAATGATAGAGATACACATGAGAATTTTATTTTGGATTAAATCTCCCACAGTATCTCATAATACAGATCAAGTATTAATTCTCAAGTCAATCTGCAACTCAGTAACAACTTACAGAATACTCTAAAGGAATAGTTTAAATAATTCTGTATTTCCCCTTCATTTTCCATGTATAATAACTTTCCTATGTAGAATAGTAGTCTTTTTGTTGTGTGACTTCAGTATAAAATGGTGATTAAGGAAATGCACATCCATACATTCTCCTTGCCACCAGAGTATAGGAGCAAAAGACAATAATGATCCCCATGATCACAAAACTAGCTCCTTCCCCTTTGCTGCCACCTACTCTCACTCTACCCGGCACCACCCATGGATATCAAGGTACCAGCATGGCTGAGAAATGCCAGAGAGAAATCCAGATACCGTCCAATAGTCATATCCAAAGTGTTATCTGTGAGAGGTGAGGGCCTGGGGTGTGAGATGACTGGAGTGTGTACATATCTGTTACTAGTTTTATAAACTAGTTCCTCCAAAACTAGACAGCAGTGTGAAAAGAAGACTGACACATGAGCTTGTGAGATTTGGAAATTTCAATCTAAACTATCTCATGTAGAAATTAAACTGCCTTAAATCTTCACTGAAGCTTACATGCCTGGATTCAGCCTGTGTTATTGTTCTCTTTATCAATTAAAAGCAAGAATTTTCCAAACTAAGTCATTGCTAACAGCATCCTGCTATCTAGAACATAATATATTTCAAAGATTCCTATGGAAGAAGTTTGAATTCTTACAACAGTAGACAGGACATAATAGGTCTTACCTATGGTTTCCAACATTTTTTTCAACATTCAGTGTTCTTCTTTACAATGATTAAAAACAGCAACTAAAATGAGCCCTGGAGAGAAAATAAATAAAATGGAATGGTTATGTTTTACTGGAACTTCAAAATTGTATTCTAAATCAAATACTCTAAAATGCGCCTAGTACTCTGAATCTCTAGACCATTAAAATTTTGTTGATTTAATTTAAGATAGTTTCCTTTATGGTAAAACAAACAAACAAAAAACAAGGGAAATCTATTTTAGGGGCTACTCATAATTATATTATATTTGCAGGTAATATTTGCATAATAAGATAAAAGGTATATAATGGGTTTTAAATAAGGTGGCAGACATTTCTAAAATATTTAATAGCTTCTCGACTCTGATGGCTATTATCTTGAAGGCATTTAGGGTTCCTTAACCTCCTAGAGTCAGGAGCTTACCTGATGTTGCCTAAAAAAAGATTAAAAGTGTAAAAGTAGATGTTAACATGCCCTCAAATATTCACATTGTCAACTGAGGAAACTATGCACATATAACAGTTAGAAATGAGTTTTGACACTCAAGCAGTACATGAACCACTGGAAGATAATACATTAATTCACTGAAGCAAAACTCAATAAAAGAGAGTATAATGTTAGACACAAAAGGATTTTTCAAAGGTTGTCAAAATATCCTCCTGAATATGTTCTTCTCTTTCCCATTCAAAAAACTTTCTCAACTAATTCAACCCTCACAGATCTTATCTTTTTCTGACAATACTTAAGACTCTAAGAAGTATCAGATACAGATATACACTAACAATGTCCACACCACTAAACCCATCTTTACCTTTGCTGTCCAACATGTTTCTAAAACTGACTGCTTATTTATCCCATCTTTGGCCTTGGAGAAAACCCTAAGTCATCAGGAAATCAGTCAGTCATTTCTTCAACAGGGAAAAAGGAATCTACCACCATACATCCTCATTCTCCATCTAGAAGATGAAATGATCTTTCTGTGAGGAGGAACAAGTCATCTCCTTGTTACTTCTTTAGGAGAAAATACATTTGGGAAAAAAGGAAGTACATAATGTAAGTGAGCAGATGCAGAGGTCATCAATGCCTGCAGTTTGCTCTGAGTAAGAAGGGAGAAGTTACTGACTTTCCCTACCACAACTTAGAATACACATTTAAAACACCAACTCCATTTCAGGGAATCTTCTTGTATAACTACTGGTATTTGTTAGAGAAAGTCAAGGAAAAAAGGCACTGGCTCTGACCTGAAATTGAAATCTAAAAAGCAGTGTAGCCTTGAGCAAGTAGCCTGTTTCCAAGAAAATAAACTTGTTCATTGTGTTTAGGGTTATTCCCAGCTCATTGCATAGCCAACAACTATGAAATATGTATTTGGGATTAATGCTGAGCCTATGTAGACAGGCACACTGAGGCCAATGCATGTTTCATGGGGACCTAATACAGGGAGAACATATGAAATAAACTGGTGACATTTTTTATTCTTATTTACAAAGAGAATACAATATTCCTTTATAAAAACAGCATACTATGAGGTAATCACCCCCAATTTATTAACTTCTAACAATTGAAAAATAAAAGTAAAGATATCCCAATATAAGGAAGCCCAGGTCTACAAAGGCATATTTAGTTAAAGAGCCCAGGAGGAAGCAGGATAACAATGACAGAGCATGGACTGGAGACTCTGATAACCTGAACTTAAATTTCAGCTTGTCTACTTACTACCTATTTGCCTCTTGTTAAATCACTTATCTTTTCTGAACACAAATCTCCTTATTTCCTGATGAATGATATTTATAGTTTTCAAGGAATATATTATATGTGCTTGGTATGCACAAGAGAATTTAACTCTATCTCTTTTTCCCTGTGAAAAAAGTAACTCAAAGATAGGCTGTATTCACAATGTAGACACCAGTCAGAGGGTAGAGGAGGAAGTCACCTATGGATTTAGAGGCTCATTGATTTCTGAAAATTCTGCAGAGAAAGTACAAAGCAGGCATGGTCTAAATTAGGAAAATGTTGTCATACAAAAGTTCACCTACAAGTCAGTTGTACGGATATAGGACTACTTTATTTTGTCAAAGAAACTCTTATTAAAAGCTTTCCCATAAAATAAAATGAAATTTAAAAATTTTAAAAGCCCAATTCAGCTGCAAGCCACTGACATGACATTAGGTCCTCAATGAGATCCCTACTCCTTAGACTTTAGTGATTCAATTTTTAAAAAAGTAATCTTACAGTTTCTCCTTTCTGAGTAAAATTTTACCATTAACAACCATGACACAGACAAGAAGTGTTTTATAAAAAAGTTCCTTTCTATGCTCTATGTCCCTACCCCAAAGATTTAGTTCTTATTATAAACAAATCCATTTGTAGTAACATAATTTCTAGGGAAGCAGACTTGGCCCAGAGGTTAGGCATCCATCTACCACATGGGAGGTCCGCGGTTCAAACTGCATGGGCCGTGTGCAGCTGGCCCATGCAGTGCTGATGTGCGCAAGGAGTGCTGATGCATGCAAGGAGTGCCTTGCCATGCAAGGGTGTCCCCGCATAGGGGAGGCCCATGCGCAAGGAGTGCGCCCCGTAAGGAGAGCCGCCCAGCACCAAAGAAGGTGCAGCCTGCCCAAGAATGGCGCCGTCTACACAGAGAAATGACACAACAAGATGACGCAGCAAAAAGAAACACAGATTCCAGTGCTGCTGACAACAAAAGAAGCACACAAAGAAGACGCAGCAAATAGACACAGAGAACAGACAACCGGGGTGGGGGGAAGGGAGAGATAAATAAATAAATCTTCGGGAAAAAAAAAAGAATTTCTGAGATGGAGAGATTGCTTCCACTCCCTTCAAATAACAGACAGGAATTCTCCTTTTCACCCTTTCACCACTCTACCATCACCCTAACCTTTTTTCCCATCTCAAAACTGTATGAAATATCAAGCCACCTGGGTGATAACAGAGAATCCTAGTCAATGTGTGAGAATTATGAAGGTCCAGCAACACTGTCGGAGAAATGCCAAGTACCACAGATTTTGTCTGGGTGATTCATTCTAGGAACAAGGATAATGGTTAAGGGAATAAAGAGATAAGAGTCGGATAAGATAACAAATAGATCAAAACCAATGCTTGGGAAGAAGCAGGAATCAACTGTAATGGCATAAAATAAATTATACTTGGTGCCTCATGATTTTGCCTAGTCATCAATTCCCCTTCTGAGTGGTCACTCCATCTAGCTCTGCCCCACATACATCTGCTACTAGTAAGGCATGCACCTCCATATGGTTTGGATTTTAAGAGCTGCCCCAGATTTTCAAATGGCCCTTGCTGTTTCTGCTTTTCATACCCTTTATCTTAAAAGTGCCAATCACCAGTATCCATGAGAAAGTCCTAACCACCCTCTAGGTCACAATAAAGGCAAGGGCCCAGGGACACACATGCTGTTCTCCCCCACTCCATGAACGCTCACAGGAGCACAGATCAGGTAAACCCCAGGCCCGTCCACTGCTCTCATTCTCCCTTTCCCCATCCAAGACCTTTGATCTAACAAAGCTGAAATTCCATGCAATCTCGGCTGGCTGGTTTTCTGTGTTTACCCCTCAACAACACACAACATCCAAAACAATAACAGCAAGCATAGCACTAACACACATGCTAGGCACATGTTATCAAATTAAGTCCTTTAATTCTCATACAACCCACTGACTTTATAAGCCTAGGTCAGAGGTTAACAACTTGCCAAGATCTCACCCCTAGTAAATGATGGAGACAGGATTTGAACCCAGGGAGGTTGTCTTCAGAGTCTGTGGGCATCTTGCTGGAAAGCATTAATTCAGGAGGCACTGACTGTCCAAACCCTGTACATTCCCAAGATCCTCAGGACCCTAAGAATGTCTTCATATGCTTGAAGTCTTGGGCCATGCCAGATAGCTTATGCCAACTATGGCAAACACCTATTTTTGTATGCCTGAGGCTTTAGGACACATTGAATCAGTCTGACCTCTGGGGTGCTAGATACTAAGGAGCTAACATCAGGGATATAGGTGCTATGCCTAGGTGCCTGACCCCAATAAAAACCCTTGACATCAAGGCTCAGGTGAGCTTCTCTGGTTGGCATCACTTCCCATGTGTTGTCACCCATGCTTGCTGGGGAAGTTAAGCACTGTCCCTGTAGCTCCTCTGGAAGAAAATAAATGGAAGCTTTGCCTAGTTTATCCTGGATCTTGAACTATGTGCCTTTTCCCTTTGCTGATCTTAATATGTATCCTTTCCCTGTAATAAACTATAACTGTGACTGTAACAGCTTTCCTGGGTTCTGGGAGTCTAGCAAATCATTGAGCCTGAGGATGGTCTCAGGGACCCAACATAGCATCCTTTATTTTATCTGGCAACCTTCTTATGTATGTAGTCTTTAGAAAAAAAGTTAAATTTAAAGCCATTTTTAATTTAAGACCCTTATGCTTTCTGTGAAACTTTAACATAACAGAAGAGCCATGTCCTTAAATCAAATGGGGTATTGAGATATATTTAGAAACAAACTGATAAATTGACTAATCATTTTACTTTTCAACAAGTTGGACTGGTAATGTGTAGGCACAGCTTTTATGGAGGAGAGAATTGGTGTTTAAAACATAAAATACAAATCATTCTACCCAATGCAGATTATATGGCAACTAACAAGTGAAAATATGTTTATGCTAAAAATAGCTCTACTAAGAGAAACTGTCCCAAATACATACAATTTTCTAGTTATCTCAAACAATTCTGACTGAAAAAGGAATACAACATTAAAAGAGCTTGCTGCAATGCTTTGCAGCTTGTCAAAGTTGCTCAGCATCTGTGATTGCATTTAAATTTAGCATTGTCTCTTTGACACCTGCCTCAGCACAACCTGCAGTTAGCAGACTAATGCAAAGTTGTGGTCATTTGCAGTATTCTGCCATAAACTCAACTGGCCATGACAGCAATACTTACACCACCAGTCATAATTCATACTCTAAGATAATGTTACTGAATATTACTCCAAAAGTATAGATACATTCCAGTACCAACCAACCTCATGCAATCAGCCAACAGGAAATACTCAGACTCTTCATAGTTATCTGTTCTTTTGAACATCTTCCCCATTTTTATAGACTTGATCAAAAGCGCATTCATCAACAAAATGTTTATAAATATTCCTGATTCATTCAATAATAAGAGAATCTATTAAGCACTGTTCCCCCAAATAATCAGGAAAACTTACTTTTACAACATACTTCAAATACTGACTCCTATTTCTTGGAAAACAGCAGGAAATTCCGTGAGGTGTTCATTCTAGAAATAAATATCTATACTGATTAAGAGTTTAGATGACTGGGCAATTGCAACTTATGGTGCCAACATTCCCACAGCCCCTGCTCCAAGAAGTACCTTATTATTCATTATGATACACCCCCTCCTCCACCATAACCCAAGGGAACCAGCTTTGGGCTCCTCACTCAAGAGAAGCCAGTCTAACTGATGAACTGAAAGGTGGAACAAGGCCAGTCTCTCAGGAATTTCTGAAGAGAAATATTGAGAGAATAAACCAATTAGTGTTGGAACTAGAATTGAAAAGAAAGAAGTTGTTAAGTAAGGGATGAAGACGCTAAGATGGGTCACATGTAAGACTGAGTTATGACAGGGTAAAAATAAGTCAGATGATAGACAGAAGACAATAGCTGACAATACAAGATGTAGACACTCCACGGGAGATCCAACACAGCCAATGTCAGGGAAATAGTAACTGGTCCCTAGAGATGCACAGTCACTGACATCCATTCTTACAATGAACTCCATTTGCCAGAGATAATTTGCTCGAGGCTCTGTTCTTTCCATCCAGAAACATCTGTTACAGCCTACTTTAGTACCATCACATCCCAAAACCAACCAGCCCCTCAAACACCCCTCCCAAAGAAGTGCCCTCCTCTTTATTTGCTTCATTTGGATTCGAAGTGCAATAGAGATATAAGGGGGCATAAAAGCAAAGACAATTTTAATAGGAACATAGAGGTAATTAAGTAAGAATGCTACAGAGAAGACAATTACATCAGAAAAAATAAGGGACAGGGTAACTGCTACTACAGAGTATTCGATTTTGCTCAGTCTGAGAAAAGTCACCAGGTTTCAATCAAACAAAACATAAATCCACTGCTGCAAAAAAAGAGTGGGGAATCTAACTGACAAGGTAATTTTTTCTTTTTTTAGGAGGTACCAGGGATTGAACCCAGGACCTCATACATGGGAGACAGGCATTCAACCACTGAGCTACATCTGCTCCCCTCAAGTTAACTTTTTAAAGCTATTTTTAAAATTTTGCTTTTTAAATCAATCAAATGCTATTTGTATTCCATCAGTAAGATCCTATTTGAATGCAAAGTGCTATGTACACATATGCACATATATCTCCTCCCATAAAAACTTAAAAGCTATAATGCAAGTCATATTGAGAGTCTGAGGACAGAATTTTATGAATGTTAAAAGCTAAGGACAGATGCAAAAGAAATAGTCACAAAATCAGATATAAGTGAATCACTCACATTCCTCCTGTAAAATACTACAGATACCACCATGAAACTCTTTAAATCTTAAAATGTAATTGGCTTTCTCAATCATAAGCAATAAACCATACTGGGACAAGCAATAACTAAGGAGTCAGAATCCTGTGCTCTTGTTTAAGATCTGCCACAAAGTCACTCTTTAACTATGAAAATCTTAATATTTGTAATGATTTTTTTTCAAATATAAAATGGGGATAACATCTTCCTATTTCACAAAGTTTGAGTAAAAGCCAACCAAAGTAAGAGTATATGAAAGCACTTCTTAAAATGATAAAGCCTTAAAGTTATTTTTACTATTTTATTTTTTACTATTTTATTTTTTTTACTATTTTAGTGTTTACTTGGAAACACTAAAAATCTAGGGGAAAAAAATCCAAATACCAAATTGATCTGAAAAGTAAATGTTCAGCATTATTTCAATGACAATAGGAAAAGAATATAAAAAATACAATATGTCTAAATAAGAAAGATGGCCAGGAAATAAATCAGAAAAAAAGGCGATTTTTTTTTCAATTTTTCTACTTTCCATTTTTTTTCCTACAATAAGCATGCATTTATTTTATTAACAAAAAAATGATAACATTATAGAAACAAATAAAACTACAGTAACTGTGGACAATATTTATAGACAATGAAAATATTTCTGGCTAAAAAGTTGTGAAGAAGATAGAAACATTCTCACTTCAAACTTCATTATTTGAAAAATAAGCTAAGTACTTACATTAAAATTTTAAGGTACCACTAAAACATCAGAAATGTAATCTATAATTAATAAAGCAAAGGGAAAAGAGATGGAACAAAGAATATTTAAACAATCTGAAATAGTTTGGAAACAGAGGGAAAAAAGGAACAAGGAAAAAGCATTGTAAACAGAAAACACAAAACAAAGAGAATAAAATAAATCCAAGCACCCATAGTCACAATAAATATTAATGGGTTAAAATACACTTAATAAAACATCTCAAAGGAGTCCAAAAGTTAAACGGAGAGAAAAAAATCAAGTTACAGAAAATAAGTACAGTTTGATAACATTTACATGGATTTTTAAATATAAAAAACAATACTGTACGCTACATATAAATATTCATGTACTTTTATCATACTAAAACAATAAATTAAAAGGACACATTGTAAAATTATAACAGTAGTTATTTTAAGGGGTAGACTGGTAGAAATGGTAGGCTTTATCAGGAAGAAATCAAAAGAGAACTTAAGCTTTCTCTATTTAAGAAGACTATTTTTATAATGTTTTTAAAGTATATATTTAAAAAGTGATTGGTAGAAATATTCATGGATAAAAGTGTAAAATGTCTGGGATTTGCTTTTAAAAAATGGGTGAAAACAGGGTGGCTGACATAGAGAAAAAACAAGACTGGCCAAGAACCAATGGCTGTTAAAAGTAAATGAGTATATGGGGATTCAATGTAATATTTATGGATACTTCAAAGTTTTCATAATAAAAATTAGAAAAAGAAGAGATTGGCAGTGAACATGTCATAACATTTATATTTAATTCTGATGGATAGGACTAGAAGAGAATGATTATTCTCTTCTTTATAATTCACCATATTTTTCAAATCCTTTCTCAAGATAAAAAAATCCTACCTGAAACTACTAAATTATCTGGAAAAAATTTCCATGTTGCTAAATACTGTCAGTAAAATCATTTCTTCAGGCTAGATTAGTAAACAAAGAGAAAGGAAATACTATGAGAAGATTTTCTCAAAAATTACTATCTCAAAAGGAAATGTTGTTCCAGCTTACCATAAAAACAAAGGTTTAGTCTGATTTTCTGCTGGCTACTCTGTCTCTAGTTTTACCAAGCTGTATTTGATAAAGAGCCTTAGAAGCAGAATGCTGATGGCCCTGGATTAGCCAACTCCATGTCACAGAGAAAGAGCAGTGAGGAAGGAAGTGATGAACGACTCTTGCCGTTCCACTTTAGAACATACGCACAGTGCAAACCAAAACCCCAACTTTGAGAATAATGAGTGAACCCAGAAGAATTCATAAATATAAATCAGTTTCAATTAAAAGAGAACTTGTTTATCTTTCACATATATTCAAAGGACAATTCAATAAAATAAATAGCCCCATAGAATATGTAAGCTAATACTAAAATACGAAAGGTGGCATATTCATCCACAATTATAAACCACATAATCAAAAATCATTACTTTGACCAACAATCCACATACACATACTCTAAACAAGTTTTGGTGACAATAGCAGCATTTCATTCCTTTTCCTAGAAATTTCCTAATGGAAAAAAATCTACTGAAAAGGAAAATATATATAACATAGGAATTAAAATATTCTATTCCTTACAGATACACTTACACAATAAATATATGTATACTAACAAACATTCATTAAATTTACTTTGATTTAGATAGTTAAATCCTTCTATTTTTAAGATTGTTGGGCTGAGGTCAAGCATTTACCATCCTTTTTAAAAGTACATATGTTCTTTCCATAATGCAGATTCACTAAAGCACAAAGATACAAGTTTTATAAAGACATTTTACCAAAATCATATCCATTTCCAGAATTACACATTTAAATTATATCGTGGTACTGTTTTATTTAAGTTCCCTTATGTACTGCTTATACCCAAATATAAAATCAATTTTAGAGCTAAAAGGAATACAAAGATATACGTTCACAGACAAGCTAAAGTCCACTAAGGTGATTACATAACAAATCAATGCTCTGTCTGAGATTAGAACCTCCAGGTACTGTTATTACTTAATGGCCTATTTGAAATGCTGGACTTTCTCTTTTTTAAAAAATATATTAGGGAGTGGATGTGTCTCAAGCAGTTGGGAGCCCACCTCCCACAGGGAAAGTCCTGGGTTCAGTTCCTAGTGCCTCCTAGAGAAGACAGGCAAGACAGGGAGCTGACACAAAGGGCTGACATAGCAAGCTGATGCAACAACGTGATGCGACAAAGAGACACAACAAGTAGGGAGTGGATGTGACTCAAGCCATTGGGCAACCTCCCACGTGGGAAGTCCCAGGTTCAGTTCCCGGTGCCTCCTAAAAGAAGATGAACAGGCACAGAAAGCAACAACGAACAGACACAGAGAGCAGACAGCAAGCGCAAACAATGAGCGGGAGGGGGTAGGGTGATAAATAAATAAATCTTTAAAAAAGATTAGACAAATCAACTGTTTATAGTCCATTTATTATATTTAATCTCCTTCCCTTGCCCTCACCACAGCTAATTTAAAAGAAAGTCCAAAAAACACATTAGAGGGGAACAGGTGTAGCTCAAGTGATTGAGCACCAGCTTCCCACATACAAGGTCCCAAATTCAATAATTCAATGCCTGGCCCCAGTACCTCAAAAAAAAAAAAAAGAATGCATGAGAGAACTATCAATTCCAATACATTTTCTCTGGGGCCACATTTGTATATACTTTCCATCTACAGTGTTCTTACTTAGTACATCCCTTTAGGACAGAGACTTCCTCCCACCCCTGACTGTTAACTCACTCAAACACAGTGACTCGGAAAAGATTTAGGTGTTCCAAGTATGAAGATTTGGCCTCCTGGGTTCTCTCACTCCTCATGTAAACTCAGAGGAATTTAGGTTGCCAGGCAGTTTGCCCTTGATGCTACCACATTTTCAGTGTTAATGGCCACGATGCAACAGGATGAGCATATTTCTTGGATAGAACCAGGCAGACGCATCTCTCCCCAGCCAGTACTGAACAGGGCTGCCCTTGGAGTGGAAAATGGGTCATGCAGAACTCCAGAGGCAGTTAGATCCTCATCCAGAGCGCATTCCAGCTATATTATTTTCTTGAGGCAACCTAAAACCTGCAGGAATAAGTTTATGACACAGAATTCTCAAGTGGAATTCCTATGTTGACAAAAAATTCTCCAGAGAAATTATACCAGGTTCCCATCTCCTGCCCTTTTGCCTGCCTGAAGTAAGGCAATTCTCCAAAGAGCCCAGGAAAACTGTGTCCATGGTACTTACAAAAAGTGTGGCTATTCAAGATATCCCCACGGGACCCCTAAACAGCCATCAGCAGTTGCAGCTCCCTGTTCCATCTTATCAAATGCAGGAGGTGACACTCTGCTATCTGTCATTTCTTGGCAACTCTCTCAGGGACAGGATTTTCGTTGAGTAGAACAATATGTAGCTTTTTTGGTTGTGACCAAGTGATTCCTCAAGGTAAAGCAGTGAATAGAAACCTTTCCAATGCAGACATAATTGCAGCACTGGAAGATGCAAGGATAGACCAGGATATTATCATTCTGCTTCCCCTTATCTCCCTACCCAAATACCTTACACTATTCATTCATTTTGTAGGACTTTTCCTCATAACTTCCAAAATAACTCTGCCTCCAACATTTCCCTATTATTGTTCCAAATTGTTTCTCCCACTCTGGAATACTTTCTATGAAGCTTCTGAAGAGGGTTGTGTATCATATCGCCTACTTGTTTATCACTGGCCCCTAAGTACCAAACATAATTAGATAGTTTTATCCCTCCCATCAATCAGCACCTCCTTAATTCAGTTTGTGGCTTTCATGAGTTCTCCTTGCTGAATGTGGAAAGGAATAAAGATAAAATTTATCATCTTTACTCAGGAAAGGGCAGTCTCAAGTTTCTGATAGGAAATCCTCTGGGAAAAGAACAACGTTTGGAGTGATTTTTAACTTGGCTGTTTTTCTCTCCTATAATATGCTTATGGTGACCAGTAGTTTGCATTCCCTATTGGTCTGGTCCCAGTTCTTTGCACAGAGAAATACCACACGTGTACTGAGAGGGGGCTCATGTACTCATGCACTCTCTGAACACATTCTTTGCAATACTTTTCATAGGACAATTCAGAACCCATAAATTTAGCTGAGAGACTAGATCAACACTTTTTTAAAAAGTTATCAACATTTAATTATTTGACGATATAAAGAAAATGCTGTAAGCACTTACCATTTCCAAACACATAACTTTCTAATACCACATTTACAGATGCCTAAGTAGAGGTTCAGAGAGATTACTAACTTGCTCAAGGTCACAGAACTCAGACCTTTTATTAAGTAAGTATATTTCTAGGGCCACATTATGTGGTATATTGAAAAGAATATATAATAAAATGCTCAACTAATACCTGAACAGTTCCAACCAAAAATAATCTAGTCAGCTACAAAAGGAGTTAAGGCAAAGCGGGAGAAGAGGAAAGAAGAAATAATAAGGATTAAAAGCCTTACTTAATCACGTTGGATTCTACCCTGACTAGATTCCCTAAGTAAGAAACTGTTTAACTTTCCACGCCATTTGGTCAATAAAAAAGCAACGTTATTCCTCAGGCACAAATCTACCAACAAATGCTCCCCTTAACAGGCAAAGCTTTCCAAATATATTTTCATCATCAGAATGTCTAAAATGCAGGCTCTGTGTAATCTACAAATGAAATGAACAATCTGTCATTTGGGGACTTTTAAAAAATGTTATTCAGTAAGAACTTATAATAAAGCTGGACTTAAGAGTTGATTTCTATTGTATCTATAACAGTGACTCTTATGGAGAATAAAATAGTCTCCATAAGTTAATTTTTTAGAAAACAGAAATGTATTCTTTTAGACAATGAAACTGGCATTATTTTGAAGGTTTGGAAAGGAACTATTTATGAAATAGGTTTTAGATATATCTGTCTTCTTAACCAGAACGTATGAGCTTTACAAATACATGTTTCCTTTAATCCTAACAGCCCTATATCAGAAACTTACACATTTTCAGGTAAGAAAATTGAAGCTAAGAAAGACAAAGTGTTTTCCCCTACATTTACTAAGCTGGTAAGTAAGAGTCAAAACTTAAACCCAGCTCAAGTCTGACATCAAAGCCAAATCCCCCTCTACCAAATCATTGCTCTGTGCTCTAATAATAGTAATACAGGTAAGAATATATTTATTTACCTCTACATTCAGTAGCCCCAGGCAGCTATGCCTTCAGGGTTTCGTTGCTTTACAAAGTTATCTTGAAAGAACAATGCCAATTTATTAGTTGTGAGATCCTGGGTAAGTAGCTCAACTTCTCTAAGCTGCTGTTTCCTCTTTGTAAAATGGGGCTCAAAACTAGCACATGCATGGGAGTGGATGTGCCTCAAGTGGTTGAACATGTGCTCCCCACAAGGGAGGTTCCTGGTTCAGTTCCCAGGGTCTCCCTAAAAGCAAAGCAAAACAAACAAAAAACAAGCAAACAAATAAACAAAAAATTACTCAGGGAAGTTGATGGGCCTCAATGGTTGAGAGCCAAGCTTCCTATGTACAAGTTCCCAGGTTCAATGCCTGCCCTAGTACCTCAAAAAAACAAACAAACAAAAAATCTATGCAAAGTAGCTGGAAGGAAAAGGTATCTAAACACTATTGCTATTATTATTGTATCTTCTATTAGTGTCTAGACATTAATCTCTCCATTTTGATATTTCCCATTTGCTATCGGATTAACCAAGCTTATTACATCAGTAACTCTTTAACACCAATCAAAACTGATCATTTCTGGGTTGGAACTTGCAAATAACACCACGCCTTACCTATGCAGTAAAATATATGGCTTTATGATATCTTCTTCTCCATTACTGAAAATTATACATACTTTTTATATTGAGGATTCCAAAATCCTAATACTTCAAAGAAGTAGAATCAGAACTGACAATTACAAGCTCTAAAATTCAGCTTTAGTCAAAGAATTGACACTTAGGAATAGTAAGTTATCTACCAAGAAAGAAAGATGGAGAGAGAATAGGTTTGATATAATCAAGACACAGATAAACAAATAGGGGCGGCAAAGGAAGAAGAAATAACAAGGTGAGGAAGCTGAATAGGTTAAAGGAAAAATAGAAAGAAGAAACTGAAAGATGGAGCTGCAGCCAGATGATTTAAAAAGCCCTTAGAAAATTCCTTAGCATTCACCAGGCTAACAGGGGATAGAAAAGGATGCTACTGTACAGGAAGAACTGAACCATTTCCCCCATCAAAGTGAAATCTGATTCGCAAGGTAAGAACCTCAACTCTACTTTCACCCTCAAAGCAGCCAAGCACAGTGAGAGTCATTAAGTCTGAGTCACTTTCCTTGAGACTTCATTGTCAGAATCCTATAATACAAAAGTGCTTGGAAAATGGGGACATGCTGTAAAAACACTGAGCATTATTATTAATAACAATAATAATAATAAGCCATCAGAATAGCTACTGATTTTAAGAAAATCAACAGAAAAAAATTACATTCTCCCCCCAAAATCAGGGCATTGTTTCAGCAAGTATTAACTGAGCATCCATATTTTCCTAGGCTTGGAGCATAAGCATGAAAATATTTGATCCAGACCTTTCTATTCTTATTGAAATATTCACTTTCATATGTAACTTCATATACATAATTTTATGTTCTTTTTCTTTAAAAGCACTCCCCCATCCTATAAATTTCTATCTTCCCAAAACGTGGATCTGCCTCTGTTACTGTGGCAAAAGAGTACCTAACTTCTGAGCACCGGTTTTAGTGGAAAACAGTAAGCAATTACACTGCAAAATGATGGCTAAATACTGTGAAGATACAGAGGAATCCAATGCCATTAGCATGAGTCAGAAAGAATTCAGAGACGATGTGGCATGTTGTATTGAAGGATGCAGAGATTTGGTGAGTGAGGGGGAGAGCAAGGAGAAGGAAAAGTATTTCTTGCTAAGGGAAGAACATCTATTAGGCAATGAAATCATGAAGTGCCCGGAGCATTTAATGCAGTGGGGCTGCTGTACTAGGCTTTGAAAGCAATGACAAGTTAGCAAAGCCAGGTCCTCATTTGGACTTTATACTGTTAAGCACAGTGGAGCACATAGAGATGGAGTGTGGATATTACTAAAATGTGTTTTCTAGAAAAACAATTCTGACAACAGGATAAATAACTCACCAAAGAGAGAAAAGTACTAATGATGGCACAAGCAGATGTTAGGCTGTTAAAAGAAAACTGCCTAATCAAAAAATAATGAGAGCCTAGATTAAGGCAGCAGCAAGATGAAAGAAAGGAGATACAGACACACACATTAGGGGGAAACAAAAGGATTCAGTGACTGCAATAGATGTTGAATCTCCCAATGTTTCTAACCTAGGAAACAAGAAATACTGGGATCTCATTAGGTGAAAGGGCAACAGCAGAAAAGAGAAATGTCATATGTTTTTAGAGGAAAAGGTAGAAATATGTTCCTTTTCTTGACATACTGAGTTTGAAATGCCTTTGAAATAGGAAATATTAGAATGGAAACTCCATGAGGGTAAAGATTTGTGTTGTTCTTTTATTTCCTTTTTTTCCTACTGAAATAGTAGCTGGCAAAGAATAGGCACTTGGTAAGGATATGCTGAAACAATGAATCAATTACACATGTGGCTATAAGAAGAAAAGAACATGAATACATAAAAGTGGAAAAGCACTGGTCTCCAAACTGTTGCTGACAATAAAGAAGTTCAATAAGGAAATACGTACAGATTAGCAAGAGGGGAGTGCTGGGGTTGGAACTCCGGAATGTAAATTATTTTATTAATAATTATTTTAGTGATATATAAATTATTTTAGTGATAAAAACCTATTAGAAATCAAGACAATTCATGCTTAATCGTACCGTTTAAGTACCACATTCATTAGGTATCCACTATGGTCAATGCAGTAGGTAAGGTATATTGTTACTGTATTTTTAGCTGATCCTAAATAAACAATTTCTAACATCACTTTGGTTCCTATACTATGCTAAGAGTGCCTTAATAAGGTCAAATTAAATGCATGGGAAGATCAAAATAACCATCAAACAATAAACGGTGAGATAAATTAAAAATTCTAGTAGAATCAAAAATATTCACACAAGCTCTAGAATGAAAAAAGTAAGAAGTATATTTGGAGGAGAATGATCCTCTTATTAACCTCTACACTAAACCAAAACAAACTCACCTTTGGATCTTCTGTTAATTGAATATGAACATAATCCAAGAAGAAAGTAAAATTTGTCCACAACCATAAAACATAAAATGTTTTTCATATTCTGAACTAAAGAACTGCTAGAGAGAACTCTATAGTCCTCTAACAGCAAAGAAATACTACTGCTTAAATCTGATGATGAGCTCGTCAGTCATTAGAAGCCTGCCTTGCTAAGACTACTCAGAAGGAAAGTTGACAAAATAGATGGCAATTTATATCTGCTGGCAAGATTCCCAGTAGTTCAGATAAGGAAAATTACATAAAGAAATCCAAATTAATATGAACCTATTGGAACATGAACCTTAGCCATATAAGATAAATAAGCACGGACCAATTCAATCCCCTGATTACTAATTCACAGATAATGTAACAGGCTACACGATTTAGTTACCATTTGTAATACTGTAGGACTCTCAAGGGCCATCTTGGTAACTGGTGTTTTCTCTCTGAAAACATTTTAAAACGTCTTATTCTCTTTCAATAAACTTGACTATTTGCTTCTTAATTAACTCATCCACTATTAAACTGCATTTGCTAACTACATTTCGCTATAGTACTCAAGAGACTAAATGCTAATATTAAGGTTATAAACTAACTTTTACTTTCGTAATAATCCAAAGAGCACATCTGCCTTAAATAGAATGTTTTTTGTTTTTTTTTTATTTGCCACTTAATTTCAATTAAGTTATAGGAAAGTACAAATGTTAAAAATGAGAGAAAATCTGAATGGTTCCAGCCAGCATAACATATTTTCCTAATATAATGAAGACATCTCTTCTCTTAAATGATTAAATGGTTCAGTTTCTCTGTGCAACCTAGAAACATTATCTAGGGCTGTGATGACCAATATCCTAGCCAAGTGCTCACAGGGCCATTGAACACTTCTAACTGAGATATGCCACATTCTAACTGAGATATGCTGTAAGTGTAAAATACACAAAGGATTTTGAAGACTCTCTTTCAAAGGAAAAAGAATAAAATATCTCAATTTTTATACTGATTACAAGTTTGAGATGATAATACTTAGAGTTACTATGTTAAATAAAATATAACATTAAAATTAAATTCAAGGAGTAGATGTGGCTCAAGGGGTTCAGTGCCCACATGGAAGGTTCCAGGTTCAGTTCCAGTGCCTCCTGAATAAACAAAAACAAACAACAAGCAAAACAAAAGGAAAAAAAAACAACCCAGGGAAGCCAATGTGGCTCAGTGGTTTGAGTGGTTCAATCCCTGGCAACCCATACCTCAAAAAATAAATATAAAAAAGTAAATAAAAATTTAAAAGTTAAATTCACCTGTTTTGTTTTTGTGACTACTAGACAATTTCAAATTACATTTGTGGTTTGCATTTTATTTCTCCTGGATAGCAGTGATCTAAAATGATCTAGAGTTCACATCATCCCCTTTTCCAATCCAGCTTAAAGATCTTAATTAATACCGAATAAAATAATTTGGATAATTCAAGCATCAAACTACCCTTTGCCAGTCAAATTCACTATCTGATTGCCATACGAATTTGTCACAGGAGTCTTTATAAAAATAAATCTATTAAAAATGATAAGAACTACAAAAGCTATGCATTAGGCTTTCAAATAGGTAAGAATTTGACAAGTAGTCTGAAAATAAAGCATAGAGTTCAATACTGAAGACTATGCTGTGCTTATACTCTACAAAAGCTTGTGGGAAACCTCAATAGACAAAAAAAAAAACAAAAACCCAAGACACTTAACTATTATATTTTACTTTCATCACCTGATATCTTTCAAGATGAAAAATGTTTAAATCCTTTTATTTTGCAATTTCTAGGTGTTTTTAAATCCATGACTTATTTTGAAACTTAAAGAACCATTATATAAGGACATTTAAATTTTATGTTTATTCGAAAGGAGTGTAGATTCAAGACTGAAAAACACTGTCAAATGCAAAAGCCTGACACAAGCAGTTGAAGCCAAAAATGGAAAATTTCTAAACTATGAAAAGGCTGCTAATCGTATATCCATAGGATAGACTACTACTCGGCAATTAAAAGGAATGAAGTATTGATATACACAGATAGACAGCATAGAATCTATGCATATAGATCTCAAAATAATTACACTGAGTAAAAGAAGTCATATAAAAAGGAGTACGAACTGTCTTATTCCACTCATACAAAGTTCTAGAGAATGCAAATTAATTTAAAGTGACAAGACTAAATCAGCAATTGCCTGGAGATGGAAGGATAGTGAGCCCAGGGGTTACAAAGAGGCATGAGGAAACTTTCAGGGGTGGTGGATAGTTTCCTTATTATAATCACTTGATCGTGATGGTTTTGTATGTGCAAAAACTCATCAAATTGTACTTTCATTGTGTCCATTTACTGTATGTCAAACATACCTCAATAAAACTTACACCCGCCCTTGAGAAAGGAGTGGATCCTGAATATCCTGAGTTTAGCACCCAACATATATTCAGTGAACTTAATGGATCTGGCTAGGGGCTTTTTCTTTTTTTGTTTTCCTACTTCAGGCACAAAACAGATCTAAAACTACCTTGTGATGCAGCTTAACCCAGCAGATTAGATTAAAGAGGTATTCCTATGCTGTATCTTTCTAAAAGGGTATTGGCTGACTACATTCACTACACCCAGGAAAACCTCAGTGGAGGGAGGCAAGGCTAGGGGAAGGGGATTGGGCAATACTCCACTCCACCCAGTTGTTGAAGTCCCTGAGTCCCAAAGTAGGAAATGAATGTTGCCCAAAGGCAGACTTTACTACTGACTTATTAAAATTAAATACCCTTCAGTTCCCCAGAAAGTATAGAATTACCATATGACCCAGCAATCACACTTCTAGGTATATACCCCAAAGAATTGAAAGCAGGGACTAAAAAAGATATTGCACAGCAATGTTCATACTCAAAATTGTCAAAGGTAAAAATAATCCACACGTCTACCAACAGATGAATGAATAAACAAAATGTGGAACATACATATATTCATTGGGAGTGAAATAAGCCAAACCCAAAAGGACAAATACATATGAGCTCACTGTAATGAAATAAATAGAATAAGCAAATTCAGAGAGTTAGAAACTAGAATTTAGGTTACCAGGGAACAGTATGGAATGGGGAGCTAATGCTTAAATTATACAGGGTTTATGTTTGGGGTGATGGAAAAGTTTTGGTAATGGATGGTTGTGATGGCAGCATAACACTGTGAATGTAAATAACAGCACTTAATTATATATTTGAATGTGGTTAAAAAAGAAAATTTCAGGTTGTACATATGTTACCAGAATTTAAAAAAAAAAACAGCATAGGACTGTACAACACAGAGAGGGAACCTTAATATACACCATGGCCTATAATTTAAAACTACAATCATAATAATATTCTTTCATCGTTTGTAATAAATGAACCATACTACTGCTAGGTGTTAATAATAGAGGGAGGTATATGGGAATTTTGTATTTTCTGCATGATTTTCCTGTAAACCTACAGCTTATTTAATTTTTTAAAAATTAAATGCCTTCAAAAATGGTGGGAGAGGTGTGCTTGGGGGGGGGGTGGCTAAGGTTTCATGGAAAATGCTTTAGACAAATACACAAAACAGTACCTGTTAGAGGAACCTAACAAGGGATAAGGGAGGCTGAGCAGACTTGGTACAGATCAGGGAGGATTTTTTAAAATTGAAAAATCATCTTTAATCTTTGAGTCTAACTTCACAGTTTTATGTCAGTGATGTCTTATGCACACAGAATCTCAGATTGCCCACGACAATTTTCTATAGTGATTTCTGTGAGGCAAGGTATAATATAAAGTCATTTTGAAATTAACTCTATGGCTATGTAACATTGAACTTTAAGTAAGCAGAGATCAAGATTTTAAATGCATGCCCTGAGTGCCACGTGGTAGTTAATCACATTATACCACCTCAAAAGAGGCAAGAGACACTAGTCCAAAGAAATGCTATTGGTGTCAATTCATAATTTATGGATGTTTAATAGTCTCAGATCAGATTATCCTCACTGAGAAAAAGAGCAACTGGTGGAATCTATTGCTCAACAGTTCTACCTTCAGTTCTTAAAAAAAAAAAAAAATTTAAGCATCCTCATTTCATAAAATATGTAAGGGATTTTGGGGGAAAGGGAATCTGGGTGGCAGAATATCAAGTAAGTTTTTAGTCTTCTTTGCACTTGTCTTTCACACACTTTTTTTTTAATGTGCTATTTTTATAATAAAAAAGTTACTAAGAGAAAGAACAATCTTATGAATCTTACTACCAATATAGTTTTAAATGTAGTCAACAGAGTAAATAATAAATCGCCCCATAATCTGCTCAAATTATCAACTTAAAATTGCCAACACAGTCCTAATAGGTTTTTCCTGTTTCCTATGAGAGGAAGCTGAAGTTTCTGTTTTTTCCTTTCTAACAAGTGTTTACTTTTTCACTTTTCCCTCATGCATTTATTTATAGCACTTTAGAACTAGAGGTAGAGTGGTTTACAAGAAAATAACAATGAATGGTGCTGCTAGACAAAAATTAAACTAAAAGGAGGATAAAGATAAGAATTCTCTAGCTCAAACAAAAGTAACTACCAAAGGCAGGAAGAAAACAAGCAAAAATTTAAATCTCGTACTTCTTTTTAAGTCAAGCAGACAGATTTAGAAAAACGGCTTTAACATTTCTCTTGACCTATTTTACTGCAACACGAAAAAAGTTTTATTTTATTATATGATATAAATCTTTTTTAATCTTATCTCTTTCCAAAAAAGAGAAAAAATTTCCAGAAAAAAATTATGCCAAATATTAGCCCACAAAACATGGGATAACATGTTTTTAAACCAATGTAATTTAAAAAATAAATTTGCTGTTTTAATCAAACTCTAAAACCATCATGAGATGTTTACATTAACATTATTCCATCGTTGCTAACTTAATGTTATTGGTTTTTAAGAGACAGAAGAAATATTTTAAGAAAGTGAATGCTTTTATGAAACACTTAGAAAACTGTAACTCTCTCCACAAAAAGGAAGGAGCACTAAGTGGTACAACTTCCCAGTGAACACGAGAAAGAAAACAAGTGGTTTCAGACCAAAGATAAAATATCTTTTTCCTCAAAGAGCAAGTTCCCTTTCTTCCCAAACATCAAAATGCCTAGATTCCCACAGTGGCCTCCTAGGTGACCTCCTTCCCTTACCCTCAACCAGGGTCTCATCGGCTTACAGCAGCCCAGTTTATCTTAAGACATTCCAAGAGGATAAAACAAAGCGCAACCTGTACCACACTGCTCTCCATCCCCTGGCCTTCGTCACCCAACCTTTTTTCTTCAGCACAAATCCTCAAGAAATAGTTCATAGGAAGGCAATGTATTACTTAATACTGATTTCCTTTATCCAGAAGTGGTTCTTTACCTCATCCCATATTGTCAATTACAGGAATTTGAAGAACATTAAAAAACTGTGACTTGAATGACCTGAGTAGACATTTTAACAAATGGCCAAAAAGCACATGAAAAAATGTTCAAAATCACTAGCTATAAGGGAAATGCAGATCAAAACTACAATGAGATATCACTTCACACCTTATAGAATGGCCATTATTTTTAAAAATCTACAAGTGCTGGAGAAGATGTGGAAAAATAAGAACAGTCCTTCGCCGTTGGTGGGAGTGTAAAATGGTGCAGCTTATTGGAAGACAGTTTGGTGGTTCCTCAGGAAGCTAAATATAGAACTGCCACATGATCCGGCAATCCAGCTACTATGGATATATTCAGAAGTACTGAAAGCAAGGGTGTAGACAGATATTTGCACACCAAAGTTCATAGCAGCATTACTCACAATTGCTAACGGAAACAACCTAAGTACCCGTCAACCAATGAATGGATAAACAAAATGTGATATATACATAAGATGGAATACCATTCAGCTGTAAGGAGAAATGAACTTGGGAAGCATAGGACAACATGGACGAACCTTGAGGATATTATGTCAAGCGAAATAAGTCAGACACAAAAGGACAAATATTGTATGGTCTCATTGATATGAATTAAATACAATGAGTTATATGGAGTTAAATTACAGACCACAGGTTAGTAGCAGACAAGGTGGGTTAAGGTTGAGGAGCTGATACTGAATGTATGTAGAATGTTTAATAAGGTTCATTGTAAATATGAGGTAATTGACAAAGTTGATGGTAACACATTACAATGAGAATAACTAACACTGCTGATAATAAAAATGACTGGCTGAAAAGGGCAGTCTAGGGAGGTTAATTGTAAATTGAAAGACAGCTACAGGGTAATCTTGGGATTGTTACAGTGATTTTGATGGTAGATGAGGACAGTGGTTAATAATACAAATACAAGAATGTTCCTACAAAGCATTAAGAATATGGTGATACATGGGGAAAATACCACTAACATAACTTATAGACTATAGTTAATAATAGTATTGTAATATTTTTGCAGCAAAGGCAAAGAACAGACCATATCAACATTAAAGGCAAAAAAAAAAAAGAATATGGGATTTAGTTTTATGAGATGCGAATATGATCAAGCTTTTTTTTTTTTCATTTTCTTCATTAACAATGAGACCTTAGCCATGTCATTTAACCCATCAGTGCTTATTCACTGATCTTTCAGAACACTGGAGAAAGGATTAAGTTTGTTTTTAGGATTAAATAAGACAAATGTGCTTGGACAGTACTTTTTAAATAATGCTTCCTTAATTTGTTAGGCTGTCTCTGATCTGTTATTTTATTTTTTGAAGTTGAAATAAAGTTTAAAAAAAAACACAAAAAAACTGTGACTTAACATCTCTCCCCTTCCAAGTCACAACCATCAGATTTAAGCAACAAAAAGGAGTTTGGTGCACATACACATATTAACTGATGGACTAATTTAGTAAATGAAATAAGAGTAGAGTAGTGAAGAGTAAGGGAGAACCAGAACTAGTTTTGCCTAAGTAGCCACAGGTCTCTGAAAAGAAACCCTTCCCCAAACCCATCCCTCTTCCCACTCAAACAGTACAGAATTTTTAAATCTGTTCAGGTAACAGAGCAGCGAGAAGTCACTAAAACTCACTTCAGACCACCCTGATATATCGCTATATTAACCTTAAAATAAATACAAATTTGTGTCAATCAGAATTTCCAACTTATACTACAAAAGAAAAGACACCAGACGCTCAAAAAACTGTATAGAAATGAAACTTGGAACTGAGAAAATCCTACACACTGAATTTGTATGCCTATTGGAAAAAAGCCTGCCAGTTCAAGGGACATCAGAAATAGGGCCAGAAAGACAAACAATGTACCCATCACAAGAGGAAGGTTTTAAGCCATCCTTTAAAGCAGGTCACAAACTGTTGTCTGTAAAAAGCCAAATACCAAATATTCCAGGTTTTCAAAGTCATACATTCTATTCTTCGACTATTCGACTCTGTCACTACGCAGCTACTCAACTTTGCTGACGTGTTGTGAAAATCACAAATAATAAGAACGTGAATCACTGACAATAGGAATGAGCAGGGCTGTGATTCAGTAACACTTCACTTACAGACACTGAAATTGGAATTTCTCAAGTTTTTCTAAATTCTGTTCTTCTGATTTTGTTTTCAACCATTTGAAAATGTAAAAGCCACCATTCCTAGCTCCCAGGCTGCAACAAAACAAGCTGGGACAAGCATATTTGACCTGAGGTCCTTAAGACTGAAGACCTCTGCTTTAAAGGATCCTAATGCAAACCAAATAGGGATAGTATGCCTCAGCAAACATACATTCTAGATGGAGATGCCCATCTGGAAAATGGCCCATCAGCAGGAAGGCTATATGGTCACACCAGACAAGCTAGCCCTCAGGGCCCTTTCCAGCTCATCATCACCCTCCTTCTCTTCTCCCTCCCCCTCCCAAGTCAAAGGCACAGGTGAACCCATCCAGAGCAACACACTATATCAGTTCAATCCAAGAAACTTCAAGTTCTTTTGGGTGTTAAAATGTCGTTGTATAGGAATGAGTGTAGTGCATTGGTTCAGGGCTAGCAGGGGGTACAAGGTCCTTGGTTAAATACTCCCAGACTTCCCTAAAAAAAAAAAAAAAGTCATTGTATATCTAAATATGACCAGGTGCTAAGCACATATTATACAAATTTAGATGATTCCACCATCACAAAGTTTAATCATCTATATCCAAATTGAACATGTAAAAACTCCCTAGGCCCCAAACATCTCCTGGCTAGTTTTTCAAATTTAGTGTTATTTATTCTGAAAAAGGTAGCCTAAAAGGAAGACATACGAAGGACCAAGCCAGGACATTATATATCCTCCCATAACCCACTGAATGGACTTGGAGTGTAAACTACAACATAAACTGTAATCCATGCTGTGTAGCAATGCTCCAAAATGTACTCATCAAATGCAATGAATATACCACACTAATGAAAGAAGTTGCCCATGTGGAAGGAGTGGGGGGTATATGGAGTGGAGTATATGGGACCCTCATATTTTTTAATGTAACATTGTGTGATCTATATCGTAAAAAAAAAAAAAAAAAGGATAATAAAAAAATGGGAAAAAAAGGAATGCATACGGAAACACGAAGGGGATGTTTATACACCAAGTCTGGATGAGACAGCCTGGTCCTTTTTCAGATTCTTCCCCTCTCTACATCAAAAGAACATGGAGAGGTTTTCCTTGGAGTGGTGAAGTCATAGTTCTTATCTGAAGATACCAAGGAAACACCAGTCACCACCCGGAACCCTCCCCACTCCCAGGACACTCAGCGCCCAGACTCGGGTTCTTCCAGCGCACAGCAGCTCCAATCGCAGAGAAGGCTGGACTCGTCCCCTCCCCATTCGCCCCCGGCCACGGCTCAGCAGCTGCCTTCTCCCGCCCCCTCCCACCCCTCCACTCTCCCGCAGTCCCAACTAGAATTTTCATGTGATCTGCAGGGGAGAATAACCGGGTCTTTGTGCCTCTACAAAGAACGCAAGCAGAAATATACACCATCACCATCCCCGACACGCAAACTCCCCAAGACACAAAGCTTCTCCCAAACGTCGTTTCCCTAGGAACATCCGGCATCCCAGGACTGCGAAGCCGCAGACAAAGCCACCCCTTGCGGGCGGAGGTATGAAACAGGAGGCGAAAGTAAAATGCTCAGACCCACGCGGACAGCAGAAGAAAGGGCACAGGCGCCACGGGGCATGCGGGGAAGAGCAGAAGGCAATTAGCGGTTTGCCTCGGGGTTCCCGTGGCCGAGGCAAAAGACCAATTCCGGGGGCATTTTCTACCCCAACCCGCAGAGCCCACCTGAGTATCGGCGGAGGGGGCGTCCGGCGCCCGTGCACGGTCAAAGCCCGGGAGAGCAACAGGCTCCCGCGCCCCCCAGCGCCCGGCCCGCACGCCTGGTCAGTCACCTTTCTCGGCAACATTACTGCCCCTCAGGCGCAGAAAAAGAAAATACTTTTACACCATTTCGAGTAAACGAAAGAGGAGATGGAGGTAGATGAAAAGGACGGGACTGTCACTGGGAGGCCGTCTAGAAGCAAAGGAAACCTCCAAACCCCATCCTTTGAAAGAGATGGGAGCAGCGGCTTCCCGAAGCACCCGGGACGCGCGGGGTGGGGCGAGCTCAGCCCGCCCGTTTCCCGCCCCCCGCGCCGAGTCCCGAGAGCCCCAGCACTTACTCAGCCGGCGCGCGCGCGCGGGGGCGCGGGGGCGCGCCTGGGCCTCCCATCCCCGGCCCTCGGCCCTGGCGCCGCTTACCCGGCTCGCGGCGGCCGCCCCGGGCGGGTACGCGAGAGGGGCGGAGGGCTGAAGAGCCAGGGTCGCTGGGGACCCGAAGTATCTCGCCTCACCCACGCTTTCTCTCTTCTCCTCCAAAGTAACGGCCCGGCGAGGAGCGTCGGGATAAACGCGCACAGACACTCACGCACGACCAGGAAACTTAATCCCGCCGGCCGCGGGCGACCCGACGCCAGCCTCGCGCTCCGCCGCGCCCCCTCCCCCTGCGCTCGCCGCACTAGCGCCGACCCGGGCTGCAGAGGCGGCGGCGGCGGCGGGGACCCGGCTGCCGGGGCTGCCGGGGCTGCCTGAGCCGCCGTGACGCCTGCGGCCCGCGGGGCGGCGGGCGCGCCTCGGCCAATCAGGGGGCGCGGCCGCGGCCGTCGGTCCTGGGTTTTTAAACTAGCTCCTTGGGTACTGAACCTGTGATGGGGGCAATGGCCTGGGTAGGGTTTCCAGATAAAAGTACGAGACGCCCAGTTAAATTTGAATTTCAAATAAAAAAGTAATATTTTTTTTAGTGTAAGTATGCCCCTACAATATTTGGGACATACTTATACTAAAAAAGTATTCGTCGTTTATCTGAAATTCAAATTTAATCGGTCGCCTGTGCTTTTGATTGCTAAACCTATCAACCTGTGGGAACTGGTGGCCTCTATTTCTAATTCAGGGATTTTTTAACGTCTATTAGGTGAACTGCTCCGTGGAGAGGCCTTCTGCAATAGTAGCTTGTTGAGTGGTACAGAATGATTGTAAGCACTTTAATGAGAGACATTGCAAGAGGTTGGGGGTGAAAGGGGTAATCATGTAACTCTCTAAGTATCTTTTAGTAAATCAATGTGCATTTTTAAACCAATGATCCAATTAAAAGACAAAAACAATAAACATGAAAAAAGAGTTTAGGACTACATGGTGCCAAATGCCATTACTATTTTGTGTCATTTAAAATGTTCTTTCTGATATCCTTAATTCCTGAGTCTCGCGAGTTTTTTTCCTGTGGAAGAAGTTCTGTTTTAAAATACATATGTCTGAAATTAAAGTACACAAAGCATACGGAGTTCAGTTTAATAAGAATTTCTTTTTATATTCTGAATAAAAGCATTATTTTTCTTGGGCAGACTTATAATTTGATTTGTTTTGTCTACGAAAAACATCAATTTGCATTTCTTCAATGTTCACCAAATGTTTAGGGGGAAACACAGTTTATAAAATATATAAGGCTTCAGAGGGAAACAGATTTAAGTCTTTAAATGGATATTTTTCAGAAAACTGTAAAATAGATAATTTGCCTGCAGATGGTTGTGAGTTAAGTAAAGTGAGCTCGGTGCCCTGGGGGGAGAAAGTGACATCAGCCCACAACCTCTTGTGCTTTCACAAAGAAATGATTATACAGAATCAGTGTAAAGTTGTTCACCAGGGAAATAAACACAGACTAGATTCTTCAGACTCTATGGACATTCATCACCTCTGGACCCTTTGAAATTGAAAGTGGAGTTAGGATGGAGGGAAAACCCATCTCAGCTTATCTTTTCTCTTGTGTTTTAGCACATCCTTCTCTTGTGTAACCTTTCCATCAGGATTTAAACATGCTCAAGTCTCCCGATGTTAGAAGAGAAGAGAAGAGAAGAGGGGAGGGGAGGGGAGGGGAAGGGAGGAGAGGGAAGGGGAGGGAAGGGAAGGGAGTAATAAACCTTTAGCCCATCTCCCTCCAGCTACTTTTTCTCTCCTCACCTTCACAATGAAGTTTCTTGAATTCATCAAGTTCTTGACTTCCTGCCCCATCACTGCACTGAAATGGCTCTTGCTATGGATAACAATGACCTCCCCCTACGTAAATCCAATGGATATGTTTCTTTTCTCATGTTCCTTGTCTTCGTAGATGCACTTACAACTCTTAGACACTCTGATGACTTGCCCACCCACCCCCCGCCCTCCAATTCCAAGTGATGACAAGCTCTTGGTTTTGCTTCTTCCTCTCAGATAGGGCAGATCTGCAAGACCTGAAGCTTATACAATGTGTGGCTCTGCTTTAAGACATAAAAACAAAAAATATCTTTCTTATAAAAAATTTACAAAAATATATGACAATGTAAACACATTGCTAGAGTGCCTCACAGGCAAGAGAAGGACCCTAATACATAAACTTCATTAATTTCAAGGATTTCTAAATTATCTCCAATCCAGACTTCTTTTCCATATAACCAAGTGTTTATTTGACATCTTCACTTGTTCCTAACCTAGAGTGTTCAAAATCCAACCATGATATTTCCACTCAAGCCTGGTCATTCTCCACAGTTGCCTCAAGGAATGGCACCACCATCAATCTAATTGCACAAAGAGAAACTTAGGAATATTTTGTTCTCTCTCTCATACTCATCCTGATTTTTCAACCAGTTCTGTCAATGTCACCCTTTACATACCTCTTCATTCTATCTACTTCTCCACTTCCATTGCCACAGTCCAAGTACCTCCTGTCTCACCTGGATTATAGGAATAGCTTCATTGATCTCGTTACTCCCATTCTGTTCTCACTGTCACCACAGTTAACGTTTTAAATACACATTCCATTGCTTTTAGGATTAATAACCTACATTCTTAACATGGCTTAGTCCAGATCCTGCCAACCTCTTCTCTTCATCACACATGATTTTCCATTTTCTCTCTGTGCTTCAGCCATACCAGTTGTGTTTCAGTTCACTTAAGGGTACTTTGCTCTTAGTGCTGCAGGACTCATGGATGTCATCCTTTCTTGTGGTGAGATGGCTAGGCTACTGCAAAAACTTGCACTCCCCCTTCCACATTGTAAAGATGGCATCTCTCTACAGAAAAGTAGATAACAATTCTTAGACCCATTCCAATTACCACTGCAGTGTAGTGAGGCACCCAAAAATTTAATAGTGAAAAAAAAACAAAACTATTATACTCAGGAATTCTTTGGTTCTGGGATATGGACAGGGCACCCATTAGGGTAACTGGTCACTGCTCCATGATGTTTCAGGCCTCAGCTGGGACAACTTAAGTGCTGCAGGGGACTTGAGGGCAGGAGACCAGCGTCATCTGCAGGCACCTTTTCACATGTCTAGCATTGATGCTGGCCTTTGACTAGAATACTTTATGTGGCTTGGCTTAGGCTTCCTCTAGCATGGCAACCTTGGGGCAATTGGATTTCTTACACAGGGTTTCAGGGCTCCAAATGTAAATGTCACAAAAGAACCAGGAAGAAGATGTATGGCCTTTGCTAACCAAGTCTCAAAAATTAAACAGCATTGTTTTCTCATCATTCTATTTGTTATAATGTGTCTTACTGGGAAGAATGTAAGAGAATTGGCAATCATGTTCTAAACTCACCACACCCCCTCAAATACAGGTGTGATGATGCCACTATTTCTCAATAGTGGAATATAAGTGGAAGAAATGTACAATTGCTGGGTCAGGGCTTTCAAGAGGCTGATGGGGCTTCCCTGCTCTCTGTATCCCCTTTCTAAAGCTAGAAGCAGAGGGATCCAAGGCTCTAGAGGCTAATGGAGTCACAAGGTGGAAGGAACCTAGATCCCTAAATCACCATATGGGGGAATTAAGCCTGCCAACCTGGAACAACTACAGCAGACTTGAGCTAGAAATAAATTCTATGGTATTAAGCTGCTGAAATTTGGGGGGATATTTGGTACAGCGGGTAGCATTAAGCTCCCCCTTTGCTCTTCTCCTTGTTAACTTATAATGATTCGCCACATCTCAGATCAAATGTCATTTGCTTAGGGAACACTTCCCTAGGCATAGCTCCATCATTTCCATAAATAGGATAAACCAATCAGGATAAACTCTTAATGTACCCTATACTTTCATTTCATAATATTAATCATATTTTATAATTATATATTACATTTTATAATCATTTATACAATGTCTTTCCTCCCTTTTAGACAGAGTAGGGATCAAATCATCATTTCTTCCTCAGAGTTTAGCAAAATACTTCACACCTGGCCCATGCTCAAGTGGCATAGGATTAATAGATGACTGCTGGAATGAACAATTCATCTATATGACTTAGTGTTCTTGTCATAGAGTCATCTCAAGGCATCCCATTTGGTGAGAATTCTCTTACTGCTTAGACATTTCAAAGGGTTCCTCCCCTTTGAACAGCAAAGCATTTCCATTTGTCATTTTCCAAATCTGGTTATTCTCAAATACAAAGGAAATAAGCACAAGAAATCTAGCTGCTAGGAGACATGTAGGAGGAAAGCAACTCTATAACTAGCTACTGAAAGTAATCTAGGAGTCTTAAAAGGTAGAATTCATTTGTTGTACTAAACAATAGGGGAAGAACCCATAATACTGAATTTGATAAATGTTTAAGGAATTTAATTCTCTGGTCTATTTTGTTTAAGTGACTAAATGAGATTAAAAAAAAGAAAAAGAACTTTACCTTGGTTTAAAAGGCAGTTTTGTTCTAGTCTCAGTTAGCAAGGCAAATCCTATATACCTACTTTAAGCAGTAGCAGAGGACAAAAAGGAACACTGTTTAGATTAATTCTTCCTTAAAACTATCCAGCATTTGGGGATGATTATACCCAGGAGCTTCTCCTTTTGAGGTTAGCCCCTATACATATCCCTGGCTTCCCTCTCCTTTTTCTAACCTATACGACTCAAGATCTTCTAGAGTTAATAAGACAAGGCGATATATTGCACCACGGTTTAAAATAAATAAATAAAGTCAAACTAAAATCTTTCTTCAAGTAAAATCTTAGGGAGAAAGCCCACATTGAAAATAGAAAAAATAGAGCTGTTCTAATTTATAAGGTGGGTTGAAAGTTCCCTTATACATATACGTCAATAATTCTATTTTGCATCAGTTGCAGCCTCTGGGATCTGAAAGTGAAAGAATCAAGAATGTTGTCTGCACTCACAAGACCATTTTAAATCATCTTTAAATTTCCCTCCATTGAAAACAAACAAGATGTTTTCATGTCCTAGGCTGCTTAAAGCAAATGCCAATAATGGGCTGGCTTAAACAATGGGAATTTACGTGATTGCAGGTTTGAGACCAGGAAATGTTCAAATCAAGGCATCATCAAGATGATGCTTTCTTCGAGAAGACAGACTGCCAGTGATTCTTGGCTCCTCTGCCACATGGTGGCTTCTCCTGGTCTCTTCCTTCTGTTCTAGGTTCCATTTCTGCTTCTTGCTTCCTGTGACTTTCTTTTTCTGTGTCTAAATTTCATTCTCTTATAAAAGACTCCAGTAATAGGATCAAGACCCATTCTGATTGAGGTGGGACACAGCTTAACTGAAGTAACCTCATCAAAAGGTTCTACTACAGTGGGTTCACACCCACAGGAATGGATTGATTTTAAGAATATGTTTTTTACTGGGGTATGTACAGTTTCAATCTACCACCCAAGATTAAAAAAGAAGAAGAAAAAGAAAGAAAAGAACATTAAGATAATGAATACCTATGTGTCCAGTAGAAAGCCATTAGGAGGAGAGAATGACTGAGAGAAAATTCCAAGCATGAGAAAAATGTAAAACATTTCTCTTTTGAGACTATCTACAGGTAATTTGTCTTTCGTCATGTAACAAACTGTTTATAGAGGAATAGAGGCTCTGATACCTACAGTGTGTCTGATTGGGCCTCATCTTTCTAAGGAAGAAAGGGCATTAGGAGGTTTTGTGTATTGAAATGATATCAATGATCTTGAATCCCAAAATCATTGTAAGCATACGTACTACATTTAAAATATAAACAAACAGTGAGAAAACAGGCTTTTTGTAATGTGATAAGCAGACATTTGTGGGAGGATTTGATACAGACTAGCTTATTGCCAGCCAAGAGGGGGCACACCCTGAATAAAAATGTTGATGACCAGACTTCTGAGGCATAAAAACCCAGAGCAGGTGCTACTTCAGTGAGTGGCAGGTTGAGGCAGGCTGACACTCTGTTGCTCTGACTCCTAGCTCCAATGTTTAAGTGCTATTGCCCTCACCAGTGGATTGCGACTGTCTCCTCCTGCCAGCAGCCCTGGTTCCCCTGATGATGTCACATGGCACCTGGCTCCAGAGGCTTCTCATCAAAGGTAACTGCCTGCCTTCTGTCGGCTCTCAGACCAATGGTCTTTACAGACTGTGTCCTCTACCTTTAAATGTGTTTTGTACCCTTGATCTGGTTATTGCATATTAGTTATGTTGGCAGCTTGTGATTAAGCAAGAAAGTAAATTGCATTGAGCATTCAAACTATATTGAATCTGCATTCAAGTGAATTTAGTCAACAAGATTCCAGTACCAATGTGAATACCTTGTTAGGGCACAGCAGCTTCAATGTTTTAATCTAAATTTTAAAAAATCACCTTATTGAGGTTAGTCAGTCTCAAGATCCTAAGGAAATACTGGTTTTACAGGTCATGCACATATGCTACAAGGGCACTTAACACTTTAAAGAAGAGTCCTATAAAAAGGGACAACTCGTCACAAGTGGGACACTGGTTCAGTATCTGCCAGTATAAAGAAGAATCTCATAAAAGACACATGTCGAAGCATAACACCTGAATCAATCAATAGGCAATAGAGTTCTTATCTAGACATATGTTCACTTCCTATTTTGGAATTTTGTACATTCATATTTTAACTGGCATTTACATTTGGGAGGAAAAAACTAAGACAAGTGTTGGAGAATACTTAAGATGTGGAAAAATCTTTTTAAACAACTGAAAATGAAAAACTATGGATTAAAAAATGAGGATCCTTGGAGGCCAATAGAGGACCTTTTAGGAAAACAGGATTAGAAGCACTTTGATGTTGGCCTGATCACCTGACCGTAAGAATTTTTCCTATAATTAAAGAGCTATGAGGGACAAAATACATTCTTTATTACTAGAAGCAATAAGCAACATAGACAAAGATAAATCTAAAGGGAAAATTCTGACCAGAAGTATTGCTTCTAAAAAACCAATCCCAAATTCTGACCCATTTGCTCCAAATAATGACCCAGATCTCTTATGACTATGCCATAATCCACCCAACCCAGGTGGATGGGTAGCAAGACTCATGACAATTGCTAAAACTAGTAAGAGCAATAATGATAATGACCCTACTACAGTAACAGAGCAAAGGGCATTTACCAGACAAGAAATCATAAAATTAAAACAAGAATTGTCTCAAAATGGAGAAACAACTGAAAGAATGGCTATTAGATCTACGGTCCAAAAGACAAAACTTGCTCCTAACAGGCGGCCGATTACTCTAATCAGGAAACTTATCTAATGATGTTAGACTGAATCAAATACTTGGAAGTTCTGGAGAAAAACATCCAGAAACAGAAAGACTACTGTTTGTTTGGATATCTGGGGCCTGGAAATCAAGATTGCTCTTACCAAATTTAACAGCATTAAAAATAAGAACTTCGTCCTCTGCAAGGGATGCCATTAATTTCTTGATGAACCTAGGGCTACCATGACAGTTGTGCCAATAGTCTGTTAGGAGAAGAAACAAAACACCAAATTAAGAAAAGTACCAAGTTATGCAAGAACAACTCTATTCACAATTTTCACAAGTCTTAAAACAATTGGCAAATTAACTGAAACAGTTAGAACTCCTGAAGAATTGAGCAAGGGTAAATATTACCCATTCAGAGTCCTGTTCAGGTTTAAAAAACCATTTAATCCAGAATGGCAAAAGTCTATAGCAATAGGGGAAATGCAGAAACAAAATGGGATACAAGATATTAGGATCCCCTTCAATTGTAGAAATGGGGAACTTAGTCAGATAAGAACACCATTTAGAAACAATGGTCAGAATTGCAGCCAACACCTACTCTCCAATTCATCAGACTCACCCAGGACAACTAACAAAAAGATGATGATGGACAGTGCCCATCTCCCCAAAACAGAGAGTATCTATAACTGCAAGCAAGACAGTTTCGTCCATCTGTCCCATGGGATTTATGACCCGCCTCTCAATAGGAAGTAGAGTGAGTGCCACCATCCCCAAATGCTCAAGATTGAGGAATGAGCAAACATAAGGGGGGAATGTAACAATGGACTAAAGTAGACATATTATTATTATATATTATATTGTATTGTAGATTACATTATATTATTCTAGTAATGGAAGAATTTGTAACATTGATATAAAGACAATGGCCACCTGAATTCCTGAGGGGAGAGAGAGGGAAGAATAGGTGTAACATAGGACATTCTGAGGACATTGGAATTGTTCTGCAGGACATTGCAGTGATGGATACAGGCCATTATACATTTTGTCAAAACCTATAAAATTGTGTGGTACCAAGTGTCAACTATAATGTAAACTGTAGTCCATGGTTAGTAGCAATGCTTCAATATATGTTTATCAATTGTAACAAAAGTACCACACTAATGAAAGATGTTGTTAAAGGGGAAAAGTGTGCAAGGGGGAGGGAAGGGGTGAGTTATATGGGATTACCCTATATTTTCTATGTACCATTTATATAATTTAAAGCTTCTTTAAAATAATTTTTTTTTTTAAAAAAAGAAGCAACAGTGATGGCAGATCAAGACAAAACTTTAGACCACCTAGGACCCCTGGTAGTTTGAGGCTTTTATGAATCTCGTAAAATCATGCCCTTATGTTCCTGTGTGGGTAAATCTATTTTAAGTGGGGGCTTCTTTTGATCAGGTTACTTCAATAGGGCTCCCTGAGACAAGAAGGGTCTTAATCTTCTTACTTGTGTCTTTTATAAACTGGATAAATACAGAGAGACATGGAGAAAAATCCACAGGAACAGAGAAAGAAAGCCCCAAGAGCAAGGAGATGAAATCCCTGGAAGTCGAAAGACAGGAGCAATTCAGCCTAGAAGAGGACGAAGACATCAGCAGATGCCTCCATGTGCTAATCTTCAGGGAGAAAGCACTGCCTGATAATGCCTTGATCTGGACACTTTCGGGACCTCTGAACTGTAAGCTTGCAACCTAATAAATCCTCATTGTAAAACCCAACCCATTTCTGGTATATTGCTTTCATCAGCTTTTAGCAAACTACAACAGACCTCTCATATAACTAGGGCAGTAAGGCATGAAATGCAAAGTGAAACAAGAGAAAGGAAGGAGAGGCGTAGAAACCTTGTCTCCCCATAGGTACCCGACAGTCTCAGACTCCTAGCCAAAATGGTAAAATTACTCAGATATAAGGATGGCCATTTCTAAGGGTAATTGTAAATATGAACACCATTTAATGTTAGTGAGTACTGGATCTCAAATTACAATGATTAAAAGCCAGATTAACAAAGTTGAAGAAAATAATGAAAAAATTTATAATGGAGGATTGGAAGGCTAAGATGGTATAGGAACTTGGGGTTGATTGATATATTATAATAGAAGAAATGGAACCCATAAAAGCCAAGTGCCTAAAAGGATCTAATTTAGAAAACATATTGGGAATACACATTATGGCACCACATGTAAATAGAAATAAGTATATACAACAGCTGCATTAGCGAAGGCTACATGGACTCCTGTAGTGTTACCAGGTGTAAATAGGGTAGCTAATGCCCCACGATATAATTTAAAAGAAAGTTTCCAGGACATTAGCAAAAAGATATAAGAGCTTCTAGAAGTAGGCATAATAATACCTACCATCTCATTTGTCCAGTCAAAAAAAACAGGTGTATCTTATAGACTCACTGTTGATTTTCTAAATCTCAGTAAGTCTGCTCCTAAACTGGAGAGGGCACTACCAGATATTGGTACACTAATTAATAAAATTACCATAGGAAAATGTACATAGTATTCAACCATACATCTTAGTGACAAGTTCTTTATATAATACCTATTGCTAGTCAAAGCCAACCCATGACAGCATTCTCATGGGTTAGAAGGCAATATATGTTCACTAGATTACCATAAGAATATATTAATAGACCAGTAATAGCACACAATCTGTTAATGCAAGATTTATATACATTTTCTGCAACATCCACACCAGGATACTACCTTATCTTACATGGATGACATCATTGTAATTGGAACCACCAAAGGAAAAGGAGAACACTAATTTACAAATAATTTCCTTTCTTACAGAAAGAGGCTGGACTATAAATCCTAGTAAGATGCAAGGTCCATGTACTACCGTAAAATTTTTAGAAATACACCTGTCCTCAGAAGTATGAACTATACCACATCCAATCATAAAATTACAACAGTTACAACCACCCAACACAAAAGAAGAGGTACAAAACTGCTAGGTTTATTTGGCTATTGGATATGGCATATGCCATATTTTAGGTATATTGTTGAAACCAATACATGAAACAACAAGGAAAACCAAAATATCTGGTGAGAAAAAAAGGAATTAATATTAAATATTACAAGAAATAAAGACGCAATTACAACTTATCAGACATGACTACTGATAGTACTATACTCTAAATTTAGAATACAATGTATATTTACACTGAGCTTTGCCAGATGGTCATTATGGACCAAGACATCAAAAAACTCTAAATTCTATCCAGTAGGTTTCTGGACAAAATCCTTACCAGGGTTGAGACCAGATTATCTCCAACAGAAAAAAGTACTTGGGGCACTGTATTATTCAGAGTTCTCCAGGGAAATACAACCAACAGCAGATATGTGTGTGTGTGTGTGTGTGTGTGTGTGTGTTTATTACAAGAATTGGTTCATTGGCTCTTGCAACTGTGCAGGGGATTGGCAAGTATGAATTCCTCAGAGAATTCTGATGAAGTTTTCGATGACTTCTCCAGGAGAAGCTGCTGGCTGAAACGGAGATAGAAATTCTTCTGTCTGACTGCTTGGAATCAGTAATTCTCTCTTTAAGGTCTTCAGATATTAGATGAAACTTCTCTCATTGCTGAAGGCAATCTCCTTTGTCAAGTGACATTTGAACTGAACCATCACAAGCACTGTATGAAGCACTACAACATACAGAGCCATTAACAGAAAAACAAAACATATTGCTAAGACTCCCACAACCTATACTGACATGGGCCAAGCAAACACCAAATACACTTAATAGAATTATCCTGGATCAATGGATAATTTATCTTGGAAACGGTGTATTTCTCAGTATAATATCAAGATAGACATTCAGCCCTCTGCATTAACTGAGGAAATCTCAGCACTGCCTGCTGTGAACTTACTGGAATTTCCAAAGTGTGTGTTTTAGTTTCCTTGATTGCTCAAGCAAACACCATGCAATGGGATAACTTAAACAGTGAAAATGTTTTAGCTCAGAGTTTTGAGGTTAAGGAAAGTGCAAATTAAGTCATCATAAATGTGATGCTTTCTTTCCAAAGGCTAGCATTCCGGGGCTGGCTGCCAGTGATCCTTGGTCCTGGGATCTTTTGTCATGTGCACTGCACATGGTAGCCTGTCCTGGTCTCTCCCTTCTCTTCCAAGTTCTGTTGATGTTCATCCTCTGGCTGCTCCCTCTGACTTTTTCTCTGTCTGAATTTCATTCCACTTATAAAGGATTTCAGTAACAGGATTAAGACCCATCTTGTCTGAGGTGGGGCACACCTTAACTAAAGTAACATCATCAAAAAGTTCTACTTACAATGGGTTCACACCCCCAGAAATGGATTAAGTTTAAAGAACATGCTTTTCTGGGGTTCATACAGCTCCAAACCACCACATGGTAAGTCAGTCCAAATGCAAGCATTTGGGCAATGGGGACCACCCAGGTCCAAGCCACTAGAAAAATGCAAGGCTTACAGACGGTGGAGCCAGCATGACCTCTTCTAGAGTATGCTGGAAGGCTAAGGTTTTGAAACCCAAACATGCAAAAACCCTAACTAGTGAGTGGATAGGGTATTCCAGTAGTATATGCAGAATTAGTGGTAGTCTGGCTGGCAATTGAACAAATACTAAAGGAGGGAAGAAGAGAATATACATATTTACAGATTTATGAGCAGTAGCTAAATAGAATGGCAATATGGTCTAGATCATAGAAACTGAATAACTGGAAAATTAATAAGCATGACATTTGGGCAAAGAAATATGGGATAAAATTGCTCATTCAAAAATAGATATCATGGTCATATGTGTATCAGCACATCAGAACCTAAGACAAGAAAATATAATAATGCATAGACAGGTTAACTAAGATAGAAAAGGAGCATAAGGCAACTATACTTAAGATTATTTAAAAAGCAAACGGAGAATGGAAAATACACAAAGATGATGTAACACCATGGAGGTATGTCTATGAATAGGCACATGAATAGACAGGACACCAAGGATTACATGGTCCAATTAAATGAATACAAAAGAAGAATTTTCCCACATACACATACATTGCAAGAGACATTGTTCACAAATGGGAGAGCTGTAAAAATCTAAAACATGAAAATATAAAATCATTATAACTGACAAACATTGAAACAGCTGTTTTACTCTGCAAAAAGGGTGCTGATGCAAAGTACCAGAAATCTGTCGGGTTTTATAAAGGGTATTTATTTTGGGTAGAAGCTTACAGCTACCAGACCCCTAAAGAGTTTAACTCAAGGTACCATAAGATGTACTTACTCACCCAAAGTCATTTGCCACATGTTGAGCAAGATGGCAGGCAATGTCTGTGAGGGTTCAGCCTTCCTCTTCCTCTTAAGGCTCCGTGGTCTCAACTTCTTCCAATCTCTGCCCTAGGCTGGGAGAAGTCTCATCTTTCTCCTGGGGCTCCTTTCTCTCCAGGCTGAGCTGCTCTGCTCTCTCCACAAGGCCCACTGTAGACTATCAGGCAAACAGCTCCTCTCTCTTCCTGGGGGCCTCTGCTGTGTCTAATGGAGGCTTCTCTCTTTCCTCACATAACAGCTTCTCTGGGGCTTCAGCACCAAAAACTCCAACTCTCTCCTCTGCCGTGTCATTTTCTCTGTGAGCCCGCCCCCAAGGGGATGGGACTCAATGTCCTACTGACATGGTCCAATCAAAACCCTAATAATAATTTAATCTGGTAAAAGTGAATCTTCTGAAGTTAACATAATTTAATACGCCAGAGGAACAGACTATTTTACAAACATAACCCGATATCTATTTTTGGAATTCATAAACAATATCAAACTGCTACAACAGCATTTCAAAAACATACACATGGATTCCATAGGTCTAATGCCACTAACAGAAAATAAATCTTACTCTTGTATTATAGTAGACAGATGATCCAGAATTGGAATCCCTTTTCTTTGTAAAAAGAATGGTCACAAATCAACTACTAAAGCTCTTGAAATATGGTTACATGTTATGGAAACCCTCTAATCATGGAATCAGATCAAGATAAATAAGTGCAAAAATTAGCAGAGAATGAAGGAATATGCTGAACATTTCATCAGAGCAGCAGGAAGTATCAAATACATAATGGATTATTAAAAGAAAAAATGAAAATAGTAGTATTTAACACAGACCTGAAAGATTGGCCTAAATAAGTTTGGAAGGTCACTAAAGGCTTTTTCAAGGAAAGACTGAAATTACCCTGTGCTATAGATGTGATTAAAGCACAACCTACTATGTATTTATATGAAATATAAATACAGGAGGTAATGCAGAAAGACAGACTAAAAAAGAGAACAGAGGGAAAGGTGTTAGAAACACGGACAGAACTATGAAGACCGGAGAAGTTATAGCACTAGCGTCATGTAAGACTCATGTGCTAAACCTAGGAAAAGGGCATGTAGGGTTGGTTAAACATTCTAATATCATGCCTATCTAGGCTGCAGATGTGTTGCAGGGTACTGACTGTGACAATTCTGATTGGACTAGACATCCTTTCGATCTGCATCCTGGTTGGAAACTAAATTCACTGTAAGAGCAGAGAAGACACCAGAAGCAATCATTCCACCCTCTCCAACTTCTAGGATACTGTAGGAGTTTGATATAATTGATGAATTCCAAAAAGAAATATTGGGTTGTACTTGTAATCTGATCTGTACCTGGGCATGATTGAGTTATCATTAGGGTATTGAGTCCCTACTCTTTGGTGGTTGGGGACTCACAGATAAAAGGCAATGTGAAGAACAGAGTTGAGGGCTTTTAATGTTGGAGTTTGATGCTGAAGTTTTAAGTTGGAGCCCCAGGTAAAGAGACAGAGCCATTCACCTGACAGTCTACAGCTAACTTTGTGGAGAGAAACAAAGCTTAAAGAGCCTCATAGTCTACAGTTGACCTTGTAGAGGAAACAGAGGAGCTGAGCCCAGAGGAACCCAGGAAGCCTGAACCCTCACAAACATCAGCAGCCATCTTGCTCCAACACACGGAAATAGACTTTAGTGAGGGAAGTAATTTATGCTTTATGGCCTGGTATCTGTAAACTCCTACCCTAAATAAATACCCTTTATAAAAACTACTCAATTTCTGGTATTTTTACATTAGCACCCCTTTGGCTGACTAATACAGATATCATTATCTGTCACACTGCCAAACAACTTGAATTTGAAGTTACATCCATACCTTCTACTGCACCAACCCTGCACCACAGTAATTTTAGCACTTTTGAAGAGTGGGGAGAAGCAATGGAGCAAAATATCAACTGTGATGAGGAACTCTAGGACCTTGAATGGAATGACTGGAAATGCCTGTTGCCAACCTGGGACATTGAGGACTTTGATAATTCTGCTATTGAAGGTACTTACTCTGGCTTTCTTGAACAATTTCTGATTGAGTTAGATGCAGTTTTAGATGCTATTCAAGGCTTGAGTGAACAGTACCCAAATTTGATACCTAATTTGCTTTCTATAATTGCATATTATAGTAAAACAGCGGGTGCATACTATGCACAATCAGCTGTTGGTACTCTAGAACTAACAGAACTGCCAACAAAGGAAGCCAAAGGGTTCTAAGAAGCCTATTTGATGCCGGAATAGCTCCATTTAGGGAAACTAGTAATGCATCCGTGGGGAATATAAGCTAATTGCTCTAAAAGGCTTTATATGTTGTTATTATTTAATATTATGCTTGGTATGTTTTTGCTGAGTGATATCTCCAATAATACTAACAATGGGAGACATAGGAGAAGTGAGACTGGTAATTCTAGTAATTAAACTGCAACCATAGTCACAACTACCAAGGAACCAATTATACAAATTCAGGAAAACATTTAATCTTTGGCTGACTCTATTGGCTAGCAGAAGCAACTAACCTTCAAACCTCAGGATACCTATATGAGTATATGAAAAAAATCAGAATTAAAATATTTATCCCCTCGTGTTTGCACGGACTACTTTGACCAACACTTCCCGGAAATGTTACGATACCTTGAGATACTTAAGTAGGTATGGAGTTCACCACCATGAGCACATTAGAGTCCATAATCTAACCACACAGGCAAAGCAAAAGGACTCCCATTACTTTTAAGTACTAATATAGCCCCAGCTTACCAAGCAATGGAAAACTGCCAAACAATTCTTGGATGTGCTATGAATAATTACTATAATCTTATAGGCATAAATATGAAAAGTCTTATAACAGGCATGATCCCACATGAACCACAAAATGGGAAGTCTATGAATGGTACTTAGACTTGTCAGTCAGAGGTTTACTCTATTTGGTTATGGCACAATGGATATCTGTGGAAATTAGTGATGATTATAAAGGTGATTATGCTGATGAGGAGGAAGAATAGGAAGAAAAAGACAAAGAGGCAGAAGAGGAAGATGAGGGAAATAGCACTATACCCAGTCCTACACCAAGACCACATACCATATCTATAACTCTCATACAGCAACAATTGTTAAATTCTACAAAAGAAGGGCTAAGGTTAATGTGAAATTATCTCCATCACAGTACGATGAGATAAGATTAGGGGTTCTGTGGAACTATGATACAGCAAATGGTCACAGAATGGCCAAATGTGTTCCATTATGGAAATATGACTATCCATGAAACTAAATTAACCACATGAAAATCTGAGTTCTTTAAGCCAAAAGAATTCTGGTCACAGTTTGATAATGAGTTTGCTTATGCAGAATAGAACTGGCAACATAGGAAATTTCCCTGATGTTAACAACAGAAAATATTGTGGATTATAAGAATTCTCTAGAAAGAGATTGTTGATGCGGGAAGAGTGGGGCGGGGTATGGGGTTTATGGGAACGTCATATTTTTTAATGTAATATTTTTTGTGATCTACGTATCTTTTTTCAAAAAGGCAATTAAATAAAAAAATTTTACTTCTCTAAATTTGCATCAGAATTGACAAATTGACCATACCCACCAGAAATTCACTGATGTTTTTAAAAATCCTCTGCCATTTAGGTGAACAAATGCATAGCAGACACTATGGTGATTTGAAGTTGTATGTACTTAACTTAATCCATTCTTGTGGGTATGGTATGAACCCAGTGAAGTAGGATTTTTATTTTGTTTGTTTATTTGTTTGTTTATTAAGCAGTTTTGTTGAGATATATTCACATACCATACTATCCAAAGTGTATAATCAATGACTATTTGTATAATTGCAATGCTATACATTCATCACCACAAAAAATTTTAAAACCATTTCATTACTCTAAAAAGAAAAACTCCATACCTCTTAGCAGTCCTTTCCCAGCCTTACATAACCACTAACCCAATTTCATCTTTATAAATTGATTTATATATTAAATAGTACATTTGTTGGGACTACTTTAGTTAAGGTGTTTCCCATCTCAATCAGAATAGATCTTAACCCTATCAGAACTTTATTCCTTTTTATGGCTGAATAATATTCCATTATATGGATAGACCACATTTTGTTTATGCATCCATCAATGGACAGTTGGATTGTTTCCACCTTTTTGGCTATTGTGAATAATGCTGCTTTCGACATTTGTGTACAAGTTTTCCTGTGGACTTGTTTTCTGTTCTCTTGGGTATACACCTCAAGTTGATGTGGGCTATGGGTGGAAGGCTCTTTGTCTCTTCAGAGATAACCTAAGCTGAAGGCTATGGGTGTGGAACGGTAAGAGGCTGCAGTCCTGCCCTTAGGAACAATGGCAACAGGCTCCAGTCCCAGGAAACAGTTTAACAATGCAAGGGCTATAAACTTTAAGTATTTAGGGGAAATGCAAAAAGTAAATATGCTAAAAGCTTATCTAGAATATCTGGAGTCCATGCTAAAAGCTTACCTAAGATGTGGAAGATATATATGCTAATTGAAGTCTATCGAGAACTGAAACAAAGGGACCATTTGGCCTTTCCTCTCTGTATAAAAGACGTTTGAAAATCTTGTTCGGGGCTCGGGATTCAAACAGAAGTTCCCAAGTCTGGCCGGCCGTCAATAAACCATTTTTCCTTCTCAAAATCATTCCTGAGTCCTGGCCTCTCTATACTCAAATAATTGAACTTCTCTCAAATTCTACAACAAAGTGGTACTGCTTGGTCCTCCTGTAACTCTGTGTTTACCTTTCTAAGGAAAAGCCAGACTGTTTTCCACAGCAGTGGCCCCACTTCACATTCCTACCAGCAGTATATGAGGTTTCCAATTTCTTCACATCTCATATAACTTTCAAATAAACTATTTCCCTAGGCCTGGATGAACCAAATGTCCTTTTCTTTCCCCAAATGTCCTTTTCACTTCCGCACGATTTTGCCCATGACCCATAATTGAGCTGAATGCATTCTTTCCTTGGTAATGGGTGATACTGAGCTGGTCCTCTGAGCTAGGTCCTCCAAATAGAGACCCATCACACTGGTTGCCAGATAATTTCTGAAGAAGAGCTTCCAAACCCTGCTTTCCGATGTGCTCTCTAAGAACAAAGTCTCTCTGTAGGTCACCCTGGCTTTTTTTTTTTTTTTTTTTTTTTTAATCTTTCAGAAGTTCTTCAGCATCTGAGAGCCTTGACTTGAAATTACTGTCATTTAAGTGTAGATCAGAATAAATACTTAGCGCGTAGGGGTTTGAAAGTTCTTGTTATTAAAGAGAAAAATTTTTTTCAAAAAGGTAACATGACTGCCAAACACGTGTCATGAGCACATATCACATATTTCATTTAACTCATTAGTTAATAAGGGAACCAGTAATATATGAGGACTTGTTCAAAGGAAAAGTAGGAGAACCACATATATTCAGTGGAACCAGAAATGCAGAAAGGAATTTACAAATGGAAGCTAATTGTCTGGCCCCAGGACAATCATCCTTTGCAGTCAATCTGACACAATTCATTTGCATTATTATCAGTTTCTACAATTTACCAAATTTTAAAACAGTCAAGGAAAGCCCAAGATAACCCTGAAAACCAGTAACTTTTTTGTGCATTTCAAAGTCTGTCACAATTTTTAACTATAGTCTTTAGACTGTGATCATAATAATCTCAAAGAAAGATTATTCTTGATCACAAAATAAGGCTGTTCTTATTAGATCTGGCCTGATTGTTTGCATAGATGCAAAAATAGCACAAATTCTCCATATAGGCCTTCTTGAGTTTGGAGGTCTTCATAAGAAGTCTCAGAATGGACTTTTGAAATTATGACTATTAGAAAAGTGGTAGTTTTACAGAAAAATCATGTATAAAATACAGAGTTCTAAAAATCTTCTTTCATTGATTATAACAAATGTTCCACACTAATGTAAGGTATTAATAATAGGGTGGTATATGGGAACTCTATACCTTACAATTTAATAATAGAAAATTTATAGTTTGTATGAGACCTCCAACATGCAGTAAGTACTTTCAAGAACCATATAGCCTGCAATGTATGGGTTTATCACTAAATCAAAACTATAGAAGCAGGAAAACTTTGCAATTCTTATGGGAATTAGATGGACCATAAGTGTGAACTTTGGTATCATAGCAACAAATAGGAAAAATGGGTGTGAAACTGGAGGATTTTAAAAGAACACAACAAAATTCAATGCCTATGACATAGCAACTCCCTCACACACAGGACTTCAAATTAAAAATATATATGAGGGAAGCAGATATGGCTCAACAGATAGAGTGTCTGCCTACCACATAGGAGGTCCAGGGTTCAAACCCAGGACCTCCTGACCTGTGTGGAGGGATGGCCCACGTGCAGTACTGATGCGCGCAAGGAGTGCTGTGCCATGCAGGGGTGTCCCCTGCATAGGGGATCCCCACATGTAAGGAGTGCACCCCTTAAGGAGAGCCATCATGTCTGAGAAAAGTGCAAGCTGCCCAGGAGTGGCGCCACAAACACCGATTGCTGATGCGGCAAGGTGATAAAACAAAAAAGAGATGCAGTTTCCCAGTGCTGCTGACAAGAACACAAGCAGACACGGAAGAACTGGACACAGAGAACAGACAACTGGGGGGAGGAGGGAAGAGAAATAAACAAAAATAAATAAATCTTTAAAAAATACATATATGAAATCATTGATCACATTCAGGAACAAGAAAGAAAGGTAGAAGAACCATTGGACCTCTTAAAAACAGCAATAGGTTGTGTAGATTTTAAGCCCTCAAAATATTAGGGCTTAAATATTTTGTATCATTAAAATACAGCAAGAAAATTAGTGTAACATGCTGCAACAGACATGTTGGGTCTGAACTACCTCCCCTCCCCTTAAATGAAAGATAGCCTGAAGCACATAGTAGCCAGCATAACCCGGACACTCACTAGGTAAAGAGTAACAAGCCTCAACCCAGGAAAGAATGTACAGATATACTGAAACCTCTCATCTTCTCAAGGCTGTATAATCCCTTTCTGTGATAACATCACATCCCCTTTGTGTGTTTCATGTAACTCTTACAGAAAGTCTGATCTCATGGAATGTCTTTATTCTGAAACCTCTTATATCACCCCTCATTCTTCCATCTCTTTGCAGAGCTCAATCTTCGTTCTTAAACTGGCTGTAATCAAAGAATCTCCTGTTTGTAAGTCCCATTAAAGCTCACATCTAATTTGCCTGGTGTGTTCTTTGGTCTTGTGGCCATCTCAACCCATGCCCTTCAGGAGTTGGGTTGGAGCAATTGGTGAGCCATTAGCCAGGAGACCGAAGGACCACCGGCAGTAGTGGGCATGAGCTCAGGGAAAGGAGAATCTGTGGGATAAATCCTGGGTTGGCCTATAATGTCCATGTGGGGAGAGAGGCTGCCCTCCAGGATGAGTGGGAACCCCTGAGAGAATATAGGGTTGCCCATGCACTTGACTTGTATTGGGACTCCTCAAAAACACTGATAGGAGTAGAGCTTGTGCTGCTGGGACAGAGGATTATGAAATTTAGTAAAGATTGCAGGCATGCTGCTGCAGCAGTCGGCTGCCAGTTGCTATAGGCGATACGATTAGCTAGAGCAGATTGTCTTGAGGAGAACTAAGAAAGCCACCATTTGAAGAAAGAGTTAACTAAGATAGGAAAAACATTCCAGCTGCAACTCTGGGAACCCTTTGCCCTGCAGGCTGCTCTTGTGGGTTAGTGGAGCTAAAAGAATTAGTTTAACTACTGAAGAAGCAGGAAAATTTAGCAACATTAATGTAACTAATAAAATAGTTTAGTTTCTTAGTTAATAAATGAAAGTGGCCAATTTGTTTTGACAGAAAAACTTACTAGAAACTGTAACTAAGAGTTAAGATCATTATAGATGGCGTTATATTCTAAAACAGGAAAAAGGATAATATCTGAAATTGCTATAATTGGGTGGATTTAGCCTAGACCAACTGTTGTGATGGCAATCTTAAACTAATTTACCTTTGTTTATGGTTACTTCAGGTCTAGCCTCACCCTTGTGTAAATAAGCAAAGCTCTGAAATAAAGGAAAATGATGTAGATTATATTTTAAAGTATTGGGAACAAGTTGGTTATAAGAATTTTAAAAGAATTAAATTCTTGTGCAAAAATGCATAGTCACTATACAGATTAGGTTAATTAGAAATAACCTTCAAAAACATCTTTGGAATATGTTATTTTATGGTTGGACTTATTTTGTAAGAGGATGAAAATTATAAGTAATATTAGTGAGTTGTGTTTTTGTGTCTAACTCTGTGTCTGCTTATTTGTTCAGTTAATATCTTCATACACTGGGATGGTAATATCAAATAGATAAATGAAAATTCTTAAAAGAGCACTATTCAAATTGCTAAAATTAAATAAGTGCTTATGTAGGTAAATGAATATTCCTGGAACCCAAAAACTCTATCTACTAGGCTATGGAATTAAGAATCATAGTTTGTCTTGTAATTCCCCAATTTAAACATTTAACAGCCTTAAAAAGAGAGTAATTAATAATCCATTTGTTGAATTTCAGTAAGTAAAGGAAAAAGTCCATGAAAGCTATGGAAAGATTTTTTCTAAATTATGATTAAAACAAATTAAACAATTATAATATATTTCAGAAACTGGCAGCCAGTATGCTTTTAAGGTTATTTACAATTTTAGAATTTTATTAAAGAAAAAAGAGGTTTTAGCTTCTTTTGAAGGAAGGAAGAAAAAAGAATATCTGTTGTATAAACTACAATTGTTCAAATTTTATTTAGCTTGGGTGTTATCTCCCTAGGTTTATATGGATACTAATAAAATAAGGTAATATTAAGTCTGTTAAATCTTTAAGAAAATGAAAATTGTAAGATTTTGCCTAATGAAATTATTACAAGCCTTTTTTTAAAAATTGTTTTTGCCTAAATTTAAGTAAATCTTTTTTTTTTTTTTCTTCACAGAACAGAATGAAGGATGAGACTTACATGAATACAGAAAGAAGTAAAAGTTTTGTGGAAGTTAATTCATAGTCAATGCTGACTAAATTTGATGTTTATTTAAGGGAATATGTTTTGTCCTAAGGTAAGAAGGCTGGCTTTCATAAAATCAGGGCTGAAATACATAAGACAAGGCTTGAATGAACAAAGTTATAGAAGGTATTGTAGAATGTAGCTTTAAGTAAGGGAATGTGTTTTATAAATGTGAAAATTGTCTTTCGATGAAGTAACTATAATTTATGTGGTTATGGTTGGTTATAGGAAGTTTGCAAAAGCATTTTCTAAACTGAAATATTTAAATTGCTATTTCCAAGAAACCATTATTAAATAGAAAACTGAATTGATGTTGAGAACAAAAAGTAACTTCATAACAGGGAAACCTGTCAGAGGCCACCTCAATCTGTGTATTAAAGTGGTGGTAGGGGGAAGATAATCTTGATTCCATTGGGAATCTTAGGTTTTCATAAAATAATGGAGAAAGCAGTTTTTCCTATACTACTAAAGTAAAATAAATACCTGTTAATTAATGTAATTATAGTAAAGGTGTAGAAGCAAAAAGTAAAGTACCAAAAATAATTAAGTTCATTTAATATGTTATGAACTGCATTGGAAATTTTTAGGAAGTGTATTAAATTTAAGAAATAGACTTCAGGATTGTCAAACTTCCTTGTGCATTCAAACCAGGCCTCCTGTGCTGTGCATGGTGTCTTTCTACTTCAGTTATTGGCTAAGCTGGTCACCACAACCCCTAAAATAAGAAAAGGGTCAACCACATTTCTGGATATGCCCCTGAAGTGGATGGAAAGTATGTTGCTGCTTTGGACTTCTGCAGCAGCTGGCAATGGCTTGATGTGGACAGATTAAAACTAGATGTTGCCTCCAGACTGGTTCTATTTCATAATGCCAAAGTGTGCTATAGTAGTGTGATATTATTTATGAATTCCAAAAAGAGATATAAATTATGTATGTAGATTGGTCTATTCCTCTGGGCATAATACCCTTTGTTTGTATTAGATTCAGCTGAGATCCCTTTGATTAAATTATGTTAAGATTAGGGCTTTGATTAGACCATAACATTAGGGCAACTTAATTTGAGTCCTTGCCCCCTTTGTGAGCTATATAAATGGACAATCAATCAAGAAAGTAGGAGAAGTAGATACACAGGAGAAGAATATGGAAGCAGATATGAGAGAAAAGAGAGAGAGCTCCTTAGACATAGACAATAACTTTGACCCTGCAGCCCCAGAGAGAGATAAGCCACCACCTGAGAGTTTACAGCTGACATTGGGAAGAGACCAGAGCAGTTGAACCTGAAATGAAATGAGCTCTGGGAAGATAGACAAGCCTTATGAAGGCCTACAGCTGAGATTGGAAGAAGCTGGACCCACAAAACCTTAAGTGGGAAGAGAAAGGCTGATCCTTTGCATATGTCACCTACTATGCCATCTTGCTTCAACATGTGGCAACAGAGTTTGGAAAGGAAGTAATCTGAAGTTGGACTCTTTAGGGCTTTGTAACTGTAAGCTTCTACCCCTATTAAATACCTTTTATGAAGACCAACAGATTTCTGATATGGTAATTTGCATCAGTATCCCTTTGACTGACTAATACAGAATTTGGTACCAGAAGTGGGGTGTTGCTTTTGCAATTACCAAAATGCTGGATTGGTTTTATAAATCAGTAGAGGGTATTTTTTGGAGGAATTGTGAGGTGCTTGATGGAAAGGCCTAGATTGCTTTGAAGAGACTGCTGATAGGGATATTGACATTAAAGAGACTTTTCTTTTTTGCAGAGTCATCCATTTATTTTATTTTATTTTCTACTCAATTTATTCATTTTTTAAAAAAGATATTATGTTAAAAAAATATGAGGTCCCCATTTGCCCCCACTGCCCCCACCCCACCACTCCCCCCACAGTAACACTCTCCCCCATCATCATGTCACATCCATTGCGTCTGGTGAGTAAATCTCCGGGCATCGCTGCACCCCATGTCCCGTGTTCTACACCATAGCCCATACTCTCCCATGTTCCATCCAGTGGGCCATGGGAGGACATACAACATCTGGCAATTGTCCCTGGGGCACCACCCAGGACAACTCCAAGTCCCGAGAGTGCCTCCACATCTTAAAGAGACTTTTGATGAGACTTTAGAAATAAATGATGAAACTATTATTGGAAACTGGAGGAAAGGCAATCTGTGTTTTAAATTTGCAGAGAACTTAGCAAGATTGACTCCTGATTTTGTATAGAAGGCAGAATTTGAAAACTACCAGCTTGGACATTTAGCCAAGGAGTTTTCCAAACTAAATGTGGAAAATGCAACCTGGCTTCTCCTTGATGCTTATAGCAAAATGTTAGAGGAAAGAGATAAACTGATAATTGAATTAATGGGCACAAAGAAACCAGAAACTGACTCCAGAAATTCCAAGTGTCTGGAAATCAAGCCCCCAGATGGTAGTGCTCCATTTGAGGAATTAACTAAACATGGAATTTGTAAGTCAGAATTGAAAATGCAGTTATCTAGGAAAGACTTGTGATAAATTTTACTTTCTGATGGCTTGGACCCTGTTTCCTGCATACTAAACCAACAAACCACTGTTACAAAACCACTGTTAGCCTGGACTAGTAGGGACATGGAGGGGAGAGATGGAAGGGAAAACAGCTTTAAGAGGAAAACCATGGAAGCTGAGATCTGGAATTAAAACATCTCCCTGGGCTATGGATTGGTTTGATGCCAGCCAAGAGGGGCTCACCCTCAATAAGAAATATTTTTTACCAAACTACTAAGATATAAATAAGGGAGAGCGGAAAAGGGGAGGGTGTTGGGTATATGGGAATCCCTATATTGTATTGTCTTTTGCTTGCCATATGCTTATTTCATTGCTGCCTATATTGTCTTTGTGAGCTTATGTCTAGGGCAGTGCATCTCCTCATACCTCTCCCAGCTGTCCTAGGCATAACTACTTCTGTTGGAACTGTGAGTGGCAGTTTCCTAGACTGTATGTGAAACTTACAGTATTAAGTCCATCAGCTTTGGGAGGATGTAGCCTCTGGAGGCACCTTGCCTTTCTCATTACCATGGTACAGTATGTCATGGCTACTCCCCCTTTTTGGGGCTGCTTACCACTACTTTCTTCATCTTCTTAGTAGAACCATGTATCTTCAAAATTCTAACTTGAGTTTATTTCTTCTAGAATCAATGCCTTCCAGAACAAAGTATTAGTCATGCAGGGATTTCACCCATTTCCAACCATGGTGCTGGACCCACCTTCATTCAACCTCAATAAAATAGCCAGAGGGTTTCACATCCCATTGGGAAGAGATACTGTCCCTAACCAGCAGGAAGCAGCTACAGAATGACCGTTGTCTTTCAGCTCTCCTTTAAGAATAAGGGTGTAAACTCTCTGAGGGGGGAATTGAGGCAGGTTAGTATAGGAGACAAGGAAGGTGACTGATCAGAATAAAACCCCCATTAAAGACCCTGGTCATGAGGTCCAGTTTGAAAGTCCTGGACTCAGAGGAAGTCCTGCATAACTCCAAACAGAAAAACCTCCCCACTGGTTCCCTGAAAGCTGACAGGTGAAGGTAGAAAGGCAACCAAACAGGATTGCAAATAGCTGGGGCTCTATGTGTGTCTATGTGGACTCTCCTTATGCAATGAAATACAGCCTGAAGCATGTAGCCATCAGCATAATTTGAACACTGACTAGTTAAAAAGTAACAAACCTCCCCAGAGGAAAGAAAGTACAGATTGTACTGCAAACTCTAATCTTCTCAAGGCTGTATATACCCTTCTCGTGATAACATCACCAAACACCCCATTTAAACACTTCATGTAATTCTTGTAGAATCTCTGTTCTCATACCCTATGGAATGCCTTTGTTCTGAAATCCTTATATCATCCCTCATTTTCCTGTCTCTTTGTGGAGTACTATCTTCATTCTTCTATTAGCTGCCATTAAAAAGTCTCTCCTGTTAATAAATCCAAACAAAGCTCATGCCTAACATATTTCTTGGTGCATTCTTTGGTCATATGGCCACACTGACCCATGCCCTTCAGGAGTTGGGTTGGAACAAGAAACTAAAGGCCTTGTAGGATATTTTAAGGCTAGCAGTCATAACAGGCAGATATTGGACACTGAGTTTTGTCGATACCCTGATTTTGAAGAGGAGTGTGGATCCTTAGGGTAGATCAAATACCCATAGAAATAGAAGGAATACAGATATCAGCACAGAGTATGGATGAGTGTACATTAGGTGCATAACTAATATCTAGCTATACAAAGATATCAGAAATAAACTTGCGAGATGTGGAGGCGTTTTCGGGACGTGGAGTTGTCCTGGATAGTGCTTCACGGACAATTACGGGACACTGTAGATCCCCCCAGGGCCCACTGGATGGAACGTGAGAGAGTCTGGGCTATGATGTGGACCATTGACTATGGGGTGCAGTGATGCTCAGAGATGAACTTACCAGGTGCAATGGATGTATCACGATGATGGGAGAGAGTGTTGCTGTGGGGGGAGTGGGGGGCGGGGGCGGTGGGGTTGAATGGGACCTCATATATTTTTTTTAATGTAATTTAAAAAAATAAATAAATAAATATTAAAAAAAAAAAGAAATAAACTTGCATATGACTTTAGCTGATATGCCAGAGAAACTGCAAGTATATAATATAGATAATTTGACTGTGATAATATGTTCTAAAAATGAAAGAAATATGATTTGTTGGAATAAGAGAAAGGATATTGAATTTTTCCTTCAAAGCTATATCAAATTTCAAAGAGTGGGTTGTTGTATATTGAAGTGATATTAATGATCTTGAGTCTTAAAAATAAATATGTTGACCACAATTAGAAAGTAAACAAATTGAGAAAAACATGTTTTTGTAATAAGTAATAAGATATTCATGCAAGAATATGCTATGGATTGGTTTGATGCCAGCCAAGAGAGTCTCACCCTCAATAAGAAATATTGTTGACCAGACTACTAAGATATAAATAGGGGAGAGTGGAAAAGGGGAGGGTGTTGGGTATATGGGAATCCCTATATTGTATTGTAAAAATACAATTTTTCTGTATCTTAAAGTTTCTTTGAATATAAAATAGGAAAAAAATAAGATACCAGGAGAATATAGGAATAAATTGCCACTGTATATACAAAAGATCTTACAATGATGAAAGACACAATGTCCAAAATTTTTTATTTTATCCCAAAATTTAAAAAATCTTTTATTTTTTATTTTATCTTTAAAACTATTTTTATTTAATTGTCCTATTAATTTTATTTGGTTATTTTGTTAACTTCATTTTCAGAGAGGTTTTGGATTATAGAAGAGTGTGGCAGCGCAGGTTCACTGGTGCAGGATGTTAGTGGTGGGGGGATGTGTGGGGAGGGGTACACCCGGGGCATGCCTCTATGGAATATGAATGTGTCCAAGTGGCCATGGAGTGTTGTCTTGGTGGATGGAGGTCCACAAAATAACTGAAAAAATACTGAATTCCCATCCTGGGGAGTCCTAGTACATTCTCTAATAGAGTCACAAGAATCCCTAGAGTACATGGGCAGTAACTGGTGAAGGAGGACAGACCAATATGCCAGTCCCTTGATACTGATGCTTGTGAATTCTTATTCTTGTGAAATTGAAACTTAGCCTCGTATTACATATTGCTCAAGAATTACCTCCTGAAAGCCCTCTTGTTCAAATGTGGTCTTTTTCTAAGCCAAACTCAGTATATAAACATGCTACCTTCACCCTGATGTGGACATCACTCCCAGGGATGAGCCTCCCTGGCACCAAGGAATTATTACCAAGCACAAACCAGCAATGCATTTGTTAAAAGACCTTGACCTAAAGGTCGAAATATTAAATACAAATGAGTTTTTATGGTTAAGAGATTTCAAAGTTAGTCAGAAGGTCACTACAGAGGTTATGCTTATGCATGTCACAGGAAGATCTCATTGACTGCCACGGTAAACAATACCTCAATCATGGATGCTCTTGAGAGCTCTAGAGACATCTGGACATTATAGACAGGGTACATAACTCCAAGAAATCAGCACTCTGTTGGTAGGCCTTACCTTGGAATATATGTTAACCTACTCCCCTGTGTAACACAGTTAGACTCATTTATAATTTCCCTATGCATGGCTCTTCTCTTTTATGTGAACCTATAATTAGCACTGTATTCATTAAATGTATGTCCCAGAGACTTAACTCATTCATCTTTTAACATTCTGGTTGAGTCCTGAATCTCAGAAGAATTGCAGCACCTGCTCTTCAGTTCATTGGATTCACCCAGGACAACTAACAAGAGTTGATGATGGACAATGCACATCCCAAGGAACAGAGAGGTCTAAAACTGCAAGCAAGATAGGTCCATCCATCTGCCCCATGGAATCTAAGCCCCTTCAATTAGAGACAGAATGGGCATCACCATCCTCAAATCCTCAAGATTGGGGAATGAACAATGGACTAAAATAGACTTATTAATTTTCTATTATAGACTTAGTATTCTAGCAATGGGAGAACTTCTATCATTGCTATAAAGGCAGTGGCCACCAGAGGTTCTGAGGGGAGAGAAAGGGAAGAACAGGTGTAATATGGGACCAACTTCTGGATATTGGAATTGTCCTACATGAAATTACAATGATGGATACAGATCATTATACATTTTTTCATAACCTATAAAATTGTGAGGGGCAGAGTGTAAAATATAATGTAAACTATAGTCCACAGTGAGTAGCAATGCTTCAATATGTGTTCATCAACTGTAACAAATGTACCACACTAATAAAAGATGTTGTTAACGTGGGAAAGTGGGGAGGGGAAGGAGGTAGGGCATATGGGAATCCCCTATGTTTTAATGTAATATTTATGTAATCTAAAGCTTTTAAAAAAATAATTAAAAAAAAAAACAAAACCAGTGCAGATGCCACTTCAGTGAGCCTCAGGTAGAGGTAGGCTGACACCCAGTTGCTCTGACTCCTGGTCTCCAGTTCTTGTACTATGCTGCAAGGCTCACTATTGCCCTTGCAGGTGCACTGCAACCAGCACCTCCCACCAATGGCTAAGGAGCCTCCACCTACACTGTGTAGGAATGGCTCCTAAGACTTCCTAAAGCTACTCCACTGCCTTCTGCAAGCTCTCTAACCAATGAAATTTAGACTCTGATATCCTCCACCTTCAGATATGTTCTTTGCCCTTATTCTAGTTATTCCCTATTATTTGTGTTGGCAGTTTGTGTTAAGGCAAGGAATTAAGTTGCATTGAGCTTCACACTATTATCTGCTTTCAAGAGCTGAATTACTTTTGAGTCAATCTGCTTTCAGTTTCTTAAAATTACACTCACAAGACAAGAGGTCATGATCTTCCGACATTAAGCTCATTTTCTTGGCACCCACAGAAGTCTGGTGCTGTGACGAAATCCTGGGTGAAAGAATTTGGGGTCAAGATCTCCCTTATTTTTTAGGAGGAGCACATCCAAAAACCGTTACAGAATCTCTATCTCAGATTTATGCATGACATTTATGATGACATTTTAGAATCTCTCTCCTACAAAATATTTTCTCTCATTCATACTTACTATGAAGGTATATGGTAATTATTCAAAAAATCAAGGAAAATCAACAGTATAGAAAAAAAAATACATGGTTAAGTTGTATAGTTTCTTTTAGGTAATATTCCTTTGTGATGGCAAAAAAAAAAAAAATAGAGAAAAGAATTTCAGTTTTTGAGAACACCACTGAGTCACTGGATCACATTTTACTTGAAACCTACTCTATCTCTTATCTTTTCATTTATATGAGCCAAAAAATCCCCTTTAGTTCTTAAGCTAATTTGAATTGGGGTGTATACAACCAGAACATACAAATGAGTGGGACATGCATAGTAAATCTTTCACAGTGAGCTAGATGATTACTTCCAAGTTCAAAAGGACACACTCAGATTACCTCAGTGGGAGTTTTATTATTAAAGAATAGATTGGAGTGTAACAATATAAGATCTTCCACAGGTAAATTGCCAGGTCTTAGTAGAAATGTATTTTCTTCCTGGTTACACTGAGTCACATAGACAGAAATGAAGCTCTAGAAACCAGATTTTCTTATAGTCTTTGCAATTCTACCATAATTATGATTCTGCTTGGCGCTGTCCCTATCTGTCTTGCTGTTTTTCTGCCTCTAAGAATGATTATTTAAATTGGCCTGAAATCCATTGATCCTTGGTAGTCTGTTCATATTTAATAATGAGGCAATGAACAGCAGCTTGGGGCCTCTGTGCACGTGTTTATATGTGTGAATGTATGTGTGTGTCTGAACATATATGTATATGTGTATGTGTGTGTTTGCCTGTCTGATGTGTCTTCATGTGTGTATGTTTGTATATGAGTCTGTGTGTGTTTGTGTGTGTATATGTGGGTATGGCTAAGTGTATGTCTGTACATGTGGTTTTGTGTTTGTGTCTGTGCAGATCTGCACTGATGTCTGTGTGTTTGTGTGTATGTATGCATGTGTATGAATGTGTAGGGTCAGTGAGAATGGTGATATCATTTGTTCTAATCCCTATGCTTCATTTCTGGTATTTTATTTCCACTCTCCATTGTAGCTTGTATTTCAACTCCCAGCTTCTCTGCAGTTCTAGTGGATGGATCGCTCTCTCCTCAGCAGTAGTACTCCAGGCCCCAGGGCAGAACTTCCCAAACCATCTTTGAAGGGTCAGGGGTTTTTGTTTTTAAATTCCCAACTTCATTACTGACTGATACACTAAGAATGATTTACTAGAGGGAAGTGGCTGTGGCTCAATCAGTTGGGCTCCCGTCTACCATATGGGAGGCCCTGGGTTCAGCTCCCAGGGCCTCTTTGTGAAGGCAGGCTCGTCCGCATGCCCTGGAGAGCCGCGGGCTGGCAAGCGTCTAAGAGAGCTGCCTGGCCTGCAAGCGCTGGGGAGTGCCGACTCAGCAAGGTGACCCAACAAAAAAGGAGGCAAGCAAAACACAGAAGAACGCACAGCGAATGCACACAGAGAGCAGACAGTAAGCAAGCTGCAAGGGGGAGGAATGAATAAATAAAATAAAAACAGACACAGAAGAACGCACAGCAAATGGACACAGAAAGCAGAGAGCAAGCAAAAAAGCCTCCAGTGGTGGTGGTGGTGGTGGGGGGGGGTGCAATAAAAAAGAATGACTTACTAGAAAAAATTATTGCATGCTTGGATGGTGTGTTAATATAAAATTTCCATAAAGGTTTTTAAATGCTTAATTTCTTTGTGGACCAGCCTATAGGTCCCATTTTAGGTAAAATACCGCAGGGTCTTGTTACTGCAAGTGTGGTGCTTGACCAGCAACCTCTTTATCACTTAAGAGCTTGTTAGAAATGCAGATTCTCAGGCCTTATCCCTGACCTACTGAATCAGAATCTTCATTTTAACCAGATCCCCAGGTGATTTACATGAACATTAAAATTCTTAGGGTATTTCTACTTTGTCTGCCTTTTGTCTTCCAATAATATGTTGCTATATTGCTACTGAAAAGCTTTTTCTTCAGATCTTCAGGTGGTTGGCATCTTCTCATTCAGGTCACTACTCAAATATCACCTCTGCAGAGAAGCCTTCCTTGGTTTGCCAATGAAAGTAGTAACCTTCCTCTTCACAGCTCTGTATTCTTTTCTTTATAGTATCTGTAACTGTCTAGAAATATTGATGTCTCCCTTCTTGCTTCTAACTCCAGTGAGAATAACTTATGAGAGAAGAGCCCTCGTCTCGTTTTCTGTCCTTTCGCCAATGCTATGGCAGTGCCTGGTGGGTGGTAGGCATCATTACCTCTTGACTACTGCCCCTGTCTAGTTCCTGCCCCATCACCATTTCTATTTATTGCTTTTTCTGGGTGTCTTTCTGAATCTGTAGTAGAGATCCCAACCCAACGTGACTTAAAAATGGAAAAGCATGTTGGCTTTTGTAACTTCATAGATCCAGAGTAAATGTAGCCACCAGGCACAATTCAGTTACAGCTCTGGCTCATTTCTCTCTGATGCTTTTGGCTTTAGCCTTCTCCACCTGTTAACTTCATGTTCAGGCTAGTTACTAGACAGCCATGACCAGAGACCATCCATTGTAAATGTTCTTTCTAAGAAAGGTAAACTTCTTGCTTGAAAAAGTCCTGCAACATTCCTCCAGCCTTTCTTAGGCGGAATTGGTTAGCATGCCCATTCTAAATACATATAGAAATATAGAAATAGGCATAATTACAAACAAGAAAATGCATAGGTCTTAAGTGCGCAATTCAATAACTTTCGAAAATTGTACACACCCATGTAAACACCAGTCAACCCAAGATGTGGAATATTTCTGTCACTCCAGAAATTTTCCTTTTGTCCCTTTCCAGTCAATGAGCAACATTGGAGCCTGAGGCAAAATGAGTACTCAGTAATAGTGATCCTGCCTTTATTTGAAATGTTGATGTGCTATTCCTCATGGATTTTTGCATTCATTTCTATCTTTTTAAATAGTGCATAAATCTTTCATAGGCTCTAACAAATGTTCCACAACAATGCAAGGGGTTGGTGGTAGGTTGGTGTATGGGAGTTCTGCATGATGATATGCATGTTTGTTTTGTAAATTCACAACCTTTATTATACCCTTATTGTTTATGTATGTTCATGTATAAATGATATACTTCAATAAAAGTTTTTAAAGAAAAAAAATTCATTAAAATATGGTTTATCTTGATTACTGAGTTTTTTGTCACCTCCTTAAATTTTGTGCTGGAGTTGAATGCCTCACCCACCTTCCTCTAGTAACAGCCCTGAAGTTCTTGAGCCTTGCTCTCTCTTTCCCTCTCTCTCTCCCATTCCTTTTTCAATATGATCCCTCCATGTGGTCTCTCCACAAGGTGGCCTCAGAGTACCTGGGACTCCTTAAATGACCCCTGAAGGCTCCTAACTGTACGGCTTTTCTGACCTAGCCTTAGATGTCATGCAGGAAGAGCAGATGTGGCACAAGCAGTTGAGCACCCACCTCCCACATGGGCGATCCCGGCTTTGGTTCCCAGTGTCTTCTAAAGAAAAAACAAACAGATAACCAGCAGACAACAAGTACAAACAATGAGCTCAAACAATGAGCAAACAAACGAGGGAGCCATCTCAGGGAAGGCAGGGGGAAGAAGTCATGCAGTCTCTTCTGCCACATTTCATTCACTGAGGCAGTCACATAGCCTTGCCAGGTACAAGAGGCATAGACTCTATCCTTTGATGGAAAGAGTGTCAAGGAATTTACAGCATTGTTTAAAATTACCACAGATCTCATTTTACAGTCATTTTGAGGGTATTAGTAACCAGAGCTTATTTTTGAGTACTGTATTAAAAATTCCTGTTCAAACTAAATTAAAAAAAAATCACCTTATATTCAGTTTAAAGCGTCTCCTGTCCCCACTCCCCCGCCCTAGGCTTAATTGGATGTTGTTGGTTTTATTCGTTCTATGCACTCTCCTTCCTCTCAAGTCACTCACTGCTGTTTCTGTCTCCCACACAGTTAGGGTAAGGAGACAGGAATGAGATGAAAAGGAGCAAAAATATCTTTTTACCTGGCTAGATGTTGAGAACTGTCTTCAATGGCAGATGTCCAAAGGCTGACTCTTTCTCTTACGGGTGATTTAGTAATTTTTTGGAGACCACCTCTACTTTGGCCTCTTGGATCTCTGCCTGCTGTGGGGATGAGGTACATTCCTGCTGACCGCCACAGACTTCCCTTCAGATCCTGCTTTCCTGGTACACCCCACGTGGACTCTTCCTGCTGGGCTTCCCTCACCCAACAGGCAGTTCTTTGGGGTGTCCTTTAAGATGGCTCTATCTAGACCCACTATCTTCCATGTCCTCTATATGGCACCACAGGGAAACTCAGCAGATTGGCTCTGCCATCACAAGCAATTCTAGGCAGCCTCCCACACACTCAAACTTTGCTAAGGGAAAGTCAGGTGGTAATCTTTATGATCATCACCCTCCAGGGGACACAGACCAAATTCCCCTCAAGACTAGCTCACGATGCTGTGCTTCAGTAGCTGCACCAAGCAGGCCTAAGTGGTGTTTTTGCTGCTCAGCAAGCATCTTGCCTGGGCAAGATGGCACAGAAGCAAGACAATATCCACTGTAAAGAAGGGAGGAAAACGCTACCGTGTTCCTCACTCTGAGAACCCTCCTTTCAATCCCTACTGTGTTTTTAAATGTAACCTGTAAATGGATTATGGGCAAAGTTTGTGAAGTTCAGTTTTACCCTTTCTAAGTAAGTGCAGTAGTGTTGGATCTAGCACATCTGTTTAGAATTTAGGATTAAAATTCCCTAGTGTCCAAAGATTTGGTGTTTCATCAATACTTGAAGAAAACAAGAACGTCCCAATTGATGTTGGGTGTGCTTCTTTTATCTTACAGTTAGAATCATATTATAATGTCTGTTGCTGGATCACGAATCATCTGTGTCATTTCTTGCACAAATATCATATTGTTTTAATTGTTAAGCTTTAGAGTATGTTTTAATAACTGGTGTCCTTACACTACTCTTTTCTTTCTCAAAAAACTCATAGCTTTTCTTGCCTGATAGAATTCTTTAATTATGTACTATACCTGACAGGAATCAAGAATGTTAGAGCATCCAAAATATAATCCAAAGGAATTTGTAGTTTATTTTTTCTTTTAATAGACTGAAGTTATTTGCATCCTTTCTTATAAGTAACTACATTTGTAGATTTTAGTGGAGTTTATATTTTAGAGGTAATTTCACATGGGCAAATCATAGCAAAGACTTTGAAACACATGTTTATTTCCCTGAAGTTCCCTTTAAAAGGCAAGGAGTCAACCAGACACCACCTATCAAGTTAATTCATGATAAGGTGCTAAGTGAGTTATCTGTGTTGCTCCTTTCAGCTTAAAAATGCTGGTTACAGAGAGGAAATTGGAAGCTGGCTGAAAAAGCAGCGAAGGGAGGAATGGAGAAATGAGAACTGTGAAACTATGTACTGTACCTACATCATTTTTTGAGAATCCCATCTTTTAAAAGTCTTTGCCTTCCACAATTTTTTTTTTTTAAATTTTCAGGAGGTACCAGGGATTGAACCCAGGATCTTGTACATGGGAAGCTGTCACTCAATGGTGAGCTGCATCTGCGCCCCCCCCCCCACTATTAGTTTTTAATCTTTCCATTGTGGTAATATTGAAAAAAAAAAAAAAAAGGATGGACAAAATGAAGGACTTAAATTCATAAATGGAATAATTAGCCTCTGATATCAGTGGCTTTATCTTTGTTGCTAGAGGATGAACTATTTAATGAATATAGTGATAAAATTGTATAGAGAAAGCCTTGGCATCCTCTTAGAGCCAAAAAACAAAACAAAAACAAAATTGTGCCCTACTTCCTCTTTGAAAATTCTCTCTTGAAATCCCGGGTAGCCAATAAAATCCCTAGTCCATGATATTGACCCAGTGCAAAATAAAGCTCAGCTGCCCTAAACCAACCCCTACTAGACAAACTCCTATCAATTAATAGGAGCCAAGCTAACTTCCTTTTTATGTCTATAGAAATCATTTGCCATACCTAGAACTTTGAAACTACTTCTGTTCCTGCAAATGTTCTGGTTTCCTTTGCTGCAGCAAAACTTTGGTGTCCCTAATAAAATGCGGTAGTCTGTGAACTCAGCTCTGATTTGTCTTTCAACAGTAGATATTGTATTTCTTAAAAAAGAAGTATGTAAGAATGAACAAATTTGGTGCTTTCTTAGTAATTCTAGTTCAGTAATAAGATGGAAAAATGGAAAAGGACAAGGTGAAAAATTTCACAAGAGCATGCTAACACCTCAGTAGCATTCAAGGGAATATTTGATTTTGACTTTAAGGGCTTTGCCTCTTCATTAGACTCTCTGAGCTTTTGCTCTTTATCTCTATGATACATTACTGGTCTTTAGGAAGTATTCCAACTGTTGAAAAACCTTGCTCCAGCTTACCAACAAATACGGGTATATTTATGTTTGATATTAATTAAATTTTGAGGCTTTTCCTTTGATTTTTTTTCCTTCTTTCTTTTGGTTTAAGTTGTAGTTAGATTACCTTTAACATAAATTACAAAATGTGAAGACTGAGCATATATGAATAATATTTAGCATTAAAATGAGATAAAATATATAGAAAAATTAATTTGGCTCATTTTTAGTAATGTATATAAACATTATCATGCTATATGATAATTATATATGTGGGGCACATATTCACTGAATTATTAAGGATTTTAAAAAATATTTTTTATTATATTGTCTTTTTTTTTTTTAAGATACATAGATCACAAAAAATGTTACATTAAAAAATGTAAGAGGTTCCCATATACCCTACTGCCCACTCCCCACACTCCTCCCACATCAACAACCTCTTTCATTAGTGTAGCACATTCACTGCATTTGATGAACACATTTTGGAGCACTGTTGCACCACATGGATTATAGTTTACATTGTAATTTACCCTCTCCCCCGGTCCATTCAGTGGGTTATGGCAGGATATATAACGTCCTGCATCTGTCCCTGCAATATCATTCAGGACAACTCCAAGTCCTGAAAATGCCCCCATATCACACCTCTTCTTTCATCTCCCTGCCCTCAGCAACTCCAGTGGCCACTGTCTCCACATCAATGATAAATTTCTTCCATTGCTAGAGTCACAATAATTCTATAGTAGAATACTAGTAAGTCCACTCTAATCCATAATTTATTCTTCCATCCTGAGGACCCTGGGATGGTGCTGTCCACTCCACTTCTAAATCGAGAGGGGGTTTAGATCCCACATGGCTAATGGATGGGATTCTCCTGCTTGCAGTTGTAGACTCTCTTGGTTCCCTGGTGTAGTGGTTGACCATCCTCACCTCCCTATTAAATGACCTGGGTAAGTCCAACGAACCAGAGAGTAGGTATTGCAATTCTGCTGAGGCTCAGGGTCCAGTTGGCATGTGCACAGTCCAGAGATTCAAGTCTTCTGAGCATACACCAACCCCAGCGCCAACCACAGGTTCAGTAAAAGTGAAAGAAAAGGCGTGTGTAGAGAGGTCACATCTGAGCACTGTCCAACTCCATCACACCCAGGAGCACAAATTCCAAAGTAGGGCCCACTGGTAAGGCACTGAACTCCAGAGCCATCTGTTATGACTGTAGGACCTGGGTGTCTCCATAGCCCTCAGGAACACCGGTACCTGGGACTGTATCTACTTTGGCTGTCTCTGGGATCCTGCTGAGATGTGCATAAGCGTGGCCCCTCTGGTGACCTCTTGTTTCATTTTGAAGTCTCTTAGGCATATTAACTCATTTATCTTTACCATTTCCCCTTTTTTATTCAAGGTCTTTTTTTTTTTTTTTCCATTTTTTCTATACTTTTATTTTGAAATAATTTTCCAACTTACGTGACAGTTATAAAAATAGTACGAACTCCACACAGAGAACCCTAACATACCCCTATAGCCCTGAAAACCAGATTCATCAATTTTAGCATTTTGCTACCTTTGCTGTATCATTCTATCTAACTTTCTGTTACCTATTTATCAGTACACTTTCTGAACACTGGAGTGTAGGTTGTACACATCATGCTCCTTGAACACTTAATACCGCCATGTACATTCCCTAAAACAGGATATTCACTTATGTAACTACCTAAAGTGCAGTTATTAAGTTCAATATATTTTTTTTTGAAGATGTTTGCTAACATTTTCTTTTTTTTTTTTTTAATTGACTTTGTAATAATATTACATTAAAAATATATATGTGAGGTCCCGTTCAACCCCACCCCCACCCCCCCTCTCCCCCCCCCAACAACACTCGTTCCCATCATCATGACACATCCATTGGATTTGGTAAGTACATCTTTGGGCACCTCTGCACCTCATAGACAATGATTCACATCATGGCCCATACTCTCCTCCATTCCATCCAGTGGGCCCTGTGAGGATTTACAATGTCCGGTGATTACCTCTGAAGCACCATCCAGGGCAGCTCCATGTCCCAAAGACGCCTCCACCTCTCATCTCTTCCTGCCTTTCCCCATACCCATCGTCCACCATGTCCACTTTTCCCAATCCAATGCCACCTCTTCTATGTGGACATTGGATTGGTTGTGTCCATTGCACCTCTATGTCAAGAGGAGGCTCAGATTCCACATGGATGCTGGATGCAATCCTCCCATTTTCAGTTGTAATCACTCTAGGCTCCATGGTGTGGTGGTTGTCCTTCTTCAGCTCCATCTTAGCTGAGTGTGGTAAGTCCAATAGATCAGATTGTAGGTGCTGGAGTCTGTTGAGGCTCAGGACCTGGCTATCACATTGTCAGTCCAGAGATTCAAATCCCCTAAATATATCTTAAACCCCAACATTAACTGCACCTCCAGCACATTAGCATGAAAGTCTTATGAAGGGAGATCCCATTTGAGTCCAGCTTCATCACACATAAACACCATTTCCAAAGAGGGGCCATCTGCCCTGGTAGTTAACCCCATCGGCCATGACCATAACTCCCATGGGTCTCTTTAGCCCTCAAAGGAACCAATATCTGGGGGTTGTATCTGCTTTATCTGTCTCTCTGACTCTGCTCAGTTGTGCATGAGGGCAATCCTTCTGCCAGCCTCCAGACTCTTTTTTAGAAACTCGTAGCCATATAAACTCATTTCTCCTTTCCATTTCCCCCTTACTTTAGGTCAAACAGCATTTTAAAGTCATGGTATTTTATGTAGACATGGATATTCTGCTGATCCGCATTGAACCTTCCATATAAGGTCATTTTCCAGTTGCATCATCAGTTGGTAGTTGATAGTGGTCCCTCGTTGCCAGGGAGGCTCATCCCCAGGTGTCATGTCCCACGCTGGGGGGAAGGCATTGCATTTACATGCTGAGTTTGGCTTCGAGACTGGCCACATTTGAGTAACATGAAGGCTGACAGGAGGAAATTCCCAGGCACAATGTTGCTCTAGGCCTTGTTCTTATTTTAGGTTTATCAGCTCACAAGCATAGTCATTAGCATCAGGGGCTCACTGTTGAACCCTCACTCCCTCCCAGTCCCCGCCACTGTACCTGGGAGACTGTCGCTGCTCCCCTAGGGACCACGACAGAGCACCACTGGTCAGGAACCCAGTACCCCCCCTGCTGTGGTTTTTAATTGTTGCCACTATGAGTATATCCAAACATTACCATGCACCCTGGACATATGTTCTGTACAGCTCCCTGTCAGCCATATATCACCTGTCATTGGTATCCCATACCAGTATCCCTCCATTGCCATTGTTGAAACACTCTGTGATCCAGAACTCCCCGAAATTTGAAGCCCAATATAATGTCATGGTCCCTTACTAGGGAATGGCATATAGCCATGGGTTTAAAGGATAGATAAAGAACTTGGATAAAGTTAGATAAAGAGCTTAGATAAAGAATGTTGACTTGAAAAAATTCCACATCCTATCTTTTTCTTTTTTTTTTTTTTTTTTTCCCCCCTAATTATTCAGCTTTTCTTCACAGGAGTCCTAGACCACAGCGATGTATATATATAATATACAGCACTCCCACACATCCATCAAGGTCTTTTTCTACTTGCATTGCCAACTAGTGCTTGGTAGTAATCCCGCAATGCCAGGAAGACTTATCCCTGGGGAGTCATGTCTCATGCTGGCAGGAAAGTAATGCATTTACACGCTGAGTTTGGCTTAGAGAGTGGCCACATTTGAGTAACATGGAGGCTCTCAGAAGGTAACTTTTAGGCATCCTGCAGCTCTAGGCCAAGCTGAAATTTCAAGCACTCAGCCTTATAAGCATAGTCATCAGTATCAAGGGCCCATCAATGGACCCTTCTTCACTGGTCTTTATCTTTGCATTTGGGGGATTGTTGCTGCTCCACTGGGGAGTGCAACAAAGCTCCCCAGGATGGGAACTCAGCACTCTCTCAGTTGTCGGGTTAACTCTACCCACTATGACAATACCCAACGAACATCTGAACATATCTATGTACCATATATGCATGCCTTGGAGAACTCCCTCCCACCCATGCATCCCCCATCAATGACACCTCACACCCGTGCTTCTCTCCTGCCATAGTTGAACCACTCTGTGATCCAAAACTTAAAAAACGGTGACTAATATATGGTAACATTCAATTAGTAGGAAAATGAAATAGTAATGACAGGCTTAAAGATTAGAAATAGGATACATAATAATTTAGAAAAACTAAAATAAAGTAAAAAATAAATTGGGGTATTAAAAAATGAAAATTATCATAAAACTTTTTTTTTGACATTTGCCTTTCATCTCTGTAATAGGTGTTGCCCTGTATGTACAGTGGCAAGGCAATCTCTTCCATTTCTTCCTCAGTGTCTACAACCTTTAAAATTTTTTTTTTTATTATGTCAAAAAAGTTTTGGTCACAGTAAAGTCACATATAGAATATAGGGGACTCCTGTTTACCCAACATCAAACCCTTTTCCCTCTTCCCCAGCAATGATTTTTTTCATGTGGATATTACATTTGCTACAACTGATGTACAGATACTGAAACATAGCTACTCACCATGGTTCCATTATGGTTTACATTATGGTTTATATTTTAGACTGTACACTTTTATAAATTTTTGGTTACATTATGGTTTACATTATGTTTTACATTTTAGACTATACTCTTTTATATATTTTTGGTGAAATTTAACATGACCTGTATCCATTGTTGCACGGTCTTGTGGAACACTTCCATTACCCCTCCAGGTACCCCCTCTTGCATCTATTCTATTCCTATCTTCCCCTCCCCTCAGGGCCCACAGTGACAACCAAGCTTCACTCTTGAAGGGCAAGATTCATACATACTTGCAACAATATTGAGGACTTGACACACTAGTCTGTCCTCCCCCATGGGGAACCACTCATGCTCTCAAGAGACACCCTCCCCTCTGAGAACATCAGACCTCCCCATGATGGGGGTACAACAACTTCCTGCTCATTGTATGGGTCTTCACCCACTGTTATAACACACGTGATAAGATGAGCGCTCACTCACTCCCTAGAAGCCTGCCCCAGGTGCACTCTGTGCCAGATGCCCCCCGTCAAACACCTTAAACCAGTAACCCTTCCTTATTATATTTTCTAATGAGCTTTCTCAACAATATAGTTTCAACCACAAAACTGACAATCTCCCATGTTCACCTGTTCTCCCCAACTTTCCCCCCAATTCCATGAACCATCTGACATATCCTCCCAACCCTAGCCCCCTCAAGCCTGCAAAGCCCCACCCAATAGTATCCAATAGAATTATTATTAAGGGCTTTTAAAACTAGACACACCGTGGGATGAGTATGAGTATAGAAGCCTACACTAAAAATAGTGAAGGAGAAAGCTAGAAAAGGTTATAGTCCCACTGAACTTTGCAGAGTTTTCATACTTATTTTGGTTTACTTTCCTGACTCTGGATTTTATTTTGGTAAAATAATAAGCTGTTAGGCCTTGATTACAGTCCTAGGACCTCCCACAATTTCAGAAACATTCAAAAATTTTTTTACCTTATAAGTACCTAATAAGTGAGCTAGAGAATCAGTGATTTAAGTGTCTTAAAAGCACTAATAATTTCTCAGAAGTGCATCATACACATCTCTGAGAAACTGGGTAGTAGAACTGGACATCAGACGGCAAGGGGGCCAGGTCCTTGGGCCCTTCCTTCATCACTGTAAATAGTGAAGGGCTTTTTATTTCTTTTTTCTTTTTAATTTATTGAAGCATATCACTCATACATAAACATACTTAAACAATAAGTATATAGTAATAGTTGTGAACTTACAAAACAAACATATATAAAATCATAGAGGACTCTTATAAAACTTACCATCAGTATCTTGCATTGCTGTGAAACATTTTTAACTAATGACTAAAGAACATCCTCAAAATCTTATTACTAACCAAAGTATTCTTCCCCAACCTACCCTATTATCTTTATTATTATTATTATTTTTATTTCATTTTTACATGAACATGCATAAATAAGAAGTGTGTTGTAAAAATTGTGAACTTAGAAAGCAAACATACATAACATCACACGGGGTCCCATACATAACCCACCACCAACACCTTGCATTATGTGAGACACTTGTTACAAATTATGAAATATTGTCAAAATCTTACTACTATCTATTGTCTTTATTTTACATTTTGTGTGTTTTCCCCCCAACTCATCCTATTATTATTATTTAAATAAATTTTTATGACAAAAGTTGTAAACTTACAAAACAATCATGCACATTTGCAAATTCCCAAACAACACTCCTCTATCAACACACCACACCATGGTAGAATATTTGTTACAGATTATGAGATAATATCATCAGATTATTACCAGGTTCACAGGTACATTTGGCACGCTTTTTCCATACTCCCCCATTATCAACACAGTACATCTTTGGCATAAATATTACATTATTACTGTTAACCACAGTCCATAGGTCACTCCAGTTGTATTTTTCCCATGCTTATCCACATTCCCACCACCCTGCAATAGTGATATACATCTGCTCTAGCTCATGAAGGACACTCTTGCATATGTACCATCAACCACAATTCCCATCCACCTCTGGGCTGGTAAACTAGCTGTTACTCACTATGTGTTACCACCAACTCTGTACATTCCCACACTTTTACATTAAAGCAAATTAAAACTTCTACATACCTTAAATATCAGTAGTCCATCTCAGTCCTCCTCTTATCTTCTTTAAGGATCCACCACCTACCACCAGGTCTTTAAGATATTTTCCTACATTTTCTTCTAGAAGGTTTATGGTTCTTGCTATTATATGTAGGTTTTTGATGCATTTTGAGTTAATTTTTGTATAAAATGTGAGATAAGGGTTCTCTTTCCTTCTTTTGGCGATGGATATCCAGTTCTCTCAGCATCATTTGTTGAATGGACTCTTCTGCTCACTGGGTGGGTTTGATAGGCTAGTCAAAAATCACTTGACCATAGATGTGAGAGTCTGTTTCTGAACCATCAGTTCGGTTCCATTGTTCTATATGTCTGCATTTGTGCCAGTACCATGCTGTTTTTATCACTGTACTTAAAGTGTGGAAACGAGAGTCCTCCAACATTGCTTTTCCTTTTTAAGATGTTTCTGGCTATTCAGGATCCCTTACTGTGAAAGGTTATTTATTTATTTATTTTTGTCATTTTATCTTCTAGATAAGATTTCATTTGAAGAAGGATCCCATCTCTATAACAAGTTTGAAAATTACTGAGTTAGAGAAATAGTTTTTGAAACACCATTCATGTTACTATGTAAACTTGAAATTAAGAAACTTTATCTTAAGTTTACCACTTGGAATTCATTTAATATTTTTGTAATTGTATTTGCAAGAATGGAAAATTAGTTTTAGATGTGATGAAATGTATTTTGGCAGTCGTAGTGCATGGCTTTCCATTTGTAAGTAATTTTAAAAGGTTATATTCTTCCCTGAGTACACATTTTCAAGTACCTATTATTACTATACTATTTTATGCATTAGTATCTTGGGAAGAATGTGCCCCTTAATGTAGAACTGGGGATTACAATGCTGTCATTTTTAAGATTTTTTTTAACAACTCCTAAAAGTACTCTGCAATTGCAGCATATTAAATTACTTTTAGTGATGTACAAAATAATCTTATAACCATTGCTTCAGCTTTCATCACAGTAAATACAGTAAAGCTGATAAAATACATAGAGGGTTAAACAAATGCAACATATTTTTTTTTTAGGTATAAAATACCTAAAGTAAAATATGATTTGTTACTATTTGTTTTTAAATAGTTGTACACCTATTTTCTTTGCAGTCAGATCAACATGCAGTAATGAAAGATGTAAAGCAGTTGTACAATATACTAGCTAGCTTTGAGTTTAAAGCAACAAGGCAACTTTTGGGTAACAAATGTATTTCAAAATTAGAATGCTGGTTTTAAAAGTTGGTCTAGTAAAATCTTTCAAATTTATAATGTTACCTCATATAGTAGGGCTAAGGTATGAACACTTATCTTTCAAATAGAAGAGAATTCAAAGGGATAAACATTGAAAATTAATGCAAAATATGGCAGTGGGGTAGAAACTGGTAATTGTTTACCCGATAACCATTTGCCTCTTCTTTCTCCCAAACAAAATCCCTGCATATTCAAGTATAACAATGTATTGAGTTTTTTAAAAAGCCCATTTTTCCCAGTGTTCCTTGCCAATAGAGGTGGCCAGTGAAATACAAGTGGAAGTCATTGAATGAGACTCCTGGAAAAATTTATTTAGCTGTCAAATGATTTTCTATGTCCTTCTACTTTTTGCATTCCTTCTTTGATTCTGGAATGAAAATGTGAATGATGGGATTGTTGTGGTCATCTTGCAACCATGAAATGACCATGAGGATGGAAGCCAGGAAGTTGGAAGCAGTCTAAGATAATGGTGACATGAGGGAGATTCCGTAAGGTCCTTAAATTTTCTAGCTTTAGATTTGTTTTACAGAGAGAAAATGAATCTCTCTCATATTTAAGCTACTATTATTTTGGCTCCATTACAGCAGTCAAATGCCACTCCTGATAAAAATATGCTCTGGAAACACACACACACACTAAACAAACAAACGCATTTGTTCAAGAAAGCCCTAAAAGCAATAACACTATTTCTTATCAATATAGCTAGTAGAAAAGATAAGATGCTTTTGTGAACCATCCATGGTGGCTTCAAAAGAAAAGAGAAGATATTTCATCCCCCCAAAATATCATGATTCTTTAAAAAAACAAAACCAAAAACTAAGCAGAGAATTAAAATGAGCTTTCCGAAATTAAAAACAATAGTAGAAATTTTAAAACTGGAGTAGAAATTTTGGATTATTAAGCTGAAATTTGTCAGGATATAGAGTTTAAGACCAAATATGGAACATAAGAGAAGAAATAAAAAAATAAAAGAAAATTAGAAGATCAGTCCAGGAATCCAAAATCTGAGTAATCATAGTTGCAAAGATAGGACAAAGGAAACAAAGGGAAGAAATCACTAAATAAATCAAGAAAATTTCCAAGAACTATAGGTCATGGATTTTCAAGACTGTAAAGTCCCCTAACAGTAAGGTGACTCAAAATAGATTCACATAAAGGCATGTAATTGTGAAATTTCAGACATTTTGGAGAAAAGATAAGTACTACAAATTATTTAAAATAGAAAAATGTTTCATGTTTTAAAAAATCGAGGTTTGCAATCTCATTGGATTTATCAAAAGCAACACTGGAAGTTGGAAGACAAAAGAGATTTGTCCTCAAGTTCCAAAGGAATAGGATTTCCAATCTATAATATGAAGAAAATTTATAGGTATGTAAGAGTTCAGAATATTATCTTTCATGCACAGAAAACATGTTGTCTTAACTCAATACCATAGGTGTGAACCCATTGTAAGTAGGACCTTTTGAAGATGTAATTTTAGTTAAGGTGTGGCCAACCAAACCTGGATAAAGTCCTGGGGAGGAGCTAGAAGAACCCAGAAGAGAAAAGAGAGGACATTACCATGTGACAGGAAAGCCAAGGTACCCAAGGATTGCCAGTCAGTCAGAATATTGCCAATCTTTGGAGGAAGCAAGCCTCCAAAATTGCAAGACAATAAATTTCCTTTGTTTAAGCCAAGATCAGTTTGCGGTATTTATCATAGCAGCTGAGAAATTAAGACACACTCTTTCACAGTTGCTACTTGAGATTATGCTCCATCAAAAAAGAAAAGGTGGTAGGGGGATTCAATCAATACAGAGAAGACATAGAACCCAGAAGCAAGAGGTTGGTTAGAAAAGAAAGGAAAATGTAGATTCCAAGGTGATAGTTGTCTAACAGGGCAAATCTTCCAAATGAAAAAAAGAAATTCATTGAAAACAATATATTTGAACAAACTGATAGACACCTCTGAGAAAGAATTTGGTGTGAATTAAAAAATGAAATTAAGCAAATTAACAAATATATAAAAATGCAACTATTTACTCCAGGGAAAACAAAAACCAGTAAAAGCAATCATATGTATTACATGGCTTATCTGTGAATGGCAGTTATATAGCTATAGAAATATAACCTTGAATGTTGAATTATATTGGAAAGTGCATGAATGTATGCCTGGAAGTGGGGAATTGAGGTGGTGGTGTTGGGGTTGGGGACAGATGCAAGGAACAGGGATTGGTGAATAAACTAAATCCTCCTCTTCCATAGTAGAAAGTCAATAGACAAGTCCTAGAACAGAAATATTAAGAAGGACCTACTAATATTATTTGAAATAGAAGATATACCAACAGAAACGCCTAGAAGAATAAAAGTGGTTGACTCTGGTTAGTGGGAATTTTACAGAGGGAAACAAATTAAAAAAAAATTCTCATTGAACTATTTGACTTACTAAAATAAATTAAAATATAAAATAAATAAAACTATAAAATATATGTAAATAGTGGGGGAAATTCTGAAAATGATCATATTAATAAATGATAGATTTTGCTTTTAGGAAGGAGAGTTGTATAAAGCCATAATTATAATGTTACTAGTTGTGGTAGGTTAAACTATGAATCCCAGAAAGAAGGATAGTCTTGATTTTAATCCATTCCTGTGGGTATGAACCCACCATAAATAACACCTTTTGAAGATGTTACTTTTAATTTGGAGCCCAACTGAATGAAGTTTGGTCTTAATCATATTACTGGAAGCTTTATGAGAAAAACCCACAGTAGGAACCAGAGCTGAAGGTCAGAAGGAACCTGAGAGAGAAATGAAAGGACATTTTCATGTGCAGTGTCATGTGATGGGGAAAGCAAGGATCACCGGCCAGCCAGAATTCTATTGACCTTGAAAGGAAGCAAGCCTTCTAGTCTCTGAAACTGTGAGCCACTAAATTTCAATCATTAAGCCAAACCATTGTATGGTATTTGTTTTAGCAGCCAGGAGACTAAAACATTAGTATATAGACAAACCCATGGAACAGAAGAAAGAGGTCACATATAGACCTGCACAGATATAAATTTAGCACATAATAACCTTGATATTGAAACCAGTGGGGGAAAAGATGGATTATTAATGTCTTCACTTTGGTCTCTACTACCTGCCCTCTGCCCCTGATCCACCTTTCTCTACAGGAATATTGTTTTGCCTGACTCACTCCTAGCATTTTCACCTCCACATTCCTTGACGGTTTCTGGTTTGTTTATTCCTGTGGCCTTGGCGCACTTCACTATATCATACAAAGTTTCAGTCCCAACCATGACTTAATTGAACCCTTCTTTATTCAAGTCCTTCTAGGAAGGAAAAAAAAAAAACCTCTTAAAGAGGGTGGAAATTGAGGAGGTTTAATATGTATTAGAGCCCCAACTCAGGAAACTCAGGAGACAGCAGAGATAGAGATTGGGGGGATTAAAAACATTTATTTTATAAAGACCTGATAGGAAATATAGATTAAGTAATTTTTATGAGCTAACCTTGGACTTGACCCTCCATTTTTTTTAATTTTTAAATTTTTTTCATAGAAGGCACTGGGGATTGAACCCAGGACCTTGTACAAATGAAGCAGGCACTCAACCACTGAGTGATATATGCTCTGTGAGTCACCATTTTTTATAAAGTTTCTACAGAAACATTAATTCTAAGTACCAAACAAATAATTTACAATTTAACTTTTGTGCTATAAGTCATTTGTAAACTGAGAACAGAGTATACTTCATTATTGGGTTCAGAAAAAAAGCGACAGAATTTTTCCATTGATCAAAACTATTCATTGGAAATTGATACATATATACACATATACATAACATTGTTTTTTGGTAGAAAATAAGGTTCAATACTTTGTGTCAAGAAACCAATATGAGTCATTACAATGCCATGATCTAAGTCATGGCCTGGGATGAATTTGAGAAAATGTTGAGTCAGGAGATACTAGTATATGCATGCCTTTGACTAATTAAAATACTTTATTTGCATAACTCAAATGCATTGGGGTCTTTAAGTTAACATTATAGCTATGATTCCCAAACACGATTGCATTATCAAAATTATCTGGGAAGTTTAAAAAAATACGATATTGTGACCATCTATTATTTCTGCTCAGACTCATTCTTTTCTTCTAATGGTAATTTTCCTTTGAGGATTCACCCCTTTTCCACTCACAGGCCATGTGATTTTGGTCTGTTGTGGTGTAACAGAGTTGACCAATCAGAGAACTCCATCCTTCTCATCACATCAAGTGGCTTAGGGACACCAAGCAGGGCCAATTATGGAACTTTTAATGGAACTGTTGGGAGAAAGGATTGGGAAAAGATAATACATAAGCTTCCTGCAGCCATTTTGTTACCGTTAGAGGAAATCCTACCTAAGAATGGACTACTATGGAGATTTAAGGTAAAAAAAACAAAAAGAGCAAAACCTAATTTCTAAGGACATCATTAAACCCCCAAATCCAGTTGTATCTCATCCAGCCTTCCTTAGATTTTTCAGTTATTTCAATTAATAAATTCCCTTTTTTGCATATGTCAGTTTGAATTGATTTTTCTGTGTTTTGTTTCATTTTTATACTGTAGAGTCTTGTGCAATATATATTCTCAAATACCACATCAGAAATTTTGGAGAAAAGTATTTTGAAAAGCTTCCTGGGTGATTTTGATGCACAACCTAGTTTGGGAACCACTATCTTGAAGAACAATGGCCTTAACAAAGAACTCTGTTCTTAGATAAGGACTCTAATGAACTCATCTTTCAAATTCAGATAGAGATGATGGTTCGAGTTCCAGTACAGCACTTTACTTTTCTTCTTATCTTTGGTTGAGGAGCAAGATTTTATCTTCTGTATGCAACTATGAAATAGTGATGATGAGGGCAGCTGGAACCACATTACTAGCTTAGGAATAAAAAACAAAGGACCTGAAGAAATCAGGAATTTAGACATCTAATTAACCCGCAAATTTCCTAATGTGCTCTGAACTTTCTGCCTCCCTTCTGCTCTTTCACAAAGGCTCCTCACCCTGGAAAAATGTCTTAGTATCTTATTCTCTGTGAGTTAACCAAGCAAGGGTAGCACCTTGACGTTGTAAAGAAACCATTTCTTCTGCCATGGGATATTTTGCCAGTTGAATTGGATCTGTAAGTGGTTTTATTAAGTGACCAACAGGACACCGTTTAATTCTATTTCCTTTGATGGACAAACATCTCTGCATCTCAATTTATTCTGTAGAGAGCAGAATTTTCATAATCTCTTCCAGATTAGCGTTGCTGACATGAAAGTGGATCTGAAATGTTTTGAAGAATAAAACCACCACAATTTTACAGTCAGGGAAGAAAGTTCCAGTTATCAATTGCTGTCTAACAAACTACCCCCAAAACTTACAGTCTTCAACAACTACTGTTTTTAACATCTTATGATTTTGCTGGTTTGGGTGATTATTCTGTGTGAAATGGCATTCATAGCGGTGACTTGGTGGTATTCAGTTGATCAATAAGCTGGCCAGGAGGGTCCAAGATAGTTTCATTTATAAGTCTGTCATCTTGGTGGGGTTGACTGGAAGGCAGAGCTCACCTAGCACTGTTCACCAGAGTCTACACATGACCTTGTCAGAATGGTGGTCTCAGTGTAGTTGGACTTATTCATGACTAGCCAGGAATCCCAGAGGGAATGTTGTAAGAGACTCTGGTTGAAGGTGCAAGGAATCTGAAATCCCAGCACATCACTTCTGTTTTCTTCTATTTGTCAAGCAAGTTTCTAATGTTCCCCAGATTCCAGGGGAGGGGAATTAGATTCTTCATCTCTCAAGGACAGGATTGCAAGGATTCTGTGGTCACCATTCATCTAGTATAGAAAGTATCATGACACTCATGTTTCTGAGCATTGAGAAATCCCTTATTTCCTGTGGTCGGTCTAGATTTTTTCTCCCTACAAAAAAAGTAAAAGAATAATATGCCTCTCAGATCTTAGGAGAGGGAAGAACCAAAAGGACTGTAAGCAAGAGATACTTAACAGAGACAATATCAACTATTAGAAAAAAAGACTTCACTGGTAATAAGAATCTAGTGTAGGCATTTAGCAGAACATATCAGAGAAACAAAATCCTCTGTAGCAATAAAATTGATAAAAACTTTATCTCTAAAATGAACAGATGTAGTGAATAAGAATAGTACTGTGCAGAAAATAGTAAGGGTCTTTATATTTGAAAAACTTTCAGGCTCAGGTTGCAAAGGGTAAAAGCAATGGGGAACCCACAAAAGCAGAACCTAGACAATGCAAAAAGAATAGAAATTCTAAAAGTGAAAGAATAAAGTCAATCCTTTTAACCATAGATTACTAGTGATTTGAGCAGTTTCTTAGCATGGAGCATGAGATGGTTTGAAGCTGAATGGACTCCAGAACAGTATGTTCTTAAGGTTGATCCATTTGTTTGGTTGTGGACCCTTGAAAAGTAGGGTCTTAATTTAAGACATTACCCATCTCATTCAGGGGGATCTTAATCTTCTTACTAGAGTCCTTTACAAGAGACTGAAAGTCAGACAAAGAAAGAGAAGGCCATTGAAGCAGGAAGCTGAGAGCAACGAAACCTGGAAGCTAAGGGAGAGATCAGCAGATGCTGCCACGTACCTTGCCAAGTGACTGAGGAGTCCAGCATCACCGGCAGCTGGTCTTCAGGAAGAAAGCATTGCCTGATGATGCCTTGCTTTAGACATTTTTCTCAGCCTCAAATCTTGGAAGTTAATACATTCTCATCGTTAAAAGCCAACCCATTTCATGGTATTTACATTTCAGCCGCCTAGCAGACTAGAACAAAAGGTTGAGCTATTACTCTAAAATGCTATTATCTAATTTATTGCATACAAGTTAGGCCTGTACTAACCATCTAATAGCTGAACATATAGGTCTCTTCTCTAGGCATTATTTCTGACTCAGTCAAATTTGCTGATTGAATAACTAAATGTATGACACAGGTACAAATAAAAGATTAAAAATAACGAATAATGAACAGTAATAAAGGTTTCCCTTATGGTCATGTAAGTTTCTCATAAACTTTATAATCTGTGGTAGGTTGAAAACACTTTTGATTAGAGTAGAAATAGCTAACACTTCTGGGCTTTTCGTTTGTTTGTTCTTTTGCATTTTCAACTTAGAGTTTTAAAAATCAGGAGTTTATGTCAACGGACTTTGACCTGGAGTTCTCTCTAATAATTGACAGGCCATGTGTAGAAATATATGGGGAAAGTGTAGGCTTCTTTTTTTCTTATGAAAAAAATAGTTGCTGTTTGTTGACACTAATCCTCTGGGGGTAAAACATGAGGCATGAAAATTGATTCTCCCAGATTGTCAGGGGTCCCATGAAGGAACTGTATTTCAAGAAAAAGAAGGGGAAATGCAGATGAATAAGAACCACAGCTTGTAACAATAGTCAATTGCAAAGAAGAGAGCAAATTATCAAATGTGATAAAAAGACTTCAGGATAAGCAGAGTTTTTAAAAAGAGACTTCACTGGAAGAAGATGATAACTTTATATAACTTAATATTGGGAATTAATGTTCATATTTTAGTTTTCTGAAACTTTAAATTTTCTCTGCTCCGCTTTGCTAGTAATCTTTGCTGTATGGTCAGTCTGGGGAATGACACAAATTGGACTCAAGCCAGGTATAACTACAATAAATGCCTTTTATTTGTGTGGGATTGTAATTATGCAAATTAAAATTTAGCTATAGTAACTCTTGCCTCTGTGTTGAATGGATTGTAAGCATAGCTCTTACAGGAAGTTGCAGTTATGTTTTCAGTGATGCATATTGCCCTGAATACCAGGAAAGGGTTTGAAGTAAAGACTACAGAAATTAAGAGTTAAATCAGGGTAGCCAATGTGGCTCAGTGGCTGAGTGCCGACTTCCCACATATGAGGTCTGGGTTCAATTCTCTAGTCCCTGTGCCTTAAAAAAAAAAAAAAAAAAGAGTTGGCTTGGTTACCAGGATAGTTTCTGAGTCTTTGCTTTATTGAGCCAGCAGTGTAACTTCATGTAAAGTCTGAAATATCTTTGGTCCAGAAAGGTTTCCTCAATATTTCTTTCTTGACTTACACATGTATGTTTCTGATTAAAAAATTAATATTTGCATCTTGAAGGACATTTGGAAATTTCATAGCAGAAAATCAAACACCTCTGATTTTAGCTACTGTTTACATGCACTTGCTTTTCCTTCCAATGCCTTTTGATGTATCTACATGTATATATGAAATACTGAGGAAGTTAGTATGCTACAGTGGTTTTGAGTATGTTTATGTTTGGAGCCTAAGTGCTTAGATTAAATTCTGGTTTCATCAGTTCCTAGATATATAGTTTTATATGATGCTTCAGTTTCCTCATTTGTAACCTGGAAAAAATAATCTACTATCTAGGGTTCTTATGGAGTTTTAATGACATAATACCCATTAAAAGACTTGAAAAGAGTTCCCTTCCCCCATACAGACCTTATTGAAGAAGTCATGGCTGGACTCACTAAATGGAGAACTTGCTGTGTCAACACCCTAGTAGAATTTGTTGGAAAATCTGCTTTCTGGAATGTGTCAGAAATCTTCCCTTTATTGTGCCAGAGAAACTTGTTCATAGGGAAGTGTCTCACAGGAGGCTGTGCTACAATATTGCCTGATGGGGGTCAGGAACCAAGGGAAATTACTGTCTCCCTGCATAGTAGGAGCCAGGTGCAGAAACAGGGGGCAAACCCCTTCCTCCTGCAATGTCTCTCCAGCACCCTCTACTGGCAAAGCTTAACACTGTGCCAGATGGTAAAGGAAAAAATATTTAAAGGGCCTATTTCCATTTTCATCCAGCAGGCAAAAAGGGTGAATTTGGAGCTGAGAGGAAATGCATTGATAATTGGTAGATTTTGTAAAACCTGTAGAAGAGTGTCTGGCCTATATAAGTGCGTAAGAACTCTTAGTTCAGCCACATATGTGTATACATGTGCAAAAATGGTATTACATCTGCTGTATACATATTTTGTATCCCAATAATTGTTTTAAAATTTCTTGGAAATCTAATTTAGGTCTATCTCATTATTCATGTGAAATACTATAATTTATTTAGCCATTACACTGTTGCACGTATTATGGATTGTTTCTAATGTTCAGTCTAACAAGTAAAGCTGAGTGAGACTATTCATGTCATTAGTGTGTTTTAGATAATTTCCAAAAGATTAATTCCCCAATATCAAATTCAAAGAATGAATATTCTTAATACCTGTTTACACATTGCCAAATTTATTTGCAGAAAGATAGTTCCAATTTAAATTTATACTCCCTCTTGAAATTTGTATGTGCCAAAATATAATGAAAAATTATATATATCTTTCTTTTAAGATTTATTTATTTATTTCTGCTCCCCCTCATTGTTTGCACTTGTTTCTGCTCTTCTTAAGAGGTACTGGGAACCAGGGAAACGGACTTGGCCCAGTGGTTAGGGCGTCCGTCTACCACATGGGAGGTCCGCGGTTCAAGCCCCGGGCCTCCTTGACCCGTGTGGAGCTGGCCCGTGTGCAGTGCTGATGCGCGCAAGGAGTGCCGTGCTACACAGGGGTGTCCCCCGCGCGTAGGGGAGCCCCACGCGCAAGGAGTGCACCCATAAGGAGAGCTGCCCAGCGCGAAGGAGGGAGCAGCCTGCCGAGGAATGGCACCGCCCACACTTCCCGTGCTGCTGACGACAACAGAAGCGGACAAAGAAACAAGACGCAGCAAACAGACACAGAGAACAGACAACTGGGGGAGGGGAAGGGAATTAAATAAATAAATAAAGAGGTACTGGGAACCAAAGCCAAGGCCTCCCATGTGGGAGGGAGGTACCTAATCACTTGAGCCACCTTGCCCTCTGTTTGTTGTATCTCATTATTTTTCCTCGCTGTCTCTTGGTTGAATCACCTCATTGTGCCTGCTTGCTGTCTTGCTCATCTTCTTTAAGAGGCACTGGGAATGGAACCCGGTACCTCCCATGTGTTAAGCAGGAGTCCAGCTGCTTGAGCCACATCTACTTCCCTATATATATATATCTTTACTCTTTGACTATTTTATAAGAAAAAAATAGTGTCTTGTGTTTGTCTTTTTTTTTTTTTCTCCCCTTCCCCCCCACCCTTCTGTTTTGCTGGCTGTGTCCACTCACTGTGTGATCCTCTGTGTCGCTATCTTTTTGTCTTCTCTTCTCGTTTTCTTCTCTAGGCTTCACTGGGATTCAATCCCAGGGACCTGATGTGGAAGAGGTTCCCTGTCCCTTATGCCTCCTCAGTTCCGGGTTCCTGTTGCATCTCACCTTGACTCTCCCTGTGTCTCTCTTTTGTTGCTTCATCATCTTGCTGCATCGCTCGCCATGTGGGCCTGGCTTGCTGTGCAGTCACGTCTTCACCAGGAGGCCCCAGGGTTCCAACCTCCCACTTGGCAGATGGAAGCCCAGTCGCTTGAGCCACATTCATTTCCCTTATATTTACCTTAAAATAAGGTTTGACATTTGTTATTTTATGCCTTTGTCTTATATTTACATTGGATTATTAGAATTTTCTTACTAATTTTGAAGAATTTTTCATACATGAAGGACAACAATTTTAGTCTATTAGACTTGTTAAAAATGGGTTTCTTTTTCCAAGTTTACACTTAAGATTTAACCTCTGCTTCGGAGCGCAGGGTCCCGCCCCGGCAGCCGCTCCAAGCTCTGCGGGCAAAGCAGCGCGAGCGGGCCGGCGGGCGCGCGGGCCGGGGGGCGCGCGGGCCGGCGGGCGCGCGGGCCGGCGGGCGCGCGGGCCGGGGGGCGCGCGGGCCGGGGGGCGCGCGGGCCGGGGGGCGCGCGGGCCGGGGGGCGCGGCGGCGGCAGCCGCGGAGGAGCGGGCGGCAGCGCGGAGCGCGCGGGAGAGGCCGGAGCTGCGCGGCGGACCCTTCTCAGAACTTGAGCGCGCGCTCGCGCAGCTGCGCCCGCCGCCCGAACCTTGAAGAAGGTCGCGCCCTGGACGCGGTTCTACTAGAAGAGCTGCTGCCTGTGCTGCCATGTGCGCACCGGCACCATCCTGCTCGGCGTCTGGTACCTGATGATCAATGCCGTGGTGCTGTTGATTTTACTGAGTGCCCCGGCTAATCCAGATCAGTATCACTTTTCAAGTTCTGAACTAGGAGGTGACTGAGTTCATGGATGATGCCAACATGTGCATCGCTGTTGCCATTTCCCTTCTCACGATCCTGATACGTGCAATGGCAACATGCCGCCTGCATCATCCCCTTCTTCTATTACCAGATCTTTGATTTTGCCCTGAACACCTTGGTTGCGGTCACTGTGCTCGTCTATCCAAACTTCATTCAGGGGTACTTAAGACACCTGCCTCCTAATTTTCCCTACAGAGATGATACCATGTCAGTGAATCCTACCTGTTTGGTCCTGATTATACTTCTGTTTATCAGCATCATCTTGACTTTTAAGGGTCACCTGATTAGCTGCGTTTGGAACTGCTACCCATACATCAATGGCAGAAACTCCTCTGACGTCCTGGTTTATGTTACCAGCAATGACACTACGGTGCTGTTACCCTCCTATGATGATGCCACCGTGAACAGCACCGCCAAGGAGCCGCCGCCACCTTATGTGTCTGCCTGAGCCTGAAGGGCGGCAGAGACAAGCTGCAGCTTGACTTCAGAATATCTGAGCAATAGTTTTTCAACTTCATTTCTGAGATGAGCTCTCTGAGAGTATTTGTTGCAGAAATGCTTCAGTTTTAAAATTTCGATGTTGAGGTGAAACCCTCTGTAGTTTTAAACACACGCTTTAGCTAGAACACTGTGATAGATTCACTGTAGGAGTGGGATGTAATGGGCTTCACTTGCCTTCCCTCAGCATTGGAACATCTAAAAAATATGGATGGACCTCAAGTCAGAGAAGTCTGTTTTTATATAGGCTGGGCCCTCAAGTTGGAGAATTAGTTATGCTTTCTCTCTCTTCCTTCTGTGCCTTTTGAGACTATAAAATAAAAATTAGACAATGCTTTTCTTAAACCATTCCACTGTATAGAACAAACCCTCATAAGAACAGGAATGTTCATTGTGTAACCATTGCTTTAAGTAGATAAATAGAAATCTTTATAGATAAAAAAAAAGATTTAACCTGTTTTTTAAATACGAAGATTTAAATTTCATAATTCCTTCATGCTGCTTCCATTTCTTTCATGTTTAAAAAATACTTCCATTTTCTTACAATTATAATATTTATGTATTTACATATAGTTTCTTCTTATTTGTTTATGATTTTATTCATTATACATATAATTATAACATATTTAATTCTGACGTTAGGTTTGCTGAGTGAAAACAGATGAGTATATATCTAACACTGTACTTTTCACCAAAATAGATAAATTATCTATATCTATAATATTTACTAATATATCTCTTTCTGACTGCTTTGCAATATTCTCTTATTCATATGTATTCAGCTTAATTTTTTTGTTAATTTTCATGTTAGAAGCATGCATTTATATAAGTATAGTTTCTAATAATATGGTTTTATTATTTATACTAGTGATCACGTATCAGGAAAGTAGTGTTGCTTGTTAGAAAACTCCCTTGTTAATCAATTAATTTTAAGAATTCTTCATAAGTTATTGGAAAAAAGAGTTCCATGAAATGGTAGTCCTGTATTTCCAAGAGTTTCGTTGGTTAAATGATTCTGCCCTGCCATTACCTAGGTGGTAATGAATAGAACTGGCCTGATTTAGAAGAATGCTGCAATTTTGTCATCTGCATTGCTTTCCTCCCTCTAACATAAACTCTTTCTTCACTGTAGAAGCCACTTTAGTTTCCAGAACTTTTAACAATATAAGCATCAGGCATCAGCAGTTTACAATTTACACAGCACTTTAGCCTGAAGGAGTTTCAATTTAAGTATTTAATTTGATTTTTAAAATTAAATATCTTCTAACATACATATTAGTTTTTCTGGGTATATAAGTAATTATTAATTACAGAAAAATCTGGAAAATATATAAACAAATAAAGAAAAATGTTTAAAATCATTCAAAACCTACCATGAGAGGTAACTGTATCCTAATATTTTGGTGCATTTCTCCATTTCTTTCCCCTTATAGACTTAGGAAAACAGACAATTTTTGCAATCAAATCACATAGAGTTGCATTTTATCCTGTTAATATGTATATCAGGGGTATTTTTATGCTATTAAATATTATTTATTTATTTTTAATTTTTATTTCTCTCCCCTCCCTGCCCAACCCCCCGTTGTCTGCTTTCTGTGTCCATTTGCTGTGTGTTTCTTCTTTGTCTGCTTCTGTTGTTGTCAGCGGCACAGGAATCTGTGTTTCTTTTTGTTGCATCATCTTGCTGCGTCAGCTCTCCGTGTGTGCTGCACCATTCCTGGGCAGGCTGCACTTTCTTTTGCACTGGGCGGCTCTCCTTACGGGGCACATTCCTTGCACGTGGGGCTTCCCTACGCAGGGGACACCCCTGCATGGCAGGGCACTCTTTGCGTGCATCAGCACTGCGCATGGGCCAGCTCCACACGGGTCAAGGAGGCCTGGGGTTTGAACCGCGGACTTCCCATGTGGTAGATGGATGCCCTATCCACTGGGCCAAGTCCGCTTCCCTATTAAATATTTTTTAAACAAACATCCTTGGAATCTACCTGATGTTTTAAAACATGATTTTCATAATTTAATGAATTACATATTGTTCAACATTTATGTTGTTTACTTTAAAAAGCTATTTTAATGCCATGGATATGTGTGTAGATAGATTGTTGTACAGTCTAATTACTTTCTAAGGACACTTTCCCAAAAATTAAATTACTGAGCCAAATGGTTGGAAAATTTTTAAGGATTTTACCCATTTGCCAAATTGCACTCCAGGAAGTTTGCACTAATTTAAGCTTCCAGCAGCAACGAGAAGGTCCTTTTTTGCCATATCCTCCTTTGCACACGGTATTTAAAACAAAACAGAGAAAGAAAAAACCCAGCCAATTTGATTGGTAAAAAGATATGTATTTTATACTTGAAATATTTATTATTATTTTTATTTGATGGGCAAGTATGCCCTCAATAATCTTTAGGAAAAAGAAACCTTAGTTCTTTTTGCTTGTTTTTTCTTGCAAATCAGTTTCAAAAGAAATTTAAATTAAAGGAAAATCCTATGAGAAAGTTGAATGGGATCATGTTAAACTAAGTTTGATTTGGAAAGAAATGACATCTTTAAAATGTTCTATCTTTTCACTCAGGAGCATGTTATTCCTTGTCATTTATTCAATATTTTATATTTCTTGGTAAATATTTTCTTTTTCTAGCCTATATATAAATTTGAGATAAAACCCTTATAACATAAAACCATTTAAAAGTGTCTACTTCAGTGATTTTTCACAATTCAGTGCATTTACAATTTGTACAACTATCACCACTATCCAGTTGCAGGAAATTTTCATCATCCCAGAAAGAAAACTTCTACCCATTAAATGATATCTTCTTATCTCCTCCCATGGAACCCCTTCCCCAATAACCTCTGGTAATCTCTAACTGCTTTCTGTCTATGGATTCGCCTATTCCGGACAGTTCATATAAATGGGGTCTTGCAATATTTCTTTCCCCACCGTCCACCTTACCCCCCTTTTTTTAGGAGGTAGTGGGGATTGAACCCAGGACCTCGTGCATGGGAAGGAGCTGCTCAACCACTGAGCTACATCCTCTCCCCGATGTGGTCTTTTAAATACAGATTCTTTCATTAATATGATGTCTTCAAGATTCATCCATGTTGTAATATGTATCAGTACTTCATTCATTTTTATGGCTAAAGAATATTCCATTGTATGAATTTACTATGTTATATTTATTTATTCATCCTCTGATGGTCATTGGAATTATTTCCATCTTTTGGCTATTGTGAATAATAATGCTATGAACATTCGTATACTAGCTTTTGTTTGAACACCTGTTTTCAGTTCTTTGGGGCATATACCTAGGAATCATATGATAATTTTATGTTTAACTTTTGAGGAACAGCAGAATGGTTTTCCACAGCAGATGCAACATTTTACATTCCCACCAGCAATGTATGAGGCTTCCAATTTCTCCTTATCTCATCAACACTTATTTTCTATTTTATATATAGCCATTATACTGGGTTGAATTGGTAACTTGTGGTTTTCATTTTTATCTTCCTAATGACTAATGATGTTAAGAATCTTTTCAAGGGCTTATGACCATTTGTGTATCTTCTTTGGTGAAATGTCTGTTCAATTCCTTTGTTGTTTTTTTTAACTGGGTTCTTTGTCTTTTTTTATTTTGGGTTGTAAAAGTTTTTTATATATTCTGGATACTAGACCCTTATCAGATATATGATTTAGAAATATTTTCTTCCATTCTGAAGATTGCCCTTTCACTTTCTTGCTGTGATTCTTTGAAGCACAAAAGTTAGCCCCTATGCACTTTTTACAGTGTATTCCTCTGTAATTTATGATTTAGGCATTTTTATGGTTTTTGCTACCAGTGAGATCAGAATCCATTTTTCCCCGCTTTGGATCATCTAAATGTTAACCTTGAGATTAGGGAAAAGCACCATAATGTGATAATTAACAGCTCACACCCAGGAGCTAGATTTTCTCTAAGTAAATGGATTCATCTCTTACTACGTAACTAGAGCAAGCTGGGTGTATTGGATATCTCCCTTTCACCCTTCAGATACCTCTCCATCCTCAGCAACCTGCTCTGCGTCCATGGAGGCAGACTTGTGAGGTCATGCTTCACTGGGGCTTCCAAGACTTCTGGCTTCTGATTGGGTCGGCCAATAGGGCCACTGGCAGCAAATCAGAGGGTGGGAAGAAAGTCAGGGGAAGGTATTTACTTCCTTGACTTCCTCCCTGCTCATTGGCGGTGTTTGGAGGCTGTTTCCTGCCAAAGGTCACAGTTCTTGTCACGGACCCTTTCCTTACAGCTGCTCTATCTGGCTTCTGGAATCATGGTAAGTCTAAGATAGATTTGGCTTGTAAGTAGTCACATCTCCCTGCTGTTGCTAAGCTATGGTGTTGTAGAAACCTAGTGGTTTCTCTAATCTGTGCCCACACATCTAGTCCCTGTAACCCAGTCTGAGTGAGTCACTTTTTCCCCCCATCAGGACCTTGACTGAAAGCAAATAGCAAATGAGGATAGCACATATCCTTGTCAGTTTTCTCATGTTATTGGAAATGTCTCTTGGCTTTCATCAAAATCATGATTTTAGCAATTGGTGTAAGATAGACATTTTAAACCAAGGGTTCTTAACTAAGGGTCCATGGACTGGAGTTCCATGAAAAGATTTCAGAGGGTCTGTAAGCTTGCATTGGAATTCAAAATAATATTATTCTTGTGGTGGTGTGTTGGTGTGGGTTGATAGATTATTAAATAATACATAGTATAGTGTGGACTTAGTAGAGATCTGTGGTTTTCACCTGACTGGCAAAGGGGTCTGTAGAACAAAAAATGTTAAGAACCCTTGTTATAAATGATGTTCAGGGAATATTTTTCTCTTTAGGATATTATGAGTTTTATAGGAAAGGTTGATGAATTTTATCCTCTTCATTTTTATACATATTGAGTGTTTTTAAATTGGACTTACTTAGATGATATCTTATATTTTGAACTATCATATCAATAAACCAACCTTTCAATCCTAAAATAATCCAGATTGAATTTACTTTGCTAATATTTAATTTTGGATATTTTTGAAATCTTTCTCAACTGAATGTCAACTGTCTTGAGGCTATCTAAAACCGTATACTTAGATGGAAAAAGTAATTCCTTTAAGTGGATATTTTGCTTAAACTTAAATCACTGTGAATAGCTGGAACTCTTATAGAACTTTATCACCCAAACTCCCTTTTCATGCCGTTTCTTACAGTTTGGGGTCCAGAAGCAATAGGCTTATACAAGCTTTCAAATCACCGTATTTTGGTGGGGAGAAGGGAGAAGAAAACAAGGAATGAAGCAGACCACAGAATATTATCTAGGAATTATGTCTGACCATAGTGAAAAGAGAAGAAAATGATTGGTGTGTTTTCTTCCCTTGTTGTTTTCTGACAAAGATTACTCTGTTCCTTCTAATGTGTTTCTTATTCCAGTTCTATCAGTCTTGGATTTAGAACCTGGCAATAATAGCCTGAAATCCTGAACAATAAAACTTTTTCCTAGGTGACTATATTGTACATTACCTGTCATACCTCTGTGATACCCATATTATATACCATGTTATACACCAAGCATGGATTTTTCCTTTTTGTTCCCATGATTCAACCCCAACACAGATAAATCTTGAGCATAGTGTTCCCTAGGAATGAGAAAAATTTATATTTTTATGAATGATTATATATTTGGTACAAAGCACTTGAAACATTAGAATCATAAATGGTAACATTGCTTGAATCATTGACATAAAGAAAGAAATACCAAGAACTTAACTCTGTCCCTGAAGAGGCTGGCATTGAAAACAGAAGTCTACAAAGATTGTATCTGAGATTTAAAATGAGATACTATTTGACTTTACTCTAACTTAATCTAAGAACACAATCTGTAAATAATAAACTACATATTCTCAATCAAAATGTTGCTAGGCAAATGTAGTACAGATGTAATACTATTAATAATCAAATATAGTTACAAATATCAGAGTGATTGAGAATTTGCTTGGGAAGCAGCAACTGTAAAATTCTATGAGAGAGTTTGCTTTTGAAGTATTTCCTCATTCATCATCCCTCCCCTCTTCCACTCCCTATAAAGGATATTCCCTCACTCTGAGATCACTGGCACATGAGAATTCCATTCCCACCATAAACTTGTTTTACAGGCTCTCTAATACTCTTTTGTGATTTAGAGCTGAAAAACCAAGCGTGAGAACATATAGCATCCAGTAAAACCCGGCACTACTGAATGAACTCATTAAAACCAAGTGGGAGTTGCAAACTCTGAAAATTAAAACATCTAAACATCTGTTAAAAATCAACCTCTGTTTCTTCTTTGAGAAAAATAATAAATTTTATCGACTTGATGTAGCATCTCAAAAGAACAAACTAAAGAGCTTGATAAGCAAAATCAATTTGGCAGATGGTGCAATAAGTTAAGATCTGGGAGAATTCTTGGAACATTTCCTTAATTTCTTTTGAAAACTAAATATAAACCAAGAAAATTCCCAAGCAACGATAAAGTGAATGTGAGGAATTACTTTTACCAAGCGTAAGAGACAGAAAATGACTGGGAGCAACTAAATTTATTTCTTCAAAAAAGAAAAGAGCAAATGTCAAATGATACAAATTTTATTGGTAAATATTTTAAGTTATCAGGAAAATTAAATTTGTAGAGTTTTTTTAATAAAGTGCTTTCCCCCTGTTTAAGAACAAGTCTTATTAAGTTGCTTTTCATTCCTTTTATTCTCTGTTTTGTGTGTGCTTTTGCATTTGGATTTTTTCTACAACGGCAAATAAAATGTTTGTAGGATTTTTCAAAAAGTCAAGTTTCTGTAGAATACCTATCAGGCATATGTTGAAAGCATCATGTATTCCAGTGTTGTCAAAAACAGTACCCTTAACTCATACTATAGAACAGCCAAATTCTTAAATCTCCTTTCATCTTTATTTATCATTATTCTATGATTTTTTTGTTCTCCACTCAATAAATTATTCATTTTTCATGTGGCGATACATTTTAAAATAATAAGAAAAAATTCATTATCAGTTTTTTATGCTTTATATTAGGGAACATCATTTATTATTGAAACCATTGTTTCCCTAAACCGTTCTAGCCAACATGGTTGCCTGGCCCAATCTGGGGTTTCAACACATCAACTCGACCCCTACCTTAACCCCATACTTTTGTCTCTCTGGCAGAACACTCATGGGAGGAGGGATGCTCACAGAATTCTCCTTGATATTTCCTTTTGTTCTCCATGAAATTAGATGTGGCAAAGAAGACTGCTCAGTGCCCAGTTTCAAGCTGTCTGGGTTGTGAGCTCCCAGGTAAAGATTTATCAAGTATACTGGTATTTTTGTGAAAACCATCTGGAAACTCATAAAGTCCTGCATCAAGCTATGAGAGGCAGCTTTCTGGAAAGATACCTGCACTTCATTCACTTTTATCAGATGCTACTTCCATGCCTATTGCCCTTCCAGTTACAAGTCCCGATATTGTAATCTGTGTTGCCATTTTTTCGGCATCTAGTCTCGGGGCTGAGGCTAAGAATGAACTTCTGGAGAGTTCACTGTTACCCCAAACAAATCTTCTCTTTCACAGTTGGAGCCATGGCCCCTTTTACTCCATCCCTCTCCTATTTCACCATCTCCAGTTGCCCCCAGCCTCCTTCTAGACAAACACACTTCCTTGCTAATTTTTCCTGGGCCTTATCTTCCTCAAGTCACTATCAATCCCTTCTAGTCTCTTGTAGGTTTACAGAAAAATCATGCAGAAAATACGGAGTTCCCATATGTCACTCCTATTGTTAATACTGTATATTATTCTGATACATTTATTACAATTGATGAAATAATATTATTGTACCATTAACCATAGTCCATATTTTACATTAGGATTCACTATAAACTACACTATAAACTACAGCCCTATAGTTTAAAAAAAAATTTTATTTTAGTAATACCTATACAACTTAAAATTTCCCCTTTAATGACATTAAAATGTGTAATTCACCACTATATTCACAATGCTGTGCTACCAAGCCATTCTTTTGAATGGTTGCATAGTGTTTCATTGCATGAATGTATCAGATTTTAAAAACAATCTCTCATTGATGATCATTGATGGTGTTTCCAGTATGTGTGCTACTGCAGTGATGCAGTAAGTCTCCTTAGACAATGGTCCATGCAATATATGCAGAAATTTAGAGGGGAAATTACTAAGTCAAAAGGTAGGTACATATTTTAGTTTGCCAAAAGGCTGCCAATGCAAAGTACCAGAAATGGGTTGGCTTTTATAAAGGGAATTTATTTGGCATATAAGCTTACCATTCCAAGGCCATGAAAAGTCCAAACCGAGGCTTTCTCACTCATGTAAGCTACAATATGTTGAAGCAAGACTGCTACTGATCTCTGCCAAGGTTTGAGCTCAGCTGAGGGCAAGCAGGCATTTAGCTGGCCTCGTCTGCTCTTAAGCTGCTCTGTGGACCCAGCATCCTAGGGTTTCATGCACACGATCCTCTAATATTCTCTCTTCCATGGCAGGATCAAACATGGTGGCTTCCTTTTCCTGTGTCTGTCTGTGTCTGTGTTTCCATTTATATCAGACCCAGCAAGGGGTTAGAAACTCAACATGAGTCACTCTTCACTGACTAGTCCAATCAAAAGCTCTAAAGCAATCTTATCAAGTAATCTAATCAAAGGGGCCTCAACTGAATTTAAATACAGTCAAAGGATATCATACCTACAGTAATAAACTAATTTAAAAACATAATCTTTCTCTTTTTGGGATTCATAAAATAATCTCAAACTGCCACTATACATTTTAAATTTAATAGAGATTACTAAATTTCCCCACCCTAGAAATCATACCAATTTATGTCTATTTCCCCTCAACCTCACCAATAGTGTGTATATTTTTAATGAAAAATTTTGGTCTTTATGAATGTGATAAATGAAAATTGGTATTTCATTACTATGCATTAAGAGAATAAACAGACAAACAGGGGTCATCCTCACAGTTGCTAAACATAATTTCAAAGTCCTGACACCAGTCCTCATTAGTTCTGTGACTTCAGGCTCGTTATTTGACCTCTCTAAGTCTCATTTTCCTAAATTTTAAATCAATACTGTTAGCTTATTCTGTCCAGGTACCATTATATAAATCAATTCAATTTTCACAAAATAATTTTAAACTAGATAAATTAATATTTTCATTTCACAGAAGGAAAAATTTTCCTCCTCCTTTAAATTGAGATACAAGTGACTTTTTATAAGATTGTTATGAGAATTAAATGTTAAAATGCATTTAAAACAATTAGCACATGTTTTATCATAATGGTACTTATTATCATTAAATTAACAAGTACACATAAAAAAGCATTATTTGTATGAGAACAGATATTAAAGATATACTCAGAATATCCTGAATTCTCCTACCTTACAAAGAGATTTTTCATCTTCTTATGATTCTGAACGTCCAAAAGTTAGGGCAAAATGATTAATATTAATGTCTAAGCTGGTGAATTCCAGCTTTTCTTTTTCCAGTTTTCTTTAGGTTTGGCCGCTAATTCTCAACAAAATTAATTTAAACTTACTAATTATAGCAGTTTGATATCATTTATGAATTCCAAAAATAGATATTGGATTATGTTTGTGAACTGGTCTGTCCCTCTGGGCATATTAGATTGGACTGGATTCCAAAGTTTTATTTTTACTTGATTATTTAATGATTAAGGCTTTGGTTGGGCCACATCAGTAGGACATTGATTCCAAGGGGACTGGGACTCACAGGGAAAATGACATAGCAGAAGAGAAAGGGGGATTTTTGTGCTAGAGCCTGGGAAGTGAACACACAGGAGAAGAACACAGAGGAATAGAGATGGCTCCTTAGACAGTGCAAAAGCCCTGGGGAGACAGACAGAGCTATTACCCTGGCAGTCTATATTGGCCTTGTGGAGAGAGCACAGCAGCTGAGTCCAGAGAGAAGTGGAGCCCCAGGAAGAGAGGAACCCAAGAAGCCTGAGCTCGTGGCAGACTTCAGCAGCCATCTTGCCATAACATGCGGCAGTAGAGTTTGGTGAGGGAAGTAACTTATGCTTTATGGCCTGGTAACTGTAAGCTTCTATCCCAAATAAATACCCTTTATAAAAGCTAACAGATTTCTGGTATTTTGCACCAGTACTCCTTCGGCTGACTAATACACTAATTTAAAAATCAGAATGTTAAAAATATTCATGAGGTGTAGCATAGACTATGGCAACATATGGTAAAAATTAAAAACAAGAAACCAGGAAAAAGTTATATTTTTTTCTCCCTTTCCTCTTTACAAAGTAGAGTTTAGTATTTATATAGTCATACCCAGAATTAGCAAACTTATGTCATTTTTTCTTTAGTTAGAGGCCACATAATAAAAAGGAAGTCTTTTTTCCCTTCCATCTGCGATACCATTCCTATCCCTTCTAAAGACATCCCCTATCATGAATTCAGAGCATGTCTAGGCTTTTTTCATTAATTCACATGTATTTCATATATTAACTAGATACATGCATACGTACATATTTTTGTTTTAAAGTAATATATAGATCTCAAACTACTCCTCAACTTTCTTTTTTATTCAACCTATGTATTTTGAGATCTATACATGTTGATACATGTAAAATCATTCATCTTAATTGTGATTAAATATGTTTAGAATTTATTTATTTTATACTGGTTTGAAATATTAGACATTTAGGTAGTTTCCAGTTTTTCACTATTACAAGCAATACTGCAATAAATTTTCCTAGACAGATTTCCTTGTTTCTGGAAGATATTTACCTAGAACATGAATTGCTGGATAATAGAGAATTTCACTTTTCAATTTTATTAGATATTGCTAAATTTAAAATGATTAAATTATTTATGCCTATATTGAAATATATGAGGGTTCCCATTTCCCCACATTTTCTCCAACACTAAGTATTACCAATTTCTATTTCATCAGTCTGATGAGTCTGAAATATGTCATGTTTAAATTTGAATTTCTCTAATTATTAGTGAAGATGAACATTTCATTATATATTTATAGGCTATTGGTTTTCTTTTCTCTGAATTGACCATTTTTTTTTCTATTAGATTCTTTTTTTCTTTTGCCTTCTCACTGTGGTCTTTTTGTACTCTAGATACTATCCTTTGAATATTATGTTGCAATCTGTTTAATGCTATCACTTATTTTTTTTTTTTAATTTTGTGTACTGGGTATTTTTCTGTTCAGATGTTTTAAATTTTTATGTATATAAATACTTTCTTTATGGTTTTGCCTAGATTGTAGCTTATTTAATAAATCATTCCTTAACCCAAAACTTCAAGACACTTTCCTCTTACAGTTTTAAAGATGTGTATGTAAGTATTTATATATTTTTTGCTTTTAAACTGTATTTATTTATTTGTTATTAAAGAACTAATTTTAAATTGTACAGGCAAGCAAATAATCACAATATCATATATTGACTATATTGTTTTTTCTCTACTGATTTATAATGATATTTCTATCATTATATTAAGTCTGGAGCTTGAGTCCATTTCTAAGTACCCTATTTTGTTCCATTGGCCTCTTTTTATCATACTGCACTTACACTACAGTTTTAATTAGTACAGATTTATGTAAGTATCTCTATTTATCCTCTACTTTTTCAGAAATGAATTTGGCTATTGTTTGACTTTATGTTTCCATAGGAACTTTAGTAAAAATTTGTCAAGTACCAAGACAAATCTTGGGAGGATTTTGACTAGAATTTGCATGTATTTGTCATTTTTAATGTAACAGTCTTTCTGTCCATGAACATATAATTTCTTGCCAATTATTCCAGTCTTCTTTTAAGTCCTTCAATACTAATTTGTAATTCCCACCCTAAAAGGCTTGCATTTTTTTAGATTTATTCCCAATATATTATGTTTTTTGTTACTTTTATAAATGGAATCTTTTTCCTATTAAATTATGTATTTGGTTAGTTATGGTGATTAAGAATATTATTGATTTATATGTTGATCTTGTGTTTAACTATTTTGCTAAACTTACAAATTCTAAAAATTTCAACATGTTTTCTTGGATTTTATTGGTAGATATTCATACTGTTTGAAAAAAATGAATTTTCTCTCTACTTTTCTATTCCTTGTGTCTTTTTATTTATCTTATTTTATTGCATAGTCTACAGTATAATATTGATTCTAGATCAATATTCATTCCAGAATAATACTGAACAGCAGCAAGGACATCCTTCTCTTTTCCTGATTTATAGTAACTGCTTTATCATTAGGTGGGATGTTTGCTACAGATTTTTTGTGATATTCTCTTAGGTTGAAGAAGTGATCTTCCGTTTTCAGTTTGCTGAGAATTTTTATAGTGAATGGCTATAAATTTTATCTAATAATTTTTTATGACAATCATTTATTGATTTTCTAATGTTAAGCCATCTTTGTTTTGCTATAAATAGTTCTACTTGGTCATGATATATTATTATTTTTTTAAGATTTATTTTTTATTTATTTCTCTCTCCTTCCTCACCTCATCCCCCAGTTGTCTGCTCTCTGTGTTCATTTGCTGTGTGTTCTTCTGTATCAGCTTGTATCCTTGTCATTGGCACTAGGAATCTGTTCTCTTTTTGTTGTGTCATCTTGCTGCATCACCTCTCTGTATGTGCGGCGCTACTCCTGGACAGGCTGCACTTTTTTGTGCTGGGTGACTCTCCTTACGGGGCTCACTCCTTGTGTGTGGGGCTCCCCTGCATGGGGGACACCTCTGCATGGCACAGCACTCCTTGCGTGCATCAGAATTGTGCATGGGCCTGCTTATCACACAGGAAGGAGGCCCTGGATTTGAACCCTGGACCTCCCATGTGGTAGGCGGACGCTCTATCTGTTGAGCCAAATCTGCTTCCCTATTATTATTTTTAATACATTTCTGGATTGATTCATTGTGTTCTTATACCTATACTCTTAAGTGAGGTTAGCTTATAATTCTTTATTTTACAATTCTTGTGTTTTTATAGTAGTTTCATAAAATCCATTAGGTAGCTTTCTCTCTTTCTTACTCTTTTTTTCTCTTTTTGTTTTTTTGACTGTTAAAATTCTGAAACGGCTTTTATAAAATAGTGACTATCTTGCTCTGGTTGTTAGGGGGCAAGATGATGGTCGGATATGACAGTGAATTTATTGGTTATTGATTATTCAGGCTTTCCACATTTCTTCTTGAATCAACAATGGTAAGTGTTTTAAAGAAAACTTTCCATATCTATTACATTTGTAAAAAAAAATATGTATATATATATTAAAGCTTTTTAAAAAACTTTTTATTGGAATAATTTCAAACTTACAGAACAATTACAAAAATAATACAAATCCCATGTAGAGACCTCCAAAATACCGCTACACCCCCACTTCCCAGCACCCAGATCCACCAATTTTAATGTTTTGTCACATTTCCCATATCATTCTATCGATCCATCTGTCCATCTGTCTGTCTGCTGGTCTTTTTATCAGTCCATTTTCTGAACACTTGAGTATAAGTTGTATATATCAAGCTCCTTGAACACTTAATGCTTCTGTGTACATAAACTAAGAACAAGGATATTCACATATGTAACTTTGTAGCAGTTTGATATAATTGATGAATTCCAAAAAGAAATAGTGGATTATGCTTGTAATCTGATTTCTACCTGTCCTGTGTGATGAGCTGGCCCATGCACAGTGCTGATGCGCGCAACAGAGTTGAGGGTTTCTGATGTTGGAGTTTTAATGTTGGAATTTGATGCTGAAGACTTAAACTGGAGCCTCTGGGAAGTAAGCTGAAAGAGGAAAGAGAAGCCAGCCCCGAGAAGAAAGGAACCTTGAACCCAGAGAAAAGGAAGCCCCAGGACCGTAGGAACCCAGGATGCCCTGAACCCTCACAGACGTTGGCAGCCATCTTGCTCCAAATAGACTTTGGTGAGAGAAGTAACTTATGCTTTATGGCCAGGTATCTGTAAGCTCCTACCCCAAATAAATACCCTTTGTAAAACCAACCAGTTTCTGGTATTTTGCATCAGCACCCCTTTGGTTGACTAATACAAACCCCTTTACGTGCAGATATATAGTTCAAGAAATTTAACATTGGTATAAAGTATATAGTTGATATTCCATTTTTTTCATATGCCCCAATAGGGTCTCTTTGACTCTTTTCTCCTCTGTTGCTAGATCCCATCCAGGATCATGTATCATATTTACTTTTGTAAGTATATTGATATAGGTTGTTCATAGTTCTGTATCTATGTGATTCCTTTTTACTACTACCATTTTTTTATTTGCGCAAACTTAATTTCTCCTTGGTCAATTTTACTAAAGATTTTTTTCTTATTGCATTGGCTTTTTCAAATAGCTTCCTCTAATTTTTGTTTGTATATATTTGACTTTTTATTCATTCATTCATCTTTGTTCTGTTTTTGTTAGTGTCTTCATTTTATCTTCTAAAGAGTTCTTTTGTTATGTTTTTCTACTATTTTTTGAAGTTTATTTGTTAGTTATTCTGAATATTTTATAGTTTCCACTTTTAACTTGTCAGTTATTCATTGATGAATTATGGTTTTGAAACAATGTGTTTTTTAAATAAAAAAAATATTGAACCCTAGTTTAAGAACTTTATTTTTATGACATTTGACCCTGGTTCAAAATTTAAAATGTAGAAAAGTGTTTTGGTAAATTTATCTATTTATTGTTCTTTTCCAGCTACCCAGGTCCCTTCTCCTCTGAAGGTCCCAACCTTTTCAGCTTATTGAATAGATGGAGTTAGCTCAACAGGGAAACATATTGCAAAGAAAAATCCAAATACATACCATTATGGGAGAGAAAAGATCCTATGTGCCATTAATAATGCCCAACTTGCATGGATATAAAGATTAACTGGGACATTATAGATAAGTATAAAAGCACTGAATATGTAACTGGTACGCAATAAGCACTCAGTCAAGGAAAAATATATACTCATTTTGTTCATTATAATTAATAAAAATTACTAATACTATAGGAGACTGAGCAGTAGTTAAGAACACAGACTCATCAGACATCTCTGGATTCAATTTTCTGTTTTGCCACTTTCTACTTTGTGTGATTTTGGACAAATCACTCTAATCTCTTGTAATCTCTGATTTACTCTTTGTGAAATGGGGTTCATAATAATTCTTTCTTATTAGAATTTTTTTTAGAAGGTACAGGGGATTGAACCCAGGACCTTGTCTATGGAAAGCAGGCACTCAAGCACTTGAGCTACATCTGCTCTCTCAATTAGAATTTTGACAACTGAATAAATCATGGATGTAAATAGTGTTGCACACCTAAACCTGGGAATTGCCTGGAAGTTAATAAGCATTCAGTATGTATTATTATCTCAGCAGTAGTAATTAATGATAATTGCCATTTTAAATTCATAGTGCTTATTTGGGGACCAGTAATTGATTAAGTTTCGACTGGATGCAGAATAAGAAATTTAAAGACTGATTATTGTCTGGTTCTCCTGACATTCACTCATTGGAATGATTGAATTCAATTAGTTTATTGGTTGTCATTAAATGAAAGACTCATTTATTTGTGTCCATTTTACAGAAAATGAAAATAGAGCTTACTAAATTTTAGATGATCTGTCTATAATTTCCTAGGGGATCTTGAAGTTCATGGGAATCATAGCCATGGTGACACATACTGCCTTATTCAACTTTCCATTTCTTTTCAACTCCAGCTCCAGGCAAGACCACAGCTTAAGGTTTGCGTATAGTGGGTGGGAGAAGGCTGGGGTAGGTGGGAAAGACTGATCTGGGTAGGAGGTAGGCTTATTGCCAGACTCCCCAGGGTGATAAGGCTTTTTATTATAATTTAATAGAAAGTCTTATGCCAAAAATGTTTCCATAAATAAATACATATGTTGGTTCTTGTTGAAAAAATGCAAATACCTTAAATAACAAGCAAAAACATTCTTGTGTGTACATATGTACATTTAAATGTATACCAAATTAGGAATATAAAAAATGTATTATAATAATGACATTAAGAGAACCCCACCAACATCCTGACATCAGGCTGATGCAAATCAAATAATGCAATGCTGGAAGCGTCGTAGGAGCTTTCATCACCACAGCAAGTGTTCATTAGACCTTTCCTTAGGTTGTATTTAAACAATCACAGCCAAAAACAGACAGAAACAAACGTCTGCTGTGTCTGGTTGCAACTTCCTATTATAAAATGCTAATTTTATATGTAGAGGGCATTGAAAGGATCCTGGTTAGATTAAATAGGCCACTATCTATTCCAAAATCTGACTGTTCTATAATAAATAGAGCTGACCTCATCTTTCTTCTATACTGCTGAGGCAGGGATTCTGAAGCTCTCTGAAAATAAAATGTTGGTGTGAATTATAGAGAATGGATAGTTAAGCTAAACTAAGATTGTTTTCATAAAACATCTATAGAACATAATGGTACTCTTTGAATATTAGTTGATTGATATAGAAGATAAATATATACAATATGGATCATTAAAGCTTTCTTGACATAAACAAAATATTTTTCTGAACTACGGTGGCCAGTTTACTCCTATATTAAGTATTCCTTGGCAATGAAAAGACTTTTAAGTCTATTGACTGATCTATCAAATTGCAAACTTTTCCTAGAATATGGTAGATTGGTGACATCTTTTATATTTGAAATGTAGGATTAATTATCATTAAAATATTTTTTATGGATATGTAAAGAAAATGCCAATAATGTAACAATAATAAAAACATTGGCTATAGTTATTATTATGTACGCTGGCACTGACACATAAATCATATTACAAAAAAAGTATAATAAACCCCACAAGTTAGTTGGCCTCAATAAATAACTTGGGGGTGGTTAGAGAGATAAGTAGTGGCAAAGTTGAGATTTAATAACTGATCCCATGTTTGGCTATAGGTAAATGACCTCTCTTCCAACTGGTGAGTTTATAAATTTCCTAGGGCAACCAAAATTTTATCACAAGCTTCATGGTCTAAAATAACAGAAATGTATTCCTTTGTAGTTCTGGAAATCAGACATTTGAAATCAACATGCTGGCAGGGCTATGTGCTCTTTGAAGACACTAAGAGAGAGTCCTTTCTTGTATTTTCCAGGTTCTGGAGGCTCCAGGCATTCCTTGGCTTGTGGCAGTTTAATTCTAATCTCTGCCCCATCTTTATATGGATGTCCCTTCTGCCTATTCTCTCCTCTACCCTCCTCTTCTCTTATAAAGACATTTGTCATTGGATTTAGGGCCCATCCTAATCCAAGATCATCTTGTCTCAAGATCCTTAACTTAGTTACTTCTGCAAAGACCCTTTTTCAAATAAGTTCATATTCACATGTTCTAGGTGGGCACATATTTTGAAGGGTCATAATTCATCCCGCTACAGGGAGATATTTTCCCTTTATTGAGAAATTCAATGAAGTACTTAACAAAATGAGATGCTGTGGCCCTCAGGTGCACCTTTTGATTATTTAGTATGAGGTGCTAATGGTTGCTAAATAATTTATATAACTATCTCACAATTTGACCTTGGTTACACGAGTGTTTAACTGAAGAACTTGAATGATTTAATTGAAACTGTCATTGTGATGAGTGAGCAAAAATAGTTCAAGTGCATCACTTACTAAGGGCCATATATAATCCCAACCCTTGAAATGTATTTTGGAACCTTAGGAAGTTTAGTGAAGATTAATTGATATATTCATTTAAATATTTAAATGTCTGGTGAGGCATCTTAGTTTGTCAGGACTGCTATGACAAATACCACAAAATACTTTGGGTTAAACAAAAATTTATTGGGTGGGAGTGGATGTGGCTCAAGCAATTGAGTGCTCACTTCCCACATGGGAGGTCCCTGGTTTGGTTCCCAGTGCTTCCCTAAGGAAGACAAACAATGAGCAGACATGGAGTAAAAACAAAGAGAGACAACAAGCATACAATGAGCAAAAAAACAACGAGCAGACCATGAGCAAAAACAAACGAGGGAACAGTTGTGGCTCAAGCAGTTGAGCACCCACCTCCCACACAGGAGGTTCCAGGTTTGGTTTCCAGTGCCTCCTGAAAAAACAATGAGCAAAGGACAACAAGCATACAAAGAACAAAAACAATGAGCAAACAGATGAGGGAGCCATCTCAGGGGTGGGGGGGGGGGGCGCAGAATTTACAAAAAATTTATTGGCTCATATCTTTAGTGGTCAGAAGTCCCAAATCAAGGCCTGAGCAAGGTCATTCTTTCTCTTTGGGTGTTTAGCACTCTGGTGATGGGATTCCTTGTCCTGAATCTCTGCATCTTTTATAGGATGATCTCTCTCCTTGGTGTCTCCAGTGGCTTTCTCGGACTAACTGTGTCTGAATTTCCTTTCTTTATAAGGCCTCCAGGAATATGGATTAAGGCCCACCCTGATTCAATTTGGTCCTGCCTTAACTAAAGACAATATCTTGAAAGGTGCTATTTACAAATGGGTTCACAGGAATGCAGATAAAGATTTTGAGGTGTCTTTTGTGGGGGGCATGATTCAATCCCCGACATAAGATTGATCAGGCACCATGCTAGGTCGTGTAGAGGAATAAGGTATGGCCTCCCTCTGCCCTCAAATGCTTTCAGTCTAGTAGAAGGAAGCCGGACTGAATATGCTCACTTACACCTGGGAGTAGAGAGTTTATGTATGAAGTTGGTGCTTAGAGGCTATGTGATGGCTTTGAGACAGTGGTTTGTGAAAATTTTCATGAATGCTAGAGTGGGATTTACCATTTTCCAGGTGAACAGTAAAAGAGCAGCATGCCCAGGGCTGCCCAAGGGCAGGGAAGTAACGCTGAAGGAAGTCCTTGAACTCTGTGAACACATCTGGATATAAACTTGATGAAAGATGATGGCAAGGGAGGAAGAAGGAGTAGGGGAGTTCAGGGCCAAATCTGGGGACAGAAATTGAATTCACAGTGCAGTCATTGGATACTCTAATTCTTAGCTAGTGCAGAAGAAAAAGTCAGATGGTGGCTCTGGGACAAAGACTCAGAAATGAGATCAGTAGTATGTGCAATGCTAAGTACAAAATGGTTTACTTGCCAGGAACATGGATTTATTGTAAGCTGAGGGAAACTGAAGCTGAGGAATTACCATGGAAATGCTCCAGAGTGTTTGTGAGTGGCTAACTTAGCTACAAAGCATGTTCCCCTCTGTCACCAGGTGCCACGAGGGCCAGAGGCACTTCAGATACACAGGAGACATGAGCACAGCAGTTTTTCAAATTTGGCTGCACACTAGAGTCACCTATGGAACTGTAAAGAATTATTGGTGCAAAGGTCTTAACCCAGAGATTCTGAATTTATTTCCTGCGGTGGATTGGCTGTTTTTCAAAGGTTCCCTTGATAAACAACTGCACTAGCAGTAAGAAGCTACCTACACAGGTGGGGTATCCAGAACCGCCTATGATACTGTCAACAAAATGACAAGTTCCTCTCCAGGAAATTCAACCCTTAGGCAAAAGCCCAAGAATACTTTCTGACACTCTGATGATTAGTGGAGTGACAGCTAACTACTTGTTATACAGCTGTCATTGTTTGTAGGGGAGGGAGGGGGCAACCTAAAGAGGATGAAATGTTCCCAGCAGCCACTGGGGCTACCACTTGGATGGAAAGAACTTAGAGATCAAAATTAGGGTATCATAATTCAAGGAGAAGAGGTTAGGAATGCAAGACTGATTTGGTTTCAAATCCTGATGCCATCAAGCTGTATTACTATGAACAAGGTATCTGTCTTCTCTGATGTCAGTTTCTTTATCTGAGAAATGGAGATTATAGCATCTAACTTGAAGAGCCATTATAAGGATTAAAGTCATTACATACACCTTAGTATATTGCCAGCATTTTGTGGATCTTCCATAAGTGGAATCTATTATAATTATTTGTAGTAAATAATTAAAGAGGAACATATATACAAATTCTTAGTGAGGTAATAGAGACCAGAGAACAATGAGAGTTCAAAAAGAAGTAAATTACTGGTATTAGAATGGCCAGGAAAGGCTTCTTGGGACTTTTAAAAATAATTTTGAAAACTTTCTGTAGAGGAATGAGGGACAGGAGACTGTGGGTGTACTTGGGGCAAATGTGTTATTGAGTCATGACCACAAGTAGCTGGGTTGTGGAAAATGTGTTCAGAGGAAAGTGCATGGCTGCATGTGGGGAGGATTTACAAAAGGAGTTTGCTGCTATTGTGTGAGCAAGACCTCTGAGAACGTACCACATTGTCAATGTGGAATATATAGAATATACCCAGGGGCCCTCAGGGATGATAGTGAGTGCAGACCATCCTATAAATCTCCTCATGGAAAAGGCTTCTTTCCCTTTGGTTCACTCCTCCATTTGTCAAGAATATCATCTCTTATGGCATCTTGACTAAGAAGAGACATCTGGTTTTGCCTAAGTGTAAATGAAATGATTTGTTACAATCTGTTACCAACAAAAAAGGTATTTCTTCATCGTACTCAACAAATTTCTTTACGATTTCTTATTCTTTCAAAAAAATGTCATTTGTATATATTTTATGTTAACTAAACTCTATTGAAACGAGTTAACTAATAAAAAGAAATAATTTGCAATGGATGGTGAGTTCAGGACCAGAGAATGAAACTATGGGTCAATGATATTTTTTGTTTTTTTTTTTGTGTGGTTTTTTTTTGGTCAATGATATTTTTATTTTCAAATATCTATAAGACTTAAGTGTAATTCATTACCAGTAGGTGTCACTGCAGGCATTAAACACAGCCTTTGTTTCTAGAGAAATTTATTCCATAAATGTTGGTGTAATTTAATTGGTAGAACATAGTTATGATAGGCATAAAGGATATTTATTCTGAAAAGCAATATATTTTATCATGGTCATGAACTTGTAAAAACATTGGCTTAAGGAAGCTAAAGTGTATACTTTAAATGGGCTTACTTAATACAATATACATTACTAATAGAATTTTATGAGGTCTTAAATATATGTGGTGGGTTGTCTTGGGTAAGATAAGGTTTGCTTTTCAGAGTTATTCTATAGATTCTGATTTATAGGACTAATTTAATGAGAATTCATAGACCCAATTGCTACCTTCTAAATCTTTACACAAGTGACTTTTTTTTTTTTCTTACAACATTCTTAAAAGTTTTGTTAGAGAAGAGAAGGAAATTAGAAACTTTAACTTGAATTACTTTAGTTATTCTCTTTGGAGTTCTTTTGCCCTTTAAACCTATAGTATCTAATATCAGGTAATTAAATTCACTGAACTCTTTTAGAGAAGCACACTTTTAGTGGTGTCTAGGCAACTTAGAGAAATATTGGCCATAACAAGACATTGATTTTACTTCCATTTCTTCCATATATTTAGAGTTGATTCATTAGTGCAATCCTGCTGGCACTGCTGAATTGAACTTTTGAACAGAGAATTCTCCATAGAAAGTCTTGCACTTTGAAATTCATAAGCCTGCTTGAGGTGTTGCTGGTTCTTATTTATGCATAATTTAAGGGTTAGGTGTGTGAATGTGCCTCTAGCAAGCATTTCATGGGATCCATTTTACAAATTGAAACTCATGGAGGTGGTTATGATGCTTGTCAAGTGTGACTTGGAACAATCTAATTTACCTAAGCTGTTCAAAGGTGAACACAATCTTTTCAATCATAAATTAAAAATCTAGTCCAGGTTTCAAATCAGAAACTGCACATATTACCTATATGCAGGCCACAAGGATTCTCCTGCTGTGGCCTCCCTCGATTGATTCCATCAGGCTAGACTAGCCATTACAGACACCCCATGGTTTACTGAAGTCCTGTAACATGTAAAGTATTTTAGAAACATTGCTTTGCCTTTTTCCCCATGTATACTAATAGGAACAGGAGCCCTTTGCCTTTGCCTCCTGTTTAGTAAATCCATCTGTGATATCATTTTTGACTAGCTAGATGTTGGACTGTCATAACATGATCAGGGTTTCTCTGAAAGACATACTATTGTAGACTAAGATCCAGACTATTGGAAAACACTTAGCAATATCAAATATGTGCATCTTCTTAACACGTAACAACACATCTGTGTTAATTATGAGATGTGGACACTGTCTTCTACCAAGCCTACATTCTAAATTATTAGAGAACTAATAATGGGGGCACAACAAAAAGACAAATGTTTGTGTCAATCGACTGTGTAGTACACAAATCACTATATTCGCAGTGTTTAGAATGGCACTTAGAACCAGTCTGAGTTGAAAGAGGCCAATCTTCCAACTTGCAGATATTCTAAAATCTATACCTGTGTTAAATTGGACCTTCAGAATCAATAAACCTCATTCATGTCATTTTGGTGCCTGTACAATTCCTTTGACCTTAATTCATTCTGTTTGGATGCCTTTGGGTTTTATTGGACCAGTATAGGAAACAGTTTTTCGGAGACTCAATATGTTAAGAATAAGGATGTTGTTGAGGATGCTGATTACAATATTTCACAGAGTTCTGATTTTCAGGCTTTCTATCAATAATTGCCTTCTTTAGTTTATTTATTTATTTCTCTCCTGCTTCTTTTGCCCTCTTTATAATTCTCTTTTATTTAATTTTATGACTCAGTAAGTTATTTAACAACCAGATTTCCTTCCCAAACTTTGGTTCAAAAGAAAGCATAGAGGCTGAGTTATGGTCTTAAAGAAGTATAATGGTCTTTAGGCTCTGCGTTTTTATATTAGCCTTCTTCCTGGCCACTCTTGGTTTTGCTTTCATCTTTCTTATTTTACTCTCATATTGTTGTAAATTATGTATCCTTATAGCCTCTGGGGCTTTGGGGGACAAGGTGAGGAGTGTATAAATAAATTAAAATACAACAAAAATAAAGTGAAATAGGTTTCTAAAATGGACATACTTGACACTTAAAAACCACGTGGTTTAACCGCATCCTAACTCCTAGCATTTACAATAAAGGTACGAGAAGAAGATACCACCCACAGTTAGAGGAAAAAATAAATAAGTCTAAGTACCCACCATGAAACATATTTTCATTCTGTATAATGTCACACTAAGAATTGGGTTTGTAGGTTGGTTATGGTGGTAAAACCTGTACAGCAAATCTTTTTCCAGGAAATCTGAAAGGCACAGTGTTAGGAACTTATTAATTCAAGACATGAGCATTTGTTCAACTAGAAAAGATCTTGAGATGAGAAATAGTAATAAATTGTTGGAATTAAAGAAGTTTGCAGGGATATTGTTAATTATTATAAGACCAATGAATGGAGATAAATTATGAGTGTAAGAGTAAAATTCGAGGAGTCTATGAATTCTACAAGCAAAGAAACTTGCTGCAGGACTGGGAGATGAAGGCTGTTCTGGGTGGAGGAGAGTGATTAAATGCTGGGTTAGGAAAAGGAAAAGTGACTCACGTCCCTTTCAGCATCATGGATTTGTGATTTGTTTTTGGACTCAGGATATTTTGGTAAAATATGTGAAAGCTGAGACGGGAAATTAGTCTTCGTTTATAAAACGTTTGCATAGTTTTGGAAACTTAAAAGATATTGTTAAAGCAGAAGTAAATGATTTCTTTGATTTTAATAGTAGAAATGAATAGTAAGAATGATAGATAGACAGATAAGTGATCTCAGTCATGGAGCCCCCATTAAATATTTGTTTTTTATTGCCTCGTTGGACAACTAACTGAAAGAACTTCACGCTCAGGAAGAATTTCTGAATTAAGATCTTTTCCCCCAAATATTAATGGTTTATCTGACTAGTGTTTAGTCTTCTTGTCTTTAATTATGAATTTCCTGAAGTAATTTTTTAAACCCAGCTTAGATAGGTCTCTTTAGAAATGAAAAAATGAAACTTTTTAAAAATTAATTTTCAAAAACTCAAATTAAATTTTGAAGCAGTAGCAAAAAGTGTTATATGTGAAGACTTGAAAATTTCTCCCAAAATGTTATGCCTCTATGGCACGTCTAACTTCTTAGATGTAGTACTATAAAAATGTACAAAAATCATATATTTATTATTTAGAATTAGCTATCATCAAGTGGAAACTGGAGAAATATATTATCTTTAATTTGGATTTGGTTTGAAATATGTTTAGCACTTTGGCATATGGATAGGTTTAGTCATTCCAATTTGTCAGTTCAGAAGAGAGACAAGCAATCATTTGATATGGAAGTCAGGCATTTTCCAAATGACTAACCTAGATTTCCTGTTTATCTGCCTTAATAAATGAGAAAATGGAGTCCATTCTATTTAAGTGACTGAGACACAATTATGTACTTAATTGATGGCAATGTTAAGCTTGTATTCATTTTATCTCTTTTAGTACCACAATCTCATTTCAACTATGCAATAATTATATTTTAAAATACTCACATGTAAACAACATAATACATAAAAATTAACTGTGAGTTAACTGTAATAGAATCCTGGACTTGAATTTTGACTCTCCATTTACTAGGTGTGTAATGTTGTGAAAATTAATTTACTTCTCTGAATCTCAGTTTCCTCTTCATAAGGTGATTAAGAGAAATACCCAGAAAAGTGTAAATGCACAAGAGATGCTAATTCCTTTCCAGTTCCTTCCACAACTATAATTGCCATAGTGAATGTTATCACTTTTAATCAAGACTTATCATTTACATAAGGTTCCAATGATGCAAGCAGCCATGTCAGAAGTCAAACTCGGGCCTTCATAAATCTAGGGCCCTCTTTTCACTCTCCATACTATGTATACGTGGTATACATTTAACAGTGTACATTGAGAGAAAAACACATAAACTTGGAATCTAAATATTTGCCAAAATAATTTTAATTTACTTTTTTTAACCCCCCCCCCGGTTGTCTGTTCTCTGTGTCCATGAGCTATGTGTTCTTCTGTGACCACTTCTATCCTTATCAGCGGCACTGGGAATCTGTGTTTGTTTTTGTTGCATCATCTTGTTGTGTCATCTCTCTGTGTGTACAGCACCACTCTTGGGCAGGATGCACTTTCTTTCACACTGGTTGGCTTTCCTTACAGGGTGCACTCCTTGTGCATGGGGTTCTCCTACGCTGGGGACACCCCTGAGTGGCATGGGACACCCTGGTATGGCAGAGCACTCCTTGAGCACATCAGCACTACGCATGGTCCAGCTCCACATGGGTCAGGGAGGCCCGGGGTCTGAACTATGGACCTCCCATGTGGTAGGTGGATGCCCTATCCATTGGGCCAAGCCCACTTCCTTTAATTTACTTTAAAATCTGAAGTTTTTGAAGTTCAAAATGTATAGTTTTTTAAATGTTTGATTTTGAAATAAGTTCAAACTTACAGGACAGTTGCAAAAAGAATATAAAACACATAATACAGAAAACTCCAACATACTTGCCACTCAGAAACCCAGATCCACCAATTTTTTAAAAACAAATCAATTTTATTGATACATTTTAATAAAACATACAATTCATTCAAAATGTACAATCAGTAATTTTGGTATAATCACATAGTTGTGCATTCATCATGTCAATCATTTTTAAACATTTTCAATATTTCAATAATAAGCATAAATGAAAAACAGACAAAGAAGAAAATTCCTTACTCCTCAATCTCTCTGTTACCCCTGCTGTACAGAGTTGCTATTTCCAGCTAGTTTTGCACAGTTATTTATTTATTAAACAGTTTTATTGAGATATATTCACATACCATATGATTTATCCAAAGTGTATAATCAAAGGTATTTTTTTAGCTGTTAAAAAGTCCTTACTTGTAAAATTGTAAAATAGATTGGAAGAAATTACAAATTTTAAATGAGTGCAAGACCATGTTAGCTTTAATATAATCAATTATAAAAAATAGCATAGCAACAAACATTTATAAATGTAAATAACAATTGAAATATAATAGAAATTAAATATAGCATAATTATAATTTTTATATTACAGCTCTAATTACTGGACATAATAATCTTTAAGAATGAAATAAATTATTGGTTTAGTTATTTAATTTCTCATTTAGGCCATAATTCTTTCTAGGTAATCTAATTCTTATTTGGGAATTCTTCACATCTTATTGGAATAAATTACAGCAGATTACAATTTGCCTACTCATAATATTATGAGGTAGAAAAACTCAAAATCTTATTCAACAGTAGTCATGCTAAATCCTTATTGATCCAGATAGATTATTTTATTGAAAGAGTATAATTAAGAAAGGGTTAAAGAAAAATGAAGTATCCACAAATATTCTCTTCTCCAGATCAGAATTCTGATCACAGGAACAAGTTGCCAATTGCACTGAGTAATTATTGTTCATACACTATGTTATTATTTTACATTTATCTGGTCTATTCTAGCTCTTTTTTGGTTACTATTTGTATGAAATACCTTTTCCAACCTTTCACTTTTAATTTGGTGGTGTCCTTACATCTGAGGTGGGTCTCTTGAAGACAACATATAGATGGCTCATATTTTTTATCCATTCTATCAGTCTATGTGTTTTGATTGGAGAGTTCAATCCATTAACATTCAGTGCTATTACTGTAAAGGTATTACTTACTTCACCCATTTTGCCCTTCAGTTCTCTATTGTCATATTGTCTATCTTCTTATCCTTTTGTTTACCCTTACTAATAATCATCATTTCTAAACTCTTCTCCAAATCTCTTGTCTTCGTTTTTTCCTTTCAGACTGCAGCACCCCCTTTAGTATCTCTTGCAAATCTAGTCTTTTGGTAACATATACATCAGTTTTTATCTGTCTGTGAAGACTTCAAACTCATCCTCATTTTTCCCCTCGCCTACCCCCCTGCCATGCTGTTTTGCTGTCTGTGTCCATTTGCTGTGTGATTTTTTGTCTTCTCTTCTCATTTTTTCTCCTCTAAGATTCACTGGGATTCAATCCTGGGGACCTCTGATGTGGAGAGAGGTTCCCTGTTCTACTGTGCTTCACCTTGGCTCTCCCTTTCATCTCTCCTTTATTGCGTTATCATCTTGCTGTATGATTCACTTGCGTGAGTTCTGGCTCACTGCACAGGCACTCCGCTTACTGCATGGGCACTGGCTCGCCTCACAAACACTGACTTGCCATGCGGGCACTTGGCTCACTGCATAGGCACTCGGCTTGTCATGCGGGCACTTGGTTCACTGTGTGGGCACTCAGCTCACCATGCAGGCACTTGGCTTGCCACATGGGCACTGGTTCACCACTCAGGCATGTTTTCTCTTTTTCTCTTTTTGCCAGAAGGCCTCAGGGATCGAACCCAGGTCCTCCCATATGGTAGGCAGAAGCCCTATCACTTGAGCCACATATAAGTCTCTCATACTCATTTTTGAAGGACAGCTTTTTTGTATACAGAATTCTTGGCTAGCAGTTTTTCTCTTTCAGTACTTTAAATACATCATTCCACTTTCTTCTCTCTTCCATGGTTTCTGATGAGAGGTCAGCACTTAATCTTATCAAGTTTCCCTTGCATGTGATGCTTTGATTTTCTCTTACTGCTTTCAGAATCCTCTTCTTATCTCTGATATTTGTAATTCTGAATAGTAGGTGTCTTGGGGTAGGTCTATTCAGATTTATATTGTTTGGGGTGAATTGTCCTTCTTGGACGTTTATGTCCTTCATAAGGACTGGGAAATTTTCAGTCATTTCCTCAAATATTCTTTCTGCCCCTTGTCCATTCTCTTCTCCTTCTGTGACACCAATAATGTAAATGTTTGTGTGTTTCAGGTTGTCATTCTATTCTCTGAGACTCTGTTCCATTTTTTCTATTCTCTATTCCTTCAGTTCTCCTCTTTTACAGCTCATTGTTCTGTCTTTGGAATCACTAATTCTGTCTTCAAGCAATTAAAATCTGCTCTTGTGTTTCTAATGTATTCTTTTTAAATTTTCTTTGTCTTTATTTATTTATTTTTTAATGTTACATTAAAAAATATGACGTCTCCATATACCCCCACACCCCTCTCACCCCACTCCTCCCATAACAACAACCTCCTCCATCATCATGGACCATTCATCGCACTTGGTGACTACATCTCTGAGCACTGCTGCACCACATGGTCAATGGTCCACATTATAGTTTACACTACCCCCCCAGTCCACCCAGTGGGCCATGGGAGGGCATACAATGTCCAGCAACTGTCCTTGCAGTACCACCCAGGACAATTCCAAGTCCTGAAAATGCCCCCACATCATATCTCTTCTTCCCACTCTCCACCCTCAGCAGTTACCACTGCCACTTTCTCCATCTCAATGCTACATTTACTTTCATTACTAATCACGATAGTTCCAGAATAGAATATCAGTAAGTCCACTCTAATCCATACTCTACTCCTCCATTCTGTGGACCCTGGAATGGTTATGTCTGCTCCACCTCTGTATCGAGAGGGTGCTTAGATTCTACTTGAATGATGGATGCAATTCTCCTGTTTGTAGTTGTAGGCATTCTTGGCTCCCTGGTGTGGTGGTTGACCTTCTTCACATACTTGTTAGCTGAGTGGGGTAGGTCCAATAAACCAGAGGGTAGGAGTTGCAAGTCCGTTGAAGTTCAGGGCCTGGCTATCACATGGACAATCCAGAGATTCAGGTCACCTGAGTATACACTAAACCCCAGTGCCAACCACAGGTCCGGTAAAAGAGACAGGAGAGGCTTGTGAACAAAGATCACATCTGAGTCCAACTCCATCACACTCAGGAACACAAACTCCAAAGTAGGGCCAACTGACATGGCACTGAACTCCATCTGCCATGACCATAGAACCTGTGGGTCTCTGTAGCCCTCAGAAGAACCAATACCTGGGGTTGTATCTACTTTAGCTGTCTCTGGGACTCTACTGAGTTGTGCGTAAGGGTGACCCCTCTGATGACCTCCCAGCTCTTTTTTGGAGACTCATAGCCATATAAACTCATTTGTCCTTTCCATTTCCCCCTTTTATTCAAGGTCAAAAAACATTTTTAACTCCTGACATTACATGTAGGCTGAGATATTCTGCTGGTCTGAGTTGACCCTTTTATTCAAGGTCATTCTCTGGCCACATCGTCAGCTGGTACTTGGTAGTAATCCCTCAGTGCCAGGGAGGCTCATCCCTGGGAGTCATGTTCAACGCTGGGGGGAAGGCAGTGCATCTATATGCTGAGTTTGACTTTGAGACTGGCCACATTTGAGCAACATGGAGGCTCTCAGGAGGTAACTCTTAGGCACCCTGCAGCTCTAGGCCTAGTCCTTATTTCAGGCACACAGTCTCACAAGTATAGTCATTAGCATCAAGGGCCCCTTGTTAAACCATCCTTCCTTATTTGTCTTAGCCATTGTACTCAGGGGATTGTTGCTGTTCCATTAGGGAATGTGACAGAGCTCCCTCAGCCAGGAACTCAGCACTCCCCCAGCCGTTGTTCCCAACTGTAACCACTATGAAAATATCCAAACATTTTTATGCACCCCACATGTATGCCCTGGAGAACTTCCTCTCAAACATGTGCCCCTCACCAATAACACCCCACACCAGTATTCCTCCCCCACCACCATTGAACCCCTCTGTGGTCCAAAACCTCCCCCAAAATGAAGCCCAATATATTGCCAGGTTCCATTAATAGTAAAGTGGAATATAGTGATGGGTTTAGAGGTTAGATATAGAATACATACTAACTTAGAAAAATTAAAGTAAAAATAAATCAGGGTATCAAAAAATTAAAAAATGAAAAAGCTTTGTTTTTGATATTTTGCCTTCCATCACTGCAAAAAGTGTTGCCCTGTATGCACATTGGCAAGGCAACTTCCACCATCTCTTCCTCAGTGTCTATATCCTTTCTTTTCCTTTTTCTAATTATTAAGCTTGTATTCACAAAAGTTTTAGACCACAGTAATTCATATATACAATATACAGTACTCCCACATATTCAACATCAGACACTTTTCCCTTCCCCAGTAATAATCTTTTTACATGTTCACACTATATTTACTGCAACTGATGTACAGATATTGAGACAATAGCTTTCAAACAAGGTTACACTTGGGTTTACATTGTGGTTTATATTTTAGACTATACAATTTTCTAAATTTTTATTTATCATATGTTTTACATTATGATTTACATTTTAGCCTATAGGCCCCTATATATTTTTGGTGTAATTTAACATGTCCTATATCCATCCTTGCATAATCTTGTGGAACACTTCCATTGCCCCACAGTTACACTGATTCCACCTATTCAATACCTCTTTCCCCCTCCCCTCAGGGCCTGCAGTGACAATCACTCTTCATTGCTTTAAGGGCCATGTTCAGAGATACTTGCAATAATGCTGAAGGCCTGACATGCTCGACTGCCCTAATGTATTGGAAGCCACCATTTCTCTTGAGAGATACAATTCCCTCTATTTGAGAACATCTGTCCTCCCCCAGGATGTGGGTATACCTTCACTCTCATTGTATGGGTCTCCATCCAATGATATAACCCACCATGACAAAATGAGCACTCATACACTCCCTAGAAGCCTGTCCTGTGTCAGATTCTCCCCTTCAAGCATCTTAAACAGGCAACCTTCCTTATTATATTTTTGAAAAAGTTTTCTCAACATTATACTCTCAACCACATACCTGACAATCTCCTATGTCCATATGTTCCCCCACCCTCCCCCCAATTTCTTGGCCATATTGCCCATCCTCCCATCCCTAGCCCCCCTCATGCCCACCAAGCCCCATCCAAAGGTATCTGTCTGCCCCCATTTTATCCCTTCCCAGTACAAATACTTACCTCAAGCTTATCATGGATTTCACCCAGGTAGGTGTCAGCTCACAACCTTCCTCTACTCCCCAAATTCCTTTAAGCCTAGCATCTGGTCTCTAGCTCTCTGAGGCAGCTTGGTTTACTTATTTCATATCATTGAGGTTATGTAGTATTTGTCCTCCAATACCTGGGTTGCTTCACTCAAAGTAAGGTTCTCAAGATTCATCCATGTTATTACATGTGTTTGTAGTATATTCATTCCTAAAGCTGAGTAGTATTCCATTGTATGTATATACCACATTTTATTTATCCATTCATCTGTTGATGGGCATTTGGGTTGATTCCAACTTTTGGCAATAGTGAACAATGCTACTATGAACATTGGTATGCATTTATTGGTTTGTGTCCTTGTTTTCAGTTCTCCTGGGTATATATCCAGCAGTGGAATTGCTGGGTCATATGGCAAATATATAGCTAGTTTTTTGAGAAACCGTCAAACTGTCCTCCAGAATGGCTGGATCCTTCTGCATTCCCACCAGCAGTGGATGAGTGTTTCCATTCCTCCACATCCTCTCCAGCACGTGTAGTCTTCTGTTTTTTTCATTGCTGCCAATCTTATGGGAGTAAGATGGTATCTCATGGTAGTTTTGATTTGCATTTCCCTAATAGTTAGAGATTTGGAGCATTTTTTCATGTATTTTTTAGCCATTTGTATTTCTTCTTTGGAGAAGTGACTGTTTAAATCTTTTTCCCATTTTTTAAATGGGTTGTTTGTCTTTTTATTTTCAAGATATAGAACTTCTTTATATATGCAGGATAAAGGGCTCCTATCAGATATATGGTTAGCAAATATAATCTCCCATTGTGTAGGTTCTCTTTTCACTTTCCTGATAAACTCCTTTGAGGTGCAGAAGGCTTTAATTTTGAAGAAGTCCCCATTTATCTATTTGTTTTTTTGCTGCTTGTGCTTTGGGTGTGAAGTTTATGGAGCCATTTCCTATTACAAGGTCCTATAGATGCTTCCCTACACTGCTTTCCAAAGTCTTTACGGTCTTAAGTCTTATATTTAGGTCTTTGATCCATCTTGAGTTGATTTTTGTATAAGGTGTGAGTTGGTAATCCTCTTTCATTCTTTTACATATGGATATCCAGTTCTCCAGGCACCATTTGTTGAAGAGGACATTCTCTCCCAGTTGAGAGAGTTTGGTGGCCTTATTGAATATTATATGACTGTATATATGAGGAACTGTATCAGAACTCTCAATTCAGTTCCATTGGTCAGTGTGTCTATCCTTGTTCCAATACCATGCTGTTTTCAGTACTGTAGCTTTGTAGTATGTTTTGAAGTCAGGTAGTGTGATTCCTCCAATTTCATTTTTATTTTTCAAAATGTATTTGGCTATTTGTGGCCTCTTTCCTTTCCAAATAAATTTCATAGCTAGTTTTTCTAGCTCATTAAAGAATGCTGTGTTGATTTTTATTGAGATTGATTGAATGTGTAGATCAGTTTTGGTAGGATAGACATCTTAATAATATTTAGTCTTCCTTTCCATGAACAGGAAATATTCTTCCATTTATTTAGGTCTTCTTTGATTTCCTTGAACAGTGTTGTGTAGTTTTCTGTGTGTAAGTTTTTTACATCTTTAGTTAAATTTATTCCTAGGTACTTGATTTTTTAATTTACTATTGTAAATGGTATTTGTTTCTTGATTTCCTCCTGAGATTGTTCATTATTGGTGTACTGAAATGCTACTGATTTTTGCATATTGATCTTATAACCTGTGACTGTACTGAACTCATTTGTGAGTTCTAGAAGCTTTCTTGTAGACTTCTCAGGGTTTTCTATGTATAGGATCATGTCATCTGCAAATAATGAAATTTTGACTTCTTCCTTTTCAATCTGGATGCCTTTTATATCTGGTTCTTGCCTCAGTGCTTGAGCAAGTACTTCTAAGACAATGTTAAATAGAAGGGGTGATAGTGGGTATCCTTGTCTTGTTCCTGATCTTAGAGGGAAAGATTTTAGGATTTCACCATTGTAAATGATGTTGGCTGTGTGTTTTTTATAAATACCCTTTATCATATTCAGAAAATTTCCTTGTATTCCAATCTTTTGCAGTGTTTATCAAGAAAGGGTGCTGTATTTTGTCAAATGCTTTTTCTGCATCTATAGATATGATCATGTGATTTTTTTCCTTCAATCTGTTTATATGGTGTATTACCTTGATTGATTTTCTTATGTTGAACCATCCTTGCATACCCAAAATGAATCCCACTTGGTTGTGGTGTATAATTCATTTAATGTGGTGTTGAATATGATTAGCAAGTATTTTTTTGAGGATTTTTGCCTCTAGGTTCATTAGAGAAATTGGTCTGTAATTTTCCTTTCTTGTGGTGTCTTTGTTTGGCTTTGGTACTATGGTAATGTTGGCATCATAGAATGAGTTAGGCAATGTTCCTTCTGTTTCCATTTTTTGGAAGAGTTTCAGCAAGACTGGCATTAGTTCTTTCCAGAATGTTTTGTAGAATTCACCTGTGTAGCCATCTGGCCCAGGGCTCTTCTTACTTGGGAGGTTTTTAATGACTGATTCTATCACTTTACTTGTGATTGGTTTGTTGAGATTGTCAATTTCTTCTTTCATCAATAGAGGCTGCTTATGTGTTCTAGAAATCTGTCCATTTCCTCTAAATTATCTTTCTTGTTGGAATATAATTTTTCAAAGTATCCTTTTATGATTGTCTTTATTTCTGTGGGCTCAGTGTTTCTATTTCTTATTTTGTGTATTTGCATCTTTTCTCTTTTTTTCTTTGTTAGTCTAGCTAAGGGTTTGTCAATTTTATTCATCTTCTCAAAGAACCAGCTCTTGGTTTTGTTTATCTTTTCAAGTGCTTTCTTATTTTCTATTTCATTTAGTTCTGCTCTTATCTTTGTTCTTTCTTTCTTTCTTTCTTTCTTCTTCCTGTGGGGTTATGTTGCTGTTTTTTTTAACTAATTCCTCCAAGTGTGCAGTTAGTTCTTCAATTTTAGCTCCTTCTTCTTTTTTGATGTATGAATTTATGGCTATAAATTTCCCCCTCAGTGCTGCTTTTGCTGCATCCCATAAGTTTTATTATGTTGTGTTATCATTTTCATTAGTTTCAAAAGAGTTATCAATTTCTTTTGAGATTTCCTCCTTGACCCACTGTTTTTCTGAGAGTGTGCTGTTTAATTTCTATATCTAGTTGCAAAATCTGGGCCTCTGGCCCTTGCGGATTTTCAGCTTCCCTCCACTGTAGTCAGAGAAATTATTTTATATGATTTCAATCTTTCTGAATTCATTGAGACTTTCTTTGTGGCCTAGCATATGGTCTATCTTGGAGAATGATCCATGTGCACTTGAGAAAAATATATATCCTGCTGTATTTGGGTGTAATTTGGTATATGTCTATTAGGTCCAGCTCCTCTAATATACTGTTCAAAGTTTTTGTTTCTTTATTGATTCTCTTTTGAGATCTTCTGTCCAAAGTTGACAGTGTTGTATTAAAGTCCCCCAGTATAACTGTAGAAGCATCTATTCTTTCACTTAGTTTTTCCAGTGTTTGCCTCATGTATTTGGAGGCACCCCTGTTAGGAGCATAAATGTTTATGATTGTTATTCTTCTTGAAAGATTATCCCTTTCACTAATATGTACTGTCCATCTTTGTCTCTCACAATTGTTTTGCATTTAACGTCTATTTTGTCTGATATTAATATAGCTACTCCTGCCTTTTTGGTTATTGTTTGCTTGTAAGATTGTTTTCCAGCCATTCACTTTCAACCTCCTTGAATGCCTGGGTCTAAGATGTGTTTCTTGTAGATAACATACAGATGGGTCATATTTCCTTATCCAATCTTCCAATCTATGTCTCTTAACAGGTGAGTTTAATCCATTGACATTTAGTGTTATTACTTTCAAGGAATTACTCCTATTAGCCATATTTTCTTTGGACTTGTGATTGTCTTATGTTGTTTGATTTTTTTTTCTCTTTTTATAGTTTTAATTGTTCGTACACTCTCCTCAACTCTGTCTCTCCTGTTTGTTTCTTCCCTCCTGCCAAACTCCCTTTAGTATTTCTTGAAGGGCAGGTTTCTTGTTGGCATACTCTCTTAGTTTCTGTTTATCTGTGAATATTTTGAACTCTCCATCATTTTTGAATGCTAGTTTTGCTGGATAGAGTATTCTTGGTTGGAAATTCTTTTCTTTTAGTACCTTGACTATGTTATACCCCTGCCTTCTTGCTTCCATGGTTTCAGATGAGAGATTAGCACTTAATCTTATGGAGCCTCCCTTGTATATGATGGTTCTCTTTTCTCTTGCTGCTTTTAGTATTTTCTCTTTGTCTTGTGCATTGGATAATTTGACAAGTATATGTCTTGGGGTCGGCCTGTTTGGATTTATGCTGTTTGGGGTGCATTGGGCTTCCTGGACATGTACATCCATCTCCCTCAATAGGTTTGGGAAGTTTTCAGCCATTGTTTCCTCCAACACCCCTTCTGTCCCCTTTCCCTTCTCTTCTCCTTCTGGGATGCCTATAATGCATATGTTTGTGCATTTTGCATTGTCATTCAGGTCCCTAAGTCCCTGCTGGATTTTTTCTATCTTTTTATTGATTAATTCTCCTGTTTGATTTCAGATATACTGTCTTCCACATCACTAATTCTTTCCTCTGCCTCTTCAAATTTGCTGTTATTTGCTGAGACTATATTTTTGATTTCTTGGATTGTGCTATTGATCCCCATCATCTCTATGATCTTTTTGTGTATGATCATAATTTCTTCTGTATGCTCTTCAAGTGTTTTCTTAATATGCTTAATCTCTTCCTTCACGTCATTGAATTGGTCCCTGATACATGTTTTGAGAGCTTTAATTACTTGTTCGGTGTTCCACTTCTCTTCCTGGTTTTTAGTTTGTTCATTGTATTGGGCCATGTTTTCTTGATTATTGGTACGGTCTGTAGTTATTTGTTGCTGTCTGGTCATCATTTTATCTTTTTGGGTTATTCTTTTGATTATCTTCTTATCCTAGCCTTGGGGTTTAATTAGTTGTTGTTTTAGTGTGTGTGTTAAGTCTTCTCTTTGTCACTTTTTTCTTCTTATTCTATTTCCTTGTCATTGGTAAGTTCCCTTGAAGGAAAATATTAGGTCCAGATAAAACAAAATGGGTAAGAAAAGAAAAATATAATAGTAGTATTGATAGTGAGTGTTAGCAGAAGAACCATGTTAGATCTAGGAGAATGGATACAGAACTCATGGAAGCTGTGTATAGTTATAACCGTGAAAAAGTGGAGTACCTATAATATGGGGAGGAATATACTATGAATTGAAAGGTCAGTGTGATCAGGAGAGAGGGAAAAAGAAAAGAGAGGACAATAACATAGTGAATCAGTGATAGAAAACAGATTAGAGGTATTAGAGATAAAAAGTCAGAAATATTGGGAGCTAAACAGAGAGAGGAGGAATATAAGAGAAACAATAAATGATGGAGGAGAGAATGATGTAAAGGAAAGGGGGTAGCATTGGTAGCCAAAATCAGTACACACAGAAAAGAGAAAATTGAGGATGAGGAAGCACAGCAAATAATAAGAAATTTTGCCTGCAGCACTAATATAAAAAAAGAAAGAGGGGGGGAAAAAAGAGAAAAAAAGAGGGAAGAAAAAAAAAAGCAGAGAGAGGGGAGAAAAAAGAAACAAAAAAGGGCAGTGAGAGGAGATAAAGAGGAAGAAAAAACAAGAAAACAGACCAACAAAAAAGACCAGACAAGGCCTCAGGCAATGAATCCTCTTTGTAATTGAATCAATTGCTTAGGAGTCTGACCTCCCCGCTTTCTCCCTTCCTCACTTCCTTCTCTCCCAAGGCAGCAGGAAGGCTGCATGTGGGCTCCTGTAGGAAATTCAAATGGGTCCCTGGTGAACCAACTCACCTGAGAAAATAACGACTCTTTATTTCTTGGGAGAGCACCCACCCCTTGCCAGGAACCCTAAATTTGCTATTGGATGCCTGTAAAGCAAGTCCTACCATTCCTCTCCCTTAGACGTGCTACAAGGGGGCTGGTTAATTTTCTGACTCTACCTTCTCCCAGACCAGGGCGTTTAGGTAAATTGGGCTCTCTCACCAGATTCACCTTTTCTCTATTCCTAGGCTTCTCCCAAGTCAGCTAATATCTCCTCCAAACTCAATAGAAAGGAGGGGACCAGAAAATTGATCCTCTATCCTTGGCCCCTCTGCACCTCCCACCTAAACTCTCCCACTTCTGGAGTTAGTCCACGTCTGGAGGGGTAGGGCAATGCTGGATTTCTGGGAGTGCTGGGCTCGGGAAACAGAGGCCCAGGAGAATGTGGACTCGGGGTATTTAGCATGGGCCACAGGGGCTCAGGGGACACAGGCTTGGGGTTCACACATTTGGGGGACATGGGGCTTGGAAACTCCACCCCATGACTGGCAGTTCTCAGTGAACGCCACAGCTCTTAGCCCTGGCGGGGGGGGGGGGGGGGGGGAGGGATTTACCTTCCCACAGCTTCTGCATTCAATGTTAGAAACCTGCAGTTCTACCTTGAGTAAGCACAAGTTCTGCTGCAGTCTCTCCAAATCGATGTCCAGACACCTCCTGCCCTGCAGGTTCCTGAAATAGCCTGCTCTGGCAGGACTCCATCACCACACAGCTGGTCTTTTGTAAGAGAGATGATGATGATGTACTTACTCAGATGTCTTTTTGCCCTGCCTCCTCTAATGTATTTCTAATATCATCCATCATGTCTTTCATTCCCATAAGGTGTGTACTTTTCTATGCAGTCTTTCAAATTGTTCTTTATGCTCTCCCAGTGTCTTCTTAATGATTTCCCCCTCCCCCTCCCCCCCTTCCACTCTCTCCTGCTCTCCCACCCTCTCACCCTCTCCCACCCTGCTGTTTTTGCTGTCTGTGTCCATTCACTGTGTTGCCTTCTGTATCTATTTCTCTTTTTGTCTTCTCTTCTCATCTTTCTCCTCTAGGATTCAGCCAAGATTCGATCCTGGGGACCTCTGATATGGAGAGAGTTTCCCTGTCAATTGCATTACTTCAGTTCCTGATCTCTGCTGCTCTTCACCTTGACTCTCCCTTTCATCTCTCTTTTGTTGTGTCATCATCTTGCTGCATGACACACTTGCTTGGGCACTGGCTCACCATGCAGACATTTGACTTGCTGCATGGGCACTTGGCTCACCATGTGGGCAATGACTTGCCACATGGGCACTTGTGCAGGCACTCAGTTTGCCACAGGGCCACTCACATGGGCACTCAACTCACCACGTGGGCACTCGGCTTGCTGCATGGGCACCCACATGGACACTTGGCTCACTATGCAGGCACTGACTTGCTGCAGTAGTATGCTTTCTCTTCTTCTTTTTTCACCAGGAGGTTCTGGGGATCGAACTTGGTTCCTCCCATATGGTAGGCAGAGGCCTTATTACTTGTGCCACATCCACTTCCCCAGTGTCTTCTTAAAATTCATTATTTCTTTAGTCATATTTTCAATAAATTTTTTAAGTGATTTAGGTGAGTTGTGTGATTATCACTGATGAACTGTATTAAATTTGTATCTCTTCAGGATATTTGGTTTGTTCTTTTGGATAAGCCATCTCTTCCTGTTTCCTAATATGGTTCATAATTTTGTGCTTATGTCTAAGCATCTGAATATGTTGGTAAATTTACTGATAGCTAATTTCTCTCTTGACTACTGTTTTTTCCCCCAGCTCTTCTTTGATATTTGATTTAACTTATACTGATTCTTTAAAATTGCCCAGCTTAAGTTTTCATAATCAGGCCAGGGACTCACTAGAGGGGTGCAGATTTTCTCCCAGGGGCTGGATACAGAGGGCAGTTTTTATCCATGCAATTTCCATACTGGCCAGCAGATGGAGCTAGTCAGTGCACCTTTCGTGGAGGTGTTTCAGTCTTGGCCTCCTGCGTTCCTGTGTTGAATCTCCAGATCAGAGATTCAAAAAGAGCTCAGCTGACCGAATTCACTGAAGAAAACCACCTGACCTCCCTCTGTTTTCTCTTGAAATAGCTGACAGGGAGGAAGATGTCTGCTTCCCTCTCAGTTGTCTATAGTGAGCCAGTGTTGTACACCACCTTAATATCTTGGGGTGGTGGAGGGGAGCCCTTCCCGGCCACCATGGGGGTTTAGTAACTCATGTTTGTCATTTTGGCTTTTTCATCTTTCTGACCCTCCCTCCTCCTGGGAGTTGGGTAGCACTGTCATGGTCTACTGACCCCCAAAACAGGTCCCTCAGACAGCTTTTGGCTCTTTCCCCATGGTTTTTGTGAGAGCATTCAGCTCTGCCTGTTAGTCTGTCACCATCTTCCTACAATCCTCTCCCAATTTTTAGTACTTTGCCACTTTTCCTATATCATTCTATCTATCTATCTATCTTCCAAACATTTGAGAATAGTTTGTATACATCATGCTCCTTGAACATTTAATAGTTCCATGTATATTACCTAAGAATAAAGATATATATATATCTTTATCAACTTATACAACCTCTTTAAGTACAGTTATCAAGTCAAAGAAATTTGACATTGATATAAAGATTATAGTTGATATTCCAATTTTTTTCATATATCCCAATAATGTCCATTTGGGCATTTTCTCCTCTATTATTAGATCTAGTCCAATATCATGTATTGCATTTAATTGTCATTATTTATAATTGCCCTTCCTTCCTCCCTCCTTCCCTCCCTCCCTCCCTTCCCTCTGTCTCTCTCTCTTTCTAATTGTGGAAACATATATATAATGTAAAAGTATCCCATCTCAATCACTCCTAAGCACACAATTCAGTGGAGATTAATCACATTCACAATGTTGAGTTACCCTCACCACCACCCATCTAGAACTCTCTCCTCACCCCAAAGAGAAGCCCTGCACCCATTATGCCTTAAGTCCCAATTCTCTCCAGTTCCCCAGCCCTGCCCAGATCCTGGTAACCTGTACTCCACTTTTGGTCTCTATGAATTTGCATGTTCTAATTATTTCATGAGTGGAATCATACAATACCTGTCCCTTTGTGTCTCACTTATTTCACTCAACATGATGTCTTAGAGGTTCAGTCGTGTTGTAGCATATACCAGAACTCCATTCCTTTTTACTACTGAGTAATATTCCATTGTGTGAATATACACATTTTGTTTATCCATTCATCAATTGATAGGCATTTGGGTTTCTTCCACCTTTTGGCTATTGTGAATAATTCTGCTGTGAACATTGGTATACAAATACCTGTTTGAGTCTCTGCTTTTATTCTTTGGGGTATATATCTAGAAGTAAGATTGCTGGGTCATATGGTAGTTTTATGTTTAACTTTCTGAGGAACTGCCAAGATTTTTCTCACAATGGCTGCACTATTTTACATTCCCACCAGCAATGTACTACGGTCTCCTCTTCCTTGCCAGCACTCATTATTTTCCATTTTTTAAAATTATAGCCATTCTAGTGGCTGTGAGGTAGCATAAAAATGAACAATTTAGAACTTAATTATATGGCTCTTTATTGCTAATAATTTTTATATGAATCTAATTTCTCTGACTAGATTGTAAGGTAAAAGAAAGAAAAGAACAAATTTTTTCTTACATACTTCAAAGAAAAGTCAACATTCCTGGGCTTAGAGTTTTTCATCAGAAAGTACCTCATGACTGATTGTATGAAAAATTTAATAATTTAAGTCTTAATATTGAAAGAAGAGCACTTAAATTGTTTGACTTTTTAAACAATTTTAAATATAGACGATATTTTCAGAGGAGCTGAAAATCAAACTTAGTGTCTAGTTTAGGAGTGAGATGGAAGAATTTAGCCATTTGAAAAATGACTATCTTAGAAAGAAAAATGACCACCAAAAATAAGCTCACAAAAATTTATTTTAAACATTTCTTACAAAAGAGCATTACATTCTGCACACTGTTCTGAATAGATGTCAGGGACATGTGGAATATTGTTACTTTTCCTCTCTATCCCATCCCCCATATCCCAAATGTTATAGTGACCACAAAACAAGGTGTTCACAACAATTACATGGGGAGGATCTTTACCACCAACGATGAAAAAAAATAAAATTCACTCACTGCTGCTTTTTCAAAATTTCAATGTTATTTTTAAGAAAAACTTTCCAGAATACTGCTTCACACTATAAAAAAGAAAAATTATCTTGCGTTAGAATCCCTCACCATCTGCATACTGCCTCACACTCTTCTGCAGCAAATACTGTGCATTCTGTATCTGGTCCTGTGTTCCTGTAACGGTAATGATCCTGTCTTCAGATCCTTCTAAACGCTCATCAATTTTGACTGAAGCTCCCAACTCATGATGGATTTGTTTAATCTGCTGACCACCTTTCTCAGTAATAGAGCCAGCCAAATCTTTGGGAATAGTTACTGGTGAAGTAATAATAGTTCCACCAACATCACCATATGAACCACAACCCCCTGCATAGGAATAATCACATCCAGAGCCACCCTGTGGTTCATAAGCTACGTGCCATTCTGAAGGGCTCTATTGCAGAGTCCCAAGTTTCATCAGCACTGAAACTAACCATACCATCATAACAGTCTCCAGGTCTTCCTCTTCTGTCATAAGTCATTTGATCTCCTCCTCTAGGTGGTGATGGAATAGGAATATACCAAGCTCTGCTGCCACCCTGGCTACCTTTTCCAGGAGGAGAAGGAGGGGGTCTTCGACCAGGGCTCCTATCATCTTGATCTCTTCTAGATGGAGGCACTGGGCACCAACCCTGACCAGGAGGTATTCTGTCAAAATTACCTCTTCCCTACATGGGAAATACCATGGGACATCCACGGTGGTCATCAAACGTCATTGTAAAACCACCATAATCATACATTTCATCATAAAAATCACTATCATAAGGCTGTACATGTCCTTTGATGGAAGACTCAGTTATAAGATCAAGGATGATCTTTATGCACTCTACAACCCTATCAGGCTTTCCTCCAATTAAGAGCGACTCTGTCAGTGGAATGAGGCAGCATTTCTGGAAAAGCTTGATTGATGTCTGAGTGTTCTCTCTAGTTTTTTGATTTTAGAATCTTTGACCTCCATAATTGCTCCTGTCAGACTCTGATGAATCAACAGTCTCAACTCATAATCAAGGTCGTTTCCTTCATAGTGTTGATAATTTAAGCATTCCACAACGTAACAGTTGAGCAGGAGGGTTGCAGTGGGTGACGGCAAATGCAGGCCGTTTTCCAAGGTAGGGATGATTTTCTTCAGAATTTCTGCAATTGTTTCAAAATCAGCACTGTCACTCAATATGCACTCAGGGCCACTGCTGTTTGGGACTGAAACACTGGCATTGTAGTCCATATGGAGAGTCTTAATATTCTTGACTCCTTTTCCAATCACTGCCTCAGCGTTCTTGCTCTGAAAAATACATAGCTCAACCATCTCATCAGTGTTTCTAGACCTTTTAAATGCTTTTTCCTCTTCCATGAATTCTGCAGTGCATTTATCAAATTCACCATTGGTTTCTGTGGTGGGGAAGTTTTCCTCTGGCTGTTCAGGTTCCATTTCCTTATCTTAAAATGGACACGTCAATTTATAGGCAGTGTATGAGCAGAAGGCCAGTGAGACGTCAAGGTCAGTGTGGCAGGAAACAGGATAATGGTTGTACAGAGTCCTTTAGCCTGTAGCACTCCCTCTTTTCCCCCCTCTAACGGTATTTAAATGAGCAGAATTAGATATCATTTGATTTGTGTGGCACAGAGAACAAGTATCATTGTTTAGTTTTTGTTGTTCTCATAGTATTAGGAATCACAAAGCCATTTGAAGTTCATAGGTTCATAGCAATATATTGAGTTTTAAGAATTTGAAGCTTCCATAAAGATGATGCCAAGGGAAAGCAGTGATATTTCTAGTTCCATTATTCTTAAAGTGCCCCTATTAATTTTGAATCCAAGGGACTTAGCTAATACATTTTATAAGATAGGCACTCCGAACAGCTTTCATGTGTACACTGCAGGAATGAAGGCGTGTCCTAGAAAGTGGTAGAGCTTTAACGGTAAAAGAAAAAGTCTTTTATTTCTTCCATTTTTAGGCAAATTGATGACTCTGAGAACTTAAGTGTCTGATCCTAACTGCCCATCTCTATGGAGTTAGTCAATCAAATATTAAGACTTTAAAAATCATAAACATTTTTACCTGACAAGAAACATGAACAGAATTCAATCAAAATTCTTGATGTCTTGGGCCTCTAATCTATTCCCCCTCTGACGCCAACTTCTCTTTCTTTTTGTCACTGGACAGTGCTATCTTCACTCCTCTATCAGGTCTAAAATGTAGGATCTAGATGATCTCTAGGGCCCCTTGCTGCTTTTATATTCTGAGTTCACCTACACATAATTTTTCAAACATATCAATAAATTCTTATTGAATCAATGTAGAATGAATTTGTAGATGTTTGGCTACCTCATGGTCGAACATCTGGATATTTAACTAAACTTTTCAGTTTTTAAAGGTGTTTAATTTTTTGAAGACGCAGTTTGCATCTGAACTTCTGACTTTATCCTAGGAAGGTGGAATGTTAGTATTCACCAATCTCTAAGGAATATAGTTTACCTGAGCTTCACAGTCTGAACAAATTAGATAAAATTTCAGCTACTTTTCCATGTTTTTTGATAGCAAACATCTAAAACCAGTAGTGAAGGTTTTTTTGCCATTATTCATTGTTTCACATATTGCACATCTGCTCTGTCTACTTCCTACTCATCATTGCCACAACATAACTGTAGAAATGGGAATCTGGCTTTTATTAACAAAATTAGAGAAACCTGTACGATAATAAGGAGGTAGCCCACCTCATACTTAACAGTAGTTGTGTGCCTCAAATACCTTAAAGGCTTTTTCCTTTATGTTGAAATTCTTTCTCTGGTACACATAAACAGGCCCGCATACCAAAAACATGTAGTCATTGACTACATTCACTAGATGAGAATTGGGCCTAAAGCCATACCACCAACAGACTAAAGACTTGCCAAGCTTCACAAAGAAGAGTTAGGCCAGTTTTTCTCTGGATAAGTTAACTCTGAACTATCAAGTCAGAAAAGTATCAGGACTGTCAGAATTAGTATATTCCAGAGTACTAAAGATGCTAAGCTATAATAATCTTCTCTAGGATTCAAGGCTGAAGGGGTGCCAGAATGACTTTGGTCTTTGCTAAACTAATTTTTTGCAGACTACGTCTAATTCCATGTAACTTTTTAAAAACCAAGGCATATTGAATCTAGTTTTTTGTACTCTGCATGCAGATGCTTTTAAGAGACCTTCTCAAAGTTTAGAAATTGGTAATTGTGTTTGCTTAACCAGTCTACCAAACTTTCATTTCCCCTTTCTTCCATGATACTCGTTTTAATCCCTGCCCTTTGTTGGCTTCAAAGATAGAGCAAGTGTTTGGTGAGCCAGACAAAAGCTGTCAATAGCAAGGAGAAGGATTCTCTCCTAGAGCCTCTGGAGAAGAGTTCAGCCCTGTTGATACCTTGATTGTAGCCCCATGAGAGCCTTGTCAGGCTTCTGAACAACAGATCTGTAGGATCACAAAATTGTGTTGTTTAAACCACTAGTTTGTGGTGATTTGTTACAGCAACAGAGAAAATGACAACAATTGTGTTCAAAGTCCAGAGTTTGCTACGTTGACTATAAATTGAGGAAAATGGGACATGAGGTTTCTTAAGCTCCCTTCTAGTGGCAAAATTGCCATCTGAGGCAAAGCTGTTTTGTTCTTTCAGACACAGTAATGTTATCTAATTAATATAACAAATGAATTCACATTAATGTGCTAATCAGTTTTGTCCCATAAACTCAGAATATTTTCAAGTAATAAGAAAAATAAAGCCCTTAAGGACACTAAGATCCACCATTTAAATAAAATCAGTTAAATTGATGTGGAGAAATACTCAATATCCATCATTAGGTTCTGGGTACATGTAAGCAGCTAAATGAAGATTTGTGTGTGTGTGTGTGTGTATGTGCTAAATCCCCATTTAATATATTATGAAAGTAAGGCTCAAACACATTAATCCATCCAACAAGGGTCACAGAGTTAAAATTATTCATGCATTATTCATCCAGAGCTATAATATACTTATTATCACCTGGTTATAAGTAATAATTTATAGATCCAGAACTCTAAACCATATCTGGTGCTGAAGAAAAGTATATTTATACAAAGTAAAAGAGAATAATAATCCCTGGGTAGCCTGAGGGTTTGCAGCAGTCAAAGGCAGACCTGAAGTAAAAGGAAGACTTTGGAAGCAGAAAATTTGGGTAAAAGGGAAGCCATAGAACAGAAATGAAGGGATTACTGAAGAATAACTTCATATAATTAATGTGTTTACCTGGGGTTGGCCTGTAGAGATTCCAATAATATCACTGGAAGATTAGTTCAGTGAAACCTACACTCTGCTCTGTGCAGCAGTGTGTGATGAATACAACATAGATGATTTTGGCTCTAGTTCCTGCTCTCCTGGATGGAGCTCATGATCACATTGCTTGTTAAGGAACACAGTGCTAAAAGAACAAGTGTGAAAAAGGGATCCTAATAAAGTAACAGACAAGATTTCTGAAAGAAGTGCTATTTATGCTGAGATTCAATGGATGAGGCAAAGAAAGTAGAGTTCTCTTTCAAGAATGCTTTCCTTAGAGAATATTTCCCTTAATTTTTTTTCTTTACAAAGGCTGATTTCCTCAATGAATCAGCATGCCAAGGGCATAACTTAGGGTGTTTTAAGCTGTAGCAGAATAAAGCCAACCAAATGTATTCTCTTACATAATAAGAAATTTCAAAGTAGGAAATCCCAGGGTTATAGTTTAGCAAAAAATTTTTTCTTATCCTTTTACCACCCATCCTCAGCAGTTGGGCTTTCCCCTTCAGATCTTTATAGTCATGAGACCTGTACGTGGCTGCTTGAACTCCATGACTCATAGCCTCACAAACACTCTCAAGGGCAGAAAAAAATGGGAAGTAGCTATCTCTTAACATACATCACTTTTTTTATTAGGGGAAAAATCATTCCCATAAATAACTCATTCTCTCCTTTCCATCCCCTACCTTCTGCGTCTGGCACCCTGCTACCTCTAAGGATATTTCCCCTTTTAGGGAAAGCTATGGCAGTCTCTTCTATAGTCTATATGATGCAGTTAAAAATAGAACCTGGAGAAATATAACTATGATCTAACAGGGAATTGCCTTATAAAGTAGTAGGTAGATCCTCTAGGACCAACGCGGCCTCTCCTTGAGACTAATTGTACAAAAGACTTGAACCTGCAGTTTCTTGGCTCCTAAGAACAAGTGGGTTTCTCATTCTTTGTGGATTTCACCAAGAACTGAACTTCAGAGAGACTTCGGGGAGCTGCATCCACTCACTCACTTGTATATGTATCTGGTGCTTATCCTCTTCATCACTTGTTTGCTAGTTCAATAGTAAACCAAAATGAAAGCAACTCTGAACCAAGACTAGATCATTCTTCTTAAAAATTTTTTTACCCCGGACCAGTTAAATCCTTTATAGCATGCATGATTGTTCTTTAAAAATTTGAAAAGGAATTTTTCTTTTAAAAAATCTTTTAACCTGGACCAGAACTTTGTTGTCTGACATAATCTTATCAACCAGAAATCATAGAAATCATATGACTACCTCTAGTTGCAAAGAAGATTGGGAAGATGAGTGTGGGGCATTTGACAGTATTGTCTGGCTTTATGGAGGAAGAGGGAAGAAATTTGTCATTGGTTGGGCAACCACTAGTGTCTGGGACTCCATATTTATTTTAGGTTTAGGAACCTATTACAAAACATTATTTCTTCAAAAGGAAAGACTTCCACAATGATATTATAGAAAAAAATCTTACTGTTTCCCATGAAAGTGACTTAAAATGCGTTCCTTCAGCTTCATAAGTGTAGTTTGCATATACTACTTAATGTTTCTCAAGTTAAATTTAGGTATTATAAGTTTTTTTTGCTCTTTTCCAGCTCTGTTGCAGATAACTCAGGCTTGGAGAAATTGTTCTTCTATATCTAGGATAGTGGATAGTGATGTTTTAAACATTTGACATTGAAGCCAATTTCCAACTACCAACTGAAGAATTTGATGGTTATGGTACATACTATATATAGCAAAATAGTTTTGCATTCTGGGGCAAGTGTTACAATTGCCCACACAGTATTTGTGTGTGATTCTGGGATTATAGAACAATTAATATTAATGATGTGAAAGTCAGGGGTGTGTTTCCAATTATGGGTCAGCCCAGTGTCCCTCCTAGCAATGAGGTTAGCTCTGCATGCAGTCTTATATATCCTGTACTAGAGTTATTAGAAAGCATACCTTAGTTCTTTTTCTAGAATGATCTTTGAATTGTCAATTTTATTGTATCTCTCACAGGGTCTGGATTCAAATGCATGTTCTACTAACAAATGATGTGACCCTTGGGCAATTAACTTACTGCTCTAAATCTGTTTCCTCATTTGTCAAGGGAAGCTTTGCCTTGTAGAGTATGTTGTGTGTGTGTAAAAGTTCAATGTGGAAATTTGTGCAAGGAACTTGGTGCAGTGCCATGCAAAGAAAGTGTCCAACAAATGTTAGTTATTATTAATATTACTAAATATATTGTTCAATTGAAAATCAAGGTTTAATTTCCTACTAACTAGCTGTGTGTTTTTAGCTAAAGCACTCGACTTTCTGTGCCTCATTTTCCGTAACTGTTAAAGGAGGGAGGTGCACTAAAATCTGTAACTGTACTCTAAAGAATCAACTCTAAAGTTCAGTGATTTCCGGCATTGCTTATTTCTTATCCTTGGACATGCTTCAGTGGTTTGGACAAAGGTTGAAAAAAAAGTCTAAAGCCCACCAAAGAAGAAACATAGTGTATCAGGCAATGTAGAATCTCCACCATGTGATTTCATAATCAAATTTATCTTTTGGTCTTTCTCTTATGCTAGGATGAAGAGAAAATGTTGACAGTCATGGGTCGAATGTCGAATAAGTGGAGGGACTAGCTTAAGTAAGAGAATTTTTCCTCCCCTCTGTTACATGGAGAAATGGATCCCTCCATGGTGATTTGTAAATGAGCTCTTGGCTATTTCTGGGTTGTAAGTTCCCAAGTATAAGTTTTACCATTTATTGGCATCCAACAGAGAAACAGAGTATTTTATTTGGAAATACATTTGGAAAGGATTCCAGAGAGCCCAGGCAGAATTAATTGTACTGTAGTTTGGGAGATTTTCACCTTTTCTGTGCTCTGTAACTAGCTGGCACACTTCCAAATGTAATTTAGACTACCATGAACTGTATGTTTTTTTTTTTTTTGTAATGTGCAGAGTGATTTTTCCAACCAATAACTTCTTTTACTTATTGTTCTAAATTTAATTTTGCATTCGATTTTCTTATTTTCAAGTACTCGTTAGCCCTTAATGTTTGCTCTTGGAAAAAAAGTACATTTTAATCAGTGGTTTTTAGTGATCTTTAAACTCTTTGGAAATTTAGTGAATTTGGGTTTACTCATGAAACCTTTACTAATCCCATTACAAGCTTCCATTAGAAATGTCTGCTACCCCAGGACTGCTTTATTTAAATTACAATAGGAAATGCCTCTGAAACTTCAAACACCACGTTTATTCTCTTTTATTCAAACAACTGCAGGCCAGCATGATTCTCATAGGGAGCTCATTAAGGAAAGTCAGGGTTCAGTTGGGCACCAATTTTATTTTCTAGAAGAGGGTAGAAGATTTCTATACAAGGCCTCATCTTACAGTTGTCTATATGCTATGAACAAATAATCCATGTGGTAATCAACCAGGTGTTTGTATGAACATCATTTGCAAGAACAAGAGAATAGCCAGATACACTTTGTAGTCTTCTGATTCAATTTGTTTTGTTATTGTGAGAAAGTAATTTTTCCTGAGAACAGAAAGGAGTAAGATTGACACTAATCTAGACAAGAAGAGCAGCATTCAAATTTTGTTTATATAAACTAATGAGAGTGATGATGAATGTTAGGCTACATTTTTTTTAAATTCAAGAAAGGACTCCCCCTTGGAAGAATGGAAGAAGAAAATTTTATCAAACATGACAAAGTTCAAAGAGAGCTGTGGTTTAGCAGAATTTGGAGAATCGGTATTTATCCCAAATATAACTAGTCAAAACAGAAGACTGGTTCTAGGAAAAGCATTTTTAAAATACTCCCTATTCTAGTCCAGATTGCCCTAGGAACTGGGAAGGCTGCAACTGAAGTGAAAGACTTCAGAGCCTACCATATCAGACATTGAAGTCCCCTGGTCTACTGGGGTAGCTGGTGGGGAGGCTGGGAATGTAAAGAAGAGCTATTTCTGCCCTTATCCTAAGTCTTCAAGAGGCTGCCATTTTTATTTCTATACCACGTATATTAAAGAATTCTCCCTTACTATCTCCTTCAATTTTATTTTTCACATTTAAATCTTTGCTTTATTAGAAATTTACACTTGGTATGTAGGTGTCCTTTATGAGTCCAACTTACTTATTTCAGTGACAACCCAGTTGTTCCTGTACCCCTTATTGAACAACATATATTTATCAACTGGATTGAGATTTTCCCTTTTATTTTCTAAATTTTCCCTTACGTAAAAAATATGGATTTTTTACATATTCTATCATCCATGCTCCAGTATCTAATTGTTTTAATCATTGAGACTTTACTTGTTTTGTTTTTTGTTTTTAAATTGTTTCTCTGAAAGGACAAACTTTTCATTATTTTCCTTGGGTTGATCAGATGATCAAAGAGCCTGATACATCCTCATCATCTCTTCCCCATGTTGACATTTACTTAGAATGTATTTGCTTTCCAATTTTTAACACAATAGTTATATTTATAAAAAGATTGATTTAAAAAAAAATAGCCCATAACCAATTTTTAAAAGCATCAGGGGAGATTACTATTTGAAGAATTACTTTGGTAATCTGTTTATTAAATGAATTATAAGACTTAAAATTTGTTAAACCTAGATTTTTATATTTATTTTGCTCAAGATAAGGTATAGCTATATCAAATACAATTTCTATCTATTTCAGGGGTCTTTTCTCTTTGTACTTTCAGGAAACAAAGAAATAAATGGATCAAATAATAATGCAAGAGTGATCAAAGCAATTCCTTCAGTCAACAGTAGAAATTCATGCAAATCTCTGAACAGGGAAGGTTTTTTCTAGCTAAAGAAAAGACCACATGAGAGAATCAATGTGTAAAACACATCATAGAAAGTTGATTCGGTTACTAAATTTTATGTCGTAAGTAGGTCCTGCTTAAGGACAAGCAACCCTGGTACAGAATGGAAGTGGAATTAAGATTATTGAATACTAACTATGGTATTTCACATGCCTGGGCACAAATCATCATTGCAGCAGACCTACATAAGTGGTGTTCTCCTCTTTGGTGCAATGGTGAAGGGTGGGCTCCTGAGCTAAGCTGCCTGGGATCTCAATTGCCTCTCAGCCACTTACTAACCATGCTTCTTGGTGCAGGTTTTTAAAGCTCTCTTTGTCATCACTTTCAACAACTTGCATAATAAAATGTGGTTATTGTAAAAATAAAATGAATTAATTTATGCAATTCATTTATAACAACACCTGGTATATAGTACTAAAAAAATATTATTGTTATCATTTCCACTTTACTGATGAGGAAACAAAAGCTCAAGAGTGAAGATACTTGCCAAAATTCATATGCTTATTTAGTGGTGGAGCTGGGTTTCTAATGTTTCCAATACAGATCTGTCTGAAGTCCCACTTAATGATTCCCTACACTTTTTCCATTCAAAAGCATGGTCTCTGGGCCAGCAGCCCTAAAACATTGCCTTGGAGTTTGTTAGATATGCAGAATCTTGGGCCCATCCCAGACTCACAGACCAAGAGTCTACGTTTGAACAAGATCTCCGGGTGATTCTTTGATTCTTACGCACAGTAACTGGTGAGTTGGTCTCCAGTGTGGACCAATTTTCGTACTATTCTCTCTCTCTATCAATTTTTATTCCTAAATTTATTTCTTAAAGGATTTGTTTGTGTATGCCCAAGGATAGTTGTGCCTAAGTGTTGGAGCAAAATTCTACTGCAGCATGTGACAATAGGAAATGGAGAAAAAAATGCCAACAGTGAATGTTAGAAACCGCATATTCATTTAGCAGCAACTGATGGCATAGAACAGATTATTGAATTGGATAAAACTCGGTCCAAACCTAACTCTTTTACTTAAAATTTTTCTCTAAACTATATATTTAACCTCTCTGAACCTTTGTTTCTTCATCTAAGAACCACTACATTTAAAGGAGTTACAGATAATGGTTGCCCCTCATGGAATGTAGTGAGTCACAAACTTCATCTAACTAAATATTTCTATATTTAAAGACTATAGCAATTGCTTGATTGTGGAAGAAGTCCCAGGAGGGCTTTGTTTCTTAGAGAGAATCACTAGTTTCATTTTAGTATGCACGAATATTTCTTAGGAGGATTACCCTCAGTGAATTGGAAGAAATCCCGTCCCTTTCACCATGTGCTTTTAAAAAAAGCATAATGTTAAGTGGGATTTTTATTTTATATCAGAGCCAAAATTCTTTACATGGGAACATAGCATTAATTTTATTAGCTAAAAGAAAAAAAACGAAGGCAATGAGCAGAGATTACTTTCAGTTACTAGTTAGATGGTATAGATCTCCCATAAAGGAAGGTGCACCCGGGTAGCAATAAAGGCAGAGAGCAGCGTTGGTGAACCTCCCTGAGTTCCGGTTCTCAGGACCAGAGTGAGCAGTGTACAATAGAAATGCCTTTCAAGTTGCTGCAGCTGCTCTGTTCTATGGAGCACCCACTGAGTTAAAGGACAGACACTCTACACACATGTGAAATCCTCAGGGTTCAGAGCCTAATTAATTTTCCGAAATCTATCAGAAATGGTGGAATCATGCACTTAAAGTAAATATATATTTTGGGATTCAAAACAGTTTAAAAGTAAATTGAAACAAAAAAGTAAATTGCATGCAACTACATTTTGTCTTTATTTTTCCTACATTGACACACTACTTAAAGGTTAAGCTTTAAAACAATCCAAGTCGCATAAGCCTCACAGTTTGGCTTCAGTTATTTCGCAGTTTTGCGCAGTTTGGCACACTTGAAGTTGGGGTTCATTGAAATTTGTTGCTGTGAGCACATCCTGTAGGCTTATCATTCTTGCATATCACCTCTTGATTACTTATCATTCTTGCATATCTCCTCCTGATTAAAGAACAGTGTCTAATGAAAATAAATAATAAATCATAAAGAATCTTGAACAGTTTGGGAGGCAACTTTTTGATTTTACACCAAGTTTTACTGAGATTTGGCAATCTAGGTAAATAAAAATTAGATTCCATTTTTCAGTCTTTTTTTCTCCTTAATTGACATGTTTAGATATGAAAATGTCTTGACATAGTCAGCATCTTTATAATGTCTATAAAAATTAGAATAATTTTTTTGGGGGGTACACCCTGGGGAGATAATGCTCCTAGGTTTCCTTCCCTAGGGCAGCTCTGGTGGAAGACTGCTTTAACCCTGGGAGTTGGGGAGACCATCTTGTCAAGGATGCTGCTGCTGATTGCAGCCTCTCTCTCCAAGAACAGGGCTTATCCACCCAAAAGCATACTAGACGTAAAAAGGCCCTCAATATTTGCATTTCATCTCTAAAATTCGTTCAGATAATCTTGACTTGCACTGATTACTTTCCTTTTTCCATTACCTTTTTTTTTTCTTTTTATCCAGGCTTCCATTCTCAACCTAGTCCTCAGTATCCTGATTTAATCTCAGTAACTCTCTGTAACATGACTTCTAGTATTTGTCCTTCATCGCCTTGCCTTGAGAAGCACAATGTATTTGTCATGAAGTGGTTTAATGAATTAAAACGGAGCTAGTGGGGAAAAGGGCAATGCCAAACATCCACTTGCCTTGGAGGAATGAACCTTCCATACTGTCTCATGCTATGAGAACCTATAAGTTATTGGTCATTTTGAGACATTAGCAATTTCTTGGTTTCCGGACTTCTTAATTGAGTACCTTTATCATCAGTTTATGTTGAATGGGAATTATGGGAATTAGTGTTCATGCTTGAATCTTCTCTGTGTAAAACTGGCAAGGAACATTCAAATAGCTATTTGTAAGCTGGGAATATTTTCTTTTATTTCCTTTGCCTGGAATTTTCACTAGTGGAGGGGGCAGTTGAGATCTCTTGAATTTCTGGAGTACAAATTTAGAGATCTATTCCATTTGAGAACTCTGAAGTATTTAAAATGATGTAGAAGCTCCGTTTTAATTCCAAAAGTTATCAAGTTGCCTAAATTTCCCTGTATATGCAATATTCTTTGAATGCTCCTGAGATTGTGTGTCTACATTTTAGACTGGATACTACTGTATTTTTACCAATTAGGTTATCCATGTTTTCACATTTTAACTTCTGTGAAATTGGGATGTGATATCTTATGATTGTCAGTATTTTTGTTCTTAATGTTACATAAAATAAATGTTCCACTTTACAAAGTCATCTTAGATTCAAGGAGCTGTAACACACCTTTTAAGAGCAACTTCAAAGAACTCTTATCTTTCAAATCTAGAACTGCGGTAAGAAATCACAATACTGTTCATCCTGTTTTGCAAATCAAGAAAAATTGAAAGTAAAAGGAATTTAAAATAAAATAAATGAATGGAAAGCAAGAATATTTATAAAACGTAACGTTTCAATTTATTCTCTTTTACTATTAACTGCTGGTCTGAGAGATTTTGTTTCCTTTTAAACCCTCTCCAAATGTCCATAATAAATGAGGTCTCTCTTTGCGAGTGGTAAGTCATGGTAGTCAAATAATTGGTGATTTATGGACTGGACTTCCAAGCCATTAATCTCCATTTCCAAGGGAAAAAACCACATCCGAAATTGGATCGATGCATCCTATCTGATCAATTACCATAATAGTGAAAATGCTCGAAATTCTGAATCAGCTGTACCATGACTGATTTAGTTATACTAGAGTTATGTTATCAGTTAAACCTTAAAGCCAATACTCCAATACCTTATACATTAGATTATCTTCATAGATTATTATATACGCAAAGAACTCTCCACTGATTTGCTAGATTCTCTAGATATTTCATCTTTGTTAGGAATTTTTCCTGGGTTTTGAATAGTTAGAAGAGAGGGATATGGGCCTTGACATGTTTATTGAGTATAACCACCCTGAATGGCTATTGACTAAGCAGTATTGGAAAATGGGAAGAAAAGAATAAAATTGCATCAACATAGAGAAATCTTTCCTACTCTGTCTATATAAACCTCATGTGTTGACTTTTGGCAGTTATAAATTTTGTCATTCCAATAAAGTTCCTGAAATTGACTGAATATTACTTCTTTCACAGGAAAACATCTGCAAGAGTATTTACCTGTCTGCAAACAAAAATACTTTTATTATTTTAAATGACATATCAAACATACATTTTTTTTGTATTTACAGTATACATTACTAGCCCATCACAAAAATCTCTGGACACGATCACATAATTAACTCATAATTCATAAGTTCAGAAATATATGAACTGGAAAAACATGCGTAGTTTTCTCTACCTCAGAACATTTCAGTATACTATTGAAAGAATCTCACTTTGTTGAACTGGACTGTTTTTAAACTTTATTTGGGGGAATTTAGTTAAAACTTTCCATTCTTAAACTTGATTCAATAGACTTTGCAGTTTAAATCTTTGAACACTCACACATACTCATCCCTACTATATTTTATATATCTAAGTTGCAATTTTTTCATATTTTTAATATTATTGAAATTGAATGCCTATTATAGTGGATGGCAAGTCCTCATAAAATTGGCAGTGCTTTTATTTCTTTATATTAATAGTGAAAAAATAATGTGCAATCAATGCTATCTTAGATGAAATATGTAATAATAATGTTGCATACCATTTGTTGTTTTCACTGTTTTAGGCATTGTTTAAAGCATTTTATATACCTTATTTAATCTTCACAAGGACAGGCAGTTATTGTGAAATAATTTGTACAGATGAGGAAACTAAGGCCTGAAGTATTTGTGTATAACTCGCCTATCTCACTAACTTTAATGTATATTTTTGTAGTTAGGATTTGGGTCAAGTACACCTGATGCTAAAGCTTTTCACAGGCACACAATGAACTGACTTAAAAAAATAAAACACTAACTAATATTCTCTTCTCTCCAAAAGACTGCATTTGGAAACTATTGCAATTTCTGCATAGCACTCTCACTGTCATCATAATGTTAGATTAAGAATGGCATCATTAGATGGTAAAACTTGCTTAACATCCTATAAAGCATCAGCCTATTCAGCCAAATGAGCGTGTGTCTTCCTTTAATTTATATTTGGTGTGGCCCCCCTTTCGGCCTAGCACAGAGCTGAGTAAATATTGGGGACATGTGATGAGGAAAAAGGGATTCAATTTAAGGAAGACTTAGGACCAAACCCTGGGTCAAGAGTAAGAATCAGCAGATTTGGGTTCTATTTAGAGGCTTTCTCTCACTGCCTTGCTATGAGATGTGAGCAAGTACTTTTCCTTCCCTCTGACTGGGTTTCTGCATAATAATCTCTTTACTAAGTCTCATGATTGTGAGGATAAAATGAGATTAAATAAGATGAAGTAGGTTGCAAAGTGTTATTAATTTCTAATGAACCTGTTATAGGCATAATCATTGACCAAAGATTCTTTCATGCAGGCCTTGACCCTCACAATAGGTGCATGTAGGGAAAGCAGAATTATGCTCTGGAAACCTCGAATGAAATATTTTGTATTTTTCTATTGTCATTTCATTAGGATCAGTGAAATTCTCATTGTGTCTGCATATAGGTATGATTTTTCAGTCCCTCTCTCTCTGTTTTCTCTTTTAGGCAGTGTAGTATACTAAACAATAGATTACCTGTGGTTCTGGAGGTAGACAGAGCTGACTTTGGGTCCCAACTTCACCACTTAATTGTGCTGCTATGGGCTTGATGCATAACATGTCTGAACCTCAATTTCCTTATATTACAATGGAAATACAGCTTGCCTTGCAAGTTTTATGCAAGGACTGAATGACATAAAGCACTTAAAATAGGCTACTGTAAAGACAATAAATATGGGGTATTTATTGTTGTCCTAATCTGTTGCAGCCATCCATCATTTTTTGAGTCCTGTATCCCATTCCATATGAATACAGCAATTCTGGTACAGAAAAGGTGAAAATGCTGGTCTAGGCGCCATAGATGATAAAGAAAATAATAAAATAACATCTACATGCTTGAAAAAATTACATAAGGTTAAATTTGTGGGTAAGCCAAATCAATTATTTTGCCCATTTAATCTATCCAATTTGGTGTATTATAGAAAGCAATGAACTAACATTTTCATTTTTTAAATGAATAGGTTGTCTTATTTTATAATCTATAAAAACCAACTCTAAGTAATTGCTCTGGACTAACCCCAAATATTACCCCTTTCCCTAGATGAGTCATCATGTTGACATCAGCAATTTATCCTTGCAACACTGACTGGTGAGATCTTCAATTTCATTTCTTCTCTTCTTTAAATGAATCCTGCTGTTTCTGAACCCTTTGGAATCTTCTCCATTTATCCACCTGTCATTTCTTTCCAGATGTCGTTGCTATACTAAATTCCCATGCCTGCTCTATTGTTGCCTATCCTGAAACTATCTCCAAAATTTCCCTGAAAATTAATCCCAAACACTGTAAATTGAATTCTCTTCATCTTCAGAGGCAGGTAAGATCAAACACTCTAGAGCCAGACTGCTGGGTTAAAATCCTCCCTGGCTGTATGATGGTGAACAAGTTACTTCTTGCTGCCTGTGATTCCTCATCTATAAAAGAGGGCTCTTAACAGTAATTCCTACCATAGAGGGTAATCAGGATGATTCAATTAGTTAATATGTATAAAATGTTTAGAATAGTCTTGACACTTAGAAAATCTTTAATAAATGTTTGCAATTATTATTACTATTTATAATCTCTCACTCTGGGATTTTGATGCCGTCAGATGATTTTTCATAAATTTGCTAATCCAATTAATTAGATGATATGAAATAAAGACCAAATAGCAGAGAGAGCACATCTAGGGCACAGTCAGAGAAGAAAGTGATATAGCTAGAATAAGATGGAAAAGTCAAGAGAGGTTAGAGAGGACATTGTTTTCAATAGATGGAAATCAATAGACTCAGAAATAAGAAAACAGCTAGAAAGGCATACCGGAAAAGATAGCTGGAAGAGTATTAATATTCAGCATTGGGATGGCAATTTTCATACAGAGAAGATAACACTGGAAGAGAGATTTCAAAGTTCCAAGGAGCATAGATGTAGGTGGAAAGGCAGTAGCAGGAATTTGGACCAAAAAAGAATGGGGAGTGGCAACTTTGTTAGAATATTGAAATAAACATGAGTTTGGAAGAGGAGTGGAAAGTGTCCTTAGAGAAGGATGGATCAATGCTGTGGAGGTGAGAGATGATTTAAATCAAATTCCTCAGGAGATTACCAATCAGAAAGAAGAGTTTTCATTTTGTTTTTGAAGAGAGGTTGGAGTGAGGGGTAAATGAAAGTAGAGATAAAAGAGAGCCGGGCACTGTGAAGTACTGGACAGGTAGTAAGCTTTGTGTCTTCCCAGATTTCCCAAGAACCAGGGACACAACCCTAGGGAAGCTTCCCACATCACTGGGCTACATTTATCTGTAAGGCCATTTTCATCTCAAATTCCCAATCATGATATATGTTGAGATGAAGTTTGGTGTGGGTGAGAAGTTTTATGCTAGTTAACTTCTGATCTCAAGAAAAGTCCATGTTGACTCTACACACCAATGAAAATGAATGAACCAGTATTACACAGAAGGACTTGCAAGAGTGAGGGAAGTCAGACATGATTCCGTTTAGACAAGGTTCAAAAACAGGCAGAACCAAACTCCCGTGATAAATGTCAGAAGAATGATTCCTTTCTGGAGGTGGTATTGACTGGGAGGGAACATTTTGGGGTGCTAGAAATGTGCTCAATCTTGATAAGTGTGGGGTTTACATGGGTGTGTTCATAGGAAAGAATAGTAGAGTTGTACTGTTAAGATTTGTGCACTTTACCATTGTAAGTTGTACCTCAATTTAAAAAAAGTGGCAGTTCTAATTTTAAAAAAAGTTCAAAATGAAAAGTAGGGTCAGAAAATGAGGACCTTATGGAGAAGGCAATTTCTATGGGAATGGTGCCTGGGTCAATGGGAGGATTAAATGGATTGTTTTAGAGCAGGCACATAGATATGTTAACTGTTTTATATGACAATTTTGCATTAATTATACATACATGTTCCATATGTACTTGACATACAACACACAATTATCTTCAAAGTGCTCTACTAAGTCCTGATGCTTCATGGAGGATCCTCAGGGTCACTTTATGGGGTGAAGAGAAGGATACTCGGCAGCCTGCGCTCCCTGCCTTGCCCTACCCTGCATTTTCCTGTCTTCCCTGCCCCAGCACTCATCAGCCTTGCCATTCTACACTCTTCTCTTTTGTAAGTTGTGGTTCTAAAAGAGTTAATATGTAAAACAGGATTTCACTGCTAAAAAGTGTTCAAAATTATTGTAGAAGTGTATACATAACATATACATCTAAAACTTAATTAAAAACAGTCATTAGAAATTTTAATCAAAGCCCTACAAATAATAGTGACTGAGAATCAACAGAAAATTCAACGTATGTTTACATTTTTCTTCATAATTATTCTCCAACTGAAAGTCCTGTTCTTGCTATCTGGTGCTGCAAATATGAGGGGGTGTAGTTCCTATCTTCAGGAGTTTACAAACTGTGGAAAAAGGCCCCTCTCATTGAGCCGCAGTCCTGATCTTCCAAGATTGCCGATGCAGGGTGAAAGAGAAGTTACATTTTTTCTGTATTGTATGTTATTTCTGACTCCTGGTTCCTCTACAGGAGAAGTATTGCTATAACTCTACTCTATGCCAGGAAAGTTTCTGCCTTTTGTTGAGTTTCTAGAGCCCTGATAACGTGTAAAGAGAGCGGGAAGCACAATGTGGTTTTATCAGTATTTCATGGAGTATTTGTTATACTCTAGTTCCTTGTTTATGCAGTGTGTGTGTGTGTGTGGGGGTGCTGCTGGTCATGCTCACTGTTATCATGGTTATTCTAACCATGTATCCCACCAACCGGGGTTTCCTGTTTTCTCCACCTTTGACAGCTACCTCTGCTTCCTCGCCCTGCATGTTCATTTTTTTCTCCATCTGTTCAATTGACTTTTATGACACTCATCAGGCATTTGTTCTCATACCACTCCATATTTAAATATTGTTCAATGTTTTTGTGCTTACTCAGAGCTCATGTCTATCATCAGCACTATACATGTCTTAATACTCGTCTTTGTCCTTAGTGAGAATTTCTTTTCCAAGGACCTAATGGATATTTAAAAGATCTCAATCAAGAACGTTGGCAGTCTTTCACTGTGGGAGGTGGTGTGTGTGTGTGTGTGTGTGTGTGTGTGTTTGTGTGTGTGTGTCAGAAAAAGGGAGAGAGAGAGGGAGAGGCTTTCCAATTACCTCCTAAAGTATGTACCATGATTAATGATGCTATTTACCTTTTATATTTTTCCTCCTTACATACCTTGGCATCTTTATATACATGAAAAGCTGCCTCAATTAAAATGAGCATGTTTAAAATAAGATATTTTAAAAATTTAAAACTGTTTTAGTTATGTTTTTTTTCTATTAAAAATTCCAAAGCAAGTTGTGTGTGCAGATGTAGTCCTTCTTTGTCCCCTTCTTATAATTTGAAGAATCTCTGTATTTTTAAAATTTCAACTTTTATAATGGACTTGTTACTGGCTAACCAAAATCAGGGGGAAAAAAATCTCTGCTTAGTACTTTTGTACTTGTACTATGGATTATTTTTCAAAAGTGGCCATGTTTTTAAGCTGTGATAGTATAAATTTATGTTCTAACGAGTAAAGAGTTTTGGAGGATCCGATTAGTGAAACACTGAGCAGCTGAATAGCACACCACATTCCTGAACTTCCCACACAAATGTTTCCATGCACTTTAGTCTACTCCAAAACCTCAGATTTCCTATAGCCCCACGAGGAGACTCCTGCCACCATTCTTTCCTGATAAGCTCCAGATACATTTATTTTACTGTCTCACCTTTTCAATAAAATGGAATTAGAAGGAAATAGGGGGTTCTTGGCTTTTACAATTTATTATCCTTCAGAGGATTAATGTTTGTACTTTTTAACCACAGAAATCTTTGTTCAAACAAAACATTATACTAAAGCCAAGTGCAGAAAACAGATAAATGTTCAGTTGGTCCACGTGAATTAGAGTGGGCGCACAAAGCTCTGGCTGCTGGGCCCATCCCCACCTGACAGCGGCGCCAGGGAGGACATTTCAGAGCAGTTGAGAATCTGTTGATTTAGAGCAGTCGTTCTCAGGTCTGGCCGTCCATTAGAATCAACTAGGGAGTGTCTTAAAAGTACCCATGCCCAGACCCTACCCTTGAGAGTGATTTAACTGATGTGGTTGAGGGCCCAGACAATTGTTTTGTTTATCCAACTCCCCAGGTGATCTAACTTGCAGCTATAGTTAAGAACTACTGCCTTAGAGCAGCACTTTTAAAATGTTGAGTGTGCATCACAATCCCCTGGGAGCTTGTTAAAACCCAGGTGACTGCACCCCACTTCCAGACGGACCCCACTTCCAGAGTTTCTGGTTCTGCAGCTTTGACATGGGGCCTGAGGACTTGCATTTCTAACCAGATTCCCTGTGATGCTGACGCTGCTGGCCTCGAGAAAACATTTTGAGAACCAATGCTTTGGAGAAATGTGAAATTGGCTAGGATTAAGTAATTTCTGTTCTAAAATCATACATCGATGAGGTACTTGAGGCCCATCACAGTCCTCCAGAGAAGAAACAGGTGGGGCTAGGTACATGGGGCCAACCAGGGAAGAAATGAGACAAAGGAAACGATTTGACCTTTCCTTGTCCATGCTTACCCCGGTCAGGGAGTACTGGGTCTTGAACAGGGAGCAGGAAAGAGTTGTTGGAGCCAGACCACATCTCCTACCCTCAGGCGAGTCTCAGAGTTCCAGTTCAAAACTGCTGGGGCAAGGATGGTAGGGAGGTAAGCAATGAGATCTAAGTGACTTGTCTTTGAAGTTTTAAGCAGGATTAAATGTTAGTAATCAGAAGGGGCCAGAAAAGTATAGAATTGACTCAAGATGTTGTTAAGAGATGAGAAAGTGAGACTAAAGAAAAAAGCAGTGACAAGTTGTGACTAGAGAAAAATTAAGGTGTTTTATGATTATATTCCACTTAGATTTATTCTCATTGAATGTGCCAAAAACCTGGTAAAATGATCACAGTAATAATGCATAGCTAACTTTTACTGGGCACTTAAAATGTACCATACAAATGCAAGGTGTAAATAATAGGATGGTATATGGGAACTCTATTTTATGCATGATTTTTCTGTAAATCTACAGCTTCTCTAATAAAAAAAAATATTCTGGGCTATGTGATTACATGCATTATACCAATTCTTTCCCATAGGATTCCAGTGAGAGAGGGGTTAAAATATTACAGATTAAGAAACTGAGTCCCATAGAGAGTCATGCAAGTAAGGCCTCTCAGCTAGCAAGGGGTAAGAGCCAGAGTTTGAACCTGCCCCTGACAGACCCATGAGCTCCTCAGCTTCCCAAGGCACTGAGCTGCCTCTGGTTGCTTTATTTCTGAATCCTACTGTCTCTGCCTTCCACCCAGAAGGGCTTGTAGGATCTGCACTCGGGCTCTGTGGAGCACTCACTCAGGTGCATTGTAGCAACTGTCGATGAAATTTGTCTCCTACAAATGTAAACAGTCTTCAAATATTATTTCCGTTTCTCTCAGTGGCTCAACTCTGCTGTATTATCTGATAGTCTTATAATCGTAACTCTAAGGATAAAATTATCAAATGCATCCTGATTCCGGTTATTATAGCCTTATTTGGTTATCATGACTCACCGCTTTTCATAAAGCAGTGCAAGGTTGATGTGAAAAATATAATTTCCACTCACATCTAGAATTATGTGTATACAATGATTCCAATTTTATTTAAAATATGCCTAGAAATAAATAAAAATATTAACACTGGTTATTCCTGGGTGATAAATAGGATGAATAATTTACGTTTTCTTTTTTATCCTTCTAAATGTTCCAATTTTCTTACAATGAGCACGTATTTCTTTTTTTAACCAGAAAAATAAATTGCCGCGTGGTGCTGTAGGCACTGCCAAATGCTTCAACATAACAAAACAGTTACTTCCCTGAATTTCAGTGGTAAGATGGGAAAACATTTCCTGGTTTCATCAATATTATTGTAACACATTTTATCCTTAACAGTTACATTGCTGTCCTTTGGCATCGTTTTCAAATTGTTGTATCTACTTCGCCTGTTTTTATTAGTGTGGTCCATATAGTATATCCCAAGGGAAAGTGGTGAAGGAGGCTTTGCAGCCTTTATTTCATTTTTGGTGAACCGGAAAAGGTAAAATTGATGATCTTTCTGTATATAAAAGGCAACTTTCATTGGTGCAATTGGTTATGAAATATTATTAAGTTCTATACCAATCCACACCCCATGTGCCAAAATTTATGAGATAAAAGAATTGTCTGAAAGCTCCAAATAGAATAAAACTACTGGGCAAAAAGGGATTTGCTAACCATCTAATACGATTTTCTTATTGTACAATTGGGAGAATAAAGTCCCAAGTGACACATTCGCCATCCTCAACTTAGTGATCATCAGAGTCCAGGCCTGAAATTCAGCCCAATAATAAAAACACCTTTTAGAGAGAAGGAGAGGCGAGGAGAGAAGAAGGAAGGAGAGAGGGGGAGAGGGGAAGGGAGGAGAGGAAGATACAGTCATAAATCACTGAAAGAGAACACTTCTATGTCAGTGGGGAGAGGTGGCAGCAATGGAACAACTGCAGGCTGTGACATGAAAAACAAGAATTTACTTGTATCAGGAAATCAAAAGGGACATACCAATGACGTGATTTGTGGAAATATTGGGACACACATTGAACTTCCCATGGGGCAAGAATGGAGTTTTGATGCTGTCTTCTTTGCAGTTTGAGTACAAGTCATCCCCTGCTGACATAAAGGGTATAATAATATAATAGCTGCCAGTTATTATACATCCTTTTATGTGCCAGGCACTGGGATGCGACTTTTCACATATATTTTGTGATACCGAGAATATCTCTGTAAGGCAGTTAGAATTATCCTTTATTTACAGGTTAGGACTTATATGCCTAGAGAACTAAGTAATTAAATACAAATTTTGCCTCCTCTACTTACTAGCATGGTGATCTTGAGCAGGTCACTTAATCTCTGACCATGAGTTTTCTCATCTGTGAAATGGGAATAATAAGTACATTCAGATTTAACATATAAACTACTGTGTAAATCACCTAGCACAGTCTTATAAAAGGTGCTCAATAAATAGAATAAATGGAAATTAAAACAAAATAAACAAATTTTTGTAATATTTCATAAAAGTTGAAAAAGGCATAGTTAAGGGAATTAAAATATGATAGATTTCCCATTTGTTCTCACGTGCTTTGAACATGATTGATGAAGTAAACCAAAATAGCATTGGATACCCACACATTTTCTTCTATTTCAAAAATTTAATTTGCTGAAGATTGAGATTGCAAAAGGTTTAACTATAATCCTTTTTCTTTCCTTCTTTTGTCATTCTTTTTTTTTTCATTTTCCTTTGCTCTTCTTTTTTTAAAAAAATCATTTGACATTAGATAAACTCTTTTTAAATAGAATTAATGCTCTATCAAATTCTAAGCAGTTTTCCTGGCCCATATATAACCTTTATGGAAGGATGTGAGGCACATATTTCTTTACCTGCTCCCTGAGAGCAGGGATCATTGTTTTGTTTACTGATGTCTCTCAAGTGCCAAGACAGTGCATTAAAAAAATATTTGTTGAATGGAATGAAATTTTTTCTAAAAAAATTCAGTTGATCAATTTTTCTTACATCATTATGCCATGAAATTGTACTGGTGGTGGTAATTGTGGCTCTAAGAGAGTTTTTTTGTTTGTTTGATGGAGGGTTGTAGTAGAGTCCCCACACTCTGGTGGGGAGGCTGGACATTCCTCCACAAGATTGGGGGAGGGGAGAAGATGCAGCTGTGCTCAAGCCCTGGTACCAAATACAGGCAACTGAAACCATGATTCGTAAGTATTAGTGGACCGTGGCAGCTTTATTTCCTGGTTGAGGAAACTTAGGTGTAGCAAAGAAGTTTTAAAGCTGAGTGCGGGAGCCTTTGTACCAGCAATGAGTCAACACTGCATGGTTTTCTGATCAGTTGACCACAAGGCCTCCATGTCTAATAATTGCACAACAAATGCTTGCACTGTCAGATTCTATAGCCTGGCTATTGTATCTACACACAGAAAAGAAACAAAACCATAGGCACGGAGTATTGACTTCCTCTTCTTCCCTACCCTACTCTCTTCTCTTCCACCGGATTCACCGTGGGTTCTTGTGTCTTCCCCACCTCCCCCCAGTCCCTTCTTTCTTTCTTAGTGAATTGGTAGTTCTCAGAGAATAGTTTAATTACTTAGTTTTCTAAATTAGAAGGGTTTGCTGAAAAATTTCTTTAAAGTATCTGTGTAGGCTAGCTGTAGCACTTGCCCAACAAGAAGAATTTGAGTTTGGTGTAATTCATCAGGAATGTTTAAGAACTAGGCATTCCCAACAGGTCCCCTGTCTGCCATGTTAAAATATAAAAGGCCCTAATTGCTGATTGGCAGTTAGCTAGAGTACAGACCTTCCCACTCCCTCTGCTTATTTTGGAGAAAGAAGTACTGGTGCAGAGTTCCTTAGAGAAGTGAAACTGTCCTGATGACTAAAAGTTCAAGGTGTCTTGATTATTTCTATGTAGGTCTTAATGAAAGTAACCTGGGAGAGTCACAGAGAGCCTTGCAATCTTGGCACAAGTAAAGCAAATCCTTGGGAAAAAGACGGTGCCTTCGTGAAGAGGTAGGACAGGAAGATCGGAGTGAGCATTTAGGGACCCCGAAAGGCAACTACTGGGACTTTCCTCTAGTCCCAATCAGAAAACCATTGGATTAGATAGCTGTAGTCAATTGGTTAGCTCATAGCTGATCTATGGGAACCAGACAGCTAAAAATACATCTTCAAGAAGCTGATGTTATATGGAGAATGGAGAAGAATGTCTACAGTGTTTGTTGTATAAACATTTATGTTATTAATAACAATTTTTCCAAACTATTTACATACATATGGGTTGACTAGGATTTGTAGATAAGAAATAAACCAAAACCATATTAGCTTCTAAGCCAGGTTACCACCTCTTTTTCTCTCCTCTGTTTTTCATCAGGCAGTTGAAGCCACATAGTTGTGATTCAGGCCTTTGTGACACAGATGAATCAGAGATGGCACCAGGTCCCAGAATTCTTGGCCAGCTTTACAACAGATTGTTCATCTATTGACCAGAAATGATGCAGCACTCTGATTCAGTTATGGTGGCCTGAAATGTTAGCATGGCTGTTTTTGGACTTGTTCCATTTTTAAAGGCAAAATCTCCTATCTTCTTTCTGCTTCTTTGCATGACACTTATTGAAAAAAATAATAATAATAGGAAAAGTGACCCAACTGATGGTGTAAATTATTAATATTTTTGCTGAGCTCCAACTTTAGACAGGGGTTTCCTAGCTCGTCAAGTGCTAGGTATCTCAAAGAATATCTTCAAGCAGACCTCAGAACAATTTGATTAATTCACTGTCACTTAAAAAAAAATGGTTAAGAGTTTGGGCTTGAGAGTCTTACTGGCCTGGATTTCATTACTATCTTAACCACTTATTTGTTATGTGCCTTAGACAAGTTGCTTACCTTCTAAGACTCACTTTCTTCACCTTCGAAAAGTGAAATAATATTTACCTGACTGAGAAATAAATAATACATATCAATGCTTAGCACAGTTCCCAAGCTAAGTGGCAGCCAGTGTAACAGCATAAAGTTAGGGGCCTGGGGTTAGTTTTAGCAAATAAGGCTCACAGATGAGAATAAAGTAAACACTGAAAATAAAAAATGTTCCACATTTGAAGTTTGGAGATGTATCATTTCCAGAGGACTGCCACCTCTCTACAGGGCAGCTAGGAGGAGCCAGTCTTCTTCAGAAAGGAGTAGGACAGAGGAGGTTGCCTTTGGGTGGGGAAGCTCTGCTTTATGGAATGTAGAGCTGGTGAGGAAAAGCTGCTTCCTCACCTTATTCCTTGTGCAAGAGAGGATGGGTTGCTTCTACTCATTGAAGCTAAAAGAGAGGGACTTCTAGGTTTGGGGAGGCTGAAACATCTTACCCTACAAGCTAGCTGGCCATTATCTTGCTTAGTGCACTTGCCTTCCCAAGTAGGGGTAAGAGAACTGGAGAGAGATGTTGAGGTTTCTGAGGTCTGTGAAAGGGGGATTCCAAATGAGCCACATGCCAAAATGTGGTGGTAGTGGTGAGAGTTGTATCAGGGTCAGGTAAGAATGGGGAAGCCAGTGATGCTGGGGGGTTCATAAGAAGAATTGGGGTCCCTAGAAGAAGTGGGGGAATTTCCCAAGGAATTGACAATGCTTGGGTAGAAGATGGCATTGAATAGAATATGAGGGTAAAGTATTAAACTGAGGACTGAATCGTAAGAACAAAATAAGGCTATTTTAATAACAGAGTCCATGAAATTAGTCAAATCTGTAACATAATTCCTTACTCAAGGAGGAAAGAGGAGCTTGATAAATTATATTTGTGCCATTTTGGAGTCAGTAAATAGAATGTAAAATATTTCTTAACATTTTTAAGGCCCAAATAGCATCAATCTAAAAGTGATCATTTTTCGCTCTGGTTTTGTGATGTTTATTTTCTTTACTTCATGGAATCCCTATAGGCTTAAGCAGTGTTTCTCAACTTTTATTTTTTTCTTTCATTATCTTCCCCGTAAAGAGTCTGTTTTGAATTTTTTTCTAATTTCCTTTCCTCCCATGATATCTGAATACCCTAGCTATATTGTATATCTGTTTATGTTCTCTTCCTCTCTCTCTCTCTCTTCCCCCCCCCCCCATATGTTTTATACACAACAAAGTAAGAATTTCTTCATCCCCAATAACCAGTTTTCACCCTTTTGGGGGTAATAACATCCCTGTTGAGAATACATGGATTAAACTGACAGAAAAACAAACTCCTAATCAGGTTGGATAGTTTCCTAATCTGTAAAGTTAAGAGTTTAGGGATATCAATATGAAGAAGACACAGATGCTATTCTTAAAGAGATGGTTGCTTTGTATTCTATGCAGAGCTCTTCCGGTCTATAATATCTATGCTTCTTTTGGAAGGTTTATGATGAACAAAGTGCTTTTCTCTGGACGGTATCTTTAAGGAACTTGAAATTTCAAAAAAATTTTCCTTATTTTTTTTTTCTAAAATAAAAAGTAAAAGGTTTTTGGTTAATAAAGGAGATTCTCAAATTGTTAGAGTTGGAAGGACCCTAGATGCATATGGAAGAGCCAAAGCTGCTGTCTGCTTTATTTGCTTTAACTATTCATCTGGTGCCATGGTTTTAGTCTGCACTCTGTCGCCAAAAAGCATTTCTGGCTTTCATATCCTCACTTGTGAAATTCAGGGAAACCATTAGAGGACTTCCCACAGTGCTTCACAACATTTTAAGATTCTAAGATTCTGTTTTTCCTTGTATGTCTCAATGAGGTTTTTCCAGTATTCAAAAACAATGTAGAAATTAATGCAGCCTGTTATTTCATAAAATAGTACACCGTCATTTCAGGAATAAAAAATACAAATAAGCCAGACTTTTTATTAGATAATGACACTGGTTCTTCATTTAAAAAAAGTATTTTCCTAGATTAGCTGAAATAATTATCTTAGGTCCTTTGGTCTTTCTGGACGATTATTTTCCTCCTTTCTTTCAAAAGCACAGTTGACATTCTGCCTGAATTTATTATTATTATTATTTCTTTCAAAAGCACAGTTGAAATTCTGCCTGAAATTTTGATTTTGGGTATTCTGGCTAACATTTTCATTCTTAGTTAAATGTTCAGCAATTTACACTATTAACTAACATTAAATCGAGTAGCCATTATGTGAAGATTATTGGCAATACATGTTCTGTTCCCTTCTGGATCACATTTACCTCCATGATCTTCCTTAAAATAATCTTTTTGCATATGAGGCTCAGACAAAAACTGGCTAATTCTGCATCATGATTTAGCACTGAATCATTTGGTTATTCTCTGATGCTGTTCTCAGACTTAGCAATGTCCTATGGTGTTCTATGCTGAAGTACACATAGCAGCATTCCCTAGTGAAATTTCATCAGTGCTTTATGTGATGCCAAAATAACATCAACACCATAAAATATGCTTCATAATAATTTACTTGCCCTTCTTTCTCAGCTGTCAAAGATCATCCGGATGGTTTGGTGAAAAGTCCACATTTACTTCCAGAGAGTACCCTTCACATTGCTACTTGATAATAATTTTTAACTTTCATTCCTAATCATATTTATTAGTAAAACAGTTTTGTTTTGAGATGTGGCATAGAAACAGTTTTCTCCAGACCAGATAATGGTAGTCCTTTCCTGGAGATGGGAAGAAGAGAATTGCCATAGCCCACATAGTCTTAGTGGCCTTAATTCTAGTTTAAAATATTGTGGGGAAAGGAAGAGAAAGTTGACAGCATCATCAAAGCAAAGAAAATCCAATTTCCTAGGACAAAGCTGTCCAACAGAACTTTCTGCAATGATGGAAATGTCTAACACTGTAGCTATTGGATGCTTCAAATGTGGCCAGTGTAATGAGAAAATGGATTTTTAATTTTATTTATTTTGGAAAAATTTAAATTTAAATAGTCACCTGTTGACTAGTGGTTAACATATTCACAGCACAACTCCAGGGAATAATGTAACTAGAACAAGGGCTCAGAGACTGGTTAAAAGTTTGAGCTTAAATCTCTGCTCTACTTTCTCCTTAATTTTTCTCTTACTGGAATAATGTCAGTTGAAAAGGGATTGAAGAGAGAGAAAATCCTTCCTGATTGAAACTTGTGAATCAAGGACCTGAGCTTCCTAAAGTTAGAATTAACTTTCTAAAGTTAGTATTTAGTCCCTCTAGAAGCTCTTTGCTCTTTCTCAACATTTTTCTTGCATCCCTATTTCATTTGTGTCATCATTAAAAACACAAAATGTTAGAGTTCTTCATAGCACACAGTTAGCGATACTCAAAGTACTTACCTTTGTAACTTCACATTCTCTGTAAGGTATATGTGGAAATAAATGGTGTGACCGATTAGGAAGGAAAGACTGACCTTTTTATTGACCAACGTGAGTCAGCCATCTGTCATCTGATGCTTTCAAATATGCATGATGAGATTAAATTATTTAAACCTTGCCTGTGGAAGCAGCACGGGAATTTAAGGTACACCTAAGTAACAGTGGGTTGTAATTGAATATCAATGGCAGTGCTTCTACCATCTTTGTTAATGGAAATTAATAATCAGTGATATGAACATCAATACCTATGTCAGCCCAAGGAACACTAATTTCCTTTTAATGGTCAAAATAACATGAAACAGCTTTCAACTTATCTTATGCTTCCTTTTTGCTTTTCAATTCTGTATGCTGTCAACGTAAATGGAAAAGTATGATTGGGCTTTTCACCACCTTTTGCCAGAATTAGGGTTGAATGCTTTATTCTACATCTTCCTCGAAGCTGTACAGTTTTGCATGTAGCTAACAATAGTTACTAAAATTGTGCTGTAAGGAGTATATGAATGTGGGATCCCTAACCCCTTTTTTGGAGATCAGTACCCCCAAAGCCCAGCTCTACCTTCGTTAAATCTAAACTCATAAGCAAGTGTATTAAAGTACCACGAGCAGTAAAAAAAAATAAAACCTGTAATGTCTTGCTGAACACGCTGTCCTTCTGCAGAAGATAATTTATAGTTTGTTTTCTTTCTTTTGCTAAACTGCCATACTCTACCTTTTGCCCTTCTTCTTTTTATGGGAATGTGGGCAATTCATACCATTCTGTTTTACTAATGATTCTCACTGATGGTGATAAAATGTGATCCCCATATAAATTAATTAAAGATTTTCATTAAACTTAATTCCTGTAACATTTTAATAGACTGTCTCAATTGTTTTTGTTTTAATTTGTGAAACATGAGGCTTCTTGAATCAGGATTCCTAATATTTTCCTAGGAATGAGACCACATTAAAATCTTAATTAGTCCCTCAAGCTTTACAGACATTATTTTATTTTTATGTCTGATGCCAGTTTAGCACAAATTACTTTTGCAGTAATTTTCCTTTAGAGTTTAGGCTTTTTTTTTTTTTTTATCTTTGAGGTTAGGTTTGAGGTTTATGGAGAATATGTTTGGGTGGACAACTGTTATATCAATCATATCATATTTAATCTGACCCTTTTTCAGAGCTACTTGCATATTGAAAACAAAAAGGACTTCAAAACTAAAATAAGTAATAACCGTTGTCTATAACCTTTCCTTTAAATAATACAAACATTTAATTATAGAATGCTTGACAAAAAAATTGTTGTTGCAAGAATAGTGTTCACATTGCTACTATTAGAAGTCCACTTTTCAATCAGAAAGTGTTATGTTGTCATTAAGCTACTAATTTAGTTTCATTTCAAAATTGTCAAAATACAAGTGAAAGGAGGCCTTTTTGTTGTAGGTATGATTTTTTTTTTTCTTTTCAAGACAAGTGAGAGTAGTTCTATCTCCCTGAGGCTATCCCAATAGGTTATTGCTATAAATCATTTTGACTTTATTAATATTCCATATTGATCTGTAATTAATCTAATTGTTGAGAGGATATTAATGGCTTCCATTAGTCCATTTTCTAATTTCCACATGTTCTGAGGACAATAAATCTTTACTTCATCTGTTTGTAGGAAAAAGTGAGTCCCAACAGTGCCAGTTGAGAGAGGACAAAGAAAATTTCTAGCAAAATCATCCACACAAGTAGGAACTATGCAAATAGTTCTAAAGTCTCTTTTTAAAAAATTCCTTGAAAAATAAACAACTGCTAATAATAGTATACTTCTGGATACAAATTTGTAAATCCAAATTTGTGCAAAGTCTTTCCTGTACACTAGGGGTGTATCCTCTAAGAATGAGATAGGCTTGTCCTTAACCCCCGATCTCACTAACCTTTACCACCCTTACTTGACAGTTATACTAATTTCAAGCAGTGTTGTCAAGGAGAGATACCTTTGCAGCTAAAACAATAAAACCTACTTATCAGGGTTACTGTAAGAAAAAGAGGAAATGTCTGTTAAATGTCTAGCACAGTGCCTGGAACACACAATAAGTACTGAGTATATAGTAGCTATTAATATTATTGTAGTTATCATATCATCTCTAGCAATTTAGACAATAGTGGCAAGGGTTGTGAAGAAATGCTTTCTGTTCTCCTTCACTGAGGGTATTCTCTTAGTGTTTATCTTATAGCAACAGCAATAATAGGAAACCAAACATAACCTTAAAGACACCCAGAGGAGCTCTGATGGAATTCTTGGCTAAATATTGTCAACTCAACCACGCTAAAACTCCTAACTGGGAAACTTTAAGGTTAAAGTGTTGAATTTAGAATGTTGGAAGGGCCATGAGAGATTACCCAGTCAATCCCATTACGATTCAGAGAAGGAACTTGATGCCCAGAGAAGATAAGGACTTGCTTAAGATTCCAAAGCTACTGAGTTTAACAAACCAGAAAATACAGCTGAGATTTTTCATGGCACCCAATTTCATATTCTTTCCAATACATCACAATATTCTTGCATTAATTAACACCAATTTGGGAATCTATTAACCTATTGGTAAATGCTATTTTGCAATACTCATTGTTTGGCATTAGTGAATATTTATTGACTGCCTGCAAAGTGCAAAATGCTGTGCTTGGTGCTGTGGACAGTGTTCAGGTAAATAAGAGCCTAGTCTTCAAAGAAGCTAACAAGCTAAGAAAAGGATATTAATATATATATTCCTTATATAAATATATATATTCCTTTACATCATATATAAGACCTGAGGATCCATATTGTTTGATCTTTATGTGGTGTGACATACAAAGAAACAGCAGTGTTACTGGCTCTTTGACTTTTGAAGATTCCTGAAGGGGATTTTAGACGACACACACATAGAAAGTTTCCTAAAATCTTTATTAGGATTTATTCCCCTCTTTTAAAATTTTCAACTCTGACAGGCACTAAACCTCTTCATCTCTCTCTCACTTTCTCGCCCACACAGAAACTTCTCTACTCTATACTCTTCATCATCTTATCTACAGACTTTCCTTAAAAAAATGATGGTAATCTTTATATCAATTGCCTTTTTTAAAAAAAGTAGCTTTCCTTTCTTCCTAAACTCTTCCTATTATCTTGGTGAAGTTTTTTTTTCCTCCCTTGTAATGAACAAATGTGACAAAATGGGTGAATCTTGGGCATCAGAAAATGAGAGCTCTTTGAAAAGACTATTCTATCCATCATTATTAAAGATGATGTTACTAAACAATATTTCTCATCCTGACCTTGCTTAACAAGTCGCTTAACAAGTTGCTACACAAGATGTATAGCCGAGCTTCAGTCCTTCCTCATACACTACTCTCTAAAGCTTTCTGATTATGGAAAGAGAGAGAGGAAGACCTGTGAATCACTAGTATTTCTAGTGTGCTGAAATAGAGAAAATAATATTCTCTTAAATAGCTTGCATGACAATTCCTTTCACATGAAGGGAAACTGCCTTTTTGGAAAATTTATTGATATGCCTGTTTGGGGCAGAAGCTACAATTCTTAAAGAACTAAACATGTTCTAACTGGGATCAGAGAATGACAGTGATTTGGGAGGAAGGACAGAGCTACTGACAGGATGTGATAGGAGTCCCCTGGGGTTATTTTTAATTGTTTACATTTAAATAAAATCCCTCCTGACACATGCCTTATCCACGGAGCTTGGTGTTGTGAAATCGGATTTTGGAATTTCCAACATATTTTTCGTTGGAAGCGGAGTTCTCATTTGTGTATTGATACTTCAGGGTAAACATCAAGCAAACTCTAATAGGTGTCGCCTTTCACCAAGAGAATGAATCACACTTGTCCCATGTTTTCTTATTTAGTAATGGGAATGTAAAAGTTATTTAAGCAGCTAAATAAGTTATTCTTAGCACTTAGAATAACTGCAAAGGTATAGATTTAGGAATTCTATAGCTTGATACATTGTAAAACTGCTACTTAAAAAAATTTTTGCTATGCCTAAGCCCTTGTTTTTCTCCATTGTCACTGACTTGTGAATTTGGTGCTCCATCTAAAGATACAACTGAATCTATTTGAACAGATGTTTATAAACGTCATTCTGAGAAAGAAATTTCTGGTGATATTACCTTACAGGTTTCTACTGACAAATATATATATATATATGTTGTAAATATAAATTTTGTTGGGTCATTCCTTTCTCCAAAGCTGTGCTTCATTGCAAGTCACTTTTGTGACTTGGAGAGAAGAAAACTATTGCTGATCATTCCCTTAAAATTTCATGTAGGTTTTATTTTCATGAAATGTTTGGTGTCTGCCTTATTCAGACATTTTCAAAATTGATTAGTGGGGATAAACTCATCTTCAGAGGAAGAGTGGTAACTGAAATGTATGTGAAAACATTATCAGCTTCTGCTTGATAATGTTCATATTCCTAGAGTCATGCTCTATTTTCACACCAGTCTTTATCTTCAAAGTTTCAAAATAAATTTTCCTACTGTGTTCCAAAATTCTAAGATGTAATAATTTGTAAGACCTACCATCACTTTACAACAACAAGAAAGAAAATAAAATGCTGCCCCCAAAACACGGACACATCATCAATTGTAAGACACATCCCAATTTTAGAAATATTAAAATGTAAAATGTGTGCACCTTAGAATTAATGAATGCAGTATTTTTCTTATTAGTTAACACTCTTCCCCTAATAAAAGCAAACCCTAAAGCATATCGTTTTTAGTTGACTTGGTTGATCAAACTTAATTTGATTCATTTTAATAAACATGATGAGGGACTAGAAGTAGGAGGTATCAAAACATAACAACTAATTTATTTAATATGGATGAAGCTTTGCTGTAAATATAAAAGAAAGATACAGAATGTAAGTTGTCAGAACCTTCAGTGTATTTACTACGTTATTCTAATTTTGGATAAATGTGTTTTGTACTATGGAAAATGCAGTGATATGAATCTGGAAATCCTTAGAGCTATGAAGCATTACTAATTACAATAAAATGTAAGGCAGTCTTGTAAATAAATTATGAAATCTGAAGCAATAATTGTTTTGTGTGACCTATAGGCTTATTCTACAATAGGATAGATTAATATATTTGTAAAACATTTAATTTCTGCATAGGCATGACAATTTTATCTTCTTAATAGTGGTTTGCTTCTCAGAAAGTGTATATATATATATAAGCCTACACAACCTTCTATTGCATAAATTTTGTGGAAGAATATTAAGAACTTTCAAAACAACATAAACTTTTTGAGGTCACCACGGTACCAGTAAATAAATTTTTGCCCCACAGTCCTAAATGATATCTAGTAGCCAGGAAAAATTTAATGCACCTTTCAAAGTGTCTAATTTACTCCCGAGGAGTAACAGACTGGTGGACAGGTCCTATATGATAAATTACACATTGAGATGCATTTTCCCGAGTGAACTGGGCTCAGGGTTGTCTCACTAAAATTAATGCCTCACATTTATTTCAGACATGTGAAGGAAAAGATCTACAAATAGTTTCAGAAGTCTAAAACAATACCATTCCACCTACCTAAATGCAGTATAGGGCAAAGCAAATTCAGTTACATACAATGGGATTGTTGGATGTAAAATTGGTCAGGGCAATTGAATGAAAAGCATCCTATGTTTAGTTAACAAGGGTCGCTGAACAAGAAAACATCAGCCTGAAATCTCATCTGAAAGATAGATACAATTTTATAATCCTTGGGTGTTCCAGAAAGGTCTTCCCTGTAAGAATTTAACCTGTCCAACCTTGTAGAATGATACTTGCCAGGATCACAACTCAAGGTGGTATGTCTCCAGGCCATGAATGCTGTTGTTTGTATTTATTGTACAAATGTCTATTGCAAAGAAATTATAAAATATTTTGCCTTTTAAAGACTTTTCCAGTGTTAACCTTTATGATCTCAGAGAAATTGCATAAGTGTCTGGTATCCTTCTTATAATTGCTTTTCCTTTGGGGAATGATGAAAGAACCTGGAGTCATTTCTGAATCCTAGTGCCCTGACCTCATCTGACCCTCACGTCCAAATATCCTCCCATCCTTGGAGTCAGTCATGAGTTCCTGGCAGCTGAGTTAGAACCAATCAGAGTGACAGGCATCATGCCTTTCTGAGTCTTTGCTCCCTCCTGTTCTGACTCATGGTCTTTGAACCAAATTGCTATAAAATTACTGAAATCTTTTGATGAATTACTTATATGCCAGCCACCATTCAAAGAATTGTGCATATTTGACCTATTGAATCCTTACATCAACCACTTGATAACAAAACTAAAAAAAAAGAGTTGTGACTTGGCCCAGGTTACAGAGTGAGGCTATCCAAGCTGTCCTACTTATAAACCAGTTTATTATAACTCCTCTACTATACTTCAAATCCCCTCCCCTCCTGCTTTTTTTCCCTTTTCATTTATAAGGTTCTTTGGATGATCCCGTTTGTAGAGCTCTGGTGGCCTCATTCCACTAATCTTCCATAAATGTCCAACTGAGGTCCATCTCCGTAGAGGTATGATCGTTTCTCCTGTCATGTTGTTGACAAAGATTAAGATGATGATGTACATTTCAGATATCACCATGTCTTTTGCTTTAGGGAACAATGTTTAAACATACATCATTATATTCATTAAACTTCAAATTCCACACCATTTTTGGAAGTAACGTAACTGCATTATTTAAAACTATGATATATTTAAATATTGTAACTAGGACATAGTCTCATTCCTTTTTCAAAAAATTAATGTTGGCTATGGAATTTTTTTTTACGAACTGTTTTTTCCCCAATAGAACAACAGAGCAGCTTTGTCAGTCTGTGTAGTACACATGTTGGAATGTCTAGACGGAATCCAAGTTCAAACCATAAGGTGGCTTTGACAATACAAAATCCTATGGGATGTAAATGGCAATCAGTTAGGGTCCAAATATCACTGACATACTATGCTGGCAATTAAATTAATCTCCTCTTTTTATAATAAAGACTCAAAATGTAGGACAATACTCGTAAGTCTATATGAAAGATTAGATTTCAAAATTATATGTGTATTTATATTTATAACCATTAAAAATGACTGTGCATAGGCAAATACACAAAACCTGGAATGAAATGAACCCCAGTCAAATAGGTGTATTAGGGGTGGGAGATTTTTGGGCATATGAAAAAATTTTTTTAAAAGGTTTTCTTAGTTTTATAATAAAAGTAAAAAAGCCCATGAAAATGGAACTTAATAATAACAATTGCTCTCAAAAAACTTAGTAGTTATACAACATGATATATTTAATTTTTGAAATTGCTTTCTTAGTTATGTCTATTAAGAATCTAATTGTTATCTACATCTCATTTCTTCCAACTCTATTTTTCTCTGTTCTTTTATGAAATACAGAGGAGTAAAGTAAGGTGAGTGGAATTGTTTAAAAAAATAAGATAAGCAGAGATCATGTCATGGCTCCTTTGGGTTTATATAAAGCAATAAAACTCTACAAAGCTGTATTAATGGCAAATATTCAAATACTGGCCAAAGTCGGCAAGGCAAGTGTCTGTGCAATATCTGTGAATAAAAGTTCCTGAGCTGACTAGGAAAATTACCAGGCTGTGTCCTAATTTTATTAGTACCACTTTAAAGATCTAGTAACAAAGGTCGAAACTAGTTCCCTTAATTCTACCTAAGATAGTTCATAAATGCAAAGGCCAAGTTCACAGTGAGACACTGTATTTGGAAGGATCTCTATTCTGGGGCTGAGAAGTAGACAATACATGGGCAGCCACTCTTCCTCTTTAACCCACCGCAGACATGAATATCTATCTAGCATCTTCATGCTATTCTCACACTGGTTTTCAAATTCTTTTCAAGAAACACCCTAGGCAATTTGTACCAATTGTTTGGAGTTTTCATATGAAATAAAACGATGTGACAATTACTGCTACTCTGCACTTAATCCACTGGCTTTTCAGATGAGGAAACACACATAAAGGGAGGTAGGAAGTGAATCCTAAAGATTTTCTATTTCCAAGGCACTCTGATAGGCATATGGCATGTGATCCTATAACAAGATTAACATTCCCAAGAGAACTGAGCCTCAGAGAGGCTAAGCAATGTGTCCGAGATTACAGTGCTCATTAGCTGCAGATCCACAACTGGAATGCAATTCTCTTGACCCCCAGCCTAGTATATTTTGCATTATCACCAAGCTGTAAGATGATGTTATTCTTTCTCTGAAGGAATTCATGGATGATGTTAAAGGAATCTTTCTTAGGTCAATGGCAGCCCACTTATCTCCCCATGAACCTGAAGAAAGAGAATCATAAATAATAAACCACTATGCCTAGCAGCCTCCTGGCACCTAAATATTAATAGTGTGCATATGAAATGCTTTTACATAGTCATATTAGAGGTATTAAATGAATGTCAGAGCTTGAAAAATTACTACCTCAGGTTACTGCTGGCCACTAAATTCTATAGTCCAGCTGTAAGATCAGTGATTTTTAGACATTCCGCTGCCCTGGACTTTTCTCTCTGGGAAAAATAGCATATTCTGGACATTAAAGAGAATATTTTGAGGTCTAAAATTTGCAAGCTTTTTTACTATTTATCAAGTTTGAGCAATAGTGACTTTTTTTCTCCTTTTTAGGAGGCACCTGGGACTGAACCCAGGACCTCTTAAGTGAGAGGCAGATTCTCAGTAGGTTGAGCCACATCTATCCCCTATCGTGACTCAATTTCCAACCTCTTTCCTCAATTCAAATTTTGTAATTTCTCAGCACCTGGGCCACTCAATCCAGGATATTCCCCACAGTACAGAACAGAATGGGGACCCTGGGTTTGGTGGAGGGTGGATTTTACAGTCAATGATTCAAGCATTTCTTCCTTTCACCAGCTCCTTCTGGGAAGACTGACTTCCCAAGAGGGAAGTCTGATTAGGAAAAATTTTCAGCTTCTCTCCTGGTGGATAAATCACATTGTGAATTACTTTTGTTGAATTCCTTTCCGTTTGTTTTCTATTTAATGCTTGTTTCATTCTCCCTAGGTCTCATACATCCCTTCTGTAGTGTAAATTCTAATCTGCTTTCAAAACGAATGTGCAATCAAAAAAAGAAATATTAGAAGGAAGGGCAGAATGAAAAATAATCCAGCTAATCTTAATTGCATATTTAAAGCTTATTTAGAAGCTAAATCTTTATCCACATCACTATGTCCACATAATATATTATCTGACTTTGGTAAGAATGAAGGCAAACAGATACTCTTTCTTTTTCTTGTTAATTTCAAGCAAAATGCAGAAAATGCCACTGACACATCCCTATACCTCTGCCAATTTCCAGGACCCTTGCTACTTTGTCAGTACAATTTCTGTCAGTCCGACCGTATCTCCAGCATTGTTTTCTACTCTTTCTTTTCCAAACATAGGCATGAGGTGGAAAGGAAATTCTCTGGTATGTGACAAAGTTCGCGCAATGGGAACATTATAAGATTTGTGCTGACAGCCATGCAGGACTCACACTGGGTAGGAGAGTTAAGCATGCCACATGTGTTTTTGTGGTATGTATTTAGGGTTCTCAGTAATTGGTGTCCACAGCGTAACCAAAGCAGATCACAATTGGCCGTGTTATAATAAGTGATATATTGTTTTAAATATCATTGTATGCAATAGATTAAACTCTTAGGCAACTTTTTGAGCTCATCCATATTTTAGGACTTTAGAAAAATTATGCCAGCTACTGACAAACATGAAAATTTGTATGAACAATTGATTGTAATATATTTTCTTCTTTTTAAAACACTACTTCATCCTGATGATTATTTATTAGAGCAATATATATACTCTGTGGAAGAAGAAAATGAATATCATCTCTAATCTGATTGCTAAAATATAACCACTACAAACATTTTGGTTATTTCCTTCTAGTGTTTTTCTGAGCATTTAGTTACATATTAAATAATCACATGATTGGGAAGATAGGGCACATAAAATTTATTCTGTCCTTTCTCACTTATGCTAATATAGATGTTTCCCCACATCCTGTTAGGATTCAAGATAATGGATATCTTTGAAAAGAAAGGAGAAGGTAGGGTTTTAGAGGGGCCCTGAAGTAGCTTCTAGGGTAATTGGAATAATTTATTTCTCACACTGGGTAGTGATTACAGGGTGTGCTAATTCTGTGATAACTCATCAGACTATATACTTATGAACTGTGATTTTTTTGGGGGTTCTCTATATTATACTTTAATAAAAAATTTATTTAGTACAAAAATCACAAATTAATTTAAAAATGATTCATAATGACTGTGTAATATTCCATTAGAAAGCCTTACCATAATTGATTAGTCCATTCTTCCATTGTGAAATATTTAGTTTATCATTTTCTAATTTTATAAATAATACTGTTCTGAATATATTTGTACTTAATATTCATCTGCATCACATTCATTGATTATTTGCTTGGTGTAGAGTTCTAGAAGTATCTTTTCCCCCTTGAGCAGAAATACACTATAATAGAGGAGAGGGATTATTGTGAATAAATTTTCTTCAATTGCTTTTACTGGAAGGGTAAACATGGTGGATGCTCAAATTCTTCAACTGTGGCTGGAGCAGAAGGAGTGACTGTTAAATTCTGAGTTCAGTTTCATACGGACCTTGGGTGCAAAGGTAAGATAATCTTCATCCCAACAAAGATGAGCAACCATCTGCTCAATTCAACTGAGCAAACCATTTTTGAGCATCGGGTATGTGACAGGACTCTCCTAGGCAATGGATACAAAAGGTACAGGTCTGCTCTTATTTTAAAATAAAGGGATGACCCGAGAGAAAACTCTCAAATCAGTGTGGACAAGAATTTCCTCTTCACGTCACATTCCTTTTTCTGTATATTGGGATAATAATGCCTAAAGCAGTGGGTTGTGGTGAGGATTAAATTAAAGAGCATTTAGAAAGCACTAGCCTGGGGCACTATTCTAAATATTTAGCCACCCACCTGGCATCAAACAATCAGACAACCAATCAGAACAAATGCTGGTCTGTACAAAATGGAGGCAAATGCCCTAAAAAACTGTTTACTTCAGTCCTGCTGCGTTCTGGCCCATGAATTTATTCTGCATTCAAATATTTGGAAAAAGCAATACAAGAGGTGTGATTTGTGTTTGAAAACCTTTCCTTTAATCTTCACTCAACAGGAGTCACTGGACCTCTTTAACTCTTCTTACCATTACTTCCTCTCTGTTCAACTTATATTTTTATTGCTGACAGTCACAGCAGCCTTTTTGGAGAAAGATTGCGCCATGTATTTACCCCTAAATTTTGGCAGTGAATATAGAAACTATGTGGGAGGTGGTGATGGGACATGGCAAATGAACAACCAAAAAGCTGAAACTTAATTTTCTGGGAGTAAGTTTCTGATTTTTGAGTACCATGAAACTTTAAAAATCATACCTAATTTGCTAATGCCACAAATACAGCTTATTACAGAAGCTGGACAATAATACACTATAAGAAACTCTCATCAATTACTGTAGATTTATTTTTTAGGTGGTCCTTTGTTAAGCTACTACAATTAGACAGAAATTTGGAAATTCATTAACATTTTTTCCTTTAAATCGGGGAGACTACTTTATACTACATGAATGTTCAAATCTGATATCACCTTTGAGTTTCGGAAAGATTCCTGCATCTTGCTGCCTCCTGAATAATTTCTCTTTGCATACACAGGCAATGTAGTCAAGAATGGGAAATATTAGGTGTTATTATTGCAATCAAGTGTGAGAATTTTCTCTGCGTTCATTTCAAAGAATGACATTTCAAACATCCGTGGCACAGTATGTTTTGTATGGCACCCAATATGTTGCTTTACCTTTCTTAAGTATTTAATACCTGTTGTGGGAGCACATAAGGACAGAATGAATGTATCTGGACAACAGAGACAATGTGATATATTTGCAAACAATATGTACTTTAGAGCATGAGGGTTTGAAGATCCCATTCCATTAATTACTAGCTATATGATCTTGGGCTACTCATTTAAACTCTTTAAGCCTCATATTCTGCATCTGGAAAATAAGGAAAATAACATCTTTGCAGGATTGCTATAAAGTTTAGAGGTGGGAAGCAGACTTGGCCCAGTTGTTAGGGCGTCCGTCTACCACATGGGAGGTCTGCGGCTCAAACCTGGGCTCCCTTGACCCGTGTGGAGCTGGCCCATGCGCAGTGCTGATGCGCGCAAGGAGTGCCGTGCCACGCAGGGGTGTCCCCTGCATAGGGGAGCCCCACGCGCAAGGAGTGCACCCCGTAAGGAGAGCTGCCCAGCGCGAAAGAAAGTGCAGCCTGCCCAGGAATGGTGCTGCAGACATGGAGAGCTGACACAACAAGATGACGCAACAAAAAGGAACACAGATTCCCATGTTGCTGACAACAACAGGAGGGGACAAAAAAAAAAACCCCACAAAACAAGAACACACAGCAAATCGACACAGAAAACAGACAATGGGGGGGGGGGGGAGCGGGGAGGAGAGAGAAATAAATAAAAATAAAATCTTAAAAAGTTTAGAGATAATGTGTTTATAGTGAATGGCATGGATTAAAATAATAATTTAATAACTTACATTTATTCCTGTTTACAAATAATGTAGAAGTCTAGGAACCATGAAAATGCGGGAAGCACTTAAAAAAAAACAACCTTCACTTGTGGGATCCTTAATGGGCCAATTCACTCCGACTAAACAGAGATAAAATTAGGAAAACACTCCCAAATAAAATTTTTTGTTATGATGGCTTAACTTCCCTCCTGAATGAAGCTTTTGTCAAGTAAAATTGATTTCCACAATAACCCAGTTTCAAATAGAAATAGCAATGCTTTGATCTTGGTAGGAGGCATCTTCTGTGAGTTCTTGGACAATAGGCAGGTAAAAATCCAAAGAACAGCTGCCGCAGGGGTCTAAATATTTCACATTTCATCCATCTTCTGAAACTTCATTGGCCCATACACGGCAGGCAAGGTTTTCTTTTTTTTCTTTTTCTTTTTCTCCTCTCCTCTCCTCTCTTCTCTTCTCTCTCTCCCTCTCCCCTCTCCCCTCTCTTTCCTTACCTCCCCTTTCTCTCATCCCTTCCTCTTTCCCTCCTTTTCTTCCTTCCCCGATCCAGCCAATTCCTCTAGAGGCAAAAGAATGCTTTAGTTTGTCAGTGTAAAACCTAAGGCTGGAAGTGAGAAGGAGTAGACTAGTCATATTCTCTTTAGGAAGGCTTAGTTTCATCCTCCTTTTTCTGTCCCAACTGAATAAAAACTACTCAAGACCAGCCTCCATGATTTCTCTTTGCTTCTCTCCCTTCAGCTTCCAGGACCCATGCTCTCCCTGCATGGACACTGCTTTGCTCTCCATTCTCTTGACTGTCCCTGGGCCATGAGTCACAGGTGGGGTCACCTGCTTCTCAGCTCTGCTCCCCAGCAGTCAGAGCCCCAGTTGGGACTTCTGTGTGAGAAAAGGAAATGATAACCCACGTAGCTCTAATTTACCTTAGGAGGTGGTACTTTCAGAGGGTTGGGGCTGAGCAGGATTGAAGTAGTAAAATAGAAGAGTTACTAGATGATTACTATTTTATACAGAGGAGTGGATGTGTGTGGCAGCACATACACTTTTCAAACCCAGCCTCAAATGACTTTAATATCTGTAAATTTCTGTAATTCCTTATTGTGGTTAGATCAAACTGTTCATAGCATCATAATCACCAGCATCGGTAAAATATTACTAATAATTGTCAACTTGTTCATCGTTTGCCTAGAAATGTGCTGAGCATGCTTTCATTATCACATTTAATCCTCTCATTCATGCTCTAAGGTATGTATTGTTATTATAAACCATTTATAGAAAAGAGAAGCTTAATGAGCTTAGGTGGCATACAATATCTCAGTGGTCCTAGGCAGCGAAGCCCAGAGTTCAGTTCCCTGTAGCCTAACTCCATAGCTTAAGCAGACACCCTTTCATTGTATTTAGTTGTTTCCCAATCAGGTCCTATTAAAAGAAATGAGATATGGGGACTAATTAGATGCATGTATCAAGCTGAGGGTTGGGCCATACCTGAGTGCTTGCTCTCAGCAAAATTTCCTGGGGACACAGGAACACAGAACTTCCAGGCTGATGGTCCTGCTTCTATTCTCTTTATCCTATTCTAGTTCATATAAACATGGCACTGAACTGACCATGTTACATCTTATTGAAATATGTCTTTTTAAAAATGTAAAACAAGTCAATAAACACCTCTATCATTAAATACTTTCATAAGGTACTTTTGAATGTATTGGGAAATTGGGTGAGATCTAGGTTTTTCTTCCACAAAATAAGGACATGACAGTATGGCCTATGTATTAAGATTCTGTATCTTAGTATTAGATATTTTTACTTATTAAATGTGGAGTCAGTGAAAAGTGTATCAATAATATGAACTTTAGTCCTATTGAGGTTAACCTTTCCTTTGAAATCTGTGATATTTGTATAAAATTATCCTTGAATCTATACTTTTTCAATCCCCTCCCCATTGACAGAATGGAAATTAAAATTTAAATTATGGTAAACAGACAGAAAGGGACATTGAATTTGTAAATGTGTGCTTACTAGGGATAAACTTCTGGAATACTGTAAATCCCATTTCATTAGTCACTGAAATGTATTTCCCTTTAACTGTTCTTTAAATTTGTATTTCACTTTGGTTTTCAATATGTTTAACTTATTTTTCCCCTCTGTTGTTATAGCTACTTCCTCCTTGATGCTGCAGGTCATTGAAAAGACCTCTTAGAAATATACCCCACTCTAATCTCCCAGGAGGGCCACTTTCTTTTTTTGAGTGATTTTCTTGAGTTTATATGGGGTCTGTACTGTGACTGAATGCTTGCCAATTTAAAGTCAGGGAGACCAATTCATGAATTCATGTTATCTCATTAACAATAAATGTTAGATAGTACACCTTGCTCTAGTATAGTTGAAAATTCTGGAACACTAAGGATGAATCTGAGACAGATAAAGCAGATACAACCCCCAGATATTGGTTCCTTTGAGGGCTAAAGAGACCCATGGGAGTTATGGTCATGGCCGATGGGGTTAACTACCAGGGCAGATGGCCCCTCTTTGGAAATGGTGTTTATGTGTGATGAATCTGGACTCAGATGGGATCTCCCTTCATAAGACTTTCATGCTAATGTGCTGGAGGTGCAGTTAATGTTGGGGTTTAAGATATATTTAGGGGATTTGAATCTCTGGACTGACAATGTGATAGCCAGATCCTGAGCCTCAACAGACTCCAGCACCTACAATCTGATTTATTGGACTTACCACACTCAGCTAAGATGGAGGTGAAGAAGGACAACCACCACACCATGGAGCCTAGAGTGATTACAACTGAAAATGGGAGGATTGCATCCAGCATCCAGGTGGAATCTGAGCCTCCTCTTGACATAAAGGTGCAATGGACACAACCAATCCAGTGTCCACATAGAAGAGGTGGCATTGGATTGGGAAAAGTGGACATAATGGACAAAGGGTATGGGGAAAGGCAGGAAGAGATGAGAGGTGGAGGCGTCTTCGGGACATGGAGCTGCCCTGGATGGTGCTTCAGAGGTAATCACCGGACATTGTAAATCCTCACAGGGCCTACATGATGGAATAGAGGAGAGTATGGGCCATGATGTGAACCAATGTATATGAGGTGCAGAGGTGCCCAAAGATGTACTTACCAAATCCAATGGATGTGTCATGATGATGGGAACGAGTGTTGTTGGGGGGGGGGAGAGGGGGGGTGGGGGGGTGGGGTTGAATGGGACCTCACATATATATTTTTAATGTAATATTATTACAAAGTCAATAAAAAAAAAAAATTAAAAAAAAAAAAAAAAAAAAAAAAAAGGATGAATCTGAATTTTTCATATGGAATAAAGTTCAGAAATGAAGACTACCACTAGGTTGAATGCCCTTGTTTACCTCAGTTGATTAACTGAGCTGATGACAAATTTACAATCTACATGCAATAGTAACTGCTTCCAGGTAACTATTGTAATTGTTTCAAATGTGTACATATGTTGTTTCCTCCAAGACAATACTATAGGTATTGATTAAAAAAAAAAAAAAAAGCTGGCATAGAAACATTACAAACAACTTTTTGGCACTATGTTCTCAGCTTTTGGTAGTGCAATATGTTTATTGTTAATATTTTTCTGAAGTAAACCAAAGGTAAGTAAATTTCTCATGTGCTTGATGCCTGCTGAAGCAGCATTTGAGAGAGAATCTTTGATATATTTTTGCTAAATTAGAAACAGCCTGTAATTTTGGCCCAATTTGCAGAGAGCGCAGGCAATTAAATTGTAACATATTAAGTATATTCTGTAAGTATATTTATTAAAAGTAAACTATTTTAAGAAAACACCATAACTACTTCTTTGTTTCTTCAACTTTCCCCCTCTCCCCCAAACCCACTCCACTTGAGCATCAAAGTTTAAAACTGTCGTGTATGGTTTTATGTCATCAGATTTAGGTTTTCAGTCACCAACTACCCTTCCAGCCCCTTTTCCACTACTCCCATCTATAAATCCTGCTTTCTAACAAATCTGGATTCCTCACTTTTCTTGCATTTCATTGTTTTTATGCCTCTGTTAATGTTTTGCATTTTCCTCCCACCCAGATGGATCCTTTCCATTCTGTAGGAGTCCATTCAAATCCCACCCTTTCCCCTAAGGTGATCACTCCTTTTTCCCTTCTGTTTAATATAGACAAGGTTAAATATCGCTATGATACAACTTAGACCTATTATTTATACCATTCAACAGGCAATTAAATATATATATAGTCTCTTAGAAGGCAGTGAGGAAGCCAAGAGGTTAAATGGCAGAAAATCAGGCCATCCTTCCCCTCCATAGCCCACAAAGACAACCACCAACCTCTCTCCCACTCTTTGCTGAGCCAGGATACCCTCAAGACAGGGTACCACTACTCATCTGAGCTGGCACCAGTGATGGAGTGGTAAAACTAGAGTCTGGAAATGTTGTTTCTGTTTCTGGCTGTGAACTGAAATTTCTGTTCTTTCATTTGAAATGAGATTATGTATATGAAAACATTTTGTGAACTTTAGGGCCACTTAAAGTTCTAAGATATTATGGATATGATATAAAATGCTGACACAAACTACTAGTTCAGTTTTCTTCTGGGATATAGCCTGTCTGGTTTAACCACCAGCCCTCGGGGGGGGAAGGTCCTGATATATAGCATTTGTTGAGTCCTTGATGCAAATACTCCCAGGTGGTGGATTTCATCTACTAGTGGAATGTCACCGAACCTGGACTTGGGAAAAGACATGCAGGAGGATACCATTATATAGTATTTCCACCATACTTATAGAATATATAAAGAAATAACCTCAAGAGCATAGATAATAGTATAAGGTAATAAAGCAGTTAGGGAGAGAAGAAGTATGGGTATTTATTGTCTGTTGTTTTTATTACAATTTATTTAATTGTGAGTTTATATAATTTAATTTTTAATCACATCTGTCTTTAACAACTGGTCCACCAAGTTCCTGGGAATTTAACAAGTGACTTTTGTGAGCAGGTATAAGCCTGCTCTAGCATACCTCGATAGCATCCATATTTTTCTTCCAAACGTATTAGTGCAGGAACTGTGTTTGCATAGTATATTCCATTGTTTGCACATAATAAAAACTTAGTTCCTGATTTTTGATTTAATAGACTCTGTTGAACTTAAAAGAGGACCAATTGCTTGAGTATTTAAACTATGGATTTATTCAAAATCCATTTGGTTGAGTGCTTACATTTTCCCAGATTCTCTGTTAAGCTAAGATAGAAGGAAGCACATCATATGGGTTAACTCCTGAAGCAAGTGATCAAAAATACAATAAACTATTTGAGACTTCCTTTTAGGTCCTCTGTCCCATGCTTGCAACTAATTAGGGAGATGGCCATGAAACTTTCATCTACCTCCACTCGGGCTTTACTGAAGTTCACAAAAGGTGAAGAAACCGCAAGTACTGGTTAACATCTACATTCCCATTTTGTTCAACTTCTTCCTCATTGTACTTTCCCATCGCTTACCTTCCTCACATCACTGATCAGTGAGGGGACCTTTACATAAGCAGTCACTGAGTTGCACATAGACTACTCACACTCCAGCTTAATTCTCACAACCTCTGAGGAGGCAGGTCTGCTAATACCTGCATTGTATGAGTGGGGAAAATGAGGATCACAGAGATGAGTTATCTTTTCTTGGGTCGTTTCATAAGTAAGGGTTAGAACTGGGCTCCCAACTTGGGTGGGTCTGGCAAAGTTCTTGTTTTTCCCATCACACGCTCTCCTCTTTCCTCCTTCACACAATGCAAGAGTGTCTTGGTGTAATTTCTTTAGTATGGTAGTCTTTTCAAAGCAAAGAATAAGAGGTAGATGATAGCTCATGTTTAAACCTATTTTTCAAATAAAAACATCTTTAACAGTTTTAATCTGACCTTCTCTGCATTTAAGTATAGTAGAAGGCTGAATAATGATGTCTTGAGGTTTGAGGGCAAGTAAACACAGGATCTGAAGGTCTCTTAAAGAGGTGGGTTGCAATCTGCAGTTGGGCATATTAACTGTGAACCAAATGGAAAGTCTATCCTAACAAGACTTTTCTCTCTTTTTTTCAACTTCTTATTTTATGTGAACATTGATATTACTGAAGTAAACTATAATTATTATTTACCTTTTGATACAGTAGTTATACTACCATACCTATAGGACAAAATAGAAGAAAAATATTACTTCTGAGATTCTAGGCTTAGGTTGAAAAATAAGATTCTAGTCCTAGTATATGGAGGCAAGGCAGATGCTGTTAGGTTTTGATTCCAGAAATTTAGATTCATTTTTCAAAGCCCTGCTAATAAGGAAGCATGAGATGTTCGAAGAGAAAGCATTTGGGGGTGGGGTTGGGGAATCAGTTCTTTTTAGCTGTCCATCATTTGGATATTTGGAAATATGTGACCAATGGAACCATGTTTACCACAGTACAGTTTCTTTGGAAAATGATGCACAGGAGTGAGTTCAACAAAGAAAGCCATTAAGTCTAACCACACTGAGGATGTGGGCACAGATTTGTAGCTGATGACATGAAAAGAATTTTCAACTTCTTCAGGGATATAGCCCCAAAGAATCACAGAAAGAATAAAGATAATGTGAAAAGGAAATTTTCAGAAAAAATAAGGACCAAGAACCATAGCTAAAATATCAGTCAGGGAGAGTTCTCTGACTTAAGATTTTTATAAGAAGGATCCTGGAACCCCACACTACCAGGAAAGATTGCCCTTCTTGGGGTGATTATGCAATGTGGCTATGCATGCAGATGGCCAGTGCCCAGGTGTCCAGAGAAAAATGCCCAACCCATCTTTGCCAAGAGCCTGCCAAAGGTTTTCTGCTTTCTGTGTGAGATATTCTGTTCTGAACCTCATCAGAACCTAAGCCGCAGGCATTCTGCAGGGCATCTAGCCTGCATTCAAGTGAGGAACTGTGGCCGCTTTTTGCCTCCTATGGGTTCTAAGAAGCATGAGGCTTTGTGTCATGGAGCCAAGAAAAAGAAGAGTAGGGATGGCTACAAACACAAATACAGACGTTTCAAATATAATTCAATGCCAGATAAAGAAAATCAACTATCTTTAGAGGTATCTAATTAAAAATAAAATCAATCCTCATTCTTTATACATTCTTCCCTTCCATGGGACAGAAATGGTTTAATTTTCTTCCAGGGGAGATAGGGCCTCTGTGAATTTTGCAGACATTTCTACGAGTTTAAGCAGATGAATTCAATTTTCTGTGATTTATCTTTCTGGATAGGTTTTATGGTTATTTAGGCTGCTAGTTAATACTACTTGTATTAGTCAGGTAGAGGTGCTGATGCAAAGCACAAGAAACCTGTTGCTTTTTATAAAGGGGGTTTATTTGGGGTAAAAACTTAACAGTTAGAAGGCCCTAAAGAGTCCAACTCAAGGTTACTTTTCTCATCAAATCAGTTGCCATGTGTTGAAGCAAGATTGTTACTGAACTCCGCAAGGGGTCGGCCTTCGTCTCTCTCAGCTACAGGCTGGCATAGGGTTTGTTTCTTTCCGGGCTTCCTCAGCTCAAATGCTCGGTATTCTTCAGCTGCAAGCTATCAGGTGAATGGCTCATCTCTCCCCAGGACTGCAGGATCAAAGTTCCCTCCTCTGCCCATGTCTATGGAGCTCTCTTTCTTTCCTGTGTGTCTTCTTTTGCGTGTCTTCTTGAGTGAGTGTCCATTTATGTAGCCCACCCAGGGGTTGGGGAGCCCCCCCCCCCGCCGAGTCACACCCTACAGATATGGTTGAATCAAAGCCCTAATCTTAACATAATTTAGTCAAAGACCTCTCAGCTGAATCTAATACTATCAAGGGGATCATACTCAGAGGAACAGACCAGTTTACAAATGTATTCTTTCTCTTAGGAATTCATAAATAATATCAAACTGCTATACTACTAATAAAAAAAAAGTAGCATACACAGAATTCTCTAATATTTAATTCTTGTCACCACACCATCAGGTGGTAGAGAAAATATTGCTATTGTAATTTACAGTTTTAGGAAACTGAGGCTCACAAAGATCAATTTACTTGCTCAAAGTCATATAGTAATAAGTGGGAATGGCTCCTGGGATCTCAGACCTTTTGTCTCCAGGTACAACAGTTCTCTATCACACCACACTGCCCTTCCTGGACCAAGGACCATCCTTTTCAGGGAAGCTTCATTCTTGGCCTCTAAGCACCTCTAAGCAATGTGACTTAGTACGATGGGCAGAATTAGAGTAACTATGTTCTATATATTTTCAAAAATTATTAAAAAATGGAGTGACATTATAGGATGGGTACAAGGAAGATTATAAAAAGCTTTTCCTTATAAGGTCTAAGTCACAAATGAGACCTGGGGGATAATACAGATGCTCTCTCACCATCATGAACAGTTTGCATATCGAAGACTATAATGTATATAAGCCTAATTTATAGTAAATTTAACCTGAAGAAAAGTTCTATGCTAAGAATTGGGAAGTCCAATAAGAGAAGAATGATTCAATGAGGGCCAAACTCTGTACATAGTCCTTGAAAGTATATATTCAAAAAATCTTTATGCCATTAAAGTGCTCAAAACATGCTTTGAAAACAATACAAAGAGCTGTATATACAGTATGCCCCCAATTTTGCCTAAAAAGTACCGCATAGCTCTGTATAGAGATGTGTGTGCATATATTTATACATATATATGTAAATATGTGACTATATATAATTGGAAGGAAATATGTTTGGAAATGATAATATATTAATAGTGTGGCTTTTTCCCTCTATGATAGGATATGGCTGATTTATGGATAATTTTGGGAGCTTCTCTAAAGCAGTGGTTTTGCTGTGGAGTAAGCTGCTGGCTTTGATTCACTTGGACACTTTGCCTTTGTTACTTCATAGGTAAAGTGGGAATAACATTAATATCTACATCCTGGGTTGCTGTCCAAGAGGATAATATAAATAATCAACAAATAGCATGACTGTTGCTCTTGATAATCCCTCCAATACGGCAGAGGTGAATTAAATTTTCTTCTTTCATTCTTTCCCGAATTGTTCAAATTTTCCAAAGAATTTATTTTTTCCAATCAGAACATAGAGACACGAAAGCTGTATAAAGAATTAAAATGAATTTAACTAAATTTGTGACTAGTGACTAGGTGGGGGCAAGTGTGACCAAGTCAACTGTTCACATTTATACCACATTTTAACCTATTTTAATTCTAACAGTAGCTTCTGAGGCTAGACCCTGAGCCAGGTTCTCACTGTAAAAGCAGTTCGGGTCCATAGATGGAATTCTAGTCAAGTCTTGCCACCCCCAAACCCACACTTGCTCCAGTGCCCACCACTTTTCTTACCTAGCTTTCCTAGCGGAGCTCCCTACCGTCAGCGTTCCTATCTGCCTAGGTAGGTGAGAGAAAAAAATACACGTCTGAGCAGTTAGTGAAAGAAGCACCATGGGAATTCAGAAAAAGGTCACAGTGTCCTGGGGTAGTCACAACAGAGAGGAGGTGGAAATTGCATTTGGCCCTGAAGGATTAATATTAATAATACTGGTTACCTATAAAGGCATTTGACAAAAAAGGCAATAAAGTGGCAGCATTTCCTGCCCTTCAAGTCTCTAAGGGTTATTATTATTATTATTATTTTTAATGAGTGGAAAGAAATCTTAAACGTCTCTACAGTTTTGCCACTACACTTTCTTTTTTGTATTGCCCACACTTCCAGCGGCTTTTATTATGGCATTAAAATATTTCTTAAACATTATCGCCACTTCTATCCGGTGACAGGATTTTAAAGGAGATGGTGATGCTGGTGGAGTAAATATGCAAACAGAGAACTAAGGGATATCTGAGAATATAGTTCTGGGACTGTTCAGTCCCACAGATAGTGCGCGGCATCTCACAGCATACACAGGCTTGCGCAGAAATCCTATCAGGATTCTTGTCCCAAAGTAAATTTCCAATCCGATCACTGAATAAGACTCCACATTGGAGCTCACAGTTTAGAGTTACTGTCATCACACCCATAGCTCTTTGCAGATGAGAGATGGTTTTAATTATAAAATGGAGTGCAATTCAGGAGAACCAAGGGAAATGGATAATACACATTGATTTTAATAGGTACCCATTGATTTTGAGGCTTTGATGCCCTATTCACTGATCTTAAAATGGTGTGGACAACTGGAGACATATTTGAAGGAAACAATTTAGAGTAACCTTTAGAGGACCTCTAAGGTCCCTTTGATCGTAAGATTTTATAGTAAAAACTTTCATTTTCCAAGTACCTATTATGTTCTGGGTTTCCGTTTATTTATTCAGATATTTATTCAGATATTTAGGTGCCTACATTTTGCCAGGCAGAGAATATATAATGGTGAACAAAAATAGACACTTCCTGCCTTCCTGTGGCTCACAGTCTAGTAGGGAGACAAGCAATCAAATAAAAGTATATCTACGATAAGCGCCACAATAAGGGAGAAGTATGTGGCAGTTGAAGGGGACATTGTAGGAGACTTTGACCTACTCAGCAAGATCAAGGAAGGTGTCCACAAGGAAGTGATTCCTGTACTAAGATACATGAAAGGAGTGGGCATCAAAGAGATAATGTAGTGTGAGAGAACATGGCAAGATTGAGGGCCTTAGGCTCCTACCAAGGTCAGTTTCGCAGCAGCAGGAGGAGAAAGGAAAAGCGAGAAAGGAAAAGGGTTGAGGAAAAAGAGGCTACAGAGGAAGAAAGGAGCCAGATGGTGCAGGACCTTTTGCAATAACCCATGGTCGCCAGTCCTTGCTCAGTTCTGGGAGTTAGTTAGACAATATTCCCATTTTTCAGAAGAGGAAAATTAAACTCAGAAAAGCAGAGAAACTAACCTTGAAGCTACAGAGTTAGTAAGTGCCAGTGGTGTGAGACTGGAATAAGATCTATCCACTTCCAGAGAATGGATCCTCAACTGATTTTCTCAATGCCCCACAGCTCTACATTGAGACATTGTCCAGTAGCTCTTGTCTTGGGATGATCCACTAAGTCCTGGCTTCCGACTCGCGGCCCCAGTAGAGGGAAGAACTCTGCTCTACGCTCCCCGAATGAGAAGCATGACTCTATGACCCAGCAAATTTGAATCCTTATTCCAGATAAGATTCCCCTTTTCAGTTTTCTGATCATAGTCATCAGTACCGAGAGTTCTCTCAGACTACCCTGATGGCAATTTTTCAAGAAATAAAATAGATATTTTGGTTCAATCACATAAGGCTTTTTTTTCTTGTTCATTAGGCAGGAATAACAACGTTAGTGGTTTACTATGTACCAGCATTCTGTTAAAGCATGTTACATGTATTAACTCATTGAAACCTCAGTGAGCCGCACATGGAAGATGGGTGTATTATTATTCTTTCATAATAAATGAGCAAATTGAGTCTCACTGAGTTTAAGTGACTTGTGTTGTGTCACACAATTTATAAATGACTATAAATGAGGTGAGTTTTGAGTACAGGAATCTGAATGACTCCAAAAGCCAAAATTTTAACTTAATGCTTCAAAAATTCAACTTTTAAAAGAGAATTACTATTTTAAGAGAGTTAGTGAAATAAGATAAAAAGTCCAAAAAAAGTTGCATGCCAATATACGTTGTAACAATAATTATATTGTTAAACAAGGAAGAATTTGTCATAAAAGATTCTCTGTGCTTTGACACCCATTATGGATGCTTTAGGAAATCAGTATGATTTTCTAAATTAAGATATCAAGTTTAAGATGCATTTTAATAAAAATGGCTAACTCCCAAAGATAAAGGATACAGTATATTTTAAGGGTGGTGTGTGTGTGTGTGTGTGTACCTGTGTAGGGTTTTAAATGAAGGAGAAAATGTGAGAGAGTGAAAGAATTATCATATCTTGGTACTCCTCAAGAAAATATATGTTTGTTTTCAACATTCATATGGTAAAATGATACAGGAGGTGAGAGCCGATATTGCTAGGACATGCTTGCCACAGAGTAAGATGTTGATGCGGTGCTATATATCTTCCTTTCTAAAGCAGAAAGGTTTTCCTTCACAGTGCATTTACGTCAATATTCTAAAACCTCTTACATGAGGTTATCATATCAAACCTGTCAAGTCTCACTTGTTGCAATGAGTGGGATTTGAAAACTTCTGAGTGTGCTATTACATTTTCCATTTAAGTTCACTGAGTATGGCTGTGTGAAAATGAGATGCGTGAGAGGGGGAGGGAATACATAGCAGTGAATGAATGAAACCAAATAGATTGGTTTTTATGTTCGGTTGCAGGACAGTGGTCTCCATGAAGGAAGGGGCAAGGAATTTGGGGAGAAAACGTATTTTCTTTTTTAGATTGTTTACGTTTTTAACCTTTATTGTCTCAATTAAACTGTATTACATAAAATATTAGCACTTAAGTAAAAGAATCCAATATTTCTTTGCTTCCAAACTATATACAACTTAAGGGTGATCTATTTGTCCTCACTGTTATTACAGAAAGAATAATTTCTCTTTTTTTTAAGAACCCCTGAAACAAATTTGATGTTCCTGTCAGGTTCGAGAAAATGCAACTCTAAACTTAATCCTAAGTTTATTTAAACCTTTACCCAAACTCTATCAGACAGAGTGTACTGGACAAAGGAATAACCAAATATTGGTTTTTAGTGGGGACAAAAATTTTTTGATGGTAGAAAAATTCACATAATTGTCAACTTCTATTCTCTATAATTCTTAGCATTGTTTTCCTATCACAGTAAGTGAACATCTCTCTGGTTTCCCAGAAGCTTAGACATTTTTCAAAAAAGCTTAATTTGGTGGAGATGCTTTTCCAACAGCAAATTTCTCGATAAGGATCAAATGTTTTTCCTTCAGCAACCAGTAGAGGGAGCTGTTGGCATTTGATTTGGCATTGTAACGACCTGGAAGTTCCCTGCTTAATTAATTCAATGTTTGAAATCAAACCACCGTTTAAATGTAATGATATTAATATGCAAGGATAGACGTGTAAACGTGGAGAATTTCCATTCCCAATAAGCGTGCTACACAACCACAGATTTCTGGTTCTTCTGTGGGCCCCTTTTAGAGAGCTTATGTTGTAGAAATGTTGGCTGCCATAAATTAAAGCTGCTCAGAATTGAGTTCATGCACCTAGGCAATGATTCAATATTTCTAAGACTGATTGCAAGTCAAGCAAGCAAGCAGCTTCTTCTTCTAGCTCATAAAAAGAAAAAAAAGAAAAAGAAAAAAAAATTTGACCTAGAACATTACTTGCAGTTTTCAAATATATATATATATATATATATATATGTATATACACACACACTAGGTTTCTAATGCATCTGAGTATCTTTAATCTAGGGGGAAGAATTCCCCATATTTAGGGTTCTGGGTATATTTGATGCTGTCCTTGTGGTAAAATATGGTATATTGATTTTTTTTACATTCCCTCTACCCCAAGTTCATTTCTACATAAGATTTAAGAGGGTTTGTTTCATAGCTTAGTATTTAAAGTACTTTCCCCCTTCTACTTAAATTTTAGCTAAAATGGAGTACTAAGAAAAGTAATTATTTCAAAACTCCTCGCAAAATATTTTCTTTATCTCAATAGACACTTATATATAATGTTCACACAAACTACAGTTTTAACAATCTGCAGATAACTGCTGAGTGCTGGGGAAGGGATTGCTCTGATAGCACCACCTCTCAAACTTCTGAAAACTGACTTGTCTACTTTAGGTAAGAGGAAGGTTAGAAATAATCACTGTAATTCATCTGCATTTTTCTTCTAAAATGGACATAAAAGTGTACTGTTAAACATTTTTTAACCACTGATATTAAAGAAATCCTGCCAAACGTGAAATGGAAAATTACTTGAAAAGATAAAGAAGAAAGCAGTGTTCTGTCTTGATTTGCATTAGCAAATAATCATTAAACATGCCACTCAATTGTTCCAATTGGTTTAAGGAAATTTCTTCATTAGGTTAGACTAAAGCATAATACAAATTGAGAGTTACTTGTGTTCCCGAATATATATATAGACGTGTCACTTTTCTTGGACAGTGAGACACCTGCAATTTGCCAACTAAAGGCTAAATTGAAGTTATTTCCCTTGTTATCATCATGTGGAGCTTCTTGTTAATAAAAGAGGAGTTTAAAAAATGCGTGTGGACAATGTTTTGTGTTATTTCCAGGTTGTGTGCGTTTCCTCACATCGCTTATCTTCGTCAATGTTTGGGGCTTGGTCTGCATTTTTGTTGATTTCTGGGCTTTCCAATCAACATTAAATTTACTTCTCTGTCTGAGAAGTTTTCATAGGGAAAAATAAATGACTCATGAAGATAGAGTTGGAAGACAAGAAACAAAAGTGCTGTATTGTACTTCTTGAGTGGTTTACATAGTTGGAACAAAAAACCCCAGTGCTATTAAAAATATAATTCTAGGTGAAATTCTGTTCCATGAGAAGCATCCATTTTAATAGAGACTTTGTATACAAGCTCTTTTGAATAATAATATAAAATTAAATTTAAATTGTAAATAACATCCAGATACTAGTTGTTTCCTGGCTCAAATTCTTTTGCACATATGGGGCTAGCATAAGCTTGTGCCTCTCTGCCTACTCTGGGTAATTTTGCATGCAAATAGTTTTAGTGCCTATGTTGAGGTGCTAAAACGTGTTTAGTACACTTGAAAATATTTGCATTGCAAAAGGAGAGCGAATCTCCTGAGGAAAATCAAATTGATATTTTGTATTGAGACCACTCGGCACTGCGTGACATTCTTCTGTGGAGAATTCTGTTTACAGTGCAACTAGCATTTTTAATTGACCTTTAGAGAAGGTCTGGCTACAGCTTTGCCAGATTTATAAACCGTTGGACCATCTTCTGGCAGCATTTACCACATCAGTAGGAGAGAGAAAGAGAAGGAAAGAATCCACTAGCTTTCGCTGGACCATAGCTTTCCATGCCTCAATTTGGTGGATTGGTATGGTAAATACGTTAATTTTAATTAAAAAGTTTCAGCTGGAATGTGCCTAACTAATTAGCTAACTAACTAACCACCTAACTCAGGCAGGGCTTTCGGAGAGCGCAGCAGCCGTGAATGTTGGGGGTGAGGCAGCACACACGCTCCCATTTGCCGCACTCCCATCTGCTGCGTTTACGGGAACCGGTTCGTTAAGAGTCTGAATTGAATCCAAATAAAATGCATTTCTGATGCAAGCCCGATGACTGGTGCCATTCTTCGCTGCATTATGTCAAATTAGAGTTCATTTGGAAAAGAGGTTACAGAAATCTTACATAAATGTCGCATGTATAAAACACTGAGTGAATTAGAGTTCTGCGGAAATTCAAAGTCCAATTTCTATTAACAGATCAACCACCCTCCTGATGGGGCCCGTATTAACCCAAACCGGTGGAAAAAAATGATAACTTGTAATAAAGTAATAAATACAATTCAAGAGGCATGCTGGGAAGAGGTTTGTGTAACTTTTATTTGTAACTGTCTTTTCAATGTTCTGGATGAATCTTATTTTATTATATTAATTCATGTGTAACCTGTCCTCACAAAATTAAAGTAAGTTCAGTATCCACTAAAGAAACATATGATACAAAGTCTACAGGAGGAATTCAAATCGTGGGACTTCTCTCTCTGCACCTCCCTCTTCTGCTGTGGAGTGGTGCCAGGTGGAGTTCTAAGAACTTCCATTGTTTGTAGAGCAGCTCCATCACTTCCACCCCAAGCACCATGCAAGAGAGTTCCTGCTATAGATGCCTAAGATGGCTTCAAACCCTGGGTGTGGTCCAGGCTTTCTCCCTATATTTGACCTTTCCACACCAAATATTTTATGCTTTCATCCCTGCCGCTTTCCATTGTGTGCATGGTGCAGTATTCTGTGTCAATGAAAAGTCAGAATTAGGTAGCAGGAAAAAGCCAAAAGGAACTCATTATGAATAGGAACCAGTCAGGAGAGGCTGACTTACTATGTTTGTGAAACTCCTGTTCGTAATCTAGTTCCTTTAAAACAACCTTTAAAAAAATCGCCTCTGTTGTCTGTGGGATCCTGGCACATCAATCAATCCATTAAGTAAGCAAATAAGGCAATAAATAAACAAGAAATCATTTTGAATTTCATGCATGCACAAACCTTTTGATACATAAATTCCAAGAAAGGTTTAGATGTGGCAGCTAAAGCCTCTGTTCCAGTAGTTTTCCATGGGAGATAAAGAGTTGTGCTAAACAGTGGTGCACTGTTCATTCCGGTCCCCAAATCATGGGGCTCCTTTGCACCCCGTTGGCGTCGGTGTGTGTATATGGTGCATGGCTCAGGGGTTGCTTATATGTGTGATGTGTGTGTATGTGCGTGTGTGTGCAGGGACATGCTGTTAGGGGGAAGCCTACCATACATTTCTACCATCGCAGACGGTGGGCAAACAGCTGTCTCCACAGCTGAGGCCACTGGAACTGCTTGCACTGCTCCAGTGACTGGAGAGCACACGGCTGGTCCCTGGATGGCACAGAGCTCCGTGCCTGCAGCAAAGCACCGGAGCTTTCCTGGGACTGAGCAGGCGGAGACTTTGCCACCAGACACAATAAGCATGTGAAATGGGGTCTCATGAATAATTCATCCCCAGTGTCCTACGAAACAAAGAAGTGATATGTTTGCTGGTAGATAACTCTGTTGTGGCATTTGTAAATCTTGCTGAATTTGGAGTTGTGTTTCATGTTGATGGAGAAATAGCCTTTTTTTTTTTTTTTAATCCTAAAACAAAAAGTTGGGAGTTGAATGCAATACTTTTACAGTGAAGCTCTTCCATGAAATATTGGATGTGTTATACTAATTTGGCTCATGATTCAGGAATTTTAAAAAAACTCTTTCAGTGAAGAGGGATACTAAAATATGGTTTTACTGCCATAAACTACAGCAGAGTACCAGGTTCTCAAGGAAATTATTTTTTCCTTGGTAGGCGACCAGCCCACTTTTTTTTTTTCTTCTTTTTTTTCAGCCCACTTTTGTTAATGCAAGTTTCATTACTGAGGATGAGAAAACAGCGGTGCCTCCAGCATCACAGTATAACATAGGGATGGGGGAGGAAAAATTTTTCACTTGCACTAAAATATTAGTAAAAATGATACTTTGGTGGATTGAACCCTAACTTGTCTTAGTGTCAGTTAAAATATCCACTAATTGAACACGAGTTAAATTGGAAATGAAATGACCCCCAACCGGGTTGAACCATCGTCCTATGACTGCACAATAGCTCTGGACCTAGTGCCTGTGTTCTATAAAGCCACTGGGTAGGATTTATGCATTGGCATAATGAATATTTCCAGAGTATTATATGAAATAGCTAGCTACTCAAACTTATCATAATTATGATTTATAATTAATAGCTCTATGTTCACTTCATTCATTCATTAATAGCTGTGAATTCCTTTCCCTGGGGAGAAAAAGAAATTGATTTAATAGTTCTTCATTGCTTTTGAAGTGACAACCAAGCAGAACAAATCGTGGTGAAGTTGTACGTCATCTCTCAAATGATGATCTTGAATCTGTCTTCTTTTGTTCATTCGTGCTTTCCCCATAACACTTCCCCCCTTCCCCCCACAGTAGCTCCTTGTAGTCTCCCTTGCTTTCAGGTTTCCCCTGAATTATTGTGTATCCATAAACCTCACACAATCTGATATGTTTGGCAGGGAAAGTCAGTAAGAAGGCAGGTTGATTTTGCTGAAAGAAAAAAAAAACAAGCAAAAACAAAATATGGGTTTGCCAATTATATGCTGGAGTGAAAACACAATCCTTCTTGCTTTCAGGTGAGGGACTTGGCAGTTGAGGTGTGAATTGGTAGGCAGTGGGCCCTCCAGTAAAAAGAACAGCAGTGCTGCCCAGTGAGGTGATGTTTGATCTTTTTGTTTTGTTTCAGTTTTTAGGCCCCAATAATGTAGCAGACAGTGGACTCATATATACAGTAAGTGACCACTTTTCTTTCTATATCTTGGCTGTGTAGGATTAAGACTGTAAATAAAATCATGGTGTGTACATAAATTGCTTCTTACCTTTAAATAAGATAATTAGATTTCCAGTGGAGGTAATGACCATATAAGTGGTAACAATTTCCTGGGGCCAGTGAGATAATCATAAGGAATAGTGGTGTCAGCCTCAGGATAAACAAAACATAAACACAGTCTAAAAGGTCTAAGTCAGAGACTAACAGAAACTTTCCTCACTTTTCAATTTATCACTTCTGTCTTCTCTATTGCCTTGATGTAAACTTCGTTTTAGTACAAGAAAGCTGAAATTGCCAGTGTCTTCTCTCTCTCAGCCTAGATGCTTCTTCAGCTTCTGCAGTTATTCCAAGAGCTGAATTCCTTATTGGTCGTCACCTGTTTGCTATGACTTTCCAGAATATCATCAGCTGAACTTCCAAAATTTTGTTTCCAGTATGTCAAAGAATCCTCAAGGGAATAACAGGCAAATTTATGCCCCTAATTTTGCATAGTATTCCATTTAAATGTCCTATATATACAAGGAAATAAAAAGCAAAGGGCATTTAAGAAAGTGTGCTGTGATATTATAAATGGTAATCAAAAAGAAGGAAAAACCAGAAAAGCAATGAACAACTTATAAAATTGATTGTATGGGTATGATTAAAACCAAACCAAACCAAATCAAACCAAATAAGACAAACCACTCTTTGGATCAGAGACACTTGGCCTTGAAAACTGTTTCTGCTACATCTGTACTATAGCAGACATTTAATCATCCTGAATACATTTCCTCTTTTGTACAACAGGGGCAAAAATGCCTATCTTACAAAATTTTAAAAAAAATCACAACTAGGGATCTAATATATGTAAAATATGTAAAGTAATTAATAACTCTCTAAACACATTAGAATCACCTGGAGAGCTTTGGAAAAGCTACTGATGCCTTGGTTCTATCTCAGACCAATTAAATCAGCATCTCTGAGGAAATGGCCTTGGTGTTACAGTTTTTAAAGTCTCCCTGGGTGGTTCTAGCATGCAGCCACAGATTTGAACAATCAGTGGAAAAGCCCAAGACTGGATGAATGCTCAACAAAATGTTTTCCAATTCTTTTTCATGGAGTATGAATATTAGCATAATTATGACATAGAATTTTATTACTGGAAGGCATCCTCAAGGAGTGGATGTGGGTCAAGCTGTTGAGTGCCTGTTTCCCACATGGAAGGTGCCAGGTTCAGTTCCTGGTGCTTCCTAAAACCAAGAACAAATAACAGACAAACAAACAAAAAAAAAAAAACAGTGTAGGTAATGCTGGAAATGAGATTGAGATCAGGTATTCATTCTAGAATTTTGAAGTTGTCCTTCCTTGGATACTTTGTGTTGAAATGTTCCTTCATCTCGCTGAGCATTTCCTGGGTGATTGATATGGAAAATCTGAGCAATTTACCACCACATAGTTATGAGCCATCATACAGGTGCATTTAATATTTAATTACTCTTAAAAATGTTTTTAATAATTAGTAGCAATAACCACTAATTGGCATGTAAGCCATTCTTGCACCAGCAGGCAAACTGTAGGTTTACTTCTGCACACCCACAGTCAATCAACTAAAAATTGTTTCAGTGCTTATCTTATAATTATTGTGCTTAATGCCATTTGCATTCTTGGGAAGCATTTGTGAATAATCAAATTTTTTTCCCTCTCAACCTGTATATATGGAACAGCAAAGATTAGTCCTTTGCTCAGTAACTTATTTACATTTGAATTGTTTAGACATATATAAGGGGAAAATAATGGGTTTTGTTTCTACCTTCCAAATGTATTTCTTCTGCTTTTACTAAGTTAGGTAAACCTCGTATAAAAGATGAACCAGTTCTAGCCTCCTACTTATCCTTTTTGTCCTCTCTTCAATGCTGTACACTATGGCACAATTACATTTTAGGGTAGACCTACAACTTCTAGGTACCTTCACCATTCACAGATATTTTCTATCTTTCACATTTTGCAAACATTTTGGGATAAAGTCCACATATTTGACAATGTCAATATTAAAGGAGAAGGGAAACTTCATTAAAGTTGCATAGTTTATTCCTTGAAACTCAATAATTGGTATATATTTGTGCCAGTAATTGTACTTTTGATGTGAAACTGGTAGCCACAGTTAACCACTAAAAATTCATGAAATAAACTGAGATTATTGGTATGTCAAGTCAATTTTAGAAATAAGTGATGGGTCTGCCAATGTTTTCCTAGTAGTAAGTGGAAAATAAAATTTTATAACAGGAGAGGCAAAATATAAAAATTTGGCTTTATAATTGTAGGTCATTAGGATTATGAACTGACACTGGATAGAGACATGGACATGAATATTCCTTTTTTTGTTTAGTCACTCACTTATTTAGTAGTTATTGGAAATATCATATGCCAAGCAATGTGCTAGCTAATAGGAATAAAAAAAGAATAAAATGTTGTGGGAAAGTGTGGCTTTTGGAATGAGAAAAAAGCTCATTCTGAAAATCTTGGTCCCAGAACTACATAACTGGAATATTTCTTTTGTCATCTGAAATTAGGGATAGTAATACTTTCCTTGAAGGTTTATTGTGAAGATTATATGAAACAATGTATGTGAAATGCTTGGCACTTTTTCTGTACACATGCACAGTATTTACTTAATGCATGTATGCTATAATTTTAATTAGCCCATAGAACTCACAGTCGAGTGAGAGAATGAGATATATCAATCACTTCTAGGGTTCTTTGACTGCAAGCAACAGAAATGAATTCTGGCTGCTTATGCTGGAAAAAAAATGTTGGAAGGCTATGGAGACACTTATGGGATCAATTAGAGGGCTAGAGAGTCAGGCTTGAAAATAAAGGAAGAACTAGGTAAATCTAAGGATTTAAGTAGCAGGAACTTCTCAACAATGAGAGGTCATTGGCCAGTGGAACAAATGCATTCCAATGGTTTTCCTCAGCTATGCATTTTTGTTCTCAAGATTCAAAGTCTTGGGAAGGAGAGAAAGAGGGAAGGGACAGAGAGGCAGAGAGGAGGAGAAACTAGTATTTTAATTGGCTTGGCTTTTACAAGCCCACCTCTTGGAAGGAAAAGGTGGAAAACCTTGATTTATAGGCACACCCAGACCACATACAGTGTGAGAGAAGTAATCCCCCAATGCAAGTCTAAAGGTCATTACCAAAACAAACAAACACAAATGGTGGATGATTGGTAGCCCAAATCAATATAAAACATGTAAACAAAGAATCTGATTACACTGCGATAAGCAGGGCCAGCTTCATGGAAATGTGACCTGTGCCTTGCAGAAGGCCCTGTGCTTAGAAGAGCCCCATACTTGGTTTAGTGCTCTGCTGTTGCCATCTTGAAATTCTTAATAATGCTTTGGAACAAGGGTCCCTATACATTCGTTTTGTACTGAGTTCTATAAATTCGGTAGCTTGTCCTGGTTATACATTCTGTAATGGGGATCCATATGTGGTTCTATAGGAGGACAGAGGAGGAAGAACATCCAGGAAGGAGAGGCCAGTTTAGGGTACAAGAGATGAAGAAGGATCAGAGTTTGCTGAGTGGGAAAAGGAAGGAGGACATTTAGTTAATGATAAACTAGGAGCAAAAGCCAAAGAAAGTTCTTCTGATCAAGGACGTTAAATGTAATTCTAACATAATTTTAACTAAGTCATCCTCTTTGGGAATGGTAACACAAGGAATTTTATGATTAGAGATTGGAGAAAACAACTCCCTCATACTCTTTCTGCATGGATGTGCAAAGCATCCCAGGAGGCCTGCATGAGCTGTGGGAAGAATCCTAGATCCAAATAAACCAGGGTACTTCCAGGCCACTAGAAATGTGTGGCTTAACTATCATCCAGGTCATCATCCTTCCAACCAGGTTGAAATAAGTGGAGGGAAGAGTTGTCCCCATTGTTGGCTTCTGTCTTCTTGGCACAAACTTTTATGTTTATGCCTTTGAGTGTCATAGTGGGGAGAATAAACAGAGGACAGCTTAGTGCTCTCTGCTTTCCACACATTATTTTCACATGGATGCAACTCCGCTTTCACATTTCCTAATACCCAGATGTTTCCCATTCCTTTATCAAATATTTTTCATAGAAACTCAGACTCCTTTTTCAAGGTATGAATTCCCTTAATATGCCCAACAAGTGCTCCTCCAGTCTTTGCTGGAGTACCTCCAGCTTATTCCAATTTTGAATTGATTTAGTTGTCAAAATGTTCTTCTATCCACTGAGCTGAACTTGGCCTCTCGATAAAAATTACCAAGAGATATGGAGTCACCCAGATTAAGCCTGACTTCTCCTCCCTATACAAATTCCAATATATATATTCTCTAATTAACGTGAAAATGATTTGGCCTGTGGGACCCATTACAGAGGGTAAAGACCTTTTTTTATAAGACTCTCTTTTTTTAAGATTTATTTTATTTATTTCTTGCCTGCTTCCCATCCTGCCCCCTCCCCGTTCCTCCCGTTGTCTGCTCTTTGTGTCCATTCGCTATGTGTTCTTCTGTGTCTGCTTGTATTCTCATTAGGCAGCTCCAGGAACAAATCCTGGGACCTTCTGGAGTGGGAGAGAAGTGATTACTCTTTTGCGCCACCTCAACTACCTGTTCTTCTAAGTCTTCTTATTTTTCTCTCCTCTGTGTCTCTTGTCGCGTTGTCTTGCTGTGCCAGCTCTTTGTGTTGTCCAGCACTCCTGCACAGGGCGGTTTTCCTGTGCTGGGTGGCATACCCATGCAGGGCAGCACTCCTGTGCGGGGCAGGGCTCCTGCATGGGCTGGCACTCGGCATGGGCCAACTTACGGTGTGGGCCTCACTAGGAGGCCCTGGGCACTGAACCCTAGACCTCCTATATGATAGATGGGAGCCCAATTGGTTGAGCCACATCCGTTTCCCTTAAGACTTCTCTTAAAGACAACTCCTTTTAGCACCATAGGTTGGGGCCTGAGAGGATTCTTCTATTAATTGAATAGGGGAATGTTATGTCTCCAGGACAGTAAAGTCCAGAAATTTTCACCTGCAGATTCATTTTCCCATTTCTATTTTGAACCTTCTGCAGGGAACACCTTTCTCCATTCTCTTGTCTTTTGTAATCCAGGTTCATATCCAGCTGAAGCCATTGCATGAGAGGCAAAGCTAGGACAGCCCAGGCATTTGCCATTGATGTCTCAGTTTTCTCTAACTCTGTTCATCGTGGCTTGTCTGGGGACATATCCCTATACACTATTTCCCACTGCCCTGGGAGTGGGAAGGATTGGCACTTTGCATAACAGTAGATTTTTCAAGGGAGACCTTATTTTATAAGAGTTGCCCTAAATTTTACTGAGATTTTTGCAATGAAGTGTGGAGTAACATACTGAGATGGCTGTGTTGAAATTAATCTTACTCAATAATAGTAAGATCTTTTCCACATGGTAATCTGTTTTGTTGGTTCTGTAGGGAAATCAAGTCAGTGCCTCTTTTCATGAGCATGAGCATTCATTGGGAATTAAAATAATTCATACTTGGATACTTGCCAGAGAGCTATTTTGACCAAGGACCTTTTCCACAATCTAGAACAGCTTAGTGTTGAGAACTGCATCTCCTCTTTTGTTACATGGTGCTATGCTGGCTTTTAAAGCTGAAACTGAATCTATCACATTCTGTTCCCTTACACCTTGAATATCAGTTTCAGGAGTACAGTAAGAGATAGTCCATTTTTTCCCTTGATTGTCTCCTTATCATTCCTATATACTCTAATTTTCTTTGCACTTTTTTTTCCCCCTCTAGATTATTTGATTCCTGGTCAAGGTAGAAATGTAAAATCCTATTCATAAAGAGTTTGACTATAATTAAGATGATATCAGAAACAGATACAGAAAATAGGAGAACATAAGGTAGAAATCACTATAAAAATACATAGGTTGAAATAATTATAAAAATAGCAGCTAGACTATAGATTGCCTACTATGAGCCATGCATTCTGACGATAATAACAAATACATTTTCTTTAATCCTCTCAACCCTGTAATGAAGATTTAGTATTCATACTTTAAAGATAAGGAAGCTGAGACTCAAAATGTTTAAATATTCTCCCAAATTCAGCCTGCTTTTCAATGGTAGGGCTAGGGTTCAAAGCCATTTTGTCTAACTCCAGAGCTTGTGTTTTTTTAAAAAAAGATTTAATTAATTTAATTATTTCTCCCCACCCCCTTGTTGTTTGCACTTGCTCTATCTATTTGTCTTCCTTGTTTCTTTAGGAAGCACCAGGAGCCAAATTTGGGACTTCTGATATGGGAGGGAGGTGCCTAATCACTTGAGCTTCCTCCGTTTCCTGTTTTGTTGTCTCTCGTTATGTTTTTCTTCTTGTGTCTCTTGTTGGGTCAACTTGCCATGCCTGCCATTGCACCATCTTGCTGTCTTCAGGCACCAGGAACTGAACCAGGGACCTCCCGTGTGGTAGGCAGGAGCTCAATCACTTGAGTTTCCTGAGCTTTTGTTTTAAATGAAAAAGAAGTGAGCAGAAAATCCGGGGCTTCAAACACTTAGTGAAAAGCAACTGGGGCTTCTTCATATTATTCCCCAATATTATATCTTATGAAGCTATGAGATTCAAAGTGCATTTATAGCTCAAATTATTTACCATGAAATCTGGAATTCTTTTTGCTAAATATTGGGCTTCTATAGATGTTATATGACCAAGGTTTTTCTAAAAAGTGTCTTAAGCCACTCCAGATTGGAAGACAAGAGTATTTAAATGTAGAGCTATAGTTGATAGTAATGTAGAAACATAATTTTTGTTAATTTTTCTTAATACTATTGGCAATATTATTTATTTCCTTGCAGCAAAGATTAAAAATACATTAAAATAAATCTATTGAAATACATTTTTTATATATACATTCATATCTCTTTAGTTTTCTTTAGAAGCTAATTCTCTGTTTTCAATGTCATTAACCATTTCAAAGTTTGTCTACAGTGTCAAATCATACGATGTTTCCTCTATCCTTTTTGTTGAATGAAGATATGCACTTGTCTGCCTTGCTTAATAAAATGAAATATCGGTCTTCCAAGGTTGGCAATGCAGGGAAAATCAAAGCACGGGCAGGGTGGCTGGACTCAGTAGGCATCTATAATTCAGGTCTGGCAGGACTGTCTCCTCCATGAATAAATCACTCACTCCTTGGACAACTTTGAAGGAGCTGCACCTGATTTTATCAAGAGAATTAGCCTGGTATAACACATATAGTGACAATGGTAGATAAGTGATAGATCCCTAATGGGGATCTAGAGGGGGCTCTGAGACCCACCCCAATTGGAGGTTCTTCCTCTAACACTAGATTTGGAGGATCTGATCTTGGCATCCCTAGAGGGATTTTTTGTTCCTGTTATTGTGTTTTTTTGTTTTGTTTTGTTTTACAAAACTCTGGTTTTGTAAAAACTAAAACGTACTAGTATGTAAGTATTGGAAGGTAAGTTCCCTTTGAAATTATCTAAAGTAGAAATTGTGGGCAAGAGAAGGAAGTGCTAATATGTACTTAAAAACGACAACAACAACTAAGTGTTCCTTACTTCTCAAGGTCATCAGGAAATTCAAATAAGAACAAGATGTGATAACACAATTCAAACTGTAGAGCGTTATTATTCTTAAACCAAGCTGATGGCAAGTGGATGTATATTATAGTCTGCTTTAGTAGTCATGAATCCTAATATCTGATCAGAAAGCATTTGTGGCTTTGCTTTTAATTTTTTGGGGGTGGGGTTGGTTTACTGCTGGCATTAGGTCACAGAGTGGGTACTAGGGGCCTGGATTCTGGAGCTAAGGGAAGCCTAGATTCCTGCTTCGATTCTGCCACTTACTCTCAGTGTGAACTTAACCTCTCTATACTATTTTCTATCTGAGAAATGGAATAAAAATACCCTCATTAGGTTTTGGCGAGGAATGCATGAGTTAATAAATGGAAAGCACTCATGAAGTGGCTTGATTCAGAGGAAGCACTCAAGACATGTTAGGGGTCATCATTAGGCAGGAAGAAAATGAAATACATTCAATACTGATCAGTAAAGGCAATTGGGCTGATGTCTAAGGAAACACTGTAGTACCCGGGTTTTTAGATTTTCTACATAGACTTCAGTTGAGAAGCATTTTGTAAACGGCATTGAGGAGTGTGGTCAGGCGAAAAGACTCAGTCTAAATGGAAAATGTAATTTCAGTCCCAAGAGAGAACGCCAAGCACCTGTGATTGGTTTTTTAAAAAAATTAATTTAATTTTATAGGAAGAATCAAAATACTCTAGAGAGACAAGAAGGTTTATTGTCCAGAGAGAGGAAGCCATATATCCCCAAAGACAAATCTGTGGTCTGTGGCGTACCAGGTTTGGAATTGCAGAGCTTTTAGTAACCGATATTCTCTGGAGAGAGTGAGGAGCTGAGCCCATGGATGCTAAACGAAGCCTTGGACCATCGTGGCACTCAGCTGTACAGTCCAGCCCAGGTGTTTCATGCTGTGGCACCTTGTCTGGACATAGAACATAGAGCACATGGAGCACGTAGGGGGTAAAACTCTCTTAGACACAATGCTTTTGTCTGTCTGGCTCTTTCTTGGTCCCTCTGCCCTTGGCTTCAGTTTTCCTAAGTCACTATTTTCTTAGTAGCACCATTGGCCATTCTCGGTGACCTTTTCAATTCTTTTAAAAGCTTATGTTCCAACACATAACTATAGTCTTAAGTATGTCCCAATTTTCCCTAAATTTGCAGCTGAATGAAATGAAAGGCTAGATCTTGTACTGGCTGAATGATGATCACAAAACCAGTCAATGATGGAGCTGAACTGGGGACCCATGACTTCACATGCTTGGTGCAACTGGTAAGCAGAGGCATCTAATAGTAACATATTGGATTCACTAAATAATAATAGTAATATTAAACAAAAATAATAATGATAGAAATACTTTTTGCATTTGTCATATGCAAAGCCCTGTTTTGAGTGATTTACATTTATCAACCCATACAGTCCTTACAACAAGACTCTGAGGAAGGAATTATTGCCATTCCCATTTTACAGATGGATAAACTGAAGCATGATCAGATTAAATAACTTTGCCCAAGGTCAAACAACTATTAAGTGACAGAGTTGGTTTTGATTCCGGTTAATCCAGCAGTCAAGTCCATGCTTTTAAGTACAAACCTGTACTACATCTTACTTAATTAAATGTTTCTGTCCACATCTAATTTAACTCATTCTTATTAATATGATTTACTTAAAAAAAGTCTTTAGGCTATTGGTAAGAAACAAAGAATTCATCAAAAGACACACATGCCCCTTTTTGTCCCTTTTATATAAGGCTATCTATATACATAGAAAATTCTTTTTTTTTCAAATCAATTTGTTTCAATAAATATATGTTAAGATATGCCATATGGAGGGCATTTATCTAAGATAGCATGGAGGAGGGGGGATTCCAATTTTTAACATATGTAGGTCCATTCAGTTAACAGTCATGCATAGAGTACCCACTTTCAGAACAATGAAAAAAGTAAAATAAACTTTAAAACTAAAACTGTGCTTATCACCATTCGATTATTTTAAATTCTGATTTTGAGGGCATGGCAAGATTTTGTAGTGCCTTCATTCTTCCCTACTAAAATTTTGCATTCCAAAAAAGTATAGATATAAAAGTAGTTATCAATTGAGCTGTCTTTAAATGATAGTTCATGATCTCTTCGAAAAGTTATTTTACAAGCATATATATCTGGGTTCTACTTTGCTTAGATGTCATTTAATAACGTTAAAATACAAAAAGTGACAACAAATTTAGGTTATTTAAGCCTCGGGATCTGATGTGAACTCACTAAACTCTCTCATTCAGTTCTTCCTCAAATAAAAAAGATCTGTGTAAAGAACCCATCCAAAAGGTTACATCTCAAATAGGATGCACACCTTAATTTTGCTGTAGAGATTTTTCAAAATAGTGAACTACTGAGTAGGATAAAAAATATTTTTTTGTCTAGGTAGTAAAGCCAAAAACTAGCTGCATTATTGCGATAAACTTTGACTATTTACTTGGAGTTTACCCTATAGCAAAATAAAAAAGAACAACAGGGAACACACACACACACTCAAAGATAGAACCTCCATTGAGGACCCAGCCATCCATCCCCTGAAGGGATGTAATCTGTGCATAACAATGCTTAAATCAGCAGGACATTTACAACACATATTAAGTGGTTTGTTATTTATTTCAAGACTTTAATTGGCATAATATATTAACTGCATTATTGCAATAGTTCCACTTAAGGTTTTGTTTTTTTTTCCCAAAAAGAGAAAGAGAGAAAAAGGGAGAAAGAAAGAATCAAACAGAATTATGCTATGGCTTCGGTTTTGTTATTCCTTTAGCCTGAATGAACTGTTAAAGTTAAAAAAATAACACAACAAAAAGGTTTGCTTCAGAAACCATATTTTAGACTCAATTCGATTTTATTAAACCCAGACCAGTGCTTTTTTCTGCCATTCTAATAGAACCCATTATGAGAATTTTTTTTCCCAGGGACAAAAACAACACCAACTTTCTCTCCCTAAGGCTTCTTTTTGTTCATTTTCGTTGCTATTTGGAGAAAAATCTCATTAAAATATTATGAAGCACATAGCTTAATTATGTGCCAGCCTTCGCCAATAAGGAACATCTGTAGCAGAGTATATGTATATTTATATTCCAGTAAACTTGAGTGCAGATTCTCTCCTTCACCCCCTTCTTTACTTTGCCTCTGTTTTAAAATTCTTTGTCCTGACTGGAGCCCGGCAAACGTGTGAAGCACGCAGGCTACAGTGCAAGCATTGTCAGGCTGTCCGGGCTTGAGCGCCAAATGTTATTATTCCATCATTAGCCTGTAATTCACGCCAGGGTAAACTGTGCTCTGCAAAATCCCTCCAAACCTTCTTCATTCTTTTTATTCCCGCAGTTATTTTTAAAATGTATCTTTTTCCTCATTCCCTTTCTGGCACAGAAGTATCTGCAAAGTGCATCTAACCCACACCCAGTTCCCAAATCCGTTCTTCTCTCCCTTCTTTACATTATTCCACTTGCTTTAAAACCAAAGAAGCTTGGGCATAATAAAAACATTGAGAGCTTGCCTATACCACAAATATTTGTGGAAAGCACATGGTGCCATTTTGCCGGACTACTCTTATTTGTTAAACTGAGTTAAGTGTAATGCGATTCCAAAAACTGCCTTTAGAATGAAAGAAACGGCTTATAAAGCCAGGGAGATAATTACCCCAATCTGGGTTACAGAAAATGCACAACAAAGGAGCACACTCCCACTTTGTGTGTGTTTTGTGTGTGCCTTTTTTTTTCTTACCCTTTGTTAATGAACCCAAACATGTAAATATTCCATGGTGTACGCCGTAAGTGGATAAAAATCAACCTGAATTCTGCACAGACACAAGAAACACTGACTCTGTAGTGGACATTGGCATGTTCATAGTGGAAAACCCTCCTTTCCAGAAGGGAGGATTTTTTTCTTTTTCTCCCTCCATCTAGCAAACACCCACCCAAAAGTTTCAGTTATCAACCAGTTGCCAAGATTCTGACACCCACCTACCCTTCATTTTAAGCTGTCAGTCTATTTTTGCACATGTAAATAAAAGTCAGTTTGAAAAAAATTAGGTTCTAAAACCTTTCATGTGTATTTCATAAAAATACAAAAGAATCCTTCAATCTTACTGCCTCCCCCCCCATCCCACTATGTTGTTTTTATGGGAATTATTATGTTATCAGACTTTCTATTGTTGGGAATGTCTTTTGGGATGGTTTTGTAGACTGGACCACTCTTAGTTTTCTTTTCTTTGTCTGCCAGTTGTGTCTAGATCTCAACTACTTTCCAAAACAATTATTTCCATACGTGTATGTGTATGTAAATATTAATAATTATTGCATGTGTGTTTATTTATATGTATATAAATAAACATCATCCCCACACATATTTCCTACTTTTAAAGTGCTAGTTCTTACTCCATAAAAGATTCATGCTCCCCAAAGCAGTTTATTAACATACTTTGTTAAAGTAGAAAGAAGGAACAAACCCTTTACGTTTTCTTGTTTTATGTTTAGAAGAAGTGAACCTTGCAGGTCTGAGCTAAACTCTCTGGTATGTTTTAGCAGAGTCCAGATTACGGGCTGTATGTTTTGAAACTCACATCACCCAGTTTTCTCAAAATCCATCACCGCAATTCCCTCTTTAAATTTCATCTGGATTGTCTCTAACAGCCCTCTAACAGCTGACCCCATCATTTCCTTCTCTTATTACTAACATGCTTCTCCCCACATGTACAACAGTAAGCTCTTTCTCAGAGCAAAAGGCAAAAAGAAATAGGATTTCTTTCCTTCCAGATAGAAACTTTTTTCTTGCCTGAATAGCAACAGGGGACACAGAAAATGAACCGGAGCTCAGAAGAGACATACTGCAGCACGTCACTAAGGTGCATGTAAGGATAAGCCCATGAAGCCCTCCAAGCAGGATTTGGCAACAGAACTGTCCCATTGAGCCAAAAAGCCAGCCAGGGCATGGGAGCTTGTTATTATGGCTTGCTCTGTAAGTAAGACTTGCAGGGAGGGTGTGAGGGCTGCCTAGCGTGAAGCCTGCTTAGGAGACTGGGGGACAAGGAAATAAGACGGCTTTTGAAAGATTCTGAGTGTTGAATCAGACCGTGGATGTTCTCAAATGTACTTGGATCTTATTTTGAATCCTATTACTTTAAAGACAAGGCAGTTCCAAACATGGAAAATTGTAAACTACCTGTCAGATCTGGGTGGGAGGAAATGCATTTGAATGAAAAAAGTACAAAGTACACATGACTAGAAATTAGCATCAACCCAGTAATGGCAGGAACTAAAGACTTTGACAGTTTGGGTTAAGAAAACCTAAAATGATGGTTTATCACCATCCGAATTTGTCAAACATTATTGATTCTTTCTATCTCTTTCATTTTAGTTTCTAAGCATGATTGGATTATTTTTCCTTCACTTAATATTAGATCAAATCATGTGAAATTGCCCATATTTGAAACCTTTTAATGTAGAAAATGCAATTTTCAGATAGTTCAGCCTAACAGTTCCCTCCCTTATGATAATTTGTTTCATTTCTCACGCTTGACTCATCCTCCAGCCCAGCATTATTTTGGTTTGGTTTTGTTTCTTCTCCTCTGCTTTCAAATTTAGTTATCCTTCATGTTTTTATGCCTGTTGAAATTTTGGAGAAGTGGATAATGGTATAATGAAAAGAAACAATTTTTAAAACCTGTGTTTAACATAGAGTCTAAATGAGATAGTTTTCCCTGCAATTCCCTTCTGAGGCTCCTGTATAAAGTCCAGCTTTCCAGATCATTGCCCGCTGCAAATATTGGAGCCAGGACGTCATGTTTGATGGCCTTGAGGCCTTTATTTCACTTAAAGTATTAACAAAGGGAAACCTGATTTTAAAAATAATCCATGTAAAAGAAATAGGGTCAGGGAGACGAGTATGTTTATAAGCTCTATTACAGACTTAAAGTAATCTTTTCATAAACTAAGTTGTCCCAAGGGTGGGGAAGGGAGTTTCCATAAAGAGTGTTGTCCATATGCTTCCAAAAGTGTGGGAAAGGGAAAGATGGTTATTTTCTCCCCTGTTCCCTGGAAGAGGTCACACACTCTGGAAAATGATGTAGACTGGTAACAGAGTAGAAAGGATGCCTTTCCAAGATGGCTGTGTTTAGTCCCCCATTTTTATGGAAGCTGAACCAAATCAAAGGGCAAATACAATTTGACTGAGAATCTGGAGTGAGCAATAATCTGAATTTATTCTGTTTTGAGTTTTTCAGGGTCTTCTTCAGTTTGTAGGGGAAGATGTGAATGGAGAAATTAAAGGCCAAACTTGGTTTAACTCCTCCATTCCTGTTGACCTATCAAGAAAATGTAGCCCAATATACTTCATCAGTGTAGAAATCATAATCAAAGGGTGATTTTTAAAGTTTAATACAATTCAAGTAATTACAAGTAATATGTGAATAAAAATCTTGATTCTATTTTACTTCCCTGGCATATAAAAGCTTGAATTTATATTGGTTTTAAAAATCATGCTACCATGTCTCTTGAATGTAAGAGTTTTGTTTAAAAACTTTACATAGCATCATTAGAAAGTTTAAAAAAAATGCTCCCATGAGTAAAATAATAATAACGACTCTTTATGCTATACTTCATAATTAGGAAAAGTAGAAAAAATTCAGTATTTATTTTGAAACCAATAGGTGGTGCTATAAATTTCTATATTTTAATTCAAAGCAATATAAGCAATATGCTCATTTTACTTTCCTGTTCCTTGGTGGCATTAGAAATTTCCCTAATTATCACAGCAGGATTTTTCATGGCATACATTCAAAAAAAAGAAAAGAAAAGAAAAGAAAAGAAAAGAAAAGAAAAGAAAAGAAAAGAAAAGAAAAGAAAAGAAAAGAAAAGACAAAGAGCCCGCATTGACTTTCCCAAACAGTTAGCCACTGAGGTATGTCTCTTCTCCACTGGAAAATCAAATATAACTCAAAGTATGAACTCAAGTGAAGAGCATCTATACAATCTTCAGCAAAAAACTATATTCACAGAAACAGATTTAGGCATAATACTCTGTGGTCCCTCTTTTTGTCCTATGGCTTCCACTAATAAGAATGCCATGGATGACCATAATTCTAATTATTTCACTTAGCATTGTATTACATTAGATTTGTGTATAAAACAATGACCACAGTATTGTGATAACATCATGACTCTGTTATCAAGGTATCATGGATTCTCAGGGGCAGGCAGCACAACAGAATCTTCGAGGTTAGGCAGTTGCAGATGAGACAACTGATAAGATAAAAGTTGAAAATGCTAGAAATAGGCACTTGATATTTGCCATCATTGGGAACCAGTGTGTTTCTGGTATAAAACAGAAAAGTTCTGAAGGTTCAAAGACAGTGGAAAATGAAAAGCCAAACTCCATGGCAACTTTCAACTGTAAATAGTAATCTTAAATTGATGCATTTTATCAATGTTTATCCTATAGATAAAAATCAAAATCCTCTTCTCTCCTTCTGCAAAGGTAGAGGAGTCCATAGTTTTCCAGGTGTGTGTGTGTCTGTGTGTGTGTGTGAAGCTGGTACTGGAGAAACATAAGAAGTCCAATGAAATTTGGTAATGGCGCCAAAAAAAAAAAAAAAAAGAGACTCTGGCAGCTTCAACTAGCTGCTGTGTTAACCCTATTGTTCCCCAAACATCTGGGCGATTTTTCCTCTCTTCTTCCAGATGTTTTGGTGTTTTGTGGAGATTGCCATAAACACTTGTCAGGACTAGTGAGAAGCCTCGTTACATATAGGAAGATGTGTTTGGAGAAGACATAATAATTTGCATAAGATTACATTCCCCATCACAGATTTAGTTTCCTCCTTCCCACCAGGAGACCCCTCTGGGCTGGCAGGTTACTTTCTGCTTCCCTTAGGCTGGTTTTTCTCTGCCCTTCAAGGATCAGGCTGCTTCCTCCTGGCTTAGCTGGTAACCAGCTGATTGGACTGAGCCAAAGACAGGATTTTCCCAAACAACCAGTCATTTTAATATTCATGTTAGATATTTTATAATATTTAAGGTAGAAGCAAGAGAGAACTATAAATTGGGAGTCACAGCAAACGTCTTGTAGGAAGCATTCCTAGAAGGTATAGGGAGGTGATAGCCCTGTTCTGCACGGCGCTGCAGAAAATTCACCTGGCGCATCACATTCTGATGGGTACCACATTTCAAAATCCATTTAGAAAAAATTGGGGTACATCTGAAGGCGAGTAACAACAATAATGAAGAGATGTAAAAAGCCATATGAGAAATAGGTTAAGAGATTTCATACTTTTAGGCTGAATAAAAGGAGATTGGTGAGGACATAGTAGGGTTGGATCTGATAACTGTCTCCTAATATTTGAAGGGCTGTCATAAGGAAGAGGCATTAAAGTTATTTGATATGATGCCAGAATATTTATCAAGGATTAATCGAAAGAAGTTGCCATTTGGTATCTCATTTCACTGTCAAGATGTTAGCATTGGATGTAAATAGCTTTCTTTCCACCATTATAAATTGAAATCCAACAAAAAAATGAGACCAGTTATAAACAAGTGAAATAAACTTAAGTAAACACGGTATATTTTGGCTCAGTAGCAAAAAGGACCTTCTTTTTTTTTTTTTTTTCTCCCAAGTACTGTAGCTATATTTAATTATTTAAGGGAAGAATCCAAGTATGTGTACAGGTACTAACAAAAATAAAATGACCTTATTTCCATCTCCAGAGCCATCTTTACTTATCCCGTCTTTTGAGGCAAGGTGTGCCAGTGTTTCTGTGAAGGTTCTAAAATGAGTTCTTCTTAGAATTTGAGCTTCAAAGGTCCCAAACCTTTCTAAAACTGGTAAAGGAACGACACCACAAGAAATACCTCTGTGTGGAGGTGAGCAAAGAGGTGATGAGTGACAGAGCTGTTGTACTGCAATTAAAGCGCCCCAATGGAATATCTCCAAGGCTGCTAGCCTGGGACTTAGCCCCATTCGGCCCTTTGGGTCTCAGCAGACCTACTCCTACTTGCTGGTGGTGCTGGCTTGGTCCTGGGTTCTCCTGCTGGCCCTAGATCTGCCGCTCCTCGTGCTCCACCAGGTCTAGTCACTAGAGTCCAAAAAGAACCTTCTTAAGTTGATCTAGCAATAAATATTTATTGGATACCTGTTATGTGCCAGGTACTATTCTAGGCACTGGAAACAAAGCACTGGACAAATCAGAGCTCTTGCTTTCATTCTAGGGTGAGGAAGATGGAGCAAATAAGCAAAACAAAATTTGTGTTGTGTGAAGAGGTGGTCAGTACTATTAAGAGAAAATGGAGAGAATGTTTGGGTGCTGTTTTAGACAGTGGTCAGTTAGTACTCTGTGCACATGGAAGGGAGCAATTTTGGAGGTTGGGACTAACCAATTTTGGAGGATTTGTTTCTTGCTTTTCTACCCTACTAGCTTATGCATTCAATTTGAGCATGGGGCATGTCTCACTGATCTCTGTATGGCTAATGCTATCCATCATCTACATTGTATTACTTAATCAAAACATACAGAGTGAAAGTTCTATACGGAATGAGGCATTGCCTATAATGAACAACCTCTAAAATTCTGTCTCAACTCTGATGATATATGATTACTTTCTCTTGTGGGCATCCACCCTTTTCCCCCTCTTTTCCCAATTCTTTTTTTTTTTTTAAGTTTTATTATTTATTTATTTATTTATTTCTCTTTCCTACCCCCCCCCTCCATTGCCTGCTCTGTCCATTCGCTGTGTGTTCTTCTGTGTCCGCTTGCATTCTTGTCAGTGGCACCGGGAATCTGTGTCTCTTTGTTGTATCATCTTGCTGCGTCAGCTCTCCATGTATGGTGTCACTCCTGGGCAGGCTGCGCTTTTTTCCCCACAGGGTGGCTTTCCACGCAGGGTGTACTCCTTGCACGTGGGGCTCCCCTATGCGGGAACACCCCTGCATGGCACAGCACTCCTTGCGAACATCAGCACTGCGCATGGGCCAGCTCACCACACGGGCCAGGAGGCCCTGGGTTTGAACCCTGGACTCCCATATGGTAAGCGGATGCTCTATCACTTGAGCCAAATCCGCTTCCTTTTCCCAATTCTATATTCTCTTTCTTTCTTCTCTAAGCCCTGGACAAGTAACTATTAGTTTGGATTTTTAAAGTTGTAAAGATGGAAAGCCTTTAGTGATAAGGCTCATAAAAGGACCTGCGGGGAAGATAAGGTAGCAGGAGAAATCATCAAATCCTTCTGGCCCCAGTGCTTACAAGTCTGGGCTCCTCCCTCAGGCTCTTTCTTGGAAAACAGGAACAGCAATTCAGCTGTAAGTGTGTGTGTGTGTGTGTGTGAGACACACACAACTTGCCTAGTTAGGATTAGATTCAGCTGCATGGAAAGAAAATCTAAATTAACTGTGGCCTAAACACTGAAGAAAACTAAAAGTTTTCTTCTCTCATAAATATCACGGAGGTTGGACATTCGGAGCCAGTAAGGCAGCTGCACAAACTCTTTGGAGACCCAGAGGTCTTTGAAGTTTCCATTACACCTACAGTGAGGCTCTCATCTATATGGTTCTAGGGGTTACTGGAGGGCCAGTCAACATATTATGAATTTGAACTTATAAAATGAACACTAATATCTGAACTACTTTCATCTGTTTTATATATTAGAGTTTCTGTTTAATAAAAGAATTTTGGTGCTACAGAAATTGGAAAACTACTAATCTCTTTTACAGGCGAGGATACTGAAGCTCAGAGAAATTAAGTACCCTACTTTAGACCCAGAGCTAGTTCCTGACAGAGCCAAATGAGAATTGGAATCACCTAATCACATCTGTGCCGTTTCCACTATTAGAACAGTCAGTATCTCATTCAAATCACACAGTGAATATAAGATGAGAGGAGCAGATCATACCACATCATGGAATATATCTACCAGACCACATCCATCTTCACAGTGTTGAGTAAATGTCATCTGCTTAAATGGTGAAGAATTCCATAAAATAAGGATAGACTCCATCTTTAGAAATATCACACTGTTTTGGCAGCAACTTTTCACCGAGGACAATATGAGAAAGTATAGGCAAAACTGTACCTTAGAATAATACTAATGTTCAATTTAAAAAAAAAGTGGCCATCATTTACTATACCAATCTGTTCTGAAACATCCCTGAATGATCACTCTTCTTTTATTTTCTTGATTCAAAGACCTTTCAAAGATGTTTGGAGTAAATTCTGTGCATTTTCTACAGTAACCAGGAAGATGTAGGACAATTGATTTGTTAAGATTGAAAGGGAATTGTTTCCTTTTCATATCAAAATTGCTAAAGAAAATGAATGCTTTGCCTTTATATTCAAGGAATGCAAGCCATTTAAATGGAGCCTCCATGAAAATTGGGCAAAATAGTTTCAAATAGGGGTTGAATACATTTGAAACTGAGAAATATGCCAGAATCAGTTCCTATTTTGTATGTAATTGAACTGATTGAATTACCATTCCTGCCCAGAACCACAGAAGCCCAAGAGACTCTGGGGCCAAAACCACAAACAATGGTTCTTTGTCTAAGGGGAGCCCATGGTTGGGTTTTTACATGCAAACGTGTGTGATTTCAATGTTAGCAGAATGATTAAGAATTCAGCTCTGTCTCAGAGTGGGTCATGTGGCTGTCAAGAGTTGCTCCGTCCAGCCCCTGACTTATGAATAGAACACGCTACCACACATGAAAGCACGGAAAATCTTTTTCCTTTTCTCAGTTCTTTAAAAGTGGAAATCCATCAGATGTGTGATTTGTTCCTTCCCAGTTTAGAAACATATAAAGCAAACTGGTACCTCACATTTACAAGAGAATGGTGCAAAAGTCGATGATGCTTGCCTGACACACAGCACCACCATGTTGGGATTGCTGGGGAAACCAGGGAAGGGAAGGTGATAGCCAGATGACACTTATGGAGTGATTCCTTCCACCGACTGCACATCTGCGTTGAGCTGCTGCCCAGGATAAATAAGTATGCTTTGATTTGCTGCAGCTCAGAATTAAAATGTGGAGAAGCAGAACATATTCTGCAACATGCCAATGATGTAAAATTGTTGAGGGTAAGATGTTGACTCTTATGTGTGTGTGCATGTACACACCAGCATAGTTTGCAAAATTGTGTGTTCTTGCTTCTGAATAGCATATATTTCTTTAAATGTAAGTTATGCCATGGACCCAAGAGATTTAGATACACTCCATGGGAAAAGCCCAGTTTACAAGTATTAGGAGAATAATGAAACAGTAGTTTGTCAGAAAGTCTTTGTCTGGAATTAAGATAGACCTATAGCTGGCTGAATAAATGATACTAAAAGATATTTCCTTTTCATCTAAATCCATCAGGGCACGGTGTTGGTAGAAGGTAGAAAACATGTTGTAATATTTTCATCTATTTAGGTGTGTTTTGAATGTAGTAGGTGATTAATGTTTGTTCATGAAACACATACCATATATGTACATTTAAAATGTAAGCATTTCACAGTACAAGAATAATATTAATTTTCCCACTAACTTTCATCTATTGCTGCTTAGGTAGCCCATATTCAAAGTTAAAGGCCAGGTTCCTAATTATTGGTTAAAGCAGAGGTTCATGGGACAATAATATAGACTATTGGGGGATTATACATCAGTAGCCTGCATAGCTAGAATGCCCTAAACCTAATTTTCCCTTTAATAATAGAATTAGGCCTGGATGTATTAAAACACCTTTTCATGTTGGCATTCCATTTAATCTTATGGCATGATTCTGCCACAGTGTTCCATATCTACAGTGACCCAATGCAGTAGTAGAAACGAAACGTTTGATTCTGCAAGACTTCTCTTGGCTGGTTGGCTGGGCATGTAAATAGCAGATTTTTTTACTTTTTAAGATTTATTTATTTATTTATTTTCCCCCTCCCCTTCCTCCTGCCCTGCTGCTTTTGATGTCTATGTTGTCTTCCTTTCTCATTTTCTCTCCTCTAGGGTTCACTGGGAGACCCCTGATGGGGAGAGAGTTTCCCTGTCAATTACGCCACCTCAGTTCTGGTTTCTGCTGGGCTTCACCTTGACTCTCCCCTTGTCTCTCTTTTGATGAATCATTGTCTTGCTGGGTGACTCACTTGCATGGTGCACTGGCTCAACACACAGGCACTGGCTCACCATGTGACCACTGGCTTGCCACGCAGGTACGCTTTATTTTCTTTGTCACCAGGAGACCCCAGGGATCGAACCCAGGTCCTCCTATATGGTAGGTAGAAGCTCTATCACTTGAACCACATCTGCTTCCCAACTTGGGTCACATCTACTTCCCTTAAGCCACATCCACATCCAAGGAGATCTTATAAGTTTCTTAGAGCTGTGGACTTGCCATAATATTATGTAGTAAAGGAAAATGAGATATAACACATATATTCTATTTCCTTATTTATGATTTTCAGAATAATAAATATTGGTGGCAATAGTATCATACATTTATTTGAGTTGTTGTAACTATTGAATCAAAGGGTGGGAAGGAAACTTTGAGGTTTTTGGTCAACTTCCCTTATTGTAGGTGAGGAATTCAGGACCTAAAAAATTTACCCCTTGTTATTTCCAAAAACTAGAGCCTGACCTCCAAGCCACAATTCCCATGACTTTGTTCCCCTTATCTGTCCAATTATTTGAGTCATTTAGGCCAAATATCTTTTATTAAAGAAAAATAAGGTTTTGTGTGTCCTTGCTATCCATATGGTTTATTAAACCTCCAAACTTAACTTCCATCTGTTTTCCGCTTCCAAATTCCCTGATGCCACCCAGTTCTCCCTGGCTGCCAGGAATATTAATTTTTGTCCATGATTGAAAAATCTCCAGTCTACAAACACTAAGAAGTCTTGTTTTCAGTATGGAACTTCCCTAGTAATATTGGGGAACCCCAAACAAAGGGGCATTTGCCAGGAATTTTTTATAGAATCTAAATAAAAGCCACTTCTGAATTTTATCTCTTTATTATTCTCTAGGCCTGCTTCTTTAATTTAGATGAGAATCAGCCACACCAGAGAGTCCTTCCCGCACTGGATGGAAATTCTAAAGCCCTCTGGCCCAGACCCACACTACTGTGGAATTGGCTCCAGGGTAATAAGGGCTCTGCACTACAGTGCAACAACAGGACTCGTGATACATTGCAGTATGTTGTGGCCCAGCATCACCATATGGCTTCTAAATGTGCCATGAAAAGCCACCAACCATTTAAACATCTAATGAGTAAACTGTACACACACACATACACACACATTTAAAATTTTGTCATAAACTGGTTAACTTCTTCAAGCACATTAAAAAAGGAGTGCTAGTAGAAGTACTCATTCTATGAACACAAAATCAATGATGAAATGGTAGAGCCCTGCTATGCTGCTTTGAGAGTTGCTTTTTTGCACAAGAAGCATTTTCTGAAGTTGCTTTGAATAGGCCCTTAGACGCCACTTCAGTGTTAATGCTACCGAGATGTGGGGGTTTACAGTGAAGTAGAATAAATGTCCATGCTTTTGGCTTAACATTGGAAAAGATATTGTGTGTGTTTAACTAGAGAGCCGTGTTAGTGTTTAGAGTCCATATTTTTACTTTCTTCACAGCCCAAACAGGCTTCTTGGGGCACATTTTGGGCCCTGGCTCACCCAGCAGGGCCTGCCAAATGAGGCCATCACATTACCTAATTCTGCCAGTCCCTTTGGGGATGATACCTTGCTGATCCAAGTGTGTGTTCAGATTTTTCAAAATGCCTCCGATTTTAAAATGCACTTTAAACTGGAAAGAGTCACTCCTGAGTATGTAACTAAGGAAGTTTGTATTTCTCATTCTTTGTTTGGTACAACAGTTCAGGTGTGGGTATGAAAGAAGATAAAGGGATGTCACAAGAACTTCTGATGGCAGATGTGTAGCTGGGACTGAGGACAGTCATTCCCACACAGGCAAATCCTATTAAGGCTAGTCTGTGATCAGATGAAATAAAACAATATTGCTAAGTTTCTTAAGAGGATTTATTTTGGGGAAACTGTAAGTGAATAGAGATGAATTTAATATCTCTAAAATCCTTACAGAATTTTACATTAGGTTTTCTGAAATTTTGCCATATGATAAAGCCTAAGTATGAATTTTAGATATTACTCTAAAAGGATTGCTATATAATTTTATTTCCTCTTCTCACTTTTTAAAAAAGGATAATGACACTTATTTACACATCTCCTGAGAATGAGACATGCTTTCAAGAATTGGCAGAGACTTCTTGATGACTATTTGTATAGGTTCAAATTTGGCCCAAAGATTATTTGGTTGAGGAGTTCATCTATATTCTGGATAAAAGATTTGGTACAGAACTATAATTTCAAACACTTAGTATACAAAATTGTGCAAAATTCCACGAAAATTTCAAAAGGCTCAGAAGACCTTTTGAAATTGGAAGAAGTTATGAAGAAACTTTCCAAGTTCATTGTAACCAATAGAAAGAAAAACTGCCTCAGCTAGAGAGTGATTCGACTCTCTGGTAGATTAGCTAGTCGATTAAATTCAGCTAGTAAATTAATTTTATATTCCCTCATAATTAGCTTTGTGAATCTTCTCTCATTAGAGGCTTTCTATTTATGGAATCACAAATGGCATCTGTTGTGGAAAAATACTCACTCTTTTGAAAGTTAATCCAGAAATAGACTCCCATTAAAATAAAGCAAACTAGTAGAATGTTGGAGGTGGGGGTGGGGGGGTGGGGGCAGATCATGAGACCATTAATTTTCTGGAATAGCATTCTGTGTCTCCACCAGCTCCTGAATGAGTACCGTAGAAAGCAATGACAGATACCCACCATTAGCATACTGTCCCTCTGTCTCTCACATCTGATTTGGCCCTCAGACCTCCCTCTGAAATCAGTGCAGCTGGCAGCTGGTTTTGATTGAGAATTACGCCGTTAAAAGCAATATTAGCAGGCGGTCAGTGCAGATAGTGAACTACCTTTTCCTGTAGAATGGAGAGCTAATTACTTGTCTTGAAATTTCTTCCCCTCTTCAAAGGAAATCAGTCTGATTTCTCCAAAGTTATCTAGTGTAAAAGAACCATGCCTCCAAATCAGTGTTGCCCCTTTTTATTTTTCTCATAATTTCTGAGATTTTCACTGTTACTCTGGTCTTCATATCCTGTTTTTCTGCTTCCACTTAGACATGCCAATTAAGGAAAGATATGGCTTATTTTAAAAATATGGTCCTAGTGCTGACTGTAAAGAGAGCTCTTAAACAGGCCTGAACTCTTCATCAGGATTAGCTGAACATAGTAAGTAAATCCCTTGTTGAATGGTGACCTTGTAAAGTCTCCAACAAGCAGGGCTGTACTGAGCTTTGTAGCAGCTTAAAGAAACAAACCTATTCCTTCCCTGGGGTCTCACAATTATCCACCAATCCCCTACCAGGCTATGTAATAGGCAAGATGCCACTGCAAGAGGCTAGCAATGGTCTGTGTAGTCCTCAACATGGGGTCCCAGAACCAGCAGCCTCAGCCTCAGCGTCACTTGGTAGAATTGCTTGTTGTCGGCCTCCAGTTGGGTCTGGGTGGAGACCAGCACTTTGTGTTTTAGCAAGCCCTCCAGGTGATCCTGATGCATGCTAGACTTTAAGAACCAATGGTCTAGTGCATTCACAGATTTCCTGTTAATACCTGTTGGCTCAAGCCTGGATTAACTTCACTTAGGGGGAGCACAGCATCCTGAAATCCAAGATAGGCCGATACATCAATGCCAACAAAGGCATCAAAATATCTTGGATATCTTAGGATAGTTTGATTCTTAGATCTCTCTCTCTCTCTTTCCTTTCTCTCTCATAGACACACCTGCACACATTACCTTATTATATACTACATCATTCATTCAACAAATACTTGTTACCATATATCAGAACCATTCCAGAAATTGGGAATATTGTAGTAAACTAAATGCATTAAGCCCTTGATCTAATTCTACTTACAATCTGTAGGGGAGAACTTCAAGTCTATAAATGAGATAATTCATGAGGTGGTAATGTGTGGTTAGGGAGTGACAGGGTAGGGGTGCTCACTTGGACAAAGCGGTTAAGGAAGTGAAGACAACTCTTTTGCCCTGTCTCACATCTTCTCAGCCCACTTTCCTATTCCAATCAACCTTCACTGTAGCAGCCAGCCTCACATACTTATTTGCTTAAGGGAGGTAATATTCTATATGGTAATCCTTGAACAACTGGGGAGAGGGAGCCAGTAGATAAATGCTCCCCTCTTTCTCATCTGGGACAGACAGTTCTGGGGAGCATTCTACATGATCCTCAGAAGGACCCAGGCAGACTGAACTCCATTTGCCCATATCTGTGAACACGTTAATAATGCACCTTAGAATTACTTTTCTTCCTCATTCCTTTCCTTGGGATCAATTCACAAATTAAACTACTTACCTACATGCAAGCCTGTTTCAGGTTCTGAGTTTGGGAAAACCCAGTCCAAGACAGTAGATCTCTAGAAAAAGGTGGCATTTCAGTAGAGACTTAGAAACATGAGGCATGACATCCTGCAGATACCTTGGAGAAGAGTGTTTCAAGTAAGAACAGATGTTCTGAGACAGGAATACGCTTGACATGTTTGAGGGTCAGCAAGGAGGCCAAGGTAGTTTATGTGGAGTAAGTGTAGACTAAAGAGAGGTAGGAAATATGGTACTGGAGAAGTAGGATGCCAGATGGTATATAGTTGATATGGTATATGTAGGACATTATAGCCTATCAAAAAGACTTTGGCTTTCATTTTGAGTGCAATGGGTAGTCAGTGGTGGATTTTGAGCAGAGCAGGTACATCAATCTGAAGGACATTTTTAAAGGATTACTTTGGATCTTGTTTTTACAGAACAAACTACAGGGTAACAAAGGTATTATAATCAAGACCATTTAGGAGGTTTTTTAAGTAATTCTAAATAATCAGAACTCTGATTGTAGGAGTGGAGGTGACAGAATTTGCATTTGGATTGCATATGGGATGAAAGAGAGAAATCAAGGATGGTTCCAAAGTTTATGGTCTCAACAACTCGAATGAATGGAGTTATCAATGAAAGGAGTGAAAAGAGAATTCATGAAGAAAATAAATGACACCTGATCTGAAGAAAAGGAAACAACAAAACTATAAAGTTAATTCATATTCTGTTTCATCAGTAGCATTATAATCTCACACTAATGCCCATTGGAGAGTCAGACATTATTCTTGGCCTGAAAAACTACATACAGATTCTGTCCATAATACTATAAATTAAGGAATCTTCATCTTTTTTTGGGACCTAGCACATATTGGCACAATGGAGACACTTTCTCAAATAACATAGGAGTAGTATTAATAATATTGATAACCACTCTCAATCAATTATTATATTTAGTCCATCAAACAACTTGAACATTAGGTATATTTGTCCTTATTTTATATATGATGAAACTGGCAAAATTGTAGCTAAGTAACTTCTCCAAGGTCTCACTGCTTATAAAGGGCAGACCTGAGATTCAAGCCCAGGTCTTCCTGATGAGACACATTTTTACTATTGCACTCCAGCATCTCCTGCTTTCTTTCACATTTTATCATAGTGTCTGTCCAAACTAGTCTTGCTTCCAGCCATAAATCCAATGGAATTTTATTTCTCTCTCATGTAACAGTCAAATGAAAAGATTCCAGAGATAATATACAGTTTTAAGGGATTGGGGTCTTTCAGTCTTGTTGCTCTGGTAGTTTCTTTCTAATCCCTTTCCTTCCACTTCTTCTGCAGCAGGGCTTTGAACAGATCTTCTAGGTAGAGTCAGAATCAGGGGCAAAACCATTTTACCCTAAATACACTATCATGGGTAATTATACCAAATTGGTTTGCTTTCACCACTTTCATTTATTCCTTCATCACCTATCTCTGTAATATTCTTTGGCACTTTCGTCTTTCCTCACTTCAATGCATCTTTCTCTTAAATACCTGATGAACACAAATGACTTTTAATTTTTTAGATGAACGTAAATGACTTTAGAACAATATGCACAGTTGATAAGGTGTATAGATTATATTTTTGACTCTGTTTCTCTCCCTTTCTTCCTAGCATTTGCAGTTTCCCTCAACTAAAGTTTCAGGGTCATCCCCTGTATTTGTGTCCTACTCATAAGGTTGTCCACTCAGCAAGAACCTTAACCAAAGGAGTTCTCAGAGCAGTCTTGATACTCACAGAGAACCACCAAGGCACAGAGGGAATTCAACTCATAGTTTTGGAGAAGAATGCAGGTCATAGCCTGAAAATCAAGACCAAGTTCAAGTCTAAAGAATGTGGTGAGGTTGTAAACAGGAGATTGTGTAATGAGGTCATAAGCCAGAAGGATCAGAAACACATGGGATGTAGTATATGGAGTGGTTAGGACAAGTGGTTCAGGACTAAGATTGTGACTGATCAGAGTATTGGAAACCTGTTTTTATGGGATGCCAGATGCTTAGTACAAGTATAGATTTAATGGATTAAAGGGCTAGAAACCAGACTTTGTTCCTAAGTAAGAGAGTTTTAGGAACCATAGGCTAATAGTGCAACAGTTCATCATCCAGTTAGCCAGGGTCAACTTTGACAGCTGTTTCTGTGTATATTTCTTCATCCTGTTGATTTATTCATTCTTGTATTGACATTGGCACTGTCAGAAATCCATCAAATCTATGTTTTATACCAACTATTATATCTGGGAGTAGAATTGGAAATAGAAGATAAACTGAAATAGTCCTTGTTCCCAAGGAGGTTTTAGTTCTGTTTGGAAACAGATTTAAAGCAAATAATAAATAGAGAGAGTATGACATGTTAATGCTTTAATGGAAATAAGTACAAGATATAATGGAAGCACAGAGTCTCATACTCCTAAAGTCAGAGATGATTTCACAGAGAAGATAGTGCTTGAGCTGATTTTGAAGCATTAGTAGGAATTTGTTGTACAGACAGAAGAGGAGTGGTGTAAGAGCAGGTTTTCCAAGCAGGGACACCTGAGAGTATGAGGAATGTTCAAGCATGGTGTGCTCATGAAACTTCAGAGAAGCTGATATAACTGTCCAGAAAATTATGTGTTGGGGGGGTGGGACGGGAGGGAATTAGTCAAAGGTGAGACTGGAAAAGTTGGGAAGGGTGAGATCTGAAAAGGGTTCGCATGCCACACTATGGAGCTTAGAATGTACTAGGGCAGAGTGGGTGTAGCTCAGTTGTTGAGCACTGGCTTCACATGTATGAGGTCTTAATTTCAATCCCTGGTAAAATCTAAAAAATTTAGATTTTTGTAGGTTGATAATGGTAAGTCATTGCGTAATTATGTGAAGGGGAGCAACATGAGTTGAATGTTGGAGAAATTCCTCTGGGTGCAGTTGTAGACATTTGAGCTGTCCTTTAAGTATATCAACAGCTCCAGGAGGTAGAGCTGTTATGAACAGAGGCCCTTGAAGGCACATGTATAAATATTCAAAAGTAAAAACAGTGACTCTTTTTCTTCCAGGAATTTGAAAAGTATAGGACAAAAAGTTCCTCAGCAACATTGCTGCTTCTCCCTGGGTCTCTTTGAACCTATATTGTTTGATGTAAGTACTACTATTAATACAGTTTTATCTCTTCCTTCATTAAAAAATATTTTTAGATCATTAATTTTTTTTTTTATTCTTGGCCTCTAGCATTTAAGAAAGAAAGAGCAGTTCTAAAGAAAACCCAAGTGTTTTATTCAGTGATAATTTTTGACTAGTTAGAGAAATTACTTCTCTCTGAAGGAGGCATTCTCTAAAAAAGCATTTTCTCTGGACATGGATCATGGCATCTTTTGCCCAAAGTACCAAGGTTGTACTGTAATTCCTGGTTCTATTAGTTAAGTGTTTTTCTTAAGGCAAAAGTGTTCTGAGTGTTTATCCATTTTCCTCAGAGGGATGTAAATATCATTCCCAATTCTTTCTAGACTGACTTTAATTGAGTAAGAAAGTAAAGCAACATTCAGTAGGCAGGAGGTTGAATGAACTATAATTCTCTGAAGAAATGTGCTTAAGGGTATGGCCCCCTGAATTCTCTAAGGGAGGTGCTGCCAGTAGTTCTGATGCCTGAGATCAAAGATTTTTTAGCCAGAGCTAGTATCTTATATCTCCTGCTACCAATGCCTTGCACTGTGCCTTCTTTATGACAGGATCTCAATAATATTAGCTGCTACTGAGGATGATGGAAAATTGTGGGAAAGTGATTATGTGATGGTTAACTCAGTGTTTCCCAAACTTGCTTGACTAGACCCAGCATTTGGGGATACTTACAGTGTAGAATCTTGATCTCCATTGCAGACTTCTGAAGAATTCGGATCCTCAGGTAGGGGGACTTGATAATCTGTAGATGGCTTGTACTCCAAGTAAGTTGTATAATCAGGCAAGTTTGGAGAAACCAGGCTTAATGTATCTTCACTCTATATGAGGTATAAATTCCTAGGGGTAAGTGGTAGGATATACACCAGAGGTCAAATGTAGAAACAGCATTTAAAAAAAAAACTTTTTATTTTGAAAGAATTTCAAACTTACAGGCAAGTTACAAAAATAATGCAAAAATAATACAGGAACCTCCAATATATCCTTTACCCAGATACCCAGATTCACCAACTTTTAACATTTTGCCACATTTTTCATACCATTCTATTACATCTATCTATCTATCTATCTATCTATCTATCTATCTATCTATCTAATCTTCCTATTTATCTATCTACCTCTATTTAGAGATATCATTTTAAACTGAAAGGTTGATAGACTCTCCCTCAGGACTCAGAGTGTGGCCTGAGGACCAGAAGCACTGGCATCCCCTAGGAGCTTGTTAGAAACGCAGAGGTCCTTCCCAGACCTGCTCTGTGCACACCTGCATTTTTAACAAGATCCCCAGTGATGTTTGCACATACAGTGTGAGGAGCAGTGATCCAGAGCAGAGGACAGCAAACTATAACCAGTAAGTCCAATCTGGCCTGCTTTTGTAAATAAGGTTTTGTTGTAAAATAGTCATATCTGTTTAATTATATATTATGTAAGGATGCTTTCATGTTACAATAGTAGAACTGAGTAGTTATGATAGAGACTATTTGGATGGCAAAACCTAAGATATTTACTATCTCACTCTTCATAGAAATATTTGTTGACCTCTGATCTAGAGCACGAGATCCTAATAGTTTAAAATTAGTCACATACATAATAGTAATAGCAATAGCAATCACTTAAAACATAACTTTTTATTAAAACCTTACAAATTGCATTTTCCATCTGTTCATTGTTCTTAAATTTGAGGTGTAACTGCCCATTGAGATGGGGTCTTATTTATTTTATAATATATGGCTATGTCACATCTATCTCAAAAACTTAGAGCAATTCTCTTCTGCCAATGAAATCTAATTCCTAACATGGCATTTAAAGCTCTCCAGGATATGTACTCAAGCTCCAATTTCATTTCCCATTAGACTCTCTGGCATACCTTGCCTCTTGTCAAGCCATATTTCTGGCTGTTTCTAGAATACACACACACACACATATGTAATTGCCTATATTTAGATGTTATCATATTTTGCCATTCAAAGTCCAAATTCTTCCATAAACCTTCCCATGATATTTTATGTACATCACTATTACTAGATTCTTTGTTTAATGGTTACTTTGAACCTGCCTTATCTCTCCTAGTGAAGCAGACATGTCTTAAGAGCTGTTTTGTAATTTCTGATGAACTATATATGATATATATAACTATATATAATAATAAAAACCTATGTACTTACATGAAAAATTATAGATATCTGTACATTGAAAACAATTTCTGGTATGTCAAAATTGACTGGATCTTAACCAGCCTCATATCATTGTGGGAGTGGGAGTGTCAAGTAGGGAAGTTCTCAGGAGCAGTTCAGATAGACAGGGGTATTCTCTGAGGTAATGTACCTGCCCATAGCTTCACAGACAATTCCAGGTAAACCTGAAGTACCATGAGACAGGAGATGGCAAATAAATACACTGCCTTCCTCACTTCTTGGTGGGACAATTTTTAGAGGTGTTCCACACAGACTTTTAGAGAAGCCCCAGCAGGATGGACCCCAGTGGCATGGAGCTATAACCCACTCACTAAAGACTCCTTGTTGATTATTCTCCCTTTCCTCTCTCACTTCCCTGCTTCCTCACAGTACTTTCTGGAATCAATTTCCTAACAAACTGCTTGCACCTAAATCCTTATCTCAGGATCTGCTTTTTAGGGGAACCCAAACTATGGTAAGCAACATATAAGATGGCCTCCAGGGAAACGGACTTTGGCCCAGTGGTTAGGGCGTCGTTTACCACATGGGAGGTCCGCGGTTCAAACCCCCGGCCTCCTTGACCCGTGTGGAGCTGGCCCATGCGCAGTGCTGATGCGCTCAAGGAGTGCCGCGCCACGCGCCTGCGTAGGGGAGCCCCACGCGCAAGGAGTGCGCCCGGTAAGGAGAGCTGCCCAGCACGAAAGAAAGTGCAGCCTGCCCAGGAATGGCGCCGCCCACACTCCCCGTGCTGCTGACGACAACAGAAGTGGACAAAGAAACAAGACGCAGCAAAAAGACACAGAAAACAGACAACCGGGGGAGGGGAGGGGAATTATATATAAAAAAAAAAAAAAAAAGATGGCCTCCAATGTTATCGACTTCCTGGTTTTCACTATGACTTAGTGACCTGATTCTAACAAGTGGAATGCAAAAGTGAATATATGTCCCTTCTAGCTTAGATTATGAAGACTGTGGCTTCTGTCTTGGGAGCGTTCTTCCATTCTCTTTTGGATTGCTTGCTTTAGGGAAAGTCAGACTTTATGTTGTAAGGAAGCTCTGTGGAGAAGCTCGGACAAGTGAGCTTGGAGGTGAGTCTTCTGAGACAGCTAGGAAGCAGATCCTTCCCCATTTGAGTCCCAGCAGACACCTTGATTGCAGCCTTGTGAGAACCAGAACCAGAACCACATAGCTAAGGTAATTCTATATTCCTGATCCACAATAAACATGAGAAAAACAAAACCATTTGTTGTTTTCAACCATGTTCTAGGGTAAGTTCTAGGGTAGTTTCTTATATAGCAATAAATGGTTAGGTCATAAACTAAGACAGTAGTTGCAAATCTGTGTTACTAGGGTTTCACTTGAAAGCTTATTTCCTTGACTTGTTTGATCAAATTAACTCCTCATGCTTTATGCACCCAGGGCACTCTGTACATCTTCCTTAATACTCTTTACACTTGCTTTCTCTTGTTTAAAGTTACCTTCTTAACTAGACTGTGGGCCCCACAAGGACTGCATCAGTCCATTTTACCCTCTATTTTTAGTACCTTTAAGAATTATTGATTAAATAAGTAAATGTATTAGTCAGATTGGGTCTGTATGTAATTAATTGCAACTCAACCCTTTGCTTAAGCAATAACAAGTGGAAAGAAGGCTCTTCAGGTCCACCTGGACTGTGGAACTCAAATTATGTTTTCAGAAGTCTGTGTTACTCTCTATTTCCTTATCTTTCTGTTCTTGCCTTTTTCTCTTTCTCTCCCACTTCACCTCTCTCCCTTCCTTTCTCTTCTCCATCCTGTGGATCTGCTTTCCTTTGCCAGACTCATTTTCAAGCAGACTCTCCAGTTGTTATGGCAAAATGGCTGCTGGCATACTCAGACTGAAATTCTTATAATTGAGCAGATGTAGCAGGATGTAAACATCTCCTCAGAAGCTTAGAAAATACTATGGAATTGATTTTTAATGGGTTAACATAAGTCATAACTCTATTCATGAACCATTCACTATGGCCAGGGATATATAATATACAGACCGGCCATGCTTGGATCTAAGAGCTACCTCAGGACTGTGGGGGCTGGGCTACCCAACCCACACCAAATGGATTAATGGCGTGATTCCCTAAGGGAAAATCAGGATGGTGTTACCGGAAGAAGGCAGAATGGGTATGGGGCAGAAAACAAAAGAATCAAAAACTGAAATAAAAAACCAACCAAACAAACAAAAAAACCTGTAGGTATCACATACAATGAGGAATCAGAAATATGATTGAGAGGATCCAAGACCATATTTGGAAGACAGTATTGGTAATACAGGGAGAGCACGATGCTAACAAGCCAATTGGAACAATTGGAGAGAAGAAGGGAGAGTTGCAAGGAGTGAAAGGTGTGATCATACCTAAGAATATGTGAAGAGAGAAATGTGCTGGGATTCCCTCCCCACTCCTCCACTCTCCACCCCTCTTCTACCATGCACACACACTTGGGCAGTGCTTAATGTAGACTGCAGGAGGAGGCTTAAAGGAACTGTTTAGGGCTAAACAAAGAGGGTCATTTGGACATCGGTGTGCTGCTGAGTATATGTATTTTTCTTCAGCACTTATTCACAAAAACTACATGAACCATCACTGCTATTAGCAGTACAAATCAGCAGAGGGATCAGTTATTTTCAGTTTCTCCTTAATTAAACAACACATATAAACCATGAGTGTCATGGCATGATACCAATCCAGAAACACTGTACCACTAAATGCAAGAAAAAAGTTGCAGAATAAACATTTGGGACTCTATATGTCATCATCTCTTCCTGGGTCCTTGAAAGGCATTAATTTGAAAAGTAATTCAATTTGGAATTAGCAGATGTTGAGCATCTGCATGCTATTCACACCCTTATTATCCTGGACATAATTAGCTTAGTGTTACTTCATCTGAGAATCATCCCGCTGTCAAGTCAGTCACAGAGGAATATGGCGGATACCATGGACATGACAGTATGATGCCTTTTTGGAGTAAGCTAAAAAAGTGAGACTGATAAGAGACCTTTTGTACTCCCAATAGGTTTCATAGTCCCTTCAGAACACATTCTGACCCTTTCTGCCTACAGAAATCCTGGTTCTCACACATTTCTCAACAATGTTTTCCTCAATCCCCTTCTTAGTCTTCATCCAATAAAGGACTACTCAAACTCAGCACCACTGACATTTTATACAGGTAATTCTTTTTCATGGGGGTCTCTTCTGAGCACTGTAGGATATTTAGCAGCATTGTTTGCTTTCTCCTATTAGATGTCAGTAATCTTGGGGGCAAAATTATTGCCTCTGGTTGAAAACCACGGGCCTAATCTTACATATGTTCCGGGATGACAGAATCCATTCCTGTACCTTTAACTCTGCTAATGGTTCCTATATTTGTATCTTTGTCCCAGCACCCCTTCATTAAAACATCTCTGACTGGTCCTCTCCCACCCATAACTGAACATATCTAAAACTGAACTTTCTTATCTTCCCAAGGCTTCTCCTGCTTATCTGCTTTTCCTCCCTACCCTGTCTTCTCCTCCTCCTCCTCCTCTTTTTCCTTTCTTTTCTTCTTCACCTCAGTTATTGGTGATATTCTTCCTCCACTCTTCCGAAGTAGAAATCTTTAGCTTATCTTTGTTTTCCTCATTCAGGAGCAGATTCAGGCTTTGTAAAATCTAAAATTTATGCAATTTGAGGATCTTTTTAAAAGATCATACATTTATAAACAGATATAGGGACTCAGAAGGGGCTAATGTAAGTGAAGGGAACTGAAGCCTAAATTTTGTCAGTTTCATGATTAATCCATCTCTGAATTCATTCTCTTTATTCAAATAAAGGGCAATGTATTCATTTGAATGTTTAGTTGATCATTTTAATTCAGTGAAAAGACAAGCAGTCTTCCATTTTTAACTGGGGAAAAATTTATCTAATGAAGAACACTTTTTTAATGGCTAGCATGGGTCAGGGACATAATGCATTCTATCTCATTTAATCCTCCTAGCTACGTATAAGGAAGGAATTAATATGCTATTGTGGCTAAAAGTATGACTTCAGGGATTAAACTACCTCATTTGATTCTTGGTTCTATCATCTACTAGCCCGTGTGGCTGCAAAAATCACTCAGCCAGCTGAACGCTCAGTTTCTCCATCTATGAAATGGGAATAAATAATAGTACCTACCTCAATGAGTTGTTTTCAGGAATAAATGAGTTATATGTAAAGGACTTGGGAGAGTGCCTGTCATATAAGAAATACGTTATAAATGGTAGCTATCACTATTTTACTGTCAAGAAAACTGAGGCTCAGAAAATTAAACAACTAGACCAAGGGCATACAGTTAGACTGCACTACAATAGGAAGTTAAAGTCAAGCTCCCAGGCTTTTCACCACACTAGCTCCTGGGAGCAGCCTTCATAGTTTGGAGTAAATACTACAGGGGCATTGTTTTACAAAGTGCTGAACCAACATGCAGGGATTAGATTGTAGGCAAAAGAATGAGAAGTTAGAATGTAATGTTTATTTATTTTTGGGACTCTAAAACTTTACAAAATAAAAATGTATTTTTAAAAATTATGACAGTGATACATGTCATTGTACAAATGCAAATGCAAACACGAAAAATTCCACCATTCCCACCTGTTATCTTTTTTTCTTCCCCTGCCCCTTCCAACCCTGCCGTTCTGCTGTCTGTGACCATTTGCTGTGTGATCTTCTGCATCTATTTCTTTTTTTGTCTTCTCATCTTTCTCCTCTAGGATTCACCTGGATTCAATCCTGGGGACCTCTGATATAGAGAGGTTCCCTGCCAATTGTGTCACTTCCGTTCCTGGTCTCTGCTGTGCCTCACCTTGACTCTCCCCTTAGTCTCTCTTTTTGTTGTGTCATCATCTTGCTGTGTGACTCACTGGCTCACCATGTGGGCACTTGGCTTGCTATGTAGGTACTCGACTTGCCACACGGGCACTGGCTTGCCACACGGGCACTAGCTCACCATGTGGGCACTCATATGGGCACTTGGCTCATCATGTGGGTACTCATGCAGGCACTTGGCTCACCATGCGGGCACTTGGCTCACCATGCAGGCACTTGTGTGGGCACTTGGCTCACCACACAGGTACTTGCCTTGCAATGTAGGCACTAGCACGCCACACAGGCACTAGATTATTGCACAGACATGCTTTTTCTTCTTCTTTTTCACCAGGAGGCCCCAGGGATCAAACCCAGGTCTTTCTATATGGTAGGCAGAGGCCTTATCACTGAGCCACATCTGCTTCCCTGGGATCTTCTTGTATATACATACAAACACACTCTCTGGTCGTTTCTCTAATGCATACATATAGGATATTACTGCTCTGCAACATGCTTTTATCACTTAATTGTACAGCATGGACCCTTTTTGCTCAGTATATATAAACCTGATTCATTGTTTTTCATGGCTAGGTATTTAGTGACATGGATATACTGTGATTTATTTAACTGATCCCCATACTGTTGGACATTTAATCAGAAGTTCTTGACCTTTTTTGTTCCATGGACTCCTTTGCCAACCAGGTGAAAAACACAGATCCCTTACTAAGTCCACACTATACTCTGTATTATTTAATAAATATGTCACACCTGCACCAACACTCCCCCACAAGAATAATGTTTTTTTTAATTCAATTCAAGCTTATGGACTCCTTGTTAAGAACTCCTGCTTTACAGTAATGTACTTCTCATGAGTGGACCTGCAGAAAACGCTAGGCTGTGATCTCTGACAAGAATATTCCATGATAATAAGAGATCCAAACGATCTGACAGTCAGTTGGTTAGAGGCATGGTTAAGGTAGCCCTGATTTAAATTGACTCCATTGTTTTACTGTAAGTAATATTGACAGGAACATTCTTTTATATATAATTTAAATATAACTTTTATATATGTAATGAAGTTTTATATATAATTATGCATTTTTACTTGCATTATTGCAACTATTTCTGTAGGACTAATTCCTAAGTAAAAGGGAATTCCCACACTCTTCCAACTTTTTATATATGTAAATTTCTGACAAATTTCCTGGTAAACCAAGAAATGACTTCAATTTCAAAATAAGCTGAATGGGTCCCATTTGGCAGCTGCTATCTTACCCACAGCTTTTGAAACCTAAGAGGATTCTCCTCTCCCAAACTACCTGTCACTATGGCCCACCAATTTCCAGTCCTTATCCCAGAACAGAAGAGGGAGCTCTCTGAAATTGCCCGGCACATTGTTGCAGATGGAAAGGGGGTTCTGGCTGCAGATGAGTCTGCAGGTGTCATGGAAAACTGCCTGCAGAGGATCAAAGTAGAAAACTAAGAAGAGAAGCACCAGTAGTCCAAGAAATGCTCTTCACTGTGGACAATTCTGTCAACCAGAAGATTAGAGGCGTGATTGTTTTCTACAAGACCATCTACCCAGGGAAACTGTTTCAGAAATATCCTAAAGGAAAAGGGGGTCATGGTGGGAATCAAGTTAGACCAAAGAATGGCTCCTCTTGCAGGCACAAAGAAACCATCATTCAAGGGTTCAATGGCCTCTCCAAGCCCTGTGCTCAGTACAAGAAGGATAGTGCTGACATTGGGAAGTGGCACTTTCTGCTGAAGATTGCCAGCCAGTGTCCATCCAACTTTGCTATCCAGGAAAATGCCTACACCTTGACCCAGTATGCCAGCATCTTCCAGTAGAATGGATCGGTATCCACTGTTGAACCAGAGGCCATTCCTGATGGAGATCATGACATGGAACTGTGCCAATATGTTACTGAGAAGGTGCTGGTGGCTGTCTACAAGGCCCTGAATGACTTTCAGTAGCTCTCAACTATTATTTATTAGGACTTGCTGAACTTGAGAATTGAAAGGATTTCTTAGCTTGCTTGCCTGGAAAATATAGTAGTGCCTTGTAGACCTTGTATCTTCGTTGTTTTCAAAAATTTCTTCTGGATTTTTTTTTTAATGGAAAGGATATTGAATAATACTTTAAGTGAAAGTAGATCTAAAGTTAAGAGAAAGAATCTGTCCATTACTTCTTGGTAATTTTTGTCAAAGTTTTAGCTGTGCCTATTCTGTGACTTCCAACCTCTTTAGGGAGATTCACTGCATAGGTCAATTTTTCCTTCAACTTTGGTAAAAGGGCCATGACCAAATCTGCAATTGCTGGCTGGATGTGGACTTGGTTAGAGTGTGCCATCTCCGGGGTACAAGCTGCTGCCTTGGGGTTGACATCATTGCACATGTGTTGCAGCAAACCCAGAAGAGCTGAGTGGCAAAGAAACCCAAATGGCACTAGGAGAGGTGGAGGAACAATTTTATTAAGTGTGGGCCCAGAGGAGAATCAATCTCTGAATTCTGAGCCCTGTCTTACAGTTTTCACAGGTTTATATAGGGTCTTATGTAGAATTAGCATGGTTCTCATTCATTGGCTAATATGTTGCTGGGCTGGTGGGCAAATTTTCTACTGTAATGTGCAGGTGGGTTTACAGAAGTGGAAAGCAAGAGTGGTCAATTAGATAGTGTAAGGTCATGCTCTTGCAAGGAAGTTACAGAAGCAGAAGGCAGGAGTGGTCCGTTAGATAGTCTCTTGCAAGGTCATGCTCTTGCAGGCAGATTTATGGAAGCGGGAGGCAGGAGTGGTCCATTAGATAGTCTCCTGCAAGGTCATGCTCTCCTATTTCTCAACATTCCCACCTTAGACACCCTTATAGTTTTTATAGGGCATCACTTTGTGCTAAGTGACTTATATTCTCTTAGGGCCAGAACTCTTGCTATTGCTTTTTGGGTTATTATTGTTTCAGTGAACCTGATAGGGGCATTGACTATGCAGGGGCCACAAGTGAGTAACATGAGTAGTGTGATCAGGGGACCTGCTAGGGGCGGGAGCCAAGAGGACCATTGTCCCAGATTCCAGCTCCATGACTCCTCTAATTCCTTTTTTCTTTTCTGGATCCAGTCTCTCAGCTCTCTTACTTTGATGTAACTATTCCTGATTGGTTGATGTAGTAACAGCATTCTTCCCTGAGGAAGATGCATGTTCCTCCTTTTTCTGCTGTCAATAGGTCTAGAACTCTCCTGTTTTGCAGGGCTACTGTGGCTAGTGAGTTGACTTGGCTCTGGAGGGAGATTAAGGAGTCAGCAACTCATTCCATGTCATCATTTAGTTCTCAGGAAAGTCTGTAATAAAAGTTGAAGGAAGAACCCAATACTCCCAGTCCAGTTCCTATTCTTGTGACTATACCTGCTCCTATAGGAGCAGTGGCAAGCAGAGCTCATCCGGCCCACTCTTGGTACAGGTTTATGGCTTGCTGTAGCTCATTTTTGGTGTATATCAATACTTCTGGTGTTAAAAATGCCATGATGCAACTCCCTGTCCAGTTGGTTTCTAAGCATTTATACACAGTGCTTCCACATAAGAACAATACTGGGAGTCTACACCAGGTCAGGTTGTTTCCTAGGGTTTTATTGGTAGTACACAGGTTTGCAGGGATGGTCCCAACCAATTATGATCTTAGATTGGAGTTTTGTGGCATTTTTTTGTCTTTATTTTTTTAATATTACATTAGAAAAATATGAGGTCCCCATATACCCCTCACCCCCCTCACCCCACTCCTCCCCCCATAACAACAATCTCCTCCATCATAATGAGACATTCATTGCATTTGGTGAATATATCTCTGAGTACTGCTGCACCTCATGGTCAATGGTCTACACCATAGCCCACACTCTCCCACAGTCCACCCAGTGGGCCATGGGAGGACATACAATGTCTGGTAACTGTCCCTGCAGCACCACCGAGGACAACTCCAACCCCCAAAAATGCCCCCACATCACATCTCTTCTTCCCACTCCCTACCCCCAGCAGCCACCATGGCCACTTTCTCCACACCAATGCCACATTTTCTTCGATTATTAATCACAATAGTTCATGAATAGAATATCAGTAAATCCACTCTAATCCATTCTCTATTCCTCCATCCTGTGGACCCTAGAATGTCCATGTCCACTCCACATCTATATCAAGAGGGGGCTTAGATTTCACATGGATGCTGGATGCAATCCTCTTGTTGTCAGTTGTAGGCACTCTTGGCTCCCTGATGTGGTGGTTGACCTTCTTCACCTCCATGTTAGCTGAGTGGGGTAAGTCCAATAAACCAGAGTGTAGGAGCTGAAGTCTGTTGAGCCTCAGGGCCTGGCTATCACATGGTCAGTCCAGAGATTCAGATTCCCTGGGTATACATTAAACCTCAGCACCAACTACAGTTCCGGTAAAAGTAAGAGGAGAGGCTTGTGAACAAAGATCACATCTTAGTCCAGCTCCATCACACAGAAACTCCTACTTTGGAGTTTGTGTTTCTGTGAGATCGGAGTTTTTATCCAGAGAGCAGGTTATATTGTTTTTATTGCCTTCTGAGAGAGGTAGTTGGATGTTGAGGACCATGGGGCCAATAGGAGCGATCTCATTTTTAATTTTAGTTAAGGTTTGGTTGGGGTTCCATCCTGGAGGAGACGGGTTCCTATAAAGGTCTTCCTCAAGAGGGTCAGGCACAACCAACAGATGTTGGTGTCTGGGTGAGAGTTAAGAAGAAGGGTATAAGTGGTGTTGACTAGCCACTCTACCTGTCAAATGGGGGCTATGAGCTGAGTAAGCTGGTGGAGTCCTGTGAGGTTTACCTGCTGATATTTGGGGCCCTCAGCTAGTTAGATGAGGTTAGCATGGACCTGTTCTAAGGCTTTCTCCTGGGCTTGGTCCTGCACCCCTTCCCCATCGAACATGACTACCTGTGGGAGAGAGATCCAACATATGGTCTCTCCTGGGTTACCCCAGGTTTTGCAGTTGTCCCAATGTTTTATTGTGCCTCTCCAGAACTTTTGCCCATTTTCTGAACATGGGGTAACAGTTCAGATATTATAACATTTTGCTGGCAAATAGGTGTAATAGTTAAAGGTGAGGACAGGAGAACATTGTCCCTGGAACTGCTTAAGCCTCTGTAAGGTGGTGGATGGTTTTATAACACCTGGTACAGCAGGGGTAGGGGTTGGTGGTGGCCCCAAGCCAGGTGAGGAAAAACAACTTAAGGTAGCAATGCATCCTACAAGACACAGGTATGTTACTAAGATTGTATCCTTTCAACTACACTCCAGTCTCTGGGAGCTTTAGTCCAGTCCCAAACAGTAAGCTGAACAGTCCGAAGAGGAACAGGAACCACAGGGAGCAGGAGTCCCTCTAGTCAGGTGATGGCGATTCTCAGAGGCTCCGGCATTACTGATTTTCAAGGGACAGTCAGGTACAGGGTGGGTTATCTAGTCTTGGTTTTCAGTGGAGTGTGCTCTTTTAAGTCTGGTATAAAGAATCCAAGAGGCTATACCTGAAACTTTGAGAGCAGTGGGGGTTACAAGGATAACAGTATGTGGGCCCATCCAGGTGGGCTGAAGAGTCTCCTTTTTCCAATCTTTTACCCAAACTAGATCTCCAGGGATGTGTGGCTTAATGGGATGGGATCCCAAGACAGAACAGTTTTATGTATTTGGGCTAGGGTTTTTCCCAATTCTGGAGGGTGGAACTTTGGCTAATTTCTCCTAGGAGTCTGAGATTTCCCTTGTAGGTCCAAATAAATAGGGGTGGTCATCCAAACAGGTTTTCAGAAGGTGAATAGCCCGAGGGTCTGGGGGTGCATCTAACTCTAAGGAGGGCTAATGGGAGCAGATCCACTCATGGGAGGCCAGTTTCTTAACAGAACTTGGCTGTTCTGTTCATGCATTCCACTTTCTCTGAGCTCTGAGGCCTATATGCTGTGTGGAGCTTCCACTTTATTCTTAACATTTTCACTAGCTCTTGGACGATGGCTGCTACGAAATCTAGGCCATTGTCACTGCCTATGGATGAGGGTATCCCATGCTGGGGAACTATTTCTTGGAGCAAAGCTTTACTTTTACAGTGTGGGTGTGAAAGGCTTCAACCCAGGCTGAGAAGGTGCATATTATTACTAGTAAGTATCTATACCATCGACTTGGTTTTATTTCTGTAAATTCCCTTTTTAAGTCCTCAGAAGGACCAGTTCCTGTGTGTTGGATGCCGGACGGGGCCTGGGGACCTTGGAAGGGGTTGTTTTTAGTGCAGGTCTGGCATCGGCTGCTAACGGTGGTGCCGAGTGAGGCTACCTGGCCAATGTAGAAATGTTTCTGGAGCAGGGCTCCTAAAGCAGTCTTTTCCAGGTGGGTGAGCTGGTGGTATTGTTGAACAAGGGTGTAAGCGGCCCCCTTTGGGATGAAGATTCGGCCATCTGGGAGTGGCCAGTTTCCCTCTGGGGTCTGGTGCCCTCCTTTTCTCTTTGCCCACTCCTGTTCCTTCTAGGTATAGTTTAGTTTTTCAATGTGTTGCCCTAAAAGGGAGAGGTGAGGCGCTGGTGGTGGGGCCTGCAGTTTGAGGGCTCTCTTGGCTGCCTGTCAAGCCACTTCATGGGCTAGTGTATTTCCTTTAGTCACTGTATCCATTCACTTCTGATGTCCCTGACAGGGGATGATGGCTACTCTGCTTGGCTTCCAGACTGTCTCCAGTAGTTGAAGGATTTCCTCTTTGTTTTTGATTTCTTCCCCCCCTGCAGTTAGAAGTATCCTCTCCTTATAAATTACTCCATGGATATGTACAGTAGAGAATGCATATTTAGAATCAATGTAAATGTTTACCATTTGCCCAGCAGCCACTTCTCAGGCTCGAATTAGTGCCCAGAGCTCTGCTTGCTGTACAGACCACCCTTTAGGTAGGGGAGCTGCTTCCACTACTTGTTCAGCCATGGTGACTGTGTATCCAGCAAGCCTCTCTCCATCTCTGATAAAACTGCTGTCATCTGTGAATAGGGTTTGATCTGGGCAAGGAAGTGACCTGTCCTGGAGGCTGGGGCAACTGGCCTGCACTTCTTCCGTTACTTCTGTGCAGTCGTGTTCAGGAGTTCCTCTTTCAGTGGGCAGGAAAGTGGCAGGATTCAGGGTGTGCACGGTTCCTACTGTTATCCTGGGGTTTTCACAAAGCAGGCCTTGGTAATGAGTAAGCCTGGGGTTGGGTAGCCAATAGTGACCATGTGGGTTCATTAAAGTGGTGACAGTGTGTGGTACCATGACATGAATGACTTGCCCAAGAGTGAGCTTGTCAACTTCTTTGTCAAGGGCTACTGTTGCTGCTAAAGCCCTCAGGCAGGGAGGCCACCCGGCAGCTACAGGATCTAACTGTTTTGATTAGATAGGCAACAGGTCTCTGCCAGGGGCTGACTGAGTGAGGACTCCTAGGGCCACCTTGCTTTTCTCACACACAAACAGGTTAAAGTCCTGAGATACATCTGGAAGTCCTAGAGCAAGGGCCTGGCTGAGTTGTTCTTTAATTTCTTTAAAGGCTTTCTGTTGGGTTATACTCCAGATGAGGGTTTCTTTTTCCAGGGCCTTGAGGACTTTATAAAGGGGTTTAGCGATAGCTGCAAAACCAGGGATCCAGATGCGACAGAATCCCCAGAAATTCATGGAGCTTTCTTTTCGTGGTAGGTGTTGGGATAGTGTAAATTATCCTCTTTTGTTCTGGTCTGAGCATTCGGTGCCTTTTTGAGATGACAAGCCCTAGATACCTAACTTGTTGCTGACAAATCTGAGCATTTTTTCAGGACACTTTATAGCCAGTTTGCATTAGAAGTTGTAGAAGGGCTGGAGTTCCCTCCCAGAAATATTCTTCTGTCTCACTAGCCAGCAGGAGGTCATCTATGTACTGAAGGAGAGTACATTTTAGGTCTTCCCATGGGTAGGAGGCTAGGTCTGCCACCAGGGCTTCTCCGAAGAGGGTAAGGGAGTTCTGCAAGACTTACCAGGGCCAAGTCCAACTTAATTGAGTCTTTTGTTGAGTCCTGGGATTCTTCCATTCAAAAGCAAATAGAGACTGGCTCTGGGGAGCCACCGGCAGGCAGAAAAAAGCATCCTTTAAGTCCAGACAAGTAAACCAGGTGGCTCTAAGTGATAATTGCCCCATTAAGGTGTATGTGTTAGGGATGACTGGGTGCAGGGAGATGGTGGCATTGATGGCCCGCAAGTCTTGGATAGGTCAATATTCCATCCTGTCAGGCTTCTTTACTGGCAGCAGCAGAGTGTTCTAGGGCAACTGGCGTTCAATTAAGATTCCTTCTTCTCTTAGGCGGTTTATGTGTTTGACCATGCCCAATTGCTCCTCATGGGGGATCGGGTATTGCCTTTGACCAACCAGGGTGGCCCCAGGTTTTAGGTCTATGATGAAAGGGGCATGGTTCTGGGCCATTTCTGGTGAATTTTTTTCAGCCCAGACCTCAGAGTACAGTTCCAATAGCCTCTCTGGATTCTGACTTGAAGTTTCCTCTTCAAGCAGTCTCCATTCTTCGCTCTGGGGAACAGTGACAAGGAGGGTGAGGCTGGTCCTGAGGTTTAAACTTGTCGTCCCCTCAGGTCTAAAGGTGATCTGGATTCCCAGTTTAGTTAGAAGGTCCCTCTCTAGCAGGGGAACTGGGAACTCAGGTAGACACAGAAATTCATGGGTTACTTTGTGTCCACCCAACTGACACGTTCTGGACTGGCAAAAAGGTCACTGGCTAGACTGATTTCCATTTGCCACTATGATGTCGGCCATCTTTCCCCTAAAGGGTGCAACTGGTGTGGCTACTACTGAATATTCGGCTCCATTATCTATCATGAAAGTCATTGGTTGACGCCTGATGTTTACTTTGACCATGGGCTCGTGGGGGCCGAGTTCTAGTGAGCCCAGTCACCTCTATTCAGAGTTGAGTCCTGCTAGCCCAATCAGGTGGTCTTGGGGTTCAGGCTAGTATTATTCTCTAGGAGTGTTTCCCTTTTTAGTCTGGTCTTTCTGTGGGCATCTTTTTTTCCAGTGTCCAGTCTCTTTGCAGTAGGCACATTGGCCCCTTGCCAGGGGTGTTCTCTTACAAGTTGTCCCCCTTTTTTGGGGTAGCCCTCCCCAGCTGGTTGGGTCTGGTTTGCCTAAGGCTGCTGCCAACAGGGAGGACTGCTGCTTCATTTTCTTTTTTGCTTCCCTTTCAGCAGTTTCGTCCTGACTGGCAAGTACTTTGTGACCTCGAGGAGCTGGGAGATGTTCATCCCCATGAACCAGTCTGGTTTCTGGAGCTTTTGTCTGATGTGTGGTACTGCCTGTGTGACGAAAGCTGCATTGACCATCCTCTGGCTTTCTAGGGCTTCTGGGTTGAAAGGGGTGATCCTGAAGGCCATGCAGAGTTGCTCATAATCTCCTGGGGATTCTTCAGGCTTCTGGGTGATGGAGGCTGTCTTGGGCATGTTTGTGGGCCACCTCACTCCTTCCTGGACCCCCCTGAGAAGGGCTTCTTGATATTGCTAAAGAGTAGCTTGCCCCTGATTTGTGTTAAAGTCCCAGGCTGGTTGGGCTTCCTGTGCCACCTCTTGGGTCCATTCTTCTGGGTCCAGACACCTGCAGGGGCCTGTTCTCACAACCACTTTTTAGTGTCTGTGAGGATCCAGTGTCTCTCTTTCGTACTGAACAAGGTTAAGAGGAGTTGATGGCAATCATCCCAAGGAGGGCAGTGGGTCTGTAAGATGGACTCCATGAGGTCGATAAGAGCCTGGGAATTCTCTGAGTATGAGGTGGTGTGGTATTCCAGTTTAAGAGATTTATAGTTGTGAAAGTCTGGTAAACAGAATTGTCCTCCCAGGTTGGACTGTTCCAACTGCACTGATCTGGACTGGACCCTGAGTTTCATGGAGGGACATCTGGAGCAAAGACTGTGCTGACTGAAGTCTTCTCACCAAAGGGGTCTCGGGGTCCCCTTCAGCGGGGAGCTGGCAGGCCCAGAGAGATCGAAGGTGAAGGAGTCTCTGGGAGATCCGTTTGTGGAGGCTCCAGGACAGGGAAATGTCCTGGAATGACTGGAATATATGGTGCAGGTAATGGGTCTTCCTCCGTGGATCCCTGGAGAATAACAGGTTTTTGAGGTCCAGCCAACTGGGCTACCAAGACCCTACTCAGACCCTTCCTTCTGAAACAGAATTGAATCCAAGGGGGCAGGATTTGAGTGATTTCTAACCAGGAAATTGATGTAAGGAAACTGATCAGGGTGGCTAGGGGTTTCCAGTGACTACATGCCAAATTGCGTGAACCTTGGCTACATCTAGAGTTCCTTCTGAGGGCCAGTCAACACCAAATGTGGGCCACTCCAACTTGCACAAAGTCCAGAGAGTTCCAGGGGACATACAGACACCATAATCACCAGTAAAGCCTTTCTTGAAGTTTTATTTTTTATAAGATTTTATTTTATTTTTAAAATTTTATTTCTTGCCCCCCCCCAGAGGTCTGCTCTGTGTCCTTTCACTGCATGTTCTTCTGTGACCACTTCTTTCCTTGCCAGTGGCCCCAAGAATCTGTGTTTCTTTTTGGTGCTTCATCTTGCTGTGTCAGCTCTCCATGTGCGTGGCACCATCCTTGGGCAGGCTGCACTTTCTTTCACACTGGGTGGCTCTCCTTATGGGGTGCACTCCTTGCGCATGGGGCTCCCCCACGAGGGGGACACCCCTGCATGGTAGGGCATTCCTTGCTTGCATCATGCTGTGCATTGGCCAGCTCCACATAGGTCAAGGAGGCCCAGGGTTTGAACTGTGGACTTCCCATGTGGTAAGCGGATGCCCTATCCATTGGGCCAAGTCCGCTTCCCATCTTGAAGATTTTTAACATATAATCTAAAACTATGAGTTTGGATTGTGATGATCCCATTCCTGAACCAGTGTTGCAGGACAAACAAAGGAGGAGTGCCTCTCAGGAGACCGCTCAGATGCCCACCTGTCCATGCCTCTTGTGAGAATTATGCTGATCTTAGCTAAGGCATCCGTGAAGAGTCTGGATTAGCCATTATGCTGTATGACATAGCCATGGAGTGCAGGCTGGGGCCCACTCAGACTCTGTAGCTTAGGACATGGAGTTACAAACTGGATCAGCAGAAACAAGCCTCTGCATTCCCCATTCACTCACTCATTCACTCAGAGGTTACACAGTTCCACCCAAGGGACTACCCTATCCTGAGATTTTTGGGAGGTAATCAGTCTCCCCTTCAGTCCAGAGATGTGCCTGACTGGGTCTGAGAACCTCAGGGTCTTACCTTTCTGACATTTTGTTATGTTGTTCAATCTACCTCTCCATGAGTCAGGCGGGGGTGGAAGACATGGCCCACAGGGACCCTTCCTTGAAGTAGGCCCCATCAAGGGAACAGGTAGCACCATCTCATTCGTGTGTGGAGATCTCTGCCAGCCGCATCCACCAGTCCCAAACCAGAGGCTCAAAGGGCCAGTGCAGTTGGGTTTCCTAGCCAGGGAACCAAATGTTGCGGCAAACCCAGAAGACCTGAGTGGCAGAGAAACCCAAACAGCACTTGGAGAGGCAGAGGAACAATTTTATTATGTGCGGGCCCACAGAAGAAACAATCTCCGAATTCTGAGCTCCATCTTACAGTTTTCACAGGTTTGTATAGGGTCTTATGTAGAATTAGCATGGTTCTCATTCATTGGCTAATATGTTGCTGGGCTGGTGGGCAAATTTTTTCCTGTAATGTGCAAGTGGGGTTACAGAAGCGGAAAGTAAGAGTGGTCAATTAGATAGTTTCTTGCAAGGTCATGTTCTTGCAAGGGAGTTACAGAAGCAGAAGACAGGAGTTGTCTGTTAGATAGTCTCCTGTAAGGTCATGCTCTCCTATTTCTCAACACAGGTACACCTGATGTACAGATACTATGCTAGACCCTGCCCCTTCTTCAGTACTTATTTCCACTCCCTCAAGCTTCCTGCTACCATTTGGAGGTCCAGTTGTGGGAGAAAATCCTCCACAGAGTTGGACACCTAGCTCAAAGAGCCACACCCCACTTGCTCATGCAGAAACTGCAGCCACCTTTTTCCTCCTCAAGGCCTATGTCATGAGTGGGAAACCTGGTTGGTTTATTTATTTTTTAAAGATTTATTTTAATTATTTATCTCCCCCCCGCCCGCCCCTTGCAGCTTGCCTGCTATCTGCTCTCTGTGTTCATTTGTTGTGTATTCTTCTGTGTCTGCTTGTCTCCCTTTCTTTCTTGCATCATCTTGCTATGCCAGCTCTCTGCAGGTATGGGCAGTCAGCTTTCCATGGGCATGGGCTCTCAGCTCTCTATAGGCACGGGCCAGCTTGCCTTCACAAGAAGGCCCTGGGTTCATGTCCCAGGGCCTCCTATATGATAGACAGGAGCCCAATTGGTTGAGCCACATCCACTTCCCTGGTTTATTTATTTATTTATTTTTAAAGATTTATTAATTTATTCCCCTCTCCCCCATTATCTGTTCTCTGTGTCCATTCACTGTGTGTTCTTCTGTGTTTGCTTATATTCTCATCAGGCAGCACTGGGGATCTGTGTCTCTATCTTGTTGTGTCAGCTCTCCATGTGTGTGGCACCACTCCTGGACAGGCTGTGGTTTAGCATGGGGCAGCTCTCCTTGTGCAGGGGCCACTCCTTGCATGGGAGGCACCCTTATGTGGGGGCATACCTACGTGGGCTGGCACTCCTTGTGCACAGCAGCACTGTGCATGGGCCAGCTCAACACATGATCCAGGAGGCCCTTGGTATCAAACCCTTGAATCTCCATATGGTAGGTGGATGCTCTGTCTGTTGAGCCACATCTGCTTCCCTGGTTTATTTTTAATAAAAATAGTTGTGTAAGGAAGGAGATGATACAATATTGTCTGTGCTTTATAAAGATAATTTTGTATTTATGAAGAATTGGTGAGAACAGATTCAATACAATCCCAATAAAAATTTTAACAATCTTCTTTGCAGAAATGAAAAAGCCAATCATGAAATTTATATGGAAGGGTAAGGAGCATGGAATAGCCCAAGCCATCTTGAAAAGCAGTAACAACGTTGGAGGACTTACATTTCCTGATATTAAAATCCTCTGTGGAGGATTTGTAACTTCATGCTATCATTTAACATGGTCCTCATCACATGTATTTCTTATAAATTATTAGTTGAATCTAGAGGAGTTGTTTTCAACAGATAATTTTGCCTCCAGGTGACATTTGGCAATGTCTGAAGACAGTTTTGGCATTCAGGACATGGGTAGATTGGTGGTGGTGATGATACAGATATCTAGTGGGTGGATTCCAGGGTAGAATGCACAGGCCAGCCCCACAATAAAGAATTATTTGGCTCAAAATATCGATAGTGTTGTGGTAGAGAAACCTATGCTGGGGAAATCAGAGATGTACCTAGCAGCAATCTCCCTGTCCTTGCCTTCCCCTCCTCCTTTTCTATTGTGTGAAGATGTTTTAGTTTATTTCCATTCCATAGCATGGGGAAGATGTTAGGTCTAATGAAAAGGCCTAACCATACCTAAAACCAGGAAACTTGGAACAAGCAATTCCAGCTGCTTAGTAGGGTGGGAACTCTCAGTGGCAAGGCCCCTCCCCTGGGACTGTATAAATACTCTGCCCTAGGGTAATATAGGTTTTTCTCTCCAGGGCATACAGAGTTGCCATCCACTGACCCTAACCAAAGCAGTTGGCCTTCCCTGCAGACCAGCCACAATGGAATCTCTTCCCCTGGTCTTGTAGACTCTTTGTGCTTTGTATGTAATAAAGTAGTCATTTGCTGAAAATTTCTTTTGTGCCTCAATCTGTGTTTCCATGATGTACCATATAGCAACTCACCCCACATCCTTATCTGTAGGCTTGATCAGATTCAGGTTCACATTTTGGGGCAAGACTTCTGTAAAGGCACTGGTTGCTTCTTTCTGGTTGTCTTTCTGTTAATGATGTAAGAAACCATGCATAATCAACACCTAGAAGCACTATTTCATTAGGTGTTGCAAAATGGTAATATTCGAATTCTATCATTCCTTCCTCATGTATTAGCTGGGAAAACTCTATACGGAGAAATTTACCCTTATTTACTATTTAGTTAACCCAGAGAGATATTTCATTTGAAATAGTAACGTCTGTTGAACATGTAGCAAATAGGTAGAATTCAGCCAGCATGCCTGCATATTTTTTCTTTTTGAAACACTTAGACATCTAAAGTAAGTGGAATGATATAGATGACATCAAGATTAATTGGTTTAGAAAACACAAACCTTTCCTTTTTATTCTTACTAGACAATCTATTAGAGTATTTCTACTGTGATTTTTTTCCTCAATAACTTTAGATGTATTTAAAGTTAATGAGCTATTTCAATTAAAGTCATAGATATTTAGCCTTTGGATAACATTTGGATGAATCAGGGTGTATCTAATTACACTGAGTATATTCTTAAGAGGCTAAGATTCTTTACTCAGAACAAGCACATTTTAAGTCAGTCATGTTCTGGACATCCTTCCAACCAATATGCAAATCACCTTTGTAAAAGGATTATCCAGATGTATCTGAGGGTTTTAGAAATGCTTGCAATGGAAAAAATAGAAATTATTATTTTTGATAAAAATCTGACAAGTCTTCAGCTCAGGAATTCAGCACCCTGTCAATGGGTCTTACACTGGAATTTATGCTCCCCAGTGTAACGGGGAGCTCACTTCCAATGGCTACAAATATGGGGCTTCAAAGGCCTGGTCTCCTTGCTTCAATATAGGACATCTTGGTGGCGGACTTGGCCCAGTGGTTAGGGTGTCCGTCTACCACATGGGAGTCCACGGTTCAAACCCCCGGCCTCCTTGACCCGTGTGGAGCTGGCCCATGCACAGTGCTGATGTGTGCAAGGAGCGCCCTGCCACGCAAGGGTGTCCCCGTGTAGGGGAGCCCCACGCACAAGGAGTGCGCCCCGGTAAGGAGAGCTGCTCAGTGCGAAAGAAAGTGCAGCCTGCCCAGTAATGGCGCGGCACACACAGAGAGCTACACAAGATGACGCAACAAAAAGAAACACAGATTCCCATGCCGCTGACAAAAAAAGAAGCGGACAAAGACAACGCAGCAAATAGACACAGAGAACAGACAACGGGGCGGGGCGGGGGGGGGGGGGAGAGAGAAATAAATAAATAAATAAATCTTAAAAAAAATATATAGGACACTCTGAAGGATATGTATATTTTTGGGATGCCATTGTTTTTATAAGGGCATGAACAAACACTGAAGGTATATAAGCATAATCCCGATGAGAGGTTTTCAAAACATGTTAAATTATTAGAACTCTCTCTTTTTTCCCAGAGCAATCCCCCCCCACCCAAACAAATATTCCCACATATAATAGGGCTGAAAATGGAGTTGCTCAAGCTGAAAGATAGCCCTTTCCCACCTTCAAATAGTTCATAGTTTGTCCAGTAGCAACCTACCCCTCCCTCCTCTTCTTCCTTCTTATTTTCTTCTTCTCCTCCCTTTTGCTCTTGTGAAGTGGCTTCTGGAGCCCATTGCAGGGTCCCCAGTTCTCTTCAGAACAATATTGTAAATTGCTGTTCTAAATAACTACTTTTTAAGGATGCTATAGAGGTAATTTAAACACTGGATGGGGTGTTGAAATTGGTGATTTCTTTATGCTTTAATTGTATGCTATTCATTATATCTTTTGTATTTTTACACCCATACTCACATAACAAATCCTTTGCATCTTTTTGCAACTCTGTTCAATCTCTCAGTATGATGGAGTAACTAAATTTTTGCTTTTGATCACATCTCTGCTTCAACAAATGCAATAATGGGCTAACCAACTTTCCTTACCATTCTTCCATGCACTTAAAATAATAAATAAACATCACAAATATTATACAGGTCACTGAGGAAAATGTTATATCAATTTCTGTAAGAGATCATCTCATTTTATAAATGATGGGTTTCAACACAAAGAAGTTAAATCACTTGTCTGTCACATAATTAAACGGCAGAACTTGGCTAGAAGGTAAATCTCTATTCTCACAGTCAAGGAGGTTTTCCAGGGTACCATTTTTGCACTATAGCAAATGAATTCAAATTTATTTCACAAAGCATTGCTCTCCCACCCTATTACACAAATAATAACAAAGTAAAGGAAATACTCAAAAGAAAATCAAATCCACCCCACATTTCTAACAAATCTACTGTCATCTTTTTTCTATATCCTCTTCCATATGCATAATACTTTTATAGTTGCTACAATGATTTTTGCAACAGAGGCCTTCTCTTTCTGTCCTTTTGTTCTCTTTATCCTCAATCTCTTTTACTTTCCCTCCTTTCTCCTGCTCCTTCCTTTTTTCATCACCTTTCTTCTTCTCCTTTTCCTTCTTCAGTCAAAACTCAGTTGGTAGCATTTCATGCAGGCAGAGATATCTTGTAGCAAATCTTCCAGGCCTATCTTATTCCTAAGCTAAAGGAGTAAGAGGACTTTTGTTTAACTAATCAAAACCAGCTACTTTTGTCTGAAAATTCTGGGAAGGGGATGGACCAACCTGCTTGTGATACTCAGGGGTTTGGGGAGATAGGAGAAACAGACAAATTAACACCATTCTCCTGAGATTTGGAGGAAGATAGTTATATCAGGTGGGTGACATTTGGTAACCAAGAACTAAAGGGTGTAAATTCCTAAAATTTCAATCCTGTGAGGGTAAAAACTTGCAACCATAAAGCTATTCCTGGCATGAGTGAAGATAGGGAGGTGGGATGGGGGTGGGGCATTGGTTCTTTATCAGGGAGGAACTAGTCCTGACCCAGTCTTGCACCCTAGCAAGGGACTGTGTATCCATGCACAAAAAAGCTAGTCAGTGGGCTGTACACTTGGAGCTCAGACTACTAATAAATGGAGTTCTCTTAACTGAGCATGACATCATAAAGTATTCTTTTCTTAAAGAACTTGCTTTGGCTAGAAGAGGGCTCCGATCTGGCCTTCAGGGTAAGAAATGGAGTGGGGAGAAGACAACTTTATCCTGAGAACAATATTTTCCTCCTGCCGCCTAGACTTCTCATCATAGCTCTTTGGGATTTGGCGATTCCCAATCAACTCTGCTCCAGAAATGCCACCTCTGCCCACAGCCTGTATTTTCTAAGCAGAGACAATCTGGCTACATGGTTTTCCATGTTTTTTTTTCCCATGAATGGCTTGACTCCACTGTAGCCCCTTTCTCTACTGACATTGGCCCCTGAGGCAATTGACATTGGTGACCTTCATGACTCCACCACTCTGGGCTAACTTCATGTCCTGTGGGGATGTCTGAGTGAGGTAATGACAAGAACTTAATATCAATATCTTTCCATTTTGCTAGAGACTCCCCATTGTCAAGTGCTATTGGAGAATGAAAGAAAAGGTGTCACTAGGGTAGAACATCACATTGGCCCCTCCAACAACCACTAGAGCAGAGGACTACCCCTCAATACTTTCCTTTGGACATAGCCAGAAAAGTCCAAAAGCAAGGTGTTGCTAGTGCCATGCTTCCTCTGAAGACTATAGGGTAATGGCTTGCTGGCAACAGGTAGCATCTGCCTCAATCACATGCACATCTCTCTGTCTGTCTTATACTAAGTGTGTACAAATTTCCTCTCCTTATATGGACACCAGTCAGATTGGATTGGGGCCCACTTTAACCCTCTTCTTAACCAATAACATCTTCAAATATCCTATTTCCAAATATATCACATTCATGGGACGGGGGGATTTAAGACTTGAACATGTCTTTTTGGGAGACACAATTCAATCCATAACAGGGACACCTTAGCTACGTAAATATCTACTTCTTTGTATATCATAAATATTTCCCATATTGTTACATGGATTTGTGTATTTTTTATTGAACATTCTTTATAGTCATAATTTGATTTCAGCATGATAATTCCCTTAAGAGGATAATTTTTCAGGCATTCATCAGTTATCGGACATTTAGGTTTTTTCCAATGTTTCATGACTACAGATAATGTTGCAAAAATATGCCATTTTTTCTTATCTTGTTTTAAATCATTTCCTTAGTGCACATTCCCAGGAGTGAGATTACTGATTTTACGTTTAATGTGTAAATGTTTCAGTCAAATAAGTCCAAGGGGGGGAGAGCATATTCTATATGCTTGAAAAGTAAACTATGAATCTGGGAAATACTAATGGACTGGGTATGAGTCTTTGCCCCATATGATTTAATTTAAAATGAAGGCAAAGTTTCCTTTTCTATAACTGGATCCTGTGAATTAGTATCAACCCCATAGGCACTACCTACAGGCTGACCAAGCAGACTCAAACTACAGGCCTGTGTTACTGCACAACAGAAATTATCTCGCCCTTGGGTTCAGTACAACATCCAATTGCATTATCATTTTCTCAGTAAATAGCTCTTGCCATCCCTAACTACAGCTCTGTGAAACCAAAGGCGTTCACTTGGCAGTGAATCACATACCGAAGTGCTGCTCAATTATTATCCAGAAATAAAACAAATCATTTCTATGGCTAACTGTGTGTAAGGTACTCTTTATTTACCAAAGTTAAAACCATGCCTTCTAAGCAAGCTTACCTTCCATATTTCTCCCTAAGGAAAATATATTTCATAATAGTTACATTACGGTGTTATTTGTCCCATTTCAACAAAAATTTATTGAATATGTATGCAGCAAGGCCTATGGAAAAAAAAATGTGGGCTTGAGAATCATACAGACCTGCTCTTTATCCATAAGAAATCTATGTGATTTCTCTAAATTCCAATGTCCTCATCTATTAAGGACATTGTGAGGCACAAATAATATAAAAGATGAAAAGTGCTTGGTATACAGCAGGAATACAAAAATGGAAAAGACATAGTTCCTGCTCTTAGAGCCTATAGAAGAGCAGGTAAGAGCAGACAAGTACAAACATAGCTATGACACCAAACAATCTGGGACAAATACAATACTATAAGTAAGAAACAAAGTTTGGCAAGTAAGATCAGAGGAGAGATATGACTAAGAGAGAGGTTATAGATCAGAATTAGAGGGATGATACTGAATAGTGAAAAGGAGCATGGATCTGGCCTCAGATATTCTGGATTCCACCAAGTAACTGCTATAAGACTCAGTTTCTCTATCTGAAAATGAAGAGTGAAATTAATATTCCTACTTCACAGAGTTTTAAAAACAAATGAGAACATGTTACTATAACATACCTTGTACTTGTTTGTTATTTTAATAATGATAATTCCAAATGTAACTATCTGGGACTGCTTAATGGAGATGGAGGAATATGAAATGGCTCTTATGGGGTGGGAGTGGATTGTGTGTTGACCACACACTAGAAGAAATGAATGAGGGAGCAGCTTAAGATTCATGGGTAAGAAAAAGCACATAGGGTGATTAAGGGATTTAAATGGAAATAATAGTGGCCATAACAGCAAAAACTCTGGATGGATGACTGAACATGTATTTGCACTTTAAGTTTTACATCACGAGAAGCTCTTGAAGTTTTTCGAACTGGAAGCAAAACTACTCTTACATCAGAATTAAGTTTTAAGAAAGAATTTCGACCATAGTGTAGAGACTGCACAGTTCCTACCCCTTGTTGAGAAGAAATTTATATCTCCTATGCAGAATCAATGTTTGAATCAATATAAAATGATTAGTTTAAAATATCTTATGGAAGGCAGAGTAATGCAGTAATGCCCCCCCCCAAAGACGTCCATGACCTGATCCCCAGAACTTGTGAATATATTATCTTATCTGAGAAAAGGGCTTTGCAGGTGTGATTAAGGTAAGAACACTGAGATGGGAACATTCTCCTGGAATATCCAGGTGGGTCTATTGTACTCACAAGGGTTCTTGTAAGAGGGAGACAGATGATCAGAGAGAGAGCAGATGTAAAGCAGAGGTTGGAGAGATGAGCTTTGAAGGTGCAAGAAGGGGACAAGGAATGCAGGCAGCCTGGAAAAGCTGGAAAATGCAAGGATGTGGATTCTACTCTAGAAACTCCAGAGGAAATGGAACACTGCAAACACTTTGATTTTAGGATTTCTGATCTACTGAACTATGGGATAATCAATTTGTGTTGTTTTAAGCACTCAGGTTGTGGTAATTTGGTGCAGCGGCAACATGAAACTAATACACATCACATCCTTTATCTCTGATGTTTTAACTTATTTTCAATCTCTGTCTTCAACCTATACCCATCAGAAATAAATTACCACTCCCTCCCCTTCCCCCCCCCCCCCATCTTTCTCCTGGTAGTTCTTTGGGAAAACAAAATCATATCATTTAATCAAATATTTAATACCCATTAAAAAGGTTCAGATTTAATCTTTAAATAAAAGTAAGTATCTATTTGCAGCAGTGCTTTGGCCGATATGGTTTTTCACCATCAGTTTGACAGTATTTATAGTTATGGAGTCGATGAATTGTGTGTTGAAAAGTAATCTCAGCTCAGAACAGGAAGGGCTCCACAGACATAAAGTTAATTTTCTGATGTTGCTCTCTCTCATCCCTTCCATGTACTTCCATTATTAAGGTGTTTTTTGGCAATTCAGCATTCAGCTTGGCCCCTGCACAACTTGGAATTTGGAGAAAGAATCACTGACTTTCAAGCACAGAGTTAAAAGAAAGTAGAGGGGGGAAAACATACTATGAACTATGGTGCTTTAAGAACTTACCAGAATTCCTTCGTGACCCTTCTTTTGTATTCCTATCCCCTATGACTTCAGCCAGAAAACATTAAAATGAGTTCCTTATACTGTGCATGGTTTGCAGGTGAGGGTTGTCTGAGCTTTAATTTGCTGTTTGATTTGCCCCAGGATTTTCAGGTGTTGCACGAGGGAGCAAAGTACAGAGTGTGCCTCAGTTCTTGGTTGCCAGCCATTGGACCATGGCCATCATATTATTAAACCATTCAAGCACGCTGGGTCTCAACCACAAAATTTAATTTTCCCTACTGCAGGGACTAATCAACTAACATAGACTTAAAGACCTAAAGAGACTGTTTTTATCTGCAAAAAAATTTCCCCTTCAGACTGAAGTGGAGTTAATTTTAGTTTTGTCTATCCTCAGGGTTACAAACATTGATAGAAATTCAGCTTGATGAGAAACAGATAAGAGGTGGAATTCATATGAATACAATCTGTGACATAAATTAAAGAAAGATGAAAGCTCCGAGAGATTCCTGGTAACACCTCAGTAAATAATGTTTGAGGATTGCACCATAGGCAGTCACCACCATATTTAACATAATGTATCTTTTACATGCTCCAGCTATCAGGCAATGCCTCAGCTTTCCTTCATACTCTGACCCTTTTCCCTTTTGTTGGCACCTCCTCATCCTCCACTCCCATCTTTTTTTTTTTTTTTTTAAAGATTTATTATTTTATTTAATTCCCCCCCCCCCCCCCCCCCCCCCCCCGTTGTCTGTTCTTGGTGTCTATTTGCTGCGTCTTGTTTCTTTGTCCGCTTCTGTTGTCGTCAGCGGCACGGGAAGTGTGGGCGGCGCCATTCCTGGGCAGGCTGCTCTTTCTTTTCACGCTGGGCGGCTCTCCTTACGAGGCGCACTCCTTGCGCGTGGGGCTCTCACGCGGGGGACACCCTTGCGTGGCACGGCACTCCTTGCACGCATCAGCACTGCGCATGGCCAGCTCCACACGGGTCAAGGAGGCCCGGGGTTTGAACCGCGGACCTCCCATATGGTAGACGGAGGCCCTAACCACTGGGCCAAAGTCCGTTTCCCTCCACTCCCATCTAATCCCACCTCTAGCCATGTATCAGTGTGCAGAATTAGTGATATTGAACCAGAAGTAGGGAAGAGAAGAAATTCACATGTATTGGTACCTGCAATACCAGTCCTGGACTATCTTCCAATCTCTTTTATCACAAAGAACAATAACCTTTAATACTTCCAGGCCACTGGTTTTCAGCTGCCTTTTACTGGTAGCCAAACACTTGTGATGCTCAGAGAATCCTGTTATACAATTGAGACTTTTTAATGCTAAAAAGGAATTTATAAATATCCTTAAAGCTTCCAATCTGTATCATTAAATCTATTTCAAATAAGTAGGCCCCAAAATAAATAAAACTCATATTTTTCACCACCTAAAAACTGCTACTGAAGCAATGAATGCCACATGGCATCGATTGTTCCTAGGTTGATGTAATCAACATGGAATAATAAAATGGAATGGACTGGTTCTTGAGGTGGAAAAACTCTTGATTATGTGGATTACACGATCAGAAGCAGCAAATCCACATGGCCCTGAGCCAAGTGACAATTGCAGGAAGGGCACTGCATCCCTTTCAAATACTTAAGGATGATCTCATTGAGACATCAAAGAAGTAAGTTTCAACTATAATAAAGGATTGATTTGATTGCTCTAGGATGCAAATTGTTTGGCATAACACCAGAGTTTGAGGGTAAATTCCAAGTACTTATTCAGGTGACCCAAGACTTACAGCTGCTTAACTTGTAATGATCATTCAGGAAAAAATTAGGATGTAAGTGAAGGGGTGCAGCTAGCTATACACTTCAGGGACCTCCTGGGAGGTATAGGATTTGGGGGACTGGCTAGAAGGCCAACCGTAGTTTTTGATAAATTCTATGGGAACATATAAACAAAGGTCCATACAACCAACTTAAAACAAGCTTTCAAGGTAATTTATGTTTTGCAGTGCCAAACTTGCCCGGAGGAAACAAACTAGTAGGTAACTTAATGCAAGGATTTTATACACATTTTTTTCAGTGAAGGGGAAAGTTGATTCTGACTGAAGATTGAATTGCCCGTTAGCTAGGCTGTTCTCTTAGGTTACTTGGATCTGATTAAGAGCGCTCGAGTTTACCTGAAAGGCTTGTGAGTTTTAATGGTAAGAATAAAAATGGCTGATTGGAACATGAGTTTGTTTCTTCATCACCAAATAATTAGACAGGCACTTATACCTCAATGGGACAAAACTATTGGGTGCCTGTTCATCATTCCACCCTTATTCCTTATTTTAAGGAAACCCCAGTTTTGTTGAGTGGCCATATGCTCAGTCCCAGGAGGTACCTCCAGTTTGGTGTAAGAAAATCATAGGTAGCCCTTTTTCCTCTGTCAGTTTTAGTAAAGGTTTGGATATACAAGCCAGATCTGGCCAGTGGGATCTAAGGAGATGTATGAAGAAGAAAGCCTCCATCCCCACCCCCCTTCTAACTCCTGCCCCCTTCTAACTCCTTCCCACTGTCTTCCTTTGGGATGTGGTCCCATAATGCTCTGTACTGTGGCAAGCATTTTAAGATCATGAGATGAGACCTTATCACCTCACTGTGAATACACAGAGCAGAAGCTTGGAAAGAAAGGGTCCCTTAATGATATCATTAAGACACAAGCACAACCCAGGGATAACCTCTTCTGACTTTCTTGTTCTGGAATCAATAAATGCTCTTATATTTTAAGCATATTTTGTCACATGCAGTAGAAAGCATTCTCAATATAAACTCAATAGATGCAGTCTTTAAGGGAATGACACAGCATTTTATCACACAAACCAGAGATGCAAAGGATATTAGAAAAACAGATTTGAGATCATTTGGCCAGAGAACCATGGCGATTATCCAGAGGTATTTTTCTGGAGGACATTTTGGAAAGAATTTGAATCAGAGCAATATTTACCTTCTAAAAACTAACCCAACTCACAGGTAAAGAACAGTAGAGTTCAAGAACTTTGTATGGTAAAATAATTATAACTCACTCTGATATTTTGAAAAGTTAAAGGAAATGAGAAGGCAGAATTCCTGCAAAAATGAAAGGTGTACTGAATAACATTTATTTAGATTTCTAAAATGGTCTCTTGATATATTTACTATTTTTGAAATCCCTTGTGTTCCAGGAAGTTGAGAGATCTTAATTTTACTTATTAAAATGAGAAATGGTCTCAATTACCTTCCAAAGAGAGAAAAACATTAAGAAGAAAACTATGAATCTTCCAGTTGTAAAATTAATTTACGTTCCCTCTAATCATAAGAACCATCTTTTAGAGAATTCCTGAGAAAAGGAGAAGTAAGAGAAATAAGTGGAGAAGAGTAGTGTCAGATCAAATAAAATAATGGTTCCTTTAAATTCACCAGTTCTGGCCATAAAGTTGCTACTACACATATGTTAAATTTATCAAGAGGTGGTAGGACAGCTCACATGATTAAGAAAGAAACCCATTTTGAAGGGTCCTTTCAAAATGATGACTGTTAAGGCTTTATAGGAAATACTAGCTTTAAGCAAAAATTGGAAATAGAAGGAAATCCTACCAAAGAAAACAATTATATATATTCTTAATTCCCTGGGAATAATTTGTCATGCAAAAATGGGCCATACATGATATATTTGTAATTGATTTAGAGGCACCAAAATTGTAAGGCAGCTTCATTCTTTTTTCCCTGCACAGTGTTCCAACAACACATTCAAGACAGGGATCTGACTTTCACTTTTACTTTTATTTCACTTCCCCTCCTTTCTCCACAACCCCTTCTGGCTTTGGGGGGCTGGGGAGGAACAGAAGGAGGAAGAGCAGGCATAAAATAACTGCAAGAGTCAGTGACTGCTACTCAATGTATTTTATTATTTCAGGAATTCATTCAAAGCTGGGCTGCAATTACAGTTAAAACAGGAGAATAATGGGCTATTGACATGTATATGGTTTTAGAAATATAAGGCCTCATTTTCTCAGCTGGAATTTCCCCTACAATGTGCATTTGCATTGCATTAGAGATGCTCTTTTGGAAAAAGAGGATCACATGCATTCAGACGTTTTGACATTATCTGGGTCAGAGGCAACATTTAAAAGCAATAGCCCTACAAGTACCAACGCTGTCTTACAGGCCAACCTTGCAGTGCATTAGGGAGGAAGGCAACAAGCCTTGGGAGTCCTCCTGCATTGGCTATGTTTTATGATATACCTGCCTAACCCAGACATTAATCTATTGAAGATGGATTGGCCTGGTCATGGTCCTCTGCTAACCTTCAATGGCGTGTACATTACCTAAATTGAAATCCGCACTTTTTCATGCCATGTGTGGTTTGATGTGATGGCCCAAGGAATGTAGGGTGCATTAGAAATGGTTTTATGTGGAGAGAATCTCCCCTCCTATTTACCTTTTGGCAGGGCAGCTGCAGGCTTTCCTCCTCACTCGACAATGAAAGCATTATTTTCCACTGCTTAACCCAAGAGTAGCTACCCTGACCGGTTCAAAATTGCATGGCACTGGTCAGGGATGTAAGCAACTCATTGCCTTTCCTGTTCCCAGAAGTGTCAAAGACCTAATGAAAAAGGAATGCAGAAGTTTTCACCTGTTGTAATTGTTTAATAAAGCCTGGCACAATGAATTCTTTGTCATCTTCCAAGAAGAGGTCAGTTGTAAGTGTCAGTGATTACATGAGTACTTTATGTGAATAGAAAGACCTATATAACTGGTGTGCTACTACAAGTAAAGTCTCATCGAAGTTGCACATGATGCCTATAATTTTCTAATCCACCACGTCCTGGTTCTCCAGACAAGACACTCTCTATTTATTCTGCACTTATGTTTCTTTCTTGAATGGGTAGGGGACCTAGACTTCTACTGGTCCCTCTGTAAATAGTGGAATATGAAAAAAAGCCAGGAGACAGTGAATCCTTGTTAAAATGCATCTCCTGAATTTTTTCTGTTTTTCTCCAGGTTAAAATGGAAAGAATAAGTGGAATCCATAGGGACAAGAGCTATATCTTAGGGCAGTAGGAATATATAGCCTGAGCTTAGCTCCTACTCCTTTATTAGAAGTGTCTCCTTTGAGATTGTTTCATATGCAAAATGGTGATAGTGTGAAGATAAAATGAGAGTCTGTAATCATTCATTTCTTCAACAAAATACTTACGAAATACTTCTAAGTACCAAGCACTGTGTCTCTAGCCTTTGGGCATACAACAATAGCAGTTAATTCAGGAAAATATCTAGCACACAGTGCTTGGCACATAAACATAAATTTTCTATTATCATTTTAATTACTATAACAAAAGAATGTCGAATCACATTTCTACTCTTCCTACTGAAGACATCCCATGCTATCATCTGGGAAGGTAACACAGGGGCTATTTTAAACAATGATATAATTTGTAGAACTTTGGCCCCTTTATCAGTCTCAGCACTTTCATCACCTTATCAGATCTCTGTTTTGACAGTAGAAGATGATGCTGCACTGCTAGTGTTATCACTTCAAGATTATTGGGAGCTAAATATTTGCCCAGCACTCTTGCATTGGGTGAGTCTGGAAAACCAGCTTTTTGACTCTTTTCCATCACTAGAATCACTGTAGTTGTCCATAATGCTCACAGAACACCTCCAAAGGAATTATTTGCTCCTGGGTATAAATGTTACCAACGCTCTGATCCAAGAAGAACCCCTTACATATTAGCAATCAAAAGGACCAATGCTGACATTCAAGAAACGGGAATTCTAGTACCATTAACCTGCCAACCATAGAACTGGGTTCATTTGTTTACTTAAGTCACTTAAAGTGAGAATGACATTGCCTGGCAGAGTCCTATAGCACTGTGTTGCAAATGATTGTGGCATAAACAAGGAGCCTCTGACAAAGGGGTGCCAAAGAACCAAAGGGAAATGGGTTGCAGTAGTTGGGCAAGGAAGCTGTACACCTGCTGGAGTTATACCTGGCATAAGCCAATTACATTTGTTCCCACTTTCTTGGGCAATAAATTTGCTTGGTGAGTAATGGTGCACGCCTACCAATTTAGAAAATTAAAGAGATAGTTTCTGTTCCAGGGAATTGGCTCCAAAGGGTGTGTGGAGACCTGGAGGCTTTATAAATTATCCAAACTCTCCACATAGTAATTCCTTTGAATTTGTCTTCCTGGCATTGGGAACCATTTGCAGAGAGTACAGAACATTCAAATATAGACACTCTATTATAGAAGCTTCAGATGGAAGGAAGGGTTCTGCAGAGAACATGGTGGAAAACTGAACACTTATAACAGGAAATTACCTGAAGAGGTCATTGTACTGTTTTGCTATATGTGATTTATTTTCTGTACTTTGAGAATAATGGCAGTTAAGCAAGACCTCAGATTTGATAAATCTAATGACTAAATCACTAAACGTTTTTAGAAGAGTAGGTTAAATTTCAAGTTTAAATGCTGTTCTCCATTGATTTTTTTCCCCTAAATTTTTGAAGGTCTTTATCTGTTTTCCTTTGATCTTTTTTATTGTTTCTGAGAGTTTCCTAGGGATAAAGAGTCTAGAAGGGTATTCCATTATATAAAGCAGAAGTGAAGTCATCAAAAAGATGTAGGAAAACTTGTGCTTTTGCTTGTGATGGAGATCAGAACAGATTTTTCTCTCAATATTATAAGGGTTTTAGTTTCCAGTTCCTTAACTGGCATCTGAAATATTAACAAAGAAGAAAAAAATTTCTGCCAAGCTTATTTGCATAGGTAGCTTTTTGATCAAGTTCCACTCCCCCAACCCCCACCTCCAGTACTGAGGCATCAGAGAACAGAAGGCACAGAAAGGAGAGAAATAATTTTTCTAATTAAGTCAGTATACAGAAGCAATGTCATATTTCTCTTATTGCATAAACTTCAGTGTATGAGTTAGGACAAACCAAGTTATGGTATGGTAACAAAAATTTCCCCAAATCCCACTGGCCTAAGAAATTTAAGTTTCTTTCTAGTTTACACTACACATTCAGTTTGGCTCAGCAGGGTCTATGCTCATCTAAGTCACTCAATGATACTGTGACATTTTTTAAAAAAGATTTACTTACTTCATTTATTGCCCCTCTCCCCCAGATGGTTCTCTCATCTGTCTGCTCAATGTTTGTTCGCCTTCTCCAGGAGGCACCAGGAACCAAACTCAGGACTTCCCACATGAGAGGCAAGTGCCCAACAGCCCGAGCCACATCCTCTCCCTGTGGGCTGTGGCATCTGCTGGCATATGGCATTTGCTTGTTGTGGTGGGAGATGGCATCTGCTTGTCTTCTTTTGGGAAGCCCTGGGACCCCAACCTGGGACTTTCCATGTGGTAGGCAAGCACTCAACTGGTTGAGCCACATCTGCTTCCCTACTTTGACATTTTAACATTAGGTTCCAAAGTCTCCATGACAGATGAGGAAGGAGAACAGGGAAATGTTCCTAAATGCTTTCACTTAGTGGTGACACGTATCATATCCATTCTCATTTCATTGGTCAAAATAAGTCATATGTCCATGACTAATTTTAAGGGGGCAGGGAGTGTAATACACCCACTTATCCAAGATTTTTTATGAATAACAATAATATCTATCACTACCAGGAAAATCATAAACTACAGTAGGATTCTTAAGACTCTTACTCATCGTATTAGACCAATGGTGCTTAATCAGGGGCAATTTTATCCTTTGAAAACCTTCGGCACTATCTAGAGACATTTTTAGTTTTTACATTGGGGGAAGAGTGCTACTAGCATCTAGTTTTTGGAAGCCAGGGATGCTGCTAAACAGCCTACGATGCATAGAATAGTACCCCTTCTTCTCCTAACAAAGAATTCTTTGATCCAGAATGTAGGTAATATTGAGGTTGAGAAACCCTGCATTAGACTACTGGATTTCTCAAACTTAGTACACATAAGAAAGTCTATGCTTGAACAGAAATCAAGACCTATAAGGCTATAGTATTCAAGACTGTGTGTAATTGGTGCAGGAATAGAAAAACATATCAATAAGGCAGAAAAAAGACTCCCAAAACATTTTCACTACATGTGAATTTGGTAAATGATAGAGGTGACATTTCAAAACAATAGGGAAGGGTGTTAGGATAATTTGCCTAACCATGTGGAAAAAATAAAGCCATATCCTTACCTTGGATCATTTATAAAAACAACTTCCAGAGAGACTAAAAATGCAAGGTAAAAAGAAGACTGTACATTTATTAGAAGAAAACATAAACATGTTTTTGTGATCTCAGGAATAAAGGAGGCCTTCTTAAACAAATACCTACTAACAAACAAAAGAACTTGAAAACATGCATAATTATGATAATATCAAAATTATATGATAAGCAAGGGATTGGGAAAATATCTGCAAATATTTATACAACCAAAAATATTAGCTAAACTAAATAAAGAAGTTCATCAAACATAAAAAGTAAAATAGGAAAAAGATAAAATGACCCTGGAACGTCTTGCAGTACCTCAAACAAAGAAATACTAAAAAAACTAAAGGATGGTGCGTGTCAAAGGGACACAGAAACCAACCTGATAGAGCTCTCACAGCTAAAGTAGAACAATTTGAGCAATAAAATAAATAGTCATATATAACTGAATTATAACCCAAAGTTTAAAATGAATATATATGTCCATACAAATACAAATATGTTATCGAATAAATAAATACATTGGGAGAAGAGACACATTTTCTTTATAGAATAACTCTAAATACTTTAGGTAGATAAACCCTATGCCACCACCAGGAGTGGAGTCTACACCTCCTGCTAACTTGAATGTGGGTTGGATTTAGTGACTTCGTTCAAAAGATAGAATGTGGAAAGAGAGAAAGTAACTTTACAGTCGGGAAACCTGGAAAACATCACCTTGGTCAGGTTATCAAAGTTAACATCCCCAACGATGTCAGGTGACAAGTCAGTGCTAAGTCATAATGTTATTATGCACCTCCTGTAGCTTGTATCAGGAGATGAGGAGGCATTTGGCCTTTGTTGTCTGTTCTTCCTCTCCCAAACACATATCTCCAACTGAGTCAAATATTGGAGAGCCAAAATGGATAGATAATCTACAAAGTGCATGACCAATACTCTTCAAAAGTGTAAAGGCTATAAAAACCAGGGAAACACAGAAACTGTCACATATCAGAAAAGACTGAGGAGCCATAATGATCATGTACAATGACGTGTCTGGATTGGATCATTGAATAGAAAAAAATTATTAATGAAAATTCCAGTCAAAGTTGAATAATATCTGGAGTTTCATTAATAGTGATGTGTCCATGTTGGCTTCTTAGTTTTGACACCTGTACCATACTGATGTAAGATGTTAACTACAGAAAAAGTAGGTGAGGGATGTATGCAAACTTTCTGCAAAATTTTTGTATTGTTTTTGTAAGCCCAAGATTATTCCAAAATAAAAAGTTTATTTAAGAAGGAAAAAAACAACAACAAAGAACTCCTAACCAAAATAAAAATGGGCAAAGGGCATGTGCTGAAAATTCACAAATGGGCAATGTATGTATGAAAGAATGTTAAACCATATATGAAAGAAACAAAATACAAATTACAATAAAATAGATACTTTCCAAATGTGCAAGCAGCAGATGGGGAAATAGCACATTTTAATAAATTACTGGAGAGTGTAAATTAGTACAATTTAATAAGCAATTTGACAACATGGATTAACATTTACAACAAACTACACCCCAACAGCTCTACTACTCATTAACTTTAGAGAATCATTTTATATGTACACAATACATAATACTATGTATGAGTATTAATTGCAGCATTGTTTGAAATAATGAACAATCAAAAATGATGTAAATGTCTATCAGTAGGGTGATGTCTAAAAATGTAAATTCTTAATGTGGAACACTATGCTTCAGTAAAAATGGATAAGCTACATGTTTACATAATAATGTGGAGAGATCCACAAAGAATACTGCTGGGTGAAACAAATTAAATTGTTGAATACCACACTCTAATTTAAGGAACACAGAAACATCTACAAAATTATAATCCTTCCCACCCCCCTTGGGTACACACGTTAGTAGGCAAAAGCTAAGAAAAATGCCTTCAAGGATTCATGTTAAAGTAGAAATGAGGGTTGCCTGGCTTAGCAGAGGAGTTGGGAAACATGACAATGTGACAGAGCTATCTGGAGGAGAGGGGAGTAGTACTTTGACAATAATATAATTCTAATTCCTTAAATAATTAAAAATAATTTAAAATAAATAATCATTTGTTTATTAAAGATGATCAGTTCCTTAATCCTCACCTTCAGAAATCCTGGTTCAGTAGGTCTGGGGTGGTGTCCAAAAACCCAAATTTTAACATGCACCCTAATACCTTTCTAACTTGGTAGGCACATTAGACCCTGCAATAGAGAAGCCAGATGGTGGCAAGTTTTCAAGATGTGTTCCATATACTAGTGACTTTTCTGAGCTGGGTATGATTAATTCATGTGCCCCACTATCAGTGTTAGGATTTGAAAGGGCCAAAGTTCTGATCCAAAAGAGAAAGAAGACCAAAGAATAAGGAAAATGGGAGATAAAAATACTATCTTGATTATAAAAATATTTTCTTGATTATGTATAAAGCTGGTATAGGAGGTTGTGGCTCATATTGGTGGGCAGGTAATCTTCCTACTATTAAATTGCAGAATTAAAGAGACTTATCTACCCAATTATAGGCAAACCCTGCTGGGGCAGGGATCTTTTGCCTCATGGCCAAGAGCATGGGCTGTCTTCATCCAGGTTCATCCTTACTGTCATGAGAAGCTGTGACTGAAGCAATGTGGAAAGAGTGTTATATTACTGGAGCTCATTCCACATAGAATAGGGAAGGACTGAACCCCTGTCAACATAGGAAGAGAGGAGAAAAACATATTGCATTATTCAAAGAAGGCTTTGGGCTTAAGGGTCAGTTCTGCCATTGAAAGGCATCTGCTTTTCAAATCGATGCTTCAATTGTGCAGTTTCATGTGTCTTCATCTTTTATCAAAATTGCATTCTCATTCTTTTTATGTGCTAGATTAATGAAATAATGGTCCTTGATACCTCAGTTCTTCCTGTATCTATGACCTTGAATGGTCCTCACCATTGCACACAATTTTTTTGGCCAATGGAACTTGAAAATGGGACTTAAAGTTGACTTTCACATTTGCTGGTCTGGGAGCCTCTGCCATTGCCACCAAGTGAAAAAGCATGAGCTAGCCTATTGGTTGATCAGAATCTGAAAGCCAGGTGTAACAGATTGATAGTACTTATGAATTCCAAAAACAGGATTATGTTTGTAAACTAGTCTGTTCCTCTGGGTGTGATCCTTTTTGATTGTATTAGATTCACCTGAGATGTCTTTGATTCAATTATCTGTTAAGATTAGAGCTTTGATTTGACCATATCAGTAGGGCATGACTCAGGGTTGAGCTCCTACCCCCTTGGTAGGCTAATATAAATGGGCACTCACAGAAGAAGATACACAGGAACAGAGAGAGAGAGCTCCATAGACCTGGCAGAGGAGAGAATTTTGATCCTGCAGTCCTGGGAAGAGAGATGAGCCATTTGCCTGATAGTTTGCAGCTGAGCCTGGAAAGAAGCCCTATGCCAGCTTGTAGCTGAGAGAGAAGTAGGCTGAATACTCACAGAAATCATCCACCATTTTTCTTCAACAAGTGGCAACTAACGTGGGTGAGAAAGTACCTCTTATAGTACCTTGACTTGGACTCTGTAGAGATAGTAACTGTAAGCTTTTACCCCAAATAAATACTCTTTATAAAAACCAATAGATTTCTGGTACTGTGCATCAGCATCCCTTTAACTGCTACTATTGCCCTAGCCTACATATTGCAGAGTAACCACTGGACCTATGAGTGAGATAGTCTGATACCAGAGGACACAGACAGTCCCAGATGACCCAACAAATGACTATGAACACATGAGCAAACCCAGCTGAGATCAGAAAAGACTGACCTGGATCCATCCTGCCATACTGTGAACTAATACAATGGTTTGCATCACTAAGCTTTGGGGAGTGGTGGGTAGACTCTGCAGCAAAAGATAAGTGATACTCTATATAGCATGAAATATATAACTAGTTGATCCCCTATAGCTTTCCTCTTATAATTTACAAAGTGGAAATTTGAAACTTCCTGATGCTGAAAAATTAAGTGCTGTTTCAAGACTCATCCTTATGAAATAATGCTAGGTAAAACATAAAGCTCAATCATCTGTTGGGCTTGATTTTTGGTTTCTTCTCCTGACATTCCTACCCCAACTTTATTTGCACATTGTCTAGGGCAATACAGACTGAATATGCAATGTCATTGTGACTAGGGAGTGGCTGTGCAGTCAACTTGTACAGTAGCAATATTTAAATATTAGCATATTGTTTACTTCAGGTATTTTTGTTCTCAGGTCCATGTACTTGGACAATACTGATGAGTACTCTGATTCCCAGTATGCTCCTAAAAAGGAAATGAGTAATTCTTCCCTGAGTGATATTTAAGGAGTTTGTTAGCAGTCATGACTATTGCAAACATATGCTTATCAAGTGTTGGTTTGAACTATGTGTTGGTGGAAAATGTTTGAATATTTGAAGGTAATGCATTTATGTTACGAGCATGCATTTGATAGTGGTAAGTGTGAGTGGTTTCCTTGACAGATTCGGTACAACTTTGCTTATAAATAATAAGATGTTATTTGACTTCCCAGAGTTCCCCATGAAAGCGGACACCAGAATGGAATGGGGAGTGGATGTGGCTCAAGTGGTTGAGCACTGCTTCCCACATGGGAGGTCCCAGGATCAGTCCCTGGTGCCTCCTAAAGACAAAAAACCAAGCAACAAGCAACGAATGAAAAACCAACTCAGGTGATCTGGTGAGGCTCAGTGGTTGAGTGCTGGCTTTCCATATACAAGGTCTGGGGTTCAATTCCTGGCCCCTGTACCTAAAAATAAAAAAGTGGAATGGTCATTTGAATGAATCTTGAAAGAGTGAGTTCATGAGCCAGGAAGAATCACCTATGTATTCCAATCTCTAGATAGTTGGAGGCCTTTAACTCCTCCCGTCTTCCATTCTTCCTAGCTTAGTAGCTTTCTGGACAAGCTACTGGAGCACTGGAATTCACCACCCACCAAAGGTCCTATCATCCTCTCCTCAGGTCTTCTTTCCAACCTAGCCTATCCATTTTGGAGATCTATGGATGAATGTCATAAAGCTTAGCTAATGCATACCCTTGGTTCCATTCAAAGTTCTTAAAAGAAGATTTACTGTATAGAAAGGCATCCAGAAGGATAAGGAGAAAGCATTTGAAATCTCCCACTAAGTTTTAAGTTGTAACCCATCTCATAAAACACCAAAAGCTAAAGGGACTTTCCTTTGCCAAAATCAGTCTTGTGAAATAATGCATTTTGGTACATGCTGGGGAATCACCAACAAGAACTGCAACAACAAACCCCTTAAACATCTGCACCTAATTAAAGTCATTGCTTTTTCATACTGGCATGAGTGTAATTCATTCTAAAGTTATTCTTATTGCTTAAAATTAGGAACAATAGCATTGCTTTTGTTTACTTATAGCAGCATGATTGCCATTAAAGGAATATATTCAATTATTTTACATTTACATTCCTATGAGCAAAGCAAACTCAAGCCAGAAGATGCTTATTATGCACAAGTGTAAGCATATATGCTCACACCAGGAAAGGAAACCAGAATCTTTTGCAATCATTATGAAACACAAATAGTTATGACTATTACCACCTTATGTAAAATACTAGCTTTAGGGATGACAGAGGTTTAACATGAGTTCTCTTTTTGAAGGAAGTGGTTCTGAGTATTAGTGATGTGTTCTCCTTGCCCCTTTCTGGTTGATTCAATGAGAAAGGCAAATCAGTCAGTTTGTTAATAGAAAGATTAGACATCATTAATCAACTTTATTTATTGTTGTGTTAAATTGCTATAAGACCTTTAAAATAATAATGCAGTGGTTACCTCTATAGAGGCAGGACGAGGACAGGTGACGTCAAAAGAGCTTTCTGCAGTGATGAAAATTTTTCCCTATCTAAACTGAGGTGGTTACATGGGTGTGTGCCTTTGTCAAAACCCATCAACCTTGATACTTAAAATCTGTGTGTCTTATTGCATACGAATTTAATCTTGATTTTAAAAACAGAGGGAAAAATTAAGGATGAGGGTCCAAATCAAGTGTAGGGACTTGTAGGCTGTGGTAAAGAATTTGGATTGCACTGTGTGAGATGGGAATTCATTGGAGGTTTTCTGGCAGAGTGACATGATCTCACTTACATTTTAAGAGGTGGACTCTGTCTGCAATGTGGCAATGCACTGTAGCAGAGCAAGAGTTGAAGCAGGGAAACTATCCAGAGGGCTATGGCAGTAGTCCAGGAAAGACCCGATAATGGATACATAATGGGTTGGCTTGGCTGAGGTGGTGGCAGTGGAGGTGGTGAGAAGCAGTGGTTCTCCTACCTGGAATGCTGTGCTGTGCCACTCAGATCCCTGTACAAGCTTGAAGAATTTACACTCCAGCTGTTGGGAAGATTTTGCTGCCAGCACTCAGCTCTCAGCCATCTTTGAGAGTCCCCTCTTCTGAAGAGAGCTGCTATCCTTTTCCTGCGGCAGCCCAAAAACAAATGATAAGTCGATGTAGAGACATAAAAGCCTGGCTCTCTGACCCTCCAGCCCCAGTGCAGGACACCTCGGAAAGGCCCTTCCAGCCTCAGAGATCCTCACAGGTTGCCTGAGCCTGTGACTGCACTGCAACATGACTTCTCTCTGTCAGTCCAGCTTTTGTCTCGTTTCCCATACAGGTGTTGATCCTAAAAGCACTCACTAAGAAATGCTAATCTCTGTCCCAAAATTTGCTTCCTTGAAAACTCATATGTGTCCATTTCTCTTTTTCAAAAGGTAAATTTCAGCAATCTCACTCCCGTCTAGTGATATTAGGTGGGTTGTGGTTGTCTAGATACATCAGGTAATGACGGGTTTCTAGCAGACTCTGCTCCTAACTGGTCAGGGGTTTAGGGTAATCAACCTTTCTGATCTTCAGTTTCCTTGTATGTAATCAAATGAGAATTCTTCACTGCCCCCCCCCCCCAATTTAATTCTGTGATAAAATTCAGTAGTAATAATATTAAAGGTAAATGTAAACCAGCTTATCATTTTGTTGGTGGTACTCAAGCTCTTTATTCTCTTGAGTCTTTCCTTGGTTATTAGCTTTTCCTCATTGTTCAAATATGTTCTCTAAAAGACAGAAGACACGAAAAAGCTTAGACTAAAACTAGCCAGTTCTCCCATTCTGCAAATCGTTTGCAAATCTGATAAGACTCTGTTGAGGTAGATTGTTATGATTAATTACTAAACTAAATTTATTCATTTTCTCTTCTTTTCTTTTTTTTTTTCCCCGTAGGTTTTGAGTTTCTCTAGTGCTCACTGTTTAAGACAAACTTGTTTCAGTCTCAAGGACTTTATACAAGTTCCATCTGCCTTAAACAGCCTTAACTATTATCACTGTTAATTCCTACGTTTATTTTGGATCTCAGCTGAGAAGTTCATCTTCCAGGAATATTTTCCTGGCCACCAGGGACTATCTAAATTTGTTCTTAGGGTTGAACTCTTACAATGCACTGTATTTTACCTTCACAGAATTGTTCACATGTAAATAAATAATAATCCATGGAATTCTGCATTCACTGACAGGTGATAACCTCTGGGTGGTTATCACTATTTATCACTCTGTTCCTAGAACCTACTATTCCCGATCCATTTGATAGAAAATACCTCACTAAATGCTTGTTGAATAAAGGAAGAGTTGGATGAAGTAGTGAGATTTTTCTTTATGTGAACTTGCAGAATACTTAAGCCCTTTTAAAAGTTTTTCAAAGAGGAGAAGAAAAGAATTAGTATTCAAGTTATTAACTGATGGAGCTATGGTCCTCCACCATTTTATGACTTCAACAGTCATGCCTGGTGATTTTTATCTGCTTGCAACATTCCCTCAGGCTTATCCAGTGCTGATGGAGATTCCTAGGAACCATATGTAACTCCACATTTGAGTGAGGGAGACATTCACTCCAACTCTATTTAAAAAGTAAGTGAATTATTTGAAAAATATTTTTAATTACTATTAGCAACATATTACATTTAATAAACTTCAAAGCTAGTTAATATACGCCATTTGGTCACTAAACCAAAGTTTACAACATTTCCCTTTAGAGGACTCCATATAGTATTAGTAAGGAAAGGATCATAATCACATCTTAAGTTTCACTATCCTTTGAGAGCTTTTATCATTTCCGGGGCCGGGGAGAGTAATGATAACATACTCAGCCAACCTTGATGTGCTAGCAAAGAAAGAAACATTTTACATGCATTTCTAAAACACCTTTCTGTAGCAGATTTAAAATATCTGGTACAAGTTCTTTGACACTCCTCTCCTTGAGAAGTGGGGTCTATGTCCTTTCTACCTGGATCTGGGCAGGCTCCATAACTGCCCAATCAGTAAAATAGGACAGAAGTGACAATGAGCCGCTTTACAGTTTCAGGTCTTATGAATAGGCAGCCTCTGCTTTCTGTTTCTTGGAACACTTTCTAGGAGCCCTGCATTGCCACATAAGAAGTTTGAATATCCTGAGACTGCCATGCTGGAAAGGCTATGTGTAGATACTTCAGTTGGCAGACTTGCTGAACAGAGGCTTCTAGCTCTTCCCTCCAAATAGCCAGATATGAGAATGAAGTCATCCTGGACTCAGTAGGCGAGCCCATTTGACAGCTGAATATCACCAGGTGACCCCCACCTAGACCAAGTGGGACAGAGGAGTGATTCAGCTAAGCCCAAACCCAATTCCTGACCCACAGACTTGTGAGATATAATAAAATTGTTGTTTTAAGCCAATAACTTTTAGGGCAGTTTGTTATACAGCTACTGATAACCAGAGCATCCTCATTGGCATACTTCTGTGAGTTCTTTTTTTTTTTCTTCCTTTTCTAACAGTGTAAATTATCTTGTTGGTAATGCTCCTATAGCACCAAAGGAAACAAATGCCCTTTCTTTGTTCCCAAAAGTCCTCTTATGATCAGAGACAAAAGAGAAATTTAATTGACTATGGGGCCAACCATTATCTATTCGTAGGGTTTAAAGTATTAAAACAACCATGATGACAATGGGAAAACAATTTGCTTCTAACGTAAAATGAGTGTTGTAGTATGAAGTACCGTTTTGTAAAGAAGCTTTCACTTTGAATGTAACCCCATCTACTGCTTTTTTTTCCCCTAATATTGAACCCAATTTAATCTTTCCTAAAGACTCAGGGTCTTCATCATATCAAAGATAGTTCTTTTTGGTGCCATATATTTGCAATAGTTGACACATAGCATAGGTTAGAAGACTCAGCTGATCCCTCTCTCCACTTTCAAATCCTTCCCACTCTATCAATCCCATCCCTTGCCTTTACATTTGCTATGATAATTAAGGGCTTTTCAAAGTGTGTCTCACAATTGACTTTCATCAAAATCACCTGAAATGCTTACCAAGAATGCATATTCCTTGGACCCATAAACCATGAATTCTGGGGAGTGGAGGGTCAGTAATTTGTGTTTTAAACAAGCTAACAAGTGATGTTTAGGGACATTTTTCTGTCTTTTGCTTTTAACCCCTCCCAATTATGGCATTTTAATCTAATAATTTTAATATTGTTTACAAGTTTAATCTGCTGTGCTTTCTAACCTATATCTTCTATCTCTTCATTTTCTGAGTTCTTTTCTGCATTCTGTCATTTTGTCTTCTTTGCCTCTAATTGAAGGGTTCTAAATATAATTTCTAAACCTACAGGTTTCTTTTATGTTTATCTATTTGTGTTTGTTAGAGGTTCGGAGTGTTGGTTTCTTTTTTTCCTCTCTCTCTGCCTCTCAAAGACATTATTACAGCAGCCATTTTAAAACTTAGGGATAAAACCCCCTCTTCTGAACTCAATGAACTAGAGAGATGTAGTCATTATACTTAGATTACCACATTATTCTTGATTCTAATTGTTTCAATTAGCTGTGAAAGAGCTGCTTGACACTCTTGCCCTTCCACTGAATATTTTGATATTTGTATTATCCATCTTTCAGAACCCACCTGCATCTTTTTTTCACACAATCTGGGAAATATTATAAAATTTAAACATCACAGGGGCATTGATGCATAACTGAACTCTGGACTGACCAATCGAGACTCACAAGGAGTAGGTTTCAGGAAATCAGGATGATGTGTCCTCAGCCACCTGAAAAAATATGCAGAAACTCAGGTTACATATGGAATTCATTAGGTGCTTTCCTCCTCCATTCCTGATCAGTTTTCTCACCACTCTCCCCATGAAAACCAGGCACTCTGGGTGATTTTGTTTGCATGCCCTGGTTCCATTTCTCAAGGAGTATGTATTGATCACTGCCATAGTTCAAAGCAGGGACTTGAGTGGTGAGGTGGGAGCAGGGGTCTTTCAAAGGAGAAGAGAAAGAAGGGAGGAGTTCACTTTGCAGTTGGGATTCTTGAACTCCCAGGTAATGCAGAGAATGCAGTGATTTATGAACTGTACTCTTCTAAGCTACAGTAAAATTGTATGGTACAATTTAGGACGTACAGTATTTCTCCAAATACAGTGATTTCTTCCGACCTTAACAGTTACTCTGCAGTCTATAAAATATTTACATTGCCTTTCCAAACATATTCATTATTTACTCTATAGTCCATAAAATATTTATGTAATTTTCTCTAAAGATACTGTATATGGTGCATTATTTTTGTTCATGTTTTTCCCTCCTAGAAGCACTCATGCTGTATAACTTGGAAGTTTTTTGAGATCAAGGAAAACATCAGTCAGGAAAGAGACATTCTGGAACAGAAAGAGGAGATGCAATCTTGATCCTTGCTGGTCTTGCTCCCGCAGGCGGTGGTACAGACCTGTGTTATCTGTGGAAAACAGTGACGAACAGGAGCAGAGGACCCGTAGGTATCAGTGCTTTGGATTGACTGTAAAGAGCTGGAACTATACACCCATCTGAATTACAAACAGGAAGAAACACACACACACACAGATGCATATACCTCACCTAAGACATAACCAACTACGAATCATTCTTTAAGCTTGATTGCCTTTAGTATAGTATAAATTTTATACTCTCCAATTTCAACCAAATAATTGATATACTCTCACCTCACTTGGTTTAGATTAACAGACATTTTCCC